>NC_084484.1:38641310-39298810 GCF_030035675.1 Rhineura floridana
TGCCACTGGAACCTTCCGAGGTGCATGAATCACAGGTGGGACCTGTGAGTTGATTTTGATGTCATATTTCTCTGGTAAGCAACCTAAGCCTTCAAATACATCTTTGTATTCAACTGGAACATCCCATTGATCTACTGGAGCTCTTTTCATTAAATTAACTCTTTGGACCAAATTTAAATTAGTCACAGCCTGAAGACCGAGTACAGCTTGTGCATCAAAGTCTACTATGTGAAATTCCAACTCAGCTCTTTGATCTTTATATTTGCAATCCAGGTTACATTTACCAGACACATGTAGTCTTTCTCCAGAGTAGGTTATTAATCTGGCATTTGAATGCTGAAGTGGTTCAGCTTGCAAGGCTTTGTATGTTTTTAAAGACATTGCATTAGCCTGTGCTCCTGTGTCAGTCTTAAAGGTCACATACTTGTGATCATTTATGAGAGGATCCACACATCATTCATCTTCCAGAGCTGTAGAATTCAATGTGCCAATGAAGAAATCATGAGCATTTTTAGCTGTATCTGCTACTGAGAACATTTGTCTGCGTTGACGTTTTACACATTTTAGCAAAATGATTAAGTTTGCCACATCTTCTGCATTCCTTCCCATTTGCAGAACAAGCATTTATGTCATGATGACTGATACCACACTTGTAGCAGGCCTTTGCTGCTTCTACAGGCCTCTGTAGCATTACTTTTGGCTTTTCAAAGGTACTTTTGCCCTCTAAAGCATCCATTTGTTTTTCTGTTGCCCCAAAATCTTTCATCTGTTTTGCAGTCACTTCTTCTGCCCTGCATATATTCACTGCACACTCAAGGGTTAAATCACTCTCTCTCAGTAACTTGGCTCTCAATCTGTCTGTCTGAATGCCAAACACTATGCGATCCTTAATAAGAGAATCACACAGCTCCCCAAATTCACAGGTCTGAGCCAAAAGCTTCAACTCAGTCACATATTGGTCTATCCTTTCTCCTTCATTCTGTATTCTAGTGAAGAACCTGTGCCTTTCATAATAACATTTCTTCTGGGCTCACAATAAGCTTCAAATTTATTCATCAAAACTTGAATTTTATATTTATGTGCATCATCATCAAACTGGAAAGTATTAAATACCTCTCTTGCTTCTTCACCTGCCACATGCAGAAATAATGCTGACTGGAGTCTCTCATCTTTCTTATCTGCTCCACTTGCAATGCAGTACAATTCAAACCCTTGCTTCCATCTTCTCCAGTTCTCTGCTGCATTTCCTTCAAACACCAACTTTCCTGGAGGCTTCAACTGGTCCATTTTTCACTGCCTTATGTTTTTAGGTAGTCTTCTGACACCATGTAATATTTGCAAGTGTTGAAATGAACTCCAAACACTGTGTAGAAGGAACAAACTTTACTTAACCGTCTGTTGCACCATAACCAAGAGCTCTGCCTTCGTTTTCCTACTGGTCCCTCTTCCAACTGATTCCCCCATCAACTATATTTAATTCACTTGAGTTCCTACTCACATTACACAATATGCTTCAAATTTATTCATCAAAACTTGAATTTTATATTTATCTGCATCATCATCATCAAACTGGAAAGTATTAAATACCTCTCTTGCTTCTTCACCTGCCATATGCAGAAATAATGCTGACTGGAGTCTCACATCTTTCTTATCTGCTCCACTTGCAATGCAGTACAATTCAAACCCTTGCTTCCATCTTCTCCAATTCTCTGCTGCATTTCCTTCAAACACTGACTTTCCTGGAGGCTTCAACTGGTCCATTTTTCACTGCCATATGTTTTTAGGTAGTCTTCTGACACCATGTAATATTTGCAAGCGTTGAAATGAACTCCAAACACTGTTTAGAAGGAACAAACTTTACTACTCAGTGTGTTGCTACAGAACCAAGAGCTCTACTTTCATTTTCCTACTGGTCCCATTCCCAACTGATTCCCCCATACAACTATATCTAATTCACTTGAGTTCCTACTCACATTACAGCACCCTTCACAAACTACACTTCCCATGATTCTCTGAGGGAAACCATGACTGTCTCACATGAAATCAAAGTCTGGAGTGGGTGTGGCCCCCTAATTAGCTAAGCCAAGCAGCTGGGAGTCTGGCTTTTAGAACTCTGGCAGTTGGTTCTTACTGAGCATGCCCAATGCAATCATTCAGTTCAATGCAACATTTCTTAAATCTCAGCCAGGCATTTTTTCAACTTTTAAACTGCAGAAGATGAAGGTCAGAGTATGGGGCAAGGGCAGTAATAGGATTGTAGGTACTATGTGAACATGGCTGATTTTTAATGAATTTCAACAGATTAGGAGAACTCTGAGAGAAAAAAGTCCAAAAAGGCTTGGTCCCCCCCCCTCTTTTTAGACTTTGAACTCTCTATTCTCTCTGACTGTTTTGTGTATCACCATGAAAACCTAGAGGGCTATTAAGCAAGCATTTCTGAGTTCAGGACTATATGTTTTGTAAGGTTTTGTTTTGAAATGAGCTTATGGGAAGCATCAGAATGGCATGGGTGTATTCTCAATTTAACATTGAGGAATGTGAAAAATCCATGCTGGCTATAGTATACAGCCACTCTTGTGCTGTATAAATAACTGCCACCTTGGTAACAGCATTTGTATGTTAGCAGCTGATGAAGGCGGAAACTGAAACATTTTAATATTATAAAACCTCTGTTTTGTTAATCACAATTGTGTGTGTGTGTGTGTGCGCACGCATATCTTTATATGTGCTAGCTAAATGTGGGCTGGATGGAACAACTATCAAGTGGATCCACAGTTGCCTACAGAATCGTATTCCAAGAGTACATACCAATGGTTCCTTCTCAAACTGGAGGGGAAGTAATGAGCGGGGTACCACAAGGCTCAGTCCTGGGCTCAGTGCTCATCAATATTTTTATTAATGACAAATGATGATACTGGGATTTGATGATTAATTAAGACAGCTTATGGAGAAAAGGGATTCTGTATGTACATATTAAGGGACAGGTTTGATGTATATTATATACTTATAGCTGATCTGTGACAAATCGGAAGTCAACCATTTTATTTTTATTTTTTGTTGTAGTATTGTTATGTTTTTTCTTACTTTGTTTTGTTTGTTTTTTGGAAAAATTTGAATAAAAACTATATAAAAAAAAATATTTTTATTAATGACTTGGATGAGGAGCTGCGGGAAATGCATATCAAATTTGCAGATGATACAAATTTGGGAGGGAGAGCTAATGCCCTGGATGACAGAAATAAAATGCAAAGTGATCTTGACAGGCTGGAGCATTGGGCTAAAAATAACAGAATGAAATTTAACAGGGATAAGTATAAAGTTCTACATCTAGGAAAAAGAAATCAAGTGCACAGTTATAAGATGGGGGATAATTAATTAATTATTATCTAAAACTGCCTAATAACCAATGCTAAGTAATTTGTATTGTATGTGGATAGTGATAGACTGAGTAGTACTTTTAAATGTAATGTACTATTCTTTGCGTATATGGTTTCTGTATTATGTGAATATTTAATATTCAATCTTTCTTTATATATTTCAAATAAAAACATATTAAAAAATAAGATCGGAGATACTTGGCTCAGCAATACTATATATGAGAAGGATCTTGGAATTGTTGTTGATCACAAGCTGAATATGAGCCAATAGTGTAATGTGACTATAAAAAAGTCAAATGCTACTTTAGGCTACATTAACAGAAGTATAGTTTCCAAATTGTGTTAAGTACTAGTTCTCCTCTATTCAGCACTGGTTAGGCCTCATCTTGAGTACTGCATCCAGTTCTGGACACTCCTTTAAGAAGAATGAGGTTCAGAGGAGGGCAACAAGGATGATCAGGTGACTGGAAACAAAACCCTATCAGGAGAGACTGAAAGAACTGGCCATATTTAGCCTTCAGAAGAGAATACTGAGGGGTGACACAATAGTACTCTTCAAGTACTTGAAAGGTTGTCCCACAGAGGAGGGCCAGGATCTCTTCTCGGGCATCCCAGAGCACAGGACACATAATAATGGGCTCAAGTTACAGGAAGCCAGATTTCGACCAAACATCAGAGAAGCTTCCTAACTAACAATGGAACCGATTATCTAGGGAGGTGATAGGTTCTCCAACAACAGAGGCATTCAAGAGGTAGCTGGACAGCCATCTGTTGGGTATGCTTTAAGTGTGATTCTTGCATTGAGCTGGGGTTTGGACTTGATGGCCTTATAGCCCCCTTCCAACTCTACTATTCTATGATTATATGTTTTTTAAAATTTTCAATCTGTTTCTGAGTTGCTTCAATCTATGGCCTTGTTCATATGGGAGCATAGTTTCATGCTAAATACACTGTTTTTACCTCTGTTTTCTATTTGCACTGTCCACAGTAAGGCTCAATGCTAGCTACAAACATGGTCTTTTCTAGTCACACTTGAGGGAAAGCATCCATCATGCAGTTTCCTAAAGACCATGCCCTCTAATTTAATATTTCCACTCCTTCTGATTACCTGGCAACCGAGCATGCTGGCTACCAGTAAGTTTAATTTAAAAACAACAACCCAAAGTGCAATTATTTATATTTTCACTGGTACAATACAGCTGATATACAAATGTTTGTTTAAGCAGTGTTATGGTTTTGTGCACAAGTTAGGGGGAAAAGAAAAATAAGGCACCGTTTACAGCAACATAAAAAAAGCTTGCAGAATGGGAGAGAGCAGAGGAAATTTCTCTTCAGCCCACAGGAAATGAAATGAACAAAGGGAGGAGGAGGGAGTGGGCATGGAGAAGGGAATGATTCACCCACCTAAAAGCATAAGAGCAAAGCATCTGCAAGCCCTAGAGATATGGAGTGAAGAAGTTTTTTTCCTTCCCTTTTTGGATTATCAGAGGATAGGGTTAGTAAGGATTTACAGGAGGGAAATTGTGTGATAGCTTCTGTTTGCCAGTAACATCATATGAACCAGGCAAATTAAAAGGAGATCCAAGCATTTATTTATTTATTATTTGATTTATATCCCACCCTTCTGCCCAGCAGGAGCCCACGGTGGCAAACAACAACACCAACAGCACTTCAAAACTTCACAAAAACAGACTTTAAAACACATTAAAACAAAACAGCTGTAAAAATATGTTTCAAAAAGCTTTCAAGACATCTTTTAAAAAAAGTTAAAAACGTTTTTTTTAAAAAAGGTTTAAAAACATATTAAAAAGCAATGCTAACACAGACGCAGACTGGGACAAGGTCTCAACTTAAAAGGCTTGTTGAAAGAGGAAGGTATTCAATAGGCTCCGAAAAGATAACAGAGATGGCACCTGTCCAACATTTAAGGGTAGGGAATTCCACAGGGTAGGAGGTGCTGCCACACTAAAGGTCCATTTCCTATGTTGTGCAGAATGGACCTCCTGATAAGATGGCACCTGCAGGAGGCCCTCACCTGCAGAGTGCAGTGATCAACTGGGTATATAAGGGGTAAGACAGTCTTTCAGGTATCCTGATCCCGAGCTGTATAAGGCTTTGTACACCAAGACTAGAACCTTATACTTGGCATGGTAGCAAATGGTCAGCCAGTGCAATTCTTTCAGCAGTGGAATGACATGTTGGCGATACCCTGCCCCAGTGAGCAGTCTCCGCCGCATTTTGCACCAGCTGCAACTTCCAGACCAACCTCAAGGGCAGCCCAACATAAGTAGCAGCAAACACACAGTAAACCACTATGTAGATGAGCCAACCTCAAGGGCAGCCCAACATAAGTAGCAGCAAACACACAGTAAACCACTATGTAGATGAGCCCTATATTTCAGACTCTAAGCTGCTGTATAGAGAAGCTCTGTGTTTAATATACTGGGAAATCTAAATATGGTTATAACACTTTCCCTTTTGGCCAAAGTGGATGAAATTTAGAGACAGAGGAGTCCCTACAGAGTGAATTCGGCTTGCAAAATTGCAGAGAAATTAGCCTAGGGACTTATTTTTGGGGGGAGAGGGAATAAGAGATTCACTTTTCTCCATATTCCGATATTCAGGCAAGCAGTTGTTTGTCCCTTTCTATTTTTTACCTTGAGAAAGTGGTATGTATTCTTGCTTGCACATTTTTATCTAGAGCTTGCAGCTTCACTGCCTTCCTTTCAAGTGCATGCTTCCTCGGACAGCCTTTAAAGGCCTCCAATAGGCCTAATCACATGAGACTGTGCAAGATGTTGCCTATAGAGTTGTGAAGAGCTGCTCTTTTTTCTTGTTAAAGCAAGCAACATAGGATTTTTTAAAAATGATGTTTTTAACTTAACAATACCTCTGCTGTTCTGCTTCAACAACAACAACTTAGATCTCTTCAGTCCTCTGCATGCAACATTTTGGACAGTCTCAGTTCCTGCAAAGCCCATAGAACTAGAGAAATGTAGAAATATAGAGAAAGAGCTATAAGTACACAAAAGTACATTAACAACAGAGTGACATGAGGTTTTGGGGGGCTCTGATCCAGCTCAGGGGGAATTGACATTATGCTTTATTTTGTGTGTGTAGGTGAGATCTTTGAATCACCCTGAGTTCCCTTGTGAATTGGGTCACACACAGAGCCAATACACATCCCTAATATGCACTCCTAAACCCATTTATTTTAGAAGTCTCATTCAATTTAGTGGGATTTACACTTCATGCATAGGATTGTACCGCTGGGTTCTGCATTTTGGTTGTTAAAAAAATTACCAGTTTAGCGGAAATATTTCATTGTAGTAGCACTCTCCTAATTTTCATTTAACAGTCTAACAGTAATGTTCTCTGAAAGCAAGCTCTGCTCTTTTCCCTGTAAAGTTTAATAGCCATATAAAGCTGTAGTGAGGGTTTATATAGACAAAATTCCATTTCTGTTACAATATCCATTATTGTGGCTTTATGGTACCATTAGATGACTAGAAAGAAACATTAAAAAAAAGACAGCTCAAGATGAGGTATCGGACAGAAAAATGAAAGATGGAATATAAAAGGCAGATTTAGGAGTGAGAATGGGAGTGTATATGTGTATGAAAAGCAAGTGCATAGTTTTAGAAAGAAAGAGAAAAACCCTCTTCAGGCACACATGATTTGTATCCATGCATGGAATACCAGTGTATATGTGTAGGACATCTCTTCCTGAAGAGGAATCCTAGATTCTCCCTTGTGGAAAGGAACCCTATATACACTACCTACGTTGGTACATCTTTATAGAGCTACCAATCACATGGTGAGCAAGGGTCAAGGTTGATACATTCCATGATAGGAAAAGGATTTGCTCTACTTCATTAGCCCTATAACCCCCTCACAAGTGCTTTCAACATGTAGGGGGGCATGTTGGAGAATTCCAATGAAAACAAAGAGGAGCAGAAATTGCTAATGTTCGCTTATTCTTCCTGTGTCCAGAACCGAAATCAATCCAGCAAATATGCTCAGTATTCACTGTTGTTGCTGCTTTCAGACTGCAAATAATTCATCTGATTACATTTTTCCCCATTTGCATTGCCTTTCCTGTGCATTGAAATGAATGGGCTGCAATAATGTAATGACAATTGTATTTTATGTAAGTTATGTAATTAATCACATAACTTATGTAATTTCGCCACAGCAGACAGAGAGATGAATAACACAGTTTTGGGCAGAATACAAACTGCAGTGGAATGGAAAGAGTGCTGCATGTGACAAATACAGGGGTGGAATGGAAAATGATGCCTTCTTACACCCCTAGTTTCATGTGAACTCCCCTTCTGTGCTCCACCGTCTCCTCCTCTTGCACAGTATAGGAGAAGATAAAAAATGGCAGGAAAACTGGCTTTCAGCAAAGCTTGCATCTATTACTGCTCTTCTAAATGGTGAACTCTAATAGGATTCTACGGACCCCACCGATTTCTTGGAAGACAATTTAAAAAACTACTTAAATAGGAATATCCTGAACCTAGACATGGTCAAAATGAAGATTGGATAAGAACCCAAAACAGCAAGTACAGAGTCAGATCACATACACTTGTATTCAACTGTATCACAATATGTAGCCCCCATCCTGAATTATTAAAACTAAAAGGTAATTGACAACATAAATTACCATAAATACATTTTGCAGTTTAATGCTGATGTCTAATAATATCATTTACCTCTCCAGTAATTTGCAAAATCTAATCGTTTTTCAAGTCTTCTCAGACATTGGTATGAATTAGCAAATTTCAGTTGTATAGAACTAGTCTGCTGAGTGTACTGCTTTTTATTAAAGCATGACTCAGAAAGTAATTAGCAGCCCTTACTATCACAAATACTCAAACAAAGCATGTCTGTCTTCAGAACTACCCGCTATATAGGACTATAGTCTTAGTATATTGTCACTTTGTTTAGCATGCTTACAAAGATGCATTTTAACTGAGCAAAGCAGATCAGATTTTGGGACATTCAAGGACTATGTTCACAACAGCATTTTTATCACATTGTTTTTTAACCCGATAGTCACTAATACTGAAGAACCTAATGAAGGGACCCACCCCCTTGATTTTGCAGCTCCTGAAGCTGAGGACTTCTTCTCATATGAATGTAGGAAGCTGCCTTATCTAGCTCAGTACCATTTGTACTGACTAGCAGCCATTCAGTAAGGTTTCAGACAGAATTTTTTTCCAGCCCTGCCGAAAGATATCACAAGTTGAACTGGAATTGGATGCTTTGCACATGCATTGTGCCACAGTATCTTGCTCTCCCAAGGAACTGCAACCTCTACAAGTTCTGCATAACACTATTTAATTTTTGTACTAATTTGAATTAATAAAAAGCACCTGTCTTCCTCCATAGACACAATCAGTTTCCAGTCTTCTTCCCAAGAACAGTCTGCTGACCCCTGGTGATGGAAGCCCTTCTTCCAATGTCCATCAGCCTCCACTCTTGCCTCTATCTCCATATCCTGAATTTATCCATCTTGTGTGCCATACTCCCCAACCCAAACAAAAAACACATACAAAGCAGGAGGGTAGTAGGTGCCCTTGTGCCCATGATCTTTCAGGGTTCTAAGTCATGTGGGGGAGCCTTCACAAACAGATTTCCTGCTGCAGAGGTTCAGATCCTAACATCTGAAGATTTCTATAGTCTGTGACAGAATCACATGAAGGAAAATGCCTGAACAGAGCTTTGACCTGTTGTCTTTAATGCAGTTTGCCACTTCAGTAAATCATACTACATGTCTTGTGTTTATGTGTCCTATGTGATGAAGAGAAAGAGATCCTTGCTGTCTCTAGTGGCCCTCTAACCTGGGCTGCCTGTCATAGGCAGAAACAACTGAATGGAGAAAATCCCTGCAGCAGGATTAGTCTGTAGGAGTTGTCCAAAACACTGTTTGTTCCTGATAACTTGGATGAGCTTCATGTCTTGGAGCCTGATGATGTGGACAAGTTGCTTAAAGCAGTCTGGCTGACCACTTGTCCTCTCAGCCCTTGCCCATCATGGTTCATAAGAACAAGCCTGAAGGGATTAATTGGGTGGGTCTAGGGAGCACTGGATGAAGTAGAGGGAGGTACTATCTACCCTTAAAGAGGCAGTGGTTCTCCTTCTCCTAAAGAGAATATCCCTGAGCCCTGTGTAACTATTACTCTGCTGCTAATATTCACCTTAGGCAATGTGCTTGAGAGAACAGCAGCAGTTTAGCTACAAGTATGCTATGGACCCTTTTTAGTCTAGTTCCAAATCCAGATCCAGCACTGGAACTGCCTTGGCCACCCTGGACCTTTGTCAGGAGAAGGGCAAGAGGGGCAATACTCTGTGACCCTCCTTGACCTCTCACACGGCTTTTGATACTGTGGACCATGCTATGCTCCTGAAGCAGTTCCATGAGCTGGGTGTTGGCCAAGGATGCTGCACTGCAGTGATATTGCTGCTACTTGCACAGCCATTTCCAGAGAGTAGCAATAAGGAACTGCTACTTGAGTTAGTGGTCACAATGGTCAATATTTTTCCCCATACTATTCATCATATATATGAAGCTATTTGGGGTTTCAACTGGGGTTTGGAGTGAGGTGTAATTAGTACACTAACAACACACACTTTATTTCCATGCCATCTGAATCAGGAGAGGCTGCTTAGGTGCTGGGCCGCTGCCTGGAGTTGGTAATTGGCTGGATGTGGGCCAATATTGAAACTGAATCCAGACAAAATGGAGGTTCTGTGTGTTACAAGCTTCGAGGTCCCAGGAAGTGAGTAGGCAACTTATTCTGGATGGGTTGGCACTCCATGGACAGATCAGGTTCATAGCTTGGGAGTGCTCCTTGACCCAGCACTGTCTCTTGAAGCCAAGGTAGCTTCAGTGACTAGGAGTGCCTATTTCCAGCTCTAGCTGGTTCACCAACCATATCCCTTCTTGAACAGTCTTGAGATTGCCAGTCTAGCTTGACTGTAGTCATCCATGCTCAGGTAAACTCAAAACTGGATTATTCTAATGTGCTCCACATGGGGCTGCCCTTTAAGGTTGGTCAGAAGCTGCAATTTGTGCAAAATACATGTAATTTATTGAGCTGTAACCCACTCTGGGGTGAGGTGCAATTGGTACACTGACAACACACACAACTCTCTTTTCTTGCCTTTACATGATAAAGGACATACTAAAAATGCCTATAAATAAATAGTTGTGTGGAGGTTGTGTGAAAACAGTCTCCACTAACAAGGTGACTCCTACAGCTGACATCTTCTTATGGCCAGAACAACTGATGGAGCAAGTTCCTGTAGCCACTAGTGCCTAAAGGAAGTGTAGAAAGAGTTTGGTTAAGCTCTACTTGCCAGGAGAGAGTCTCACTTGATCCCAAAATAAGCTCAGCAGAGCAGCAGCCATTAGCAACAACCACAAAAGCTTATTTGACATGTCTTGCCCACTTATCCCACTGGTGATGGTGATACGAACTGGGTTTGAATTTGAATGACTATGGTGCTTATTGAGCTCCAGAGATTTGCTGAAAAGTAACAGCTCCCTTACTACAGTTCTGGCTAGAGGGCCTAAGCTTTCCAATACATGTTTTTGAATCCTTATAGATATTTTGAGAAAGGAAGATAAAAGGATCTTCTGAACAACTGCTAAGAAGAGTTGCATAGCATTACAAAGGCATGGGTCCTTATTCATAGATGACATTTAGGAGCACTGTTAGAAGAGAAGGTAGCAGGTTCGATGCAGGTATAAGAGTGTTTGTGCAGGGCAACAGATGCAAAGACAGCTGGTGACTCTTGTCAAAAGACAAGAAGTTGATCCTGGAATGAGAACAGTCATTGTGACTTAGTGGATGTGCATAATCACAAAACTATCCACAGCTTTGAATCACAGAAATGCAAGGGATGAAAAGGTGACTGAGACTAAATTCAAATGCTTGAAGGCAGGGCTATCCATGAATCAACAGCTCCCAGAGCACAAAACTCTGCTATTCAACACACATGCAATAACATGTATTTCTTACATCATAGGCATCCACAAAAACTAAATTCTGGAATCTACATCTATCCTCAACAAGACCCTCCATTCGTTGTTCTAGGACCTTGATATAATGTGACTGAAAGCTGGTGAAGTGAAAGCACTAGAAAAATATTTGGGGAAGGGCACACACTACCTTTCGGGGGGGGCAATCTTGTTGTTAGATCTTGAAGAACAGGGATTCTCCAGGAGTGAGTTGTTGCCTCAGCAGCATGCTATAGCCTTCTGAAAGCTGGCCAGTATGATACCTCTTATTAGCTCCACCCCCTCTAAGTAGCTATCTGTTGTTCAAAGCGCCACTGGACTATTTTGAAACTGCTGGTTCCTATAGTGTGGGAAGAGCTGGTTAGAGTAGGCATACTCGGAACATAAGGAGTTGGCAAGGCCATATATTCTGGCCTAGATAGTCCAGTAGCAGGGGCTGATGGCAACCCATACACTGCATCCTCTGAGTCTGTCTCCGAGCTCAATTGCAGATCATCACCCTTTTTCTACCAGTCAGTTAATACATCCCATCATCTGCAATCTATCTTGCTGTGTACAAGTATCTCTTTATTTATGGTTTTGTGGGTTGTTGTGTTTTTTTTGCATTTTTATCAAGTCCATTATCTCTCAAAACATAAAACCCTAGGCCAGCAAGTTATCCTGGTTATAGTTCTCTGCTCAATCTTTACATGACATGAAAATTTAATCTATTTAACTAGTATGCCTAAAACCTTCCACCTTCCATAGCTTCATTTAATGTTTCTGAAATATGCTACTGTGCTATTTGGAAGAAGGGTTAAAAGTTGCCTCAGCAACAAAATTTGAGAGAGGACACAGTGACCTACAATCAAAGAGCATGTCTGCAGAGCTGAGTAAATATTAGCATTTTAAAAATAGTAGTAGTTGTAGTAGTAGTACAACTATATTTTCAGCTCCTGGTAGTTTAAATATAAAAATAATGGAATTTAAATTTACATTTAAAAAATGAATGGTTAGAACTTGCTTATATAAATATGAATGTGAAGTCTGTGAGTATCCATTTGTACTTTGCCAGGTACATCTTTTGTAGCCTTATAGTACAATCCTAACCTCTGGCTGGCTGTGGAAGGGCTTGACAGAATGGTGCAGCTAGAGGTGCATCCACACAGCCCTGGCACTCATGCCAGTCACGACAAAAGGTGAGGGACAGGAAAAATGCCTCTTCATTGTGACAGCTTCCTGGCTGGTGCAGCAAAGAGACCTCAATTGGACCCACTGCGATCCCAAGATGGTAGCTGCCCTGTTCTATCATACGACAGCCCACCTACTTCCCATTTCCCATTTTGATATCTACCACTGGTTATAGCTTCTAGGGATGGGATCTGTTGGCTGGTGCTGCTTCAAAAACATTCTGTTGACCTAACAGGCAGTACTGATTCAAGTTCTTTCTTTGTCCACTATTCGCCGCTTTTACTTATCTGATTTTTTCTCTGAAAAAATATTGATATCAATATTGATATTTTAAAGGAAATACGATAAATAAAACCAAATGCCAGTAATATTATAGTTTTTAATAGCAATATTTTAGATGCAGATTTTTTTAAAAAAAATATGTTTTTGAAAATAGCCACAGAAAATCACTACATAAAAATCTGATTTTCAACTATAGAGAATAAGTGAATTAATGGAACTTCGGTATTAAATCTGAATTGGGTGGAATTCTAGTGCAACTTCTGCCTGTCATTTGGAGAGGCATATTGTGGCACTGTGTGCAGTAGATGCTGGTGGAGCCAGGCAGGGCTCTGCCCCATCCAAACCTCCTCTGGGATGGCAGAATTGAGGGTTTGGATTGTTTTGTTAGAAAAGATGAGTGACAAAACCTTTGAGCTTCGGACTGTTTCTTTTTGTGCAGGAATAATTGCCTATATCATACACAAGAGTGCTATGTGAATACTTTTCTTACTCAGTAAAACCTCTGATTACCCATATTTTGCTTTGGAGGGGTTATGTAAACACAGTTAACCTCTGTTGTGAATTAGCTGCTCTTATTTTTTATTCCATCTACTTGTTTTCCTCTTGTTCGGCAGCAATATTTGTTTTCATACAGGATGGACTTGCACTACTTTGTACTCCATTGCTCATGTTTATGCTGGTTCCACTACTTGTGAGTCTCAGGTTCTGTTTTGCTGTTTATTGAAAAGCTGAATAATGTATTTAAAAAATGATCACTACAGTTCTGCTTGACCCCATAAAACACATGTGGAGAACCTATAAAACAAGTGTGGAGAAACTTTGGCCCTCCAGGTATTACTGAACTACAGCTCTCATAATCCCTGACCACTGGACATGCTTGCTGGGGCTGATGGGAGCTGGAGTTCAGAAATATATGGAGGGCCAAAGGTTCCCCTCCCCTGCCATAAAATATCTGGGTCAGAAGGATAAATACAAATGAGCAGTCTGACCACATTATGAGTTTCTGACTGGAAAGTAAAAGAATCGGTTTTTCAAAATACCAAGGTAGCAATTAGCAAATAGTTGCAATTAGCAAAAGAAAATGTTGCCTTTTACAGCATACCCTATAAAAACAGAAAAATCGCATAGAAAATCCTTCCAGACAGAGATATTCTGAGATGTTGGATGGTGCCTAATCTACTTTACAGAGCTGTTGTGATAAAATACTGGTAATACCTTACTGTCCACGATGATATCCTTGAAAGAAGGATACAAATGTGATGAAAATTATTAATAAACATTTACAACAATCTAAATGTATGACATTGATCCACCAAAATTGTGTCTGCTTAGATTTTGCTATTGTTAAATTCTCTTTTTCAAATCAACAAAATGAATATTAGAAATATTTCAAAATTGATAGTTTAATGACTAAATGTTAATGAAACACAAAACTATCTAGAAACAAACATCAGGACTGGTATAAATTAAATATGAGGAGCTCAATCCTATGCAGAATACACAAGTGCAGCTCAGTCTTGATGCTGCATAAAACTACAGCCATTGTATGGGGACAGCATTTTGGTGGGGCTTTGAATAGAGGAGGCCCAGGTTCAAATCCCTGCTGAACTATTTCTCAATCTCAATAAAACAGAATTACTCTAAAGAGCCATTATTTTAGCAGGGAGTAGAAAATTGGTTTAAGTGTGTGTGTGTGGGAAATAGAATCAAATTCTACAAATGCACAGTAGAATAAAGTGCTGTAGAAATGATTAATAGAAATAACAGATCAATAATAAATCTTCTGGAATCATTTTCTACAAGAAAAATGAACCACTTTCATATACATCTGCTCACTTTTGTTATATTCTGCAAAACATTCTCTTCTTTCATCCATTTGTGGAGCTCATCAATATAAACCTCCCTCCCATACTTATTTGGGTACCTTATCACACATTCTATGATGATTGGTATTCCCAAGAAGCATGAGAGCAAAATAAATTAAATAAAAATCAATATGTTACAAATGTAGAGCTGAGAAAAAAGGAACTTAAAGGCAAACCCCCTTAAAATTGGCCATTTGCCACTGCTAACTCTATAGTTACATTGGTATATTCCCATTCTTGAGTCTGCTTTTTATTTTTTTCAATATTTATATGAAAATAATGGAAATGGACTGCCTTCAAGTCGATCCCGACTTATGGCGACCCTATGAATAGGGTTTTCATGGTAAGCGGTATTCAGAGGTGGTTTACCATTGCCTTCCTCTGAGATTGAGAGGCAGTGATGGGCCCAAGGACACCCAGTGACCTTCATGGCTGTGTGGGGATTCAAACCCTGGTCTCCCAGGTTGTAGTCCAACACCTTAACCACTACACCACACACTGGCTCTCCAATATTTATATACAGCATACAGCCCAATAAAAATGAGTTCCCTGGGAGGTTTTCAAGTTTTGGCTTCTGGTAGCTCAAGCAAAATAATTTCAGTGGTAGATCCAGGACTGTCAGAGTTCGTCTCACATGGGGGATGTTGGGTGAATGAGAAAGCCCAAACTGGTTGCTAACTGCCCCCAAGTGAATACATGTTTGCTGCTGGTATATCTTGGGAAGGGACAGGGGGAAAGCTTTACAAATGGTTTTTCTTGTTTCTGTTGTGTCGTGGGGAGGGGAGGAACACAGGTCATATGGTGGCTAATTTAGCACACATGGAGGTAACCAACCTACATTTGAATTTATTTGCTTGATGCTTCCTTCCCTTTTTTTATTTATAATGTAGTTTTCCTAGCAGCACAACAACAATTAGTGTTTGCTTATGGACCAGGTTATAGGAAAGCAGTGTAGCAATCAAGGCAATTAAGGAACTGCAGAACAAGAGCAAGAATTTTACCACTATAATCTTTTGCATTTTTTTTTACAATCTTAACCAATGAGTGCTTACTAAAAACATCGTCCTATTGAAATCAGTGGGATTTATTGCCAAGTAATTTTGCATTGGATTGCCGCTTTAGTGTGCATTAGATTGCAGCCTTCATATGGCCTTGGGTAGTTGTTAGACTATGCACCTGCTCATTGGCTCTTCATTCAGATTTTTCTGTGCCAAAGCAACATGCTGGAAACAGTTGACAAAGCAGCAGTGTATAGACAAGAACTGGTTAATGGTGGATTTTATTGACCCTTCCTTGTATAGTGGACTAATGCTGTCTGGATTTCATGCTAATGTCATTGTATTAGGCATGTAGCAGCTGCATAAGCAACCTTTATTAACTATTATTGTGGCTGTTTTTGTTTTCTATGCTTTCTTTTATTAGTATTAGTATTAGTCTTACTACTACTACTACTACTACTACTACTACTACTACTACTACTACTACTACCCCTTGCTGGATAGTCATCTTGTAGTGGTGAGTGGGCTTGCATGTTCCAGTGAACCCTGTGAGCGATGCTGTCAGGAGTCATGTACTCCCAGAAGGGTCAGCCATGGCTGTAAGGTCAAGGGAGAGGAACCACATGAAGAATGATCCAAGATAGTCCTCAACAGCAGAACAGGCTGAGGATAACAATGTGTACATTACAACAGCTGTGAAGGCGGATGAAGGCTGCAGCAGATAAAAGACTTCCAATCATCATGGTATCCATGCCATTGGATCAAAGCCTTTTTCTGTCAAGATTGTGTGTTGATCATTGTGCACTGATCTCCCCACATAAAACAAGTTCATGCACAGGCGTCTTCCAAGCAAACCAACCTTATCTTGGAAGACAATCTTACTTGGCCACGAGTGATTGCCAATGAATGAATGAATGAATAATCAATCATAATCATAATAAGTACCTGCTGTGATGGGATAGAAAAGAGCAGAATAACTAACAGTTGTTGTGTAGAGAAAATTTAGAAAGAGCTCTTTGACATAGCAAACATTTTATTCCCAGGTGAGGAACTAGTATTAAGTAAAACAATGGAATTAATTTATTCTCTTACATGCACTGACACTGATGCAATGCCATAGCTCTTATACCTACCCGAGAAAGATACTAAGAACTTGTGAGTTCTTCACAGATGCTTTTCAAGTAATTTTTGTGAACACCCTGATTGGATCTGAAAGAGGAGTAATCTAATTTACTCCACATCTTTTTTTTCCAATCTGTGTACAGAGTGGTCTGCAAACTATGTACTTCTGTTATTTTTATGTTTATGATAATGCACTTGAATGCATGGGGCCAGTACTGTATTTGGTTTTTTTTAAAATTAAAAAGCCCAATATGCAAGGTGAAAGATATATTGGCCCCACTCCCAGTGACCCCCTTGGCCCCATCACCACTTTGCTGCCAGGCCACCCTAGAAGGCCCAGAGCTGACATCAAGTGTGAGGAAACATAATTCTTTGGTATTATATTTCTGGAGACCCATGTAATTCATTATGTCTTCAATCCAAACCCCCCTTGTGCCAGACTCTGTTTTGTTTATTTATTAGTTTATTTTTAATTGAGCGGAGAGATATCATCTCTGCTAAGTGATGTGGCCTTCTGCTTGCTGGTGCCAAAAGAGTGATGCTTGCATCATTCCATCAGTGCTGCCCTCTCCCTTCCACCCACCGAAAACACAGGAGGTCCACTGGTAGAAAGGCCCAAAACAGGACGTTCTGAGGGTGGGAAAGGGGCAGGCTGAGCTGGCCTAGATTCCACTGGATCCCGAGCTGGTGCCTCAGCCAGCACCACTAGCATCAGGCCTGATCTGTCTTCCCCACCTTCCAGTGCTGCTGCCATGAGCAGCCAAGCTGCGGAAGCGGTGGTGGCTCCACCACTCTGCAAAGCCTGTCAGGTGGGGAACGCGAGGTTGGATTGCTCTGTGTGGGACGAATACGCATACATCAACCAGTCTCATGACTTTCAATCCACTTTTTATTTTGGGAATTTGCAAATATATAGTATTCAATCTCATGTTCATTTTCAGACCTGCTTAGTCAGCTTTCACTACAGTGATGGCCTTCACATTTATCACGAATTGATGACCACTTAAAATTCTGCAGCCACTGTTAATTTTTGTAATATGAGGACCACACAGCAGGAGAACCTAAAGGAGTATATTTTTTCTCAACTTTGTTCTGCAGACTTATTTGGAAATACATCACTTCAAATCTTTGATTGAGCAATATTCATTTTTGGAAAGCCCATTATGTTTTTTTTCAAACTTTATCTTGGACCACCTAGTAATATGAAACAAGAAACCACCTCTTAACATTTTACAGGTGGCTTCTTTTGTAAGGCTTCTTTTACGTTATTTTGTTTTTAAAAAGCCCTCTATTCAAATAAAAGTCTAACTTCTGTTTTAATTATGGCAATGCTAATGCCATTTAGTAATAACTTGCTGTGCTTAACAATGTGGGTGAGTTATGGTTGCTAAGGGAACAATAATTCTGACATTTCTGAGGGGAAAAACCTGACTTATGGTTGTATTAACCTTTAGATAACACAGCCTGTTCTGCTTTTATTTTTTAAAACACAATCAGCTAATGTCTTTTATTTACCTATGTATTTATTTTTATCACAATATATTGCTTCCCCCTCAGACTTAACTAGTGGGCAAGTTTGTCCCACCCCATCCCGAAAATAAGAAAGAAGAGGGGAACACATGTGTGTGGTTTGAGGGAGTGCCCAGCTCTCCTGGTCTGTTAGGTCAAATGGGGCGCTGCTCCCCCCAGCTTCCACATTAATAATAATTTCTCAGTTGATGTTAAAGAAAGAGACAATCTGCGCATATACTGCTTTACACATGCACTTCAGTTTTCGGTATTAAAATGAATGGGGCACACAGCACCCAGGAGCTCCACATGTGCATCTGAGCATTCAGAGAAGATGACCCTGAAAAAAGGACAAATTTGGTCATCAGAATGTAGCCCTGTGGCTGAATGTCACAGTTACCCAATGGAGGCTTGTCACATTAGGGCGAGTGGAGTACTGGCCCACCAACCTCAGCCTGCCCTCAGCCAGCCCCCGTCTCCCTGCCTTCTGACAACCAATCTGGAGGATGGCACTGGCTGTCAGCTTCCTTGCCCTCAGTATTGACCTTGAAGAACTCAGCAGGGAGGAGGATGGGGAGAAAACTAGAATTTGTTGGCAATGCCTGTCATTGGCTCTGGCTCCACCTACCATTCATCTCCCTGCGTTCCAGTCCCAATGGGCAGCAGCCACCACTGCCTATTTATAAGCAGCTCTAGCCCTCCATCTTTCTTTTCACATCAGCTTGCCACCCACCCATCTGTCTCTGAAAGAGTGTGGGTCCAACTAGTCACCATTCAGGGACACAGTATGGCCTTTTGGAGTGTGTTACCCATTTTTTCCCTATCTGGTCCATACTGCATAATTTGTGACTCTTGTCCGATAGGTACTGTGTCATGCCCTCTTTTTTGGATGGTGGGGAAGGGCAATACAAAAGTACAATAACAACATAAAAATAAAACAAGAACCAACCAAAGAACTACAGTTCCACATACATCAAGAATTGGAAAAATGGAAATGGACTGCCTTCAAGTCGATCCCAACTTATGGTGATCCTATGAATAGGGTGTTCATGGTAAGCGGTATTCAGAAGGGGTTTACCATTGCCTCCCTCTGAGGCTAGTCCTCCGCAGCTGGCTAGGGCCTGCTCAGCTTGCCCCAGCTGCACAAGCCAGCCCCTTCCTTGTCCGCAGCTGCCAGCTGGGGACAATTGGGCTCCTTGGGACTATGCAGCTTGCCCATGGCTGCACAGGTGGCAGGGCATGTAACCCCTGAGCCACTCACTGTGGGGGTGATCTTTAGCTGGCCCTTGACACCCAGGAGACACGAGCGGGGATTTGAACTCACAGACTCTGGACTCCCAGCCAGGCTCTCCTCCCTACCATGCTATACCAGCTGTCTTAGCTGGCTTGGAAAGACTCCTGCTTTCATTTCTGTGTTGATTTCTGTTTTGTTTGTTTGTTTTAGTTGTTAAAGCTTTTGAAATTTCTGTCTCCTTTTTTATCAAATTACAGTTTTTACATTAGCATACAATAAGTGCTCGCAAACAAAGCAAAAAGGGGAAATATAAATGTAACAAAATTAAAAAATATATAAAATGGATTATCTGACACAAGTTGTGTTACTAAAGCATTATATTACAGAAACATTGAAAGAGGAGGGGAAAGGTAAGAAAAAAGAAAATAAAAAGAAAAACGTTTGAAAGGGGAAAAAACTCTTTACACATTTGTGTTTTTAAACATGCTGATGAGTTATTATATTAAATGAATTAAGCAGAACTATTTCATCTGTCACCTTATCATTCCAAAAGTGTATAAAGAAGGCCCATCTTTCTAAAAAGTTATTTTGATAATTATGGTGCACAGCATTCCTGTAATATGTCATTATTATCATATACATCAAGAATTAGCCAGCCTGAAAGACTCCTGCTTCCATTTCTATACTGATTTGTATAACGGGCTTTACCCTTTAAATTTGGGAGATATCTGTAACAGATGGTCCATTCCATCCCAAATTTACCTAACCACTTAGTTATCTTCTCCAGAGATCTCCTTACCACCACCCTTTTTTGTGCTTATACTATTATCAGATTCCAGGGAAAGGAGTGCAATGTTTGCAACTGGGCACAGCACAGATTCTTGCTTTATTTACTTATTTTTAGTATTAACAGAGATTCACATTAGAAATGTTCTTCCCTCAAAATATATAGAACTATTTTCTCCATAAGCATTCAGAACAACATATGGGTGGGTGTGGGGGCAGTGGTGATGCCCTTGTGTTTTGCTCTTACCACCTCATATATTGGCAAAAAGAAAGAAAGAGGATCAATATTCCATGGAAACTGAATAGTGTGTGCATTCAACAGAGTGATGGATGTGTTTAACATGGTGGCTTAACTCTGTACCCTCTGTCAGCATCTTAATGGGAATCAATGTTCCAGGACAGCCTTCCCCAACTTGTGTTCTCCAGATGTTTTAGACAACAACTCTCATCAGTCACCATGCCAGCCAGGGATGATGGAGCTCTAATCCAAAACATTTTGAGGACACCAAGTTGGGAAAGGCTGCTCTAGGATTTCCCACAAGTCCAGAGTGTACACATAAAATTGATAGTTAACCCCATACATGTACACTCAGAACAAAGCCCCATAGTATTCAATGAGATTTACATTTATCTTAGGATTCCAGCCTTAAGCAAACAGTATATAAATCACTCTAAATGCCATCTGGGTGAATAAATGTGCACATTGAAGCCGTTAATATTTAGCAGGTCATCGACCACTGTTTTTTTCCCATAGCAACTGTGGCAAATCATACACACAATAGAAAGGATATTTAAAAAAATGTTTTAGGAGATTTCACTCTCTTCTCAGACTGATGGAGCTTTTGTTCTTCTTTGGTGCTTTGTGTATAAAATTCTGCTTCAGGTTTCCTCAAAGTGTCCTGAGGCTCTTTTGCTTCCTAAAGCAAACAGCAGTTCTCCCAAAGAAAGAGTGTTGACTCATGCCCTGGTTCTGTGAGGGATATTCCCTAACCATCTCTACAAAATAACTCCAAGGCACATAAAGATTTAGCTCCAAAGAACCAAAGAACACATGAGCCAATGACAAACAACCTCAGTCAGAGCAACTCACAAGGGGACACCATGTTGCCCAACTCAACGCTTTAACTTCCTTTTCTGGAAAAATATATAATCAAGCTAACACTCTCAGAATCGACACTGTTGAAAATATAACTTTTCATCACACTGCCCTTTCAACAAATACTCAGTGCTTAATCCCTCTTTTTTTTACTGAGATATGAAATGTGGGTCTAGAAGCAATGGTAAGAAGGACAGTAGCTTTGGCAGTACCCCAGTCCCAAGCAGGAGGTCAGTCTCTGAGCAAGAGAAGGGGGGTTTAGCCAGATCAGAAGAACCAGGGTTGCAAGCTGAAGAAGGTTTGACATACAGGCACAACTGGGAGTCCCTTAAGCCAGAGACTGTCAAACTGGGACTCCCACAGATAACATTCCTATAGTCAGATTTTTCAGAGAGACCACCCCTTCCATACCAGAGGTCTTCTTCTACCTGGTGCCTGCTTATCATCACTGAAGACAATACACCAAGGGGGAGTTCACAGAGAAGCTGGGCTCCAAGACAGAGCTCTATTGCTTTAGGGCTAACTAATTCATCAGAAAGAGGTTGAAATTTGGAAGGGCAATTAGCCCAGAAGGAATACCTAATTTCTCAATTGAGTTCCAGCCATTGTCAGAACTAGGTGCCATCTTGCAGTTGTTTGACATCCTGTGATGTAGACATTACTTGCTACCTGACCAAGTACAATACACTGAGGTGCCCCATGGGCCCTTGCTCACAACAAGATAGACTTTGGGGGAGCTTCAGGGAAAAGATGGTGGGGCTCAACACAATCCTCTTTTAACTTCAAATCACTTTCCTTTGATGCTCCTTTGCAGAAAAGAAAAGGATGGTTGAGGGTGTCTTGTATGTGTTTGTTTCAGGCATTAGAAGACACAGGGCTCACCTAAGTCGCTTTCACATGTTTTATTTAAATGCCCTTCAAACAGATACTTGACTCCATTGCCAACATCCATGCATTAGGTGTGGATATCTGCAGGGGAAAGTGAACGGGCATAAACCTCTGTGGGTAGGCTTTGCATGCAAACTGGTATCCTTCAGCTCATGTACAAACCCTACAAACACAGAGGTATTTCCTAATACATAGATATAGGGGGCATTGGAAGCAGTGTAGCCCCACAGGCTTTTCAGACATATGATGCCCCTTTGTGTGTATAGACATGAAAGGAGAGAATCCAGGCAAACAACCTTATAGGGAAATTACCTAGTTTACTAAATGAGAAAATCTACTGGTGCATAATTATAACATTGGGAGGGGGAGGACAGAGAAAGGCTTAGGCAAGTTGACTAAACTAAATTCTCTGTGGCAAAGGGTTGGCAGGGCCTATGCCAAGGCATGACTTCTTCAAGCTATTATATGTTCAGGGTCTGGAAATCTTCAGGAAGCAGCTGCTTTTAACCTGTAGTTCTGAGCGGTAGCATCATTGCCAGCTTACAGTCTCTTCTAGCTGAAGACATAGTTGACAAAGAAAGTGGAAAAAAGAAGCAGCAGAAACGTAGCCAGCCCGTTACCCAAGGGATGAAAAATGAGTTTGATAAGCTTCTGAAGAGGCCCCACACTTTTATGGGAGAGTAGATGCTTTGCAGACATAAGATGCCAAGTTTAATTTCCAAATTAAAGAACCCTGGTGAGCAGGATTGAGAACTTCTTGCCAGTGAAGAATTTAGCACTGGGCTGGATAGAGCAATAGTATAATGGGGTGGGTATACAAGATTTCCCCCCCCATTTCATTATTCTGTTTGTTTTCATTATTATTATTTCATTATTGATATGCTAAAACACATGCATTTCCTAATGCATTCATTATTATTTCTTTAACTTTCATTACTGTCATTTGTTCTTGTTTTTATTGATTTCAGTGGGAAATTCAGTTGCTCTTCTGCTGCTAGTAACTTCTGTGTTTTCCATTTAATTGGAATCAAAATTGCAGGCATGTTACTATCCATCAAAGACAACTGCTCTGATTTATTCTGGCCACTGGAAGAAAATTAAAACAAATTAGTTCCAGATGCAATAAATAAGTAACAAATGAATACATGGTCATTCAGAACTCATTTCTTACTTTGCAAATAGTTTTGTGATGGATGAAACAAATGGACCCCATTCATTTCAGTTTTGTCAAGTTAACCTGATCTGGCAAATGCTGCACACACCCAGTATCTGATATTTTAGCTTTAATCTCACACTTAGGTTATATAGGATTGTACCCAACATTAGTCCTACTCAGAATTAGGAATGTAAGAAGGTGTCATTTTCCATTCTGCCCTGTATTTGTCACATGCAGTACTGTTTACGTTCTGCTGCAGTTTGTCTTCCACTAAAAACTACATTATCTGTCTCACTTTCTACTGTGGCAAAATTAAGTAATTTGCTTAATGAATTACATAATTATGTAATTATGCTGTCACAACATTACTCCATCCCATTCATTTCAGTGCAAAGGAAACACAATGCAAATAGAAGAACATAATCAGTTATATATCGTTTGCAGAATGAAAGCATGAACAACAGCAAATACTGATTGCATTCACTGAATCGATATCCATTCCAGAACTGGGACAAATAAGTAAACTTTGGCAATGTCTGCTCCCGTTTTCATTTTCGTTGGAATTCTCTGGCATCTCTACTCAGAATAGGCCATTGTAATTAATTGGCATGATCAATCTAGGCCCATTAATTTCAATGGGTCTACTGGTCATGGATATTAGAGGAAAATAGATAGATACTGTGATTCCAGAAGTCTCTACTCTGGTGCTTAGTGTATCACTTTGAAATGAATTCTATAAATTCTTGTTCCCTAAACAGTTTGCTTGTTAGTCTTTGTTTAATGAGTGGATGGTTTCATGTTTCATAGAAATATTGAGAAATAACAAAAAGACTAATGATACATTAACTCTTATATTTATTTATTTATTTATTTATTTATTTATTTTTATTTCTAGACCGCCCATAGCTAATAGCTTTCTGGGCGGTGTACAAAACGAGATTAAAATACAATATAGAATAAAATCAGTAACAAAGGAACACATTAAACTAAAAACATTAAACATAAAGCATTAAACATTAAAATGCCTGGGAGTATAGCCAGGTCTTAACCTGGCGCCTAAAAGAAAGAACCGTAGGCGCCTGGCATATTTCCTCCGGTAAGCTGTTCCATAATTCGGGGGCCACCACAGAAATTATTAAGCTTGATATAGCTAACTTCTCACCTAGAAACTCACTGTACTGTTTTTCTCTGAATCCTTAGCTCAGTGTTTTGTAATCAGTATCTGCTAGCATAGTTATTTGTTCATCTGTTTTATTCTCATCTCTGGAAGAGAAAAGAAAGGCATTTAAGGAGTTTAAGAGGAAAGCACTTGGTTAAGCTAGTATTTTACTATTGCTTGCTAACACAGCAAGATGAACACATCATGCAAATATTTTTGGAGCATCAAAGCAGTTATATTAAGGGACACAACAAGGAATTCATACTTGCTCTAAGTCTAAACTCAAGTATTGGTAACTTGTTGCTTGGGAAATGCTGACATGTGGGTGCTAAACTCAACTTCAGACAGCTCATTGTTTAAGATTAAGTTTAAAATACAAGAAAGGAATGTTCCTAAAATCCAGACAGGTTAATATTATAATCAGGGAAGAGACATGGAAATGAAGCAGATAGTGGTCTTAAGTCATAACTTGTAACTGTAAATGGCTCTGTTGTTAAAGAGTGCTTATCAAAGTCCCTTTTAAAGTTAGATATCATTAGTAAAGCTCATGAGTTTAAGGATATGAATATTAGGTTCCTCCCATTAGGGCCTCCTTGACTTTATGTCAGGCAATCACCTTCCCAGCTTCTCCACTTCTCCTTCATTGTGTGGAAGAAAACAAAGCTTCAGGTTGTGTTGAATCAGCAAGAACTGCTAGAGGCACATTTATTAAAAGAAAGCAAAACAAAGCATACAAGCAGCCGTGGCCGCTTGGAGGGAGAAAATCAAGAATGAGCCCAAAAGGTTCTCTGACAAGCGGTGTTTAGCACATTCTTATAGCAAAATTTCTAAGGCACAGAGAAAGCAGCTTTCATCAGCACTACACATTTATGCTTATCTAAGAAGGTCAAACATCAGCAGTTTCTCTCTGAGTGTTTTGTGACATCTCTTGCAACACATCCTTTGCAGAATATTACAGTGGCATTCTTCCCATCACCCCCTTCACACTTGCAAAGTCTGAATCAAAATTGAGGCCTATAGAATTTTAATTCCATAATTGGGACATCTCAGAGCGGTCATATGGATAAGATTTTTTAATAAATAAATATATAAATGGCAAAACCTTTAGAACTACACTTTTGCCTATTACCAGTACCATGCATTGTGCTTATTGCAAATACCACTATTTTTTTTTGTGTATCTTCTGTTTCCATACAATTTTGTTGTTATGTGCCTCCAAGTCGACTACGACTTATGGCGACCATATAAATCAACAACCTCCAAGAGCATCTGTCATGAACCACCCTGTTCAGATCTTGTAAGTTCAGGTCTGTGGATTCCTTTATGGAATCAAGCCATCTCTTGTTTGGCCTTCCTCTTTTTCTACTCCCTTCTGTTTTTCCAAGCATTATTATCTTTTCTAGTGAATCATGTCTTCTCATTATGTGTCCAAAGTATGATAACCTCAGTTTCATCATTTTAGCTTCTAGTGATAGTTTTGGTTTAATTTGTTCTAACACCCAATTATTTGTCTTTTTTGCAGTCCATGGTATCTGCAAAACTCTTCTCCAACACCACATTTCAAATGAGTTGTTGAAAATATGTTGTTATTATGTATATAGTGTTGGATATTTTGAAGTAAATTAGTTTTTATAAATATATTTTCTCAAGTCTTTTTCCTTAAACATTGCCACCACACCAAAGAAGACTCGTACACAGATATGGAATAATGTTATATTTATTTAAAATATAACAACATAAAGCTTCTTCCAATTATAAGCCAATAACCGAATTAAACTTGCTTCGGGCAGGTGATGATACCTGACTGGGAGGTAATCTATCCTCCAAATTGTCTGGGCATGTAATTCAGAACCTACCTTGACTCCTGAGCAACGGAAATGGTTGAAATTAACCCTCCTTGCTAATAGAGCCAATCCTGTGGTTCCAACCTCTGCACCCCAGCCCCGCTGTACAGGTGTTCACCCTGATGTGCAAGTTGGATCCACAAGGGCACCCCCAGATCCCCACAAGCCACACATGACTGTTGGTTCTCTTGTGAGTGCCCTCTAATATAATGCCTCAGTTACCTTCATTCTATCCCCACCTTCCTCACCTGCCCAAATTCCATGCCACAAGAGGAGATCAGCTAAGGCTTGATCCCCTCAACCCAAAGAAAACAAAGCCCTGAGGCCCAACCTAAGATCCTCGAGAAACATATCACATCCCTGCTCAGAAAGACGCACCCCATCATCCCTATAGAGGGCTGGATAATGAAATTTGATTCTGTCATGAGGTATAAACACCCCCCAAGTGACAGAACCAGGTACCTAACCTTCCTATTAACAAACCTCCGCATTCTATTGATTCTATTGGGATGGATGGCCCCCCTCCAGACTCTGCGCTCGAGCATCTCCAACCACACTAGAAAAAGGTTGGGATATGTGCGTTTGAGCAGACTAAGATCCTCCCTGATCCTACATAGCAAGTCCACACCAGGACATTGCACTAAGTCATTCTCACCCAAATGCACTAATAAAATGTGGGGGTGAGGCGAAGAAGACATAATCCTAAACATTGTGGGCAACAATTTCCCCCACCTCATACCCCGCCTGGTTATCCAGGAAACCATTGCGCGGACGGAGAGCTGCAGCTGGGTCCCGGCAGAAGAAGAAGCCGCCCTTTTGTGAGCCCAGAACAGAATGGAATGGCCGCATATGACAATCTTTGCTGGAACTGGAAGGTTCGACACACCTAGAAAGAATGAGAAACAGATTACATGATTCAGGGTCTAATGTAAGATTTAAAAGCAGCTGAACGCAATCGTCCGATCGCCTGAATACATTCTGTACGCATGCCCACGAGGGCTGCAGCCATAGCTGCACCAATCCGGAATGAATGCATTCCATACTCCCCTGGATCTCGCCCGCTGGCCAGCAAGGCCTGCCAAACAATGGCCCAAAACTGAAACTGTGTAAGGGCAGACCCATCGAGATGTATGAAGAGGTATCGCTGGCCCGCTGGCCTTATGGAAAGGAAAGCCCTCAAAGCAGATACAGGGCATAAAACAGACATTGCACAACCATACAATGTCACCACTCTGCCTTGATCCTATTGATTCGTCTTAGACACATGCAGCATGAGCGTAACCTGGATATCACCCAGTGCACAATCGCTCAGGCATAAAGCCCTGAAGGACTTATCATTCTTAGAAGATGCCAGGACTTCGCTAGGGTAGAAGGCCCCGTAGAAAGCAACCAAGGCGACTGTAATAAATAGCTGTGTCTCATAAGCAGAAGAACACAGAGAAGTAAATAAGGGCAACATTTGCATCAATACATCTGGAGTAATGGGCTTCCTCTGATCAGGTGCTTTAGGCGCTGCACGTGACCAACCTTCAAGAGCTTTACGCACTCTGAAATCTGATGTACAATCTGGGACACCCTTAGCCTTAGAAATAAATGCAAGGGCGGACAAAGTACCCGCTATTGTGCTGACGGAAGCACCCTGACCTTTCAAAATTACGATAAAGTGCAGCAACCGTGAAACTGGAATAGGCCATTCCATGGGCAGAGCGTGAGAAGTGCAGAATGCTTGAAACTTATCAAAACCACGCTGATATGCTCTCTGAGTACTGGGAGCTAAAGCTGAAGCTATGGCCGCAGCCACCTCTATCTCCCAAGGTTCCATAAAAGAGATGGCATCGGACTTGGGTCTGGTGCGGCTCCAGGGGCCAGCTCTCGAAATAGCTGCATCTGAAATCGGGAAAGTGCATCAGCTACTTCGTTCTGCAGGCCCGGGACATGCCAAGCAATGAAAAGAATATTAAACCTTAAACATTGCAGGACGAACACACGCACAAGGCGCATGACCCTTGAAGATTTAGAGGTTTGAGAATTAATTACACAGACTGTGGCCTGATTGTTGCACCAGAACTGAACTGTGCAATTCTGAAACTCCTCTGCCCATAAGTGGACCGCCACCATGATGGGGAAGAATTCTAAAAAGGTTAAATCAATGGTAATACCCGCCACCCTCCAAGACTCAGGCCAATGTGAAGCACACCACTGGGATCTGAATAAAACTCCAAAACCTGAACCCCCAGCAGCATCAGAATGAACTTGTAATTCAACTTCTATAAGCAGGTCCTCCCTCCAAAAGGAACATCCATTATAGCTTTCCAGAAATGTGAGCCACATGGAGAAATCCTCCCTCATCTCTGCCGACACTCTAATGAAATGGAAACGTGAGCGCACTCCCTTCATAGCTTCACAAAGGCGCCTCAAGAAGGTTCTGCCAGGAGAGATCACCTTGGAAGCAAAAACCAGGTGACCAACCAATTCCTGAAGTTGCAGCAGAGTAAGTTTCTTAAAAGACACCGCTTTACGGAAACGATCCCTCAGAGCAGTCAATTTGTCTATAGGCAATCGGGAGGACTGTGCAACAGTGTCAAGCTGAATCCCCAAAAAGGTTAGGCAAGAGGAGGGGCCCTCTGACCCCAAGTTCATCAGAAAGGGTCATGAAGTCTTGAACTAAATGCATGCAATGGGGATCATTGGCAGGGCCTATGAATAAGAAATCATCCAGATAATGTGAAACGAAAGAGGAATGTGTTCACTCTCTCAATGCCCACTCTAGGAAAGAACTGAATGCCTCAAAGGCCACACACGAAATGGAATATCCCATGGGCATTGGCCTATCGACATAGTACTGGCCTTGAAATTTAAAACCCAATAAATCCACATCTGCCGGATGTACAGGGAGCAAGTGAAAGACAGACTTTATGTCGCATTTTGCCATCAAAGCACCCTTACCAGCAGAATGCACGACCTTCACAGCCGCATCAAAAGAAGTATACTTTACAGAGGCCATATCAGACAGAATGCCGTCATTGACTGATTTTCCTTTGGGAAAAGATAAATTATGTATCAGGCGATACTCTCCCGGCTGCTTCTTTGGGACTATACCCAGAGGGGAGATCCTCAAATTCAGAAAAGGAGGGGAGGGGAAAGGGCCAGAAATCCGATCTGCATCAATTTCTTTGCAGAGTTTGGCCAAACCAACTGTGGCCATCTCCCTAACTGAAATTTGATTGGGGGAACAAGTGGAAATCCTTGGACCAGTGTAAGGGATCCGAAAGCCCTCCATAAATCCCTTAAATAAATAATCAGCCGCTCGTTTATCAGGATAGAGCTGCAACCATCTAGCCAGGTAAACAAGATTAATGGGACTACTGGCTTTGCGGCGGGCCCCCACACCCACCTGCACTGCGTTTATGCTGGGAGTGATCTCCGGCTCCCTGTTTTTGAAGACGAGACTTGGGACATGACAAACTGGGGTGATTGCCACTGCAGGCTCCACAAGCATGCCTAAACCTACATGGACGCCTTGCCCAGAGCTGTTAAAGCTCCAACAGACTTGGTGGGATTGAACACACTGCGACCCCCGGTCGAAACCGGAAGCCGGACCCTGAACTTGCACTAATAGGTGACCACTATCTGCATGATCGCCCAACATAGGCATTGCTGAGGTCATGGACCAGAGCCAAAGGCCCGGGTGCTCCATATCCCAGCGCAATGTAGGATCCAACGCCGCCCTTTGCCAAAAATTCTCATCGTACCTCAACCAGGCAGTACCCAAGAATTCTCTAAAGGCGTGGTAAATAATATCCTGATATTTAATCATGGATAATGCACGAGATGGGTAGGCCTGTGTCATCACACCCATATACACCGTATACGCATTGAGCCAGTTAGGTCAAATGTGATCTACCTTTTTCTTTTTTGCTGCCTCTTTATCTTTAAATTCAGGCGCCTCCCTGCCCTATGCCTCAGACTCTTGGAAAAGAAGAGTAAAAATATCTATCTATTCCCCCCTCCAGATCTTTTCCTTAGTTGACAACTGGAGGTGGTCACCCAAAGGCAAAGAAGTATCGCCCTGGGGATAAACACCCTGAGGTAATGGTAAAGTGGTAGAAGCCTGTACCTCCAAAGCTGAACTAGGCTGCCAGGGTGTCACAGCCGCCACTGGCCAAGGAAGCTGAGGCTGTAATGGAACCAAAATGCCCCGCATATAGACCATCTGCTGCTGTGACCCCATATAAGACTGTGTGTGACTAGAAGTGGTGGTGTGGATTGCAGCATGCTCACCTGCCAAGGTACTTGGAGGCGCCACAACTGAGGGGGTGACATTCTGTGGAACCTCTGCAGCATCCACAGTCAAAGGCCCTGTAAGCACTGGCAAGGAAGATGATGGCAACGATGAACCAGCCACCAACGAAGGATGTAAAGCAGGAGGCGACAATGTTGGCGGAATTGCAGCAGCAGCGGAGGAAGTCACAGGGTGTGGAACAGTCACTGTGGCAGTAGAGGCCTTCTCCAAGGCGTCTAGTCGTGCAACTAAACCAGAAAGGAGAGATGCCTTAGTGACCTTGGAAGCCAACCTCTGTGATTTCTTACCTCTCACAGAAACACTGGTGCCCGCCTCCGGGTCAACTGGTGCCCGACGCTCCCTTTCCAATGCCTCAACTCTGGCCACCAAGGCACGGACTGTTGCCATATCTTCCTCATCCTCCGAAGAGGACTGATGCGCCATAGAACGTTTTTCAGGTCTTTTTACCACACTGACCCCTCGTTTTTGCTTGGCCTTCTTTGGAGGCATATCAGCAAATAACTACACCACAAGGCAAAAAGAAACAATAAGTGGCCAAAATTAAACAATTAGCGGATGGCAAATGGCAACACGAAGTAAAACAGAAGCTAATCAAACTGAATCACAAAATAAATTCAAACAACCATAAATATAACTGCCAGAAATTGGATTATGGAATTCTTACCAGAACAATTAACAATTAATATATTATAAAACCAAGATTAACAAATTAGAGGAAACTCAGGCTTACTAATAAACCAATGATAAAATAACAGCAGTTTTTTTGTAATTATTATTTATTTATTGAATATTAATAATATTGTTATTATTATTTTATAAACTCCTAAATGAACTAACTACAATAAATGAACTAGACCAAATTGAATTAGATTAATTGAAATTAATTATTGAATTAATTCACCCAATTAAGAATTAGATAACGCCCAACAATTAAAACGACACAATTTAAATTATGGCCCACCACTAACAGTTAAACAACTTATGCACTTGCAATAAGATCCCCAAGGAAATAAACTGCAAACTTGATTATGGTAAAAATTGAATTAAGGGGGGGGTGCTTGAGAATTACAGAAGCTGCCCAGAAAAACAATATAAAAAAGCAACAATAAAGCAAGCAATATCTGCAAGAACAGCTCCCAACTGATTACCCTCTGTAAATTAAAAAGGAGGTTAACCAAAATTTATCACTCAGCGATCCAAACAATTGAAAGGGTGGGGCTGGCGTGGCGCGACTCAACCACACCCGCGACAAAAAAAGGCCACGTGAAAGCAGCACAGGCAAAGCCAAACCGCCAAGCTCCGCCTCAAGGGACAAAATTAATCGACTTCACCACCCAACAAGAGGAATGGGGCAAAAACAGGACATGCCACAACCCGTACCCAACTCCCAAAGCAACAAACAGGGGGGAGGAGAGGGAGGGCGCTGCCCCGGGGAGGGGGGGAACCGTCAGCCTCCAAAGAGGTGCAAACTAGCAAGGCGGCTCTCAAAAGAACGGCGATCCACTGAAGATCCACTGACGAGTGTACTCAGCCAAGGGACTAGCAAGTAACGCCAAAAAACACGAAGCCTCTACCAAGCCTCCACACAAAGTGCCGCAAGGCAAAGAAAGGCATGTAGAACGAGGAGGAGCTGGCTTATAAGCCTTAGACTCGCTCCACCTCATTGGTTGAACCATCCCACCTGACCTCTTTTGAATCCTACCCAATGTTCCCGAGCCTTCCTTACAACAGGGGTGATGGCAAATATGCCCCCACTTAAGGCGGGAACAACATTATGCTGTCTGTGTAAAACTTGCTAGAATCCGCAATAAGCACATTTCCTTATTGGGAGATAATATATTGCCAGAGTGGAGAACCTTTGCTCTCCAGATGTTGCAGAACTAAAACTCCCATCAGCCCTAGCAGACATGGCCAATGGTTTGGAAAGATGTGAGTTGTAGTTCAGCAACATCTGGAGGGTCAAAATTTCCCCACAATTGGAAGATTGCCTAGTTAGCCAGTAAACTTTTTAAGTGCTATCTAAATACTAGAGGTATGAAATTCTCCTAAGGGGGCAGAAATGTAACATACTTGGAGTGCAACATAGTTGGCTATAATCTATAGTCTTTATTTTATAGTGGACTCTCTGTCTCTCCCTGCATTCCTTCCCTATCAACAACCAGCACAGAAATTTGTCCAGGTGTTTCATATGTTTTCAGCTTCTTCTGAAGCATTAAGAAATGACCACTGTTGGAGGAAAGATACCAGACTTGATGGATCAGTGGCTTGATCTTGTATGGCAAATCCTATGATCAGTCTTTTGAGGAAACTTCTACTTTTAACATGGAAATGCAGCAAGGGAAGGAATGTTGCTGCCTCACTGCCCAATCACAAACTTCAGTTCAACTCTTATGAAGAACTGATATGAAAATGGTTGGAACACTAGATGAGTGTAACAATATCAATATGTGTTCTTATATTTCAAATGATACATAGTTGCAAACTCATCTTTATTTGGAATATATTGCTAAATGATAGATGCTCTTCATCCTTATAAAGCCTAATAATGCAGTATAACCTTGAATAATTTGGCACGACAGTCCAAAATTTTGCACCATCATTCTTCATGTTCTGAATGGCTCTATACAGAGTTTATGACAGAGTCCTGAGGAAGTATAATGGACACTAAGTGTACAACTTCAGGCTCAGTGGGTGTCACAGACACTGTGGTTCAGCTGGCTGCTTCCCTGATGATGTTGGGGCTGACCTGGGCTGACTACAGACCCCAGCAACCACAAGTTATGTCAGGAATGTACACTTGAAGACCATAAGCTGACACAAAATTTGGGTTGCATGGCTAGAGCAGCTGAAAGAGGCAATAGTGCCAGCTGTCAAACCAGAGGCTCAGCTAGAGAAAGTACTTGGAAGAATGTGTATATTATTTATTTATTTATTTAATTTGTATACTGCTTCATACTTGAAAAAAGCTTCTAAGCAGTTTATAGTGTCGAAAAAAAATATCAAACCAAATTACACATTTAAAGCAATACAAAATGTTTAAAAGAAACCATCTTAGGCATTAACATCTTAAGATTAACAATAAACATCATAAGAACCAAATTACACATTTAAGACAATACAAAACATTTTTTAATCTTAAACATTAATATAACCTAAAATAACTAACATAATAAATCATAATCACTACCAACAGATTAAAACACAAATATACCAGGAATACAAAAATGTGTATATTAGGAGATATATGTACTAAAATGTTGGTGAAAATTCATGAGGACTAAAAAAAACACACCCTCAACCTGTAACAGAAATGTGGAGAACAAAACTTAAGACTGGAAAAATGAGAAACCTAAATTGAGTTGTCCATCCCTATGTTTAAAAAAGTGGACCTAACAACCAACCGAAGCAGTGCCCAGAGGCACACATCTTGTTACAGCCTACAAGTTGCTGGAAGCAGAAAGTGGAGCACTCAGAATACCTGCTCGACCTGTGAACATACTTGGACTTACATGTAATTCAAGTGCATGGAGAAACATGATCAAGAAGCACATGAAAGGAGCAGGGGCGTCACTAAGTAGGTGTGGGGGTGCAGACCGCACCCGGGTGACACCGAGAGGAGGGTGACACCCACAGCCACCCCTACCTTAATCTCCGGACTCTCAGCTTCAATTTAAAAAAAAAACTAAGTTTCTAGGTCATCTGGTTCCCAAGATATACACCAAAACATCAACCCCCCCGCAACTGTTTAATCTATTTTTTTAACCGATCTGTACAGCAGCTTTTAGCCAGAGCTTGGAAAAGTTACTTTTTTAAACTACAGCTCCCATCAGCCCCAGCCAGCATGGCCACTGGATTGGGCTGATGGGAGTTATAGTTCAAAAATAACTTTTCCAGGCTCTGGCCTCTAAGCCTGCCCTTTCAGGATTGTAGCCAATAAGGGGAGCCAGGCTTGTGATTTGTTGACCCAGGCAGTGCTTAGGCTTCATTACAACATCAAAATGGTGGTTTTGAGGTCTTCAGTTTGAGTAAGTGAGAATATGGGTTAAAGTTTTTTTTCTCTTGTGTGTAACGCGCAGTCAGACCCTGGGCTGTTGGACAGGGCAGTGCTTTGAAAACCAGTTATAAATCTGTTTGATTTTTACATTTCATTTTGTCACTAAAGTGGCCAGATCCAAAATAAAGGGCAGGGTTATGTCACCTTTAAAAGTTGTGTAAAAGAAGGAATTTGAGCTGGTGTAGCTTCAAACCAGAGCAGCAGGAGGGAAAGAAGTAAGACCAGCCGCCTGAACTGAGAGAATGTGCTTGTTATTTGCTTGCTACCTCTTTGTGGCATCTTCTTCCTCTTGAGTAGACTTACTGAACTAGTCAGAGAGCTTCTGTTGGAGGGGACTACAAGTGAATCAGCAGTTTCCAGCAGCCCTCTATATTGGGCTATTGTTGGAGGCAGGACTGTAAGAGAGACACAGATGGGGGCAGCTTGCTGTTGGCTATGAGGGCCTGTACATGACACTGTGGCAATGAGACAGACTGGGGATGTTGTTTTTGTACTGCCCACCCTAACTGAGCAGGCAGAGATGGTCTCAAGCTTGAGAACCCCATTACATTTGTTTTGAAGGACTTCAGTATCCACACTGAAGCAGCATTAGAATTTCATGGCCTGCAACCATGGAGCTGTCTGTCTGGGCCAAAGTGTAAGGAAGGGCATACCTTTGCTTTGGTCTTTGCCTCAGTGTGTGAACAGGGCAATCTGGACATTGAGGGGGGCTTAACTCACCCCATTGTTACCGTCAGACCACTCTCTGGTAAAGCTTGGACTTATAGTATTAGTCACCTTCAGTAGAACTGGGGGACCTACTAAGATGGTCTGCCCTTGGAGACTTATGGAATCCAAAACCAAAGCCAGTGGTGATCCTGTTGAGGTCTTTGTGTCACTATGGGATGCAGATGGGGGTGGGCAATTGACATGATTGCTCCCAATTGTCCTGTCCTGCACTGTAGAGCCCAGATTGCTTCTTGGTTTTCTGCGGTATACCAGGACAACAAAAACTAAAGTGCAAGTGGTGTAAGATTCAAAGCGAAGCCAACTGGACATGTGCTAGAGCGCATAATTGCACCTACTGCATGGCAGTGAAGACTGCAGAGAAGCTTGTTTTTCTGCTTCCATCACAGCCTTGAGTAGCCATCCAGCATTGCTTTTCCGAGTGGTGCAGTGATTATTCTCATATACCCCAGCAAATTGAATGCTTGCACTCTTGAGTCATGCTGTGACAAATTTTAAAACACTTTGAAGTTAAAACCTATGCCAACTTGAATTGATACTATTGATACAGTATCAGATGGATGTCCAATGGAGTCTTACCTAGTTTTATGGGATCTGTTTCAGTTTTTGAGGCTTGAGGGCACGGACAAGATGTTTGTTGTAATCCAGTCGTGCACATGTTACGCCTGTGCTAAAAGCACTGCACTGGCTGCCTATTAGCTATTGAACCATTTTAACAGTTTTGTTGCTGATGTATGAAGCCCTAAAGAACTCGGGACTTGGATACCTAGAAGAGCATCTTATACAGACTGCTAGGACATAAAGGTCATCAGAAGAGGCCTTGTTAAGGTCATCCCACTTTATGATGTGTTGCTTGTTGATGACATAGAAACAAGCCTTCTCTGTAGTGGCACTCATTCTTTGGAATGCTCTTTCCCCCACTCCTATAGGGGAGGCATCCACAGTAGAGTGCTTCTGAAAAAGTGTGAAAAACACATTGGATTGCTCAGGCTTTCCCCAGCTGGGTCATTGTCCATTTTAGATACTATGCATATCCCTGGCATTTGTTTGTTCTTTGCTGTTGATATTTTAATATTATATATATTAGTACTTGTTTGATTTTATATGTTTTTCACATGTTAATGTTGGATTTTATTCTGTATGCCACTTTGGGATCCTGGATGGGAAGTGGTCTACAAATGATATTAATTAAAGGTACAGGAGGTCTGTTCTCTTTTTCATCTTTATCTCCCTCATTGTTATTGCTTGTTTTTTATCCTCAATATTCAAGGCAGTTTTAAATGGACATACATTCAGACAAATTAAGGTGCAATCCAACTTGTATTTATGCCAGGCTGAGGGAACTAGGATATACCTACACCAGCAGAAGCCCCTCACCCCAGCTGAGGTAGACCCTGCCAGCTTAGTATAAGCATGGTCCCTCATTGGCACCAAACAGGCACTGTCCTTTAGCCACTGCCTTGGGCTTCTGCAGCTACATATCCTCTTGCTAGGCCACACCTCTGAGAGCTGCAGGTGGAAACAATTCTGCCTGAAAACAGATTGACAAGCAGGTAGGCCGATAAAAACAGGTAAGTACTCGCAGGGTACAGCAGATGGCTGCTAGGCCTTGGGCTTCTGCAACTTAATAGTCTCTTTGCAGGGCTACACTTCTGAGAGCTGCAAGTGGTCTATTATGGGACAGCACTGCAGGAAAGAACATGAAAAAACAAATGAACTCCAAGCTTAGCTCCAGACATCAGTACATATTAAGAAGTTCATGATTGAGGCTGTCTGAGGTGCTCTGACCCCAGAAAAACTGGTGATTGCTTTTTGTTTGCTGGTTGGACAACAAAAGAACATATGAAGAGCCCTGCTGGATCAGGGCAAAGGCCCATCTAATTCAGCATCTTGTTCTCATAGCGGCCAACCAGATGCCTGTGGAAGCTAGGGTTGCCAGGTCCATGGCCTGAGATTGATCCTGTATCTTTAGGAGAAGAGAAGGTTAGCCAAGTGCAGGTGTTCTTGCAACTCTGTAATGGGAAAAACCACAAGGTGGAATTCTCCCTCCCCCCTCCACAACTTTTAAAGATACAGAAGACCTCTTGGAGGCCGGTCCTGGCAACCAAGAGGTCTTCTGTATCTTTAAAAGTTGTGGAGGGGATAGGGAGACCACCTTGTGGTTTTTCCCATTACAGAGTTGCAAGAACACCTGCACTTGGCTGACCTTCTCTTCTCCTAAAGCAGCCTTTCCCAACTAGTGGGCCACCAGATGTTGTTTGACTGCAATTCCCATCTTTCCTGACCATTGGCAATGATGACTGAGGCTGATGGGAGTTGTGGTCCAACAACATCTGGTGGCCCACTAGTTGGGAAAGGCTGTCCTAAAGATACAGGATCAGTCTCAGGCCATGGACCTGGCAACGCAAGTGGAAGCCCACAAGCAGGACCTGGCTGCAGTAGCCCTCTCCCCCTACTTGTGATTCCCAGCAACTGGTGTTCAGAGGCATAGTGCCTCTGATACTGGAAGTAGTAAATAGTCATCAGGACTAGTAGCTGTTGACAGCCTTATCCTACATGAATTTGTCCAATCCTCTTTTAAAGCCACCAATGTTGATGGCCATAACTACATCTGTGGGCAAATTCCATAGTTTAACTGTGCACTGAAGAGGAAGTCACCACTTTTGTCAGGATACTTCAAAAACAAGGAGTTGAAGTGACCACACAGAGACACAAATCTCCAAGTTCTTCACTGTCAAGTGCTGCCCAGTTTTCAAAGTCAACTTTGACAAGCATTTTTCAGAGTCCCAACTCAGCTTAACAAGGCAATAGATCTTCCCAGGGCCACATAATAAGAATATGGGTTAAAGTTTTTTTTCTCTTGTGTGTAGCTCACAGTCAGATCCTGGGCTGTCGGAGAGGGCAGTGCTTTGAAAACCTTTCCAATATGAAAGCTTTAATCCAATACTTGCTTTTGTGGGAGTAAAGGAATGCTGATCCCATGTACCTGGAGTAAACCTCATTGAATTCATTAGGACTTACTTTTGAGTAGACATGGTTAGGATTGTGCTGTAAATTAATGGGACTTCTGAGTAAACATAACAAAGAATTGTGTTTGTGTTAAAATGAACATAATTTTGATGTTGTTCTTAAACGTTTTTACTTTGAATTCTATTGTTTTCTTACCGAATTTTCACTTTAACCACATGAAACTATGTATAAATGTAAATACATTTAGGCTGTGCGTATGATATTGTAATTTAAAGGTGTAATTTTAATTTTGCTAGTTGTTTATGTCACTATTATTGCCATTACATTCAGTGATATACGGGAATTACGACTTACGAGTAACATTAGTACAAAAAACATTACTAAGGATTCTGTATGGTCTGGTATGGGAGGAGGTCCATTGGGGTGACACCATGAGTTACTGCACTGGGTGACACCAACCCTACTGATGCCACTGGAAAGGAGCTAGCAGATTGCACTAATTACAATGAGACATATGGGAGTGGGGATATTTGTGAACGTTCCTCTATGTAAAACAAAACAAACAAACCCCATACCTGTTGAGACTTGTTATGACTGGAAGATTGGTAATTTTACAGCAGAATATCTGTGCATGGACATATGCCTGTCCCAGTGCTATCTACTTTGACTGGCAGTGAGCTTCAGTGAAGATCTTTCCCATCACCTGCTACCTGATGTTTTTAGCTGGAAATGCCAAGGATTAAACCTGTAACCTTCTCCATGCAAAGTATGTGTTCTAAAAGTGACCTCTGGTTATCCCCAGGAGAATGTCCCTCTCCTTGCTTGGCATTTGCCTGTTATGTCCTCAGGACAGGTCTTGCACTGGAAAGAATGTCCTAAGGGTGTGTCATCGCTACTCTCTAACATGGTTCACAATCCACTCTGCATCCTCACCAGATCCAGTTGTGTGAATCACTAATAGCGTGGACTGGTGGGAGAAGATGGGGATGATGAATTAGAGCTGTTTGTGCAATAATATAAAAGCAAATGAAGAGGAGGTGTTTGGTCTGGATGCAATGGCAACCCTGTGAAAATGTGCCTATTGGTTGACAGTCTACCTCGGCCATGCCTCTTATCCTGTGCTTGGTGTTGCTGTGTGGAAGGCCACACTGACCTACTTAGCTCTGGGACTATGTACTATAAACAGGACTTGAGCTTGGGAAGCCAGGTATGTGTAGCCCATATCCTTCCATTCACCTGGTTTCCCCTAGACCAGGTGACTGGATCGATAGTGCAAACAGCTGGGAGGAGACAGAAACTGCATCCCTTGTTTCCCAGCCTGTGGACTGATGAGGTAGAAAAGCTCCTTTCTCTATCATAATGTTCTTCTCCTAATAAAGTGAAGTGGTATCTGTGGTTCTCCAGAGGTTGTTGGGCTCCAACTCCCATGGACCCCAGCCAGTATGATGAATGGTCCAGAGATTATGGGAGTTGTAGTCTAGAGGGCCACAGGTTCCCTATCCCACCCTATTGTGATTTGAGCCCTTTTCTCAAAGAACCCTCCAAATTCCTAAGCATGCCTCCTGCCTGGTGAGTTTGCTTTGGTATCCTGCCAGGCAGCCTACCTTTCCTTCCCTGTGCTACAGTCATAATTTGCAGTCTATGTGCCTGAGTAGTCTGAGCAGGGGTCCCCAAACCTGGGACCCAATTTTCCAGGTGTCACAGAGATTACCATGTCAAAGGTTTTACTAATCTGATTATTTTTTCCTTATGCCTGTTGAAATGGTAGGATATGGCAGTATCTCCCCTTGACTGTTCTGAGGGGAGTTGTCGGCGTATTGTTCTGTTCTGCATGCTAGGTATGTTGCCATGAATGTTGAATGAGCTGCTGATGCAGCTGCTATTGCTTATTTATTTGGAAGCAGGTTTTCTTTTTACCACCACCCTGCAGATGAAAAAAGTGCCAATTCTTTGTTCTTTGATGTGCAGACATTTTCTTCTCTACTCTTCAGAACTGGCACTCATAGGATCCTGACTAAGCAATGCCAGCTTGGTGTAGGAGTTAAGCAGGCCAATGGTGAGCATGATAGGACCATTAGATTGCTCTGCCGGTGATGTCAAGATCCCTGTTGATTTCTGTGTGATTTAACGGTGACTAATATTTGTTGGATTGTGTCCATAGTTCTTAAGGCTTCACAGAACTATCCTTTTTTTCTCAGTCTTTTAAGTTTCATGCAGAAGCTATTTCCCGCCTTAATAAAACTGAGCACAAATACCCGCGATCAGAATAATGGGGTAGATTATCGCAGCATATATATGTATAAATGCATACTCTTTCCCCCTGCCTGATTTAATGACAAACATTTTAATGTTCCCAAAAATGTCAGATAATACATCAGTCTATCAAATCCCTCAGTGGGAAACATTTAAGTTACTCACCGTTATCAGTAACACAAGATTAATAGACTTTAAGGCATATGAACTTGTATATCAGGAGTATGTGCAGACAGTGCAATCAGCAGCATCAAATTGCCAGCACCATGTGCCATGCTATTGATAACTGTCTGGTCTTGTCTTGCTTAGCTTACCATGTTATGAATGGCAGTATGGAGGAGTCCTGTTAGCTATACAGGCAGCAAAGGTGGCAAGGAAAGCCTATTGAGTCTGGACCTAGGAATAAAGGGGCAAGACACAAGTGATGGGTTGATCTAGGGCCATGTTTTGTGAATAACCTCTGCAGGGGAATGAGAAGTGTGGGAAGCTAACTTTAACCTCAACCTTGGGTGAGCTGAACCCTACCCATTGCAAGGGGCATGACAAGGCATAGCCCAAACACTAGGCCCCACCTTATGGTGAGCAGAGGCCTTCCTGCCCTATGCCTCTCTGTGCCCCTAAGAGAACAGGATGCTGGGCTAGATGGGTCATTGGCTTGTTTCAGCAGGCTGTTCTTACATTCTTATGAACTATGCTAGTTGGCATCATTTCCAGCTCTGTTTTGTTGTCGGTGTTTGTATGTGTGTGTCGGGGAATGAGGAAACCTGGAATCCTACAGATCTTTGGACACCTCCAATATGCCCCCAAAACACCCTACTTTCAGCTTTACATTTGCTGAAGCACAACCAGAATGATAGCCACCTCAGGAGAAAGCACCATCACCATCCAGGGAGGGCCACTGACATTCTCTGTTCATAGAGAGGGAAGTCCACAATATCCTATGACAGGTCTGGTAACAGCAGTTGGTCTGACTGGGTACTGGTCAAAGGCCTAGGAGCTCAAAAGCGTCCCTTACCAGCCTGATCCTGCCGTACCAACTGACACATGCTGCCTCTTGCTCACCTGGCTAATCTCCTGCCAGCACCCTGTTCCTCCATTGGGTGCACTGGGTAGGTGGTATGGTAACTATTTTTGAATGGGAGCCACTAGGCTCCAATGGGTGATGGCTGCCTACCATTAAATCATTCAACATGTAATGTTCCAATGGGGCATTGTATATTGAGCAATTTGATCATATGGGAGGACCACCACATAGAACTGAAGTCTCCTGCTTCTATTCAAAAGTACTAGCTACCATGTTAGCTACTGCTCTTTGACTGAGGGGAAAAGGCTTTGCCCTAATTTTAGCATCACGGGGGTGAGATAACATCAACACTCTCATGCCATTTGCTATCCCTCCTCTAAACAAAATGTGCAGCTGCAACACCCATACTTCACAGTAGTCCCAATCTGCAAATGTCAGGGAGAGAAACCTTTATGGTCCCACCCCATAATTATCCATACCATGTGATACTTGCCTAGCAATAGGTAGATAGGAAAAAAGATAGAGTTATCTGCAGCCTGAACTTCTATTAAATTTGGAAGGTGTCATTGGCCATGATTCTTTATACTGTAGAGTGGCATCATTCTTTCCCTTTGGATCTCTGTGGTAAAGGCTCTGCATTGGAAGCTAGTGTGAGAAACCAGAGAGCCACATTTAGAGCAGCAGGGACCTGGATCCGGCCAGTGGACCAAGTTTGTCAGGTTGGGAGATGGGACAGTGATGTCAAGTGATACAAAACTTTATTGCATATAGCCATAGGCCTTTGCAAGATACAAAGAAAATTAAAATAGGTAGGCAGGTAGGACGCCAGGGAGCTAAAATTAGTCCAGACTTAAAAGATGATCACAAGGCAAAGTTGGCCACTGTGACTGTTACTTGTTTGGAGTTGTCAGCTAGAAGGTCGACCACCAGCTCCTGGGTGTGTGTCTCTAGGTGCAAGCAAATATGTTGGGCCAGGAATTTCCTCCTGGGATCCTCGTACAAGGGGCAGTAAAGCAGATAATGGGTGATGTCCTCTATCCAGTTACACCCAAAGATACCTCTCCATTCTTTGGCTGGGATTCCCAAATATCTCCCATCGACGTATGCCGAGGGCATCATTTGGAACCTAAGTTCCATGAATGCCCTGCGCATATGGGCGTGTGTCAAAGTCTCAAAATAATATGGTCTGGTGTGATTAACCTTAAGTAGGGTGAGCAAAGTGCCTGGAATCCGTGAGTGGGTGGATGGGAAGAAACAGGCTGAAGCTCAATCCTGATAAGACCGAGGTGCTACTTGTGGGTGACAGGGGAAGGTTGGGTGTTGCTGACCTGAATCTTAATGGGGTAAGATTACCCCTGAAGGATCAGGTCCGCAGCCTCGGGATTGTTCTTGATTCCAAGCTGTCCATGGAGGCTCAGATTTCGGCAGTGAGTCGGGCAGCTTGGTATCAACTACACCTCATACGGAGGTTGCAACCCTACCTCCCTATTCATCAGCTCCCACTGGTGGTACATGCCCTGGTCACCTCTCGATTAGACTACTGCAATGCGCTCTATGTGGGGTTACCCTTGAAAACGATCCGGAAACTACAACTGGTGCAGAATGCGGCAGCACGCCTACTTACAAACAGCCGCCGCCGTGATCACAACACGCCGGTGTTAATTCATCTACATTGGCTTCCAGTTGTTTTCCGGGCCCAATTCAAGGTGTTGGTCTTAACCTTTAGATCCCTATACGGTCTCGGCCCAGTTTACCTGAAGGAGCACCTCCAGTACCACCAACTAAGCCGCCCGACCAGATCAGCCACACAGGGCCTTCTCTCCGTCCCACCAACGAAAACAGCTAGGTTGGTGGGGACTAGAGAGAGGGCATTCTCAGTGGTGGCCCCCACTCTCTGGAACTCCCTCCCATTTGATCTTCGCCATGCCCCTTCCTTAGATACATTTCGCCGAGCCTTGAAAACATGGCTCTTCGGACAGGCCTTTGGGATCCCCGGGGTGGGCTAATTTCTTTATATTGTTTTAACATTGTCTATTGATGGCCCTAAACTGTTCTGTACTGCTGCTTTTAAAATGATTATTGTTGACTGCACTGTATTTTATTATGTATTATATTGTATTGTTGAACTTTAATGTTGTACGTCGCCTAGAGTGGTTTCGGCCAGATAGGCGACACAAAAATTAAATTTATTATTATTATTATTGAACTTTGCAAGCCCTGACAATCAGCTGATGGTTCTTTGAAGCCATGCAAAGCATGGTGCCACCATTCAGCTGTTCTCAGAGCATTCAGCTGTACCAGTGCTGCTGATCATTGGTGCCTGCAAACCCCTTTTGGCCCAACCACATCTTTACCTGCCCCACAACTGATATTATATATGTTGTCAAGTATAGGCAATGCTCTTCCTGGCACAAAATAAGGTGTCAGTATGCATATCCTCATAAAAGGGTTGTTGGTGCCTGCACAGAATGTCTGCCATGAACAGCAGAAAAAGAGGTGACAGTACTCCACACTGGTGAGTACTGTCACAGAAAAAGCACAGAGTATTAGACAGGATGGGCATGGCTTGGCTGAAATGGCCTCTTGGACCAAATGAGGAGGCCTGATTGGTCTAATTAGGTTCATGGACTGCAGATTCCCCACCCTAGAGCAACATATTACTCCTGTTTGTTGTTGTTTTTGTTGTTGTTTATTTCTACCCCACCTTTTGGCCAAAAGGCCCTCAAGGCGGCTTACAAACCCCCCCACAAATATAAAAATACATCAATAAAACAATACAATTTACAAAAAGCAGCAGTTACAACTTCCAGTAAAATACATTAACAAATCAGAAAGTGAAAATCAGAAGGGTAGCAGTGAACTTTGACCAAGTGCTCCTTGCGGTCTTTGCTGCTCTTAAACTTCTCTGGACAGCTCTCCACCAGGCACTGGTACATGTTGTGCCTCTCTGCCATAACCTGGAAGAGGGAGTCATGCCACTCAAGAACGTGACGCTCTAGTAGATGGGCGGAAATTCCCATAAAATTTGATGGCTGCCTCAGATTTCCATACGATGTAGGTGGAGGCATGACTGCTGGGCAGATGTTGGCCCTTCCTCTGCTGAAGCCACCTCCTCAAGAGCTCTCATAGTTGAAGTGGAAGCTGCCCGAGGGCAACTCATCCAGCGGGATGCTGGGCATGGAGAGTGAGAAGATCTTTGCCTCTGAAGTGTGCCTGCTCCCACCAGTTCTCAGTCTGTAGCTCCTCCTGATATGATCCAGGCAGAGGGGTGGGGCAAGGCAGGTGGAAAAACTTGCCCCTTGATGGTCCCAGCAGTCTCATCCCTGCAGGAGTTTACAATTTGGGATCCCCTTTACTAAGGATCCCAACTTACTAACAGCCCATCATTGTTTGGAATGGTTTTCTAATTTCATCTATTGAGGATTAATACCATACAAAGCAAGAAGAGGGGGATGGAGCATGATTGAGGAAAGGGGGAAAATCTAGATTGAGATTAAAAAAAGCATGGAATTCAAGGGCTTGGAAAACAGGTGTGCGATTGGAGACAGGGAAAATCTTGAATTATTTATTTATTTAACAAAATGTATATATCACTTGAATGTAAAGACCTCTAAGCGGTTTACAAAAAAACATTAAAATGTTCAATGAAATAGATAAAAATAAGTAATTACATATATATATAGAACAATTAAAACTGCTGCCAACTAAAAAAAAAGATTAAAACAGATCAACATCTATGTGTCTGGAAAGATTGCCTAAAAAGAAAAGTTTTCAGCAGGCACCGAAGGGAATACAGTAAAGGTATCAGCTTCATGTCAGTTGTTGTTCAGATAGCTAGACATGCACAAATGTACGTGTTTACCTGGGACCTGGCATGAGGTGGTCAACTCATCAACGAGGAAGACAAATTTTCCTTCTGTGCTTACCGTTCCTACAGAAATCATCTATAGCTGACTGTCTTGGCTTTTGGATTAGCAGAGATCAGAAATTTAGATCCTCTCTAAACTGGAACAATGTCCAACCCATGGGGTAGTTGTGCAGATAAATGCATTGGAAATGCTTATATTTATGACAAATTGTAGTACATTGGATGAGAAACGTACAATAGGATTAATCACTCTGAAATCTGTAGTTGTGTTTTACAAGCTCCGTTACAGAGAAATGTTAGGGGTCTGGGTTTGGGGAGGGGCATTCTTATTCCCTTCTGCCTCTGAACTTTGGCCTCTGGGCACCCCCATCTCATCCACATCACATTTTTATGGGATTTTTCTAACCTTTGCTGAAAATGTAATAAATAGTGTCATCATCATCAAGAACAACAATGGTTTTGAACAGAGGGGTTTTTGTTTAAGCTATTTTGTTTTCAGATGCTAGTTAAACTCATAAACTGATTCAGTTCCCCTGGTGATAGGGTTGCCAGGTGTCCAGATTTTACGTGGAGACTCTGGATTTTTGGGGACCTCTCTGAGTCTCTGGTTGAGTCACCTTAATCTCCAGATACTCAGCTTTTATTTTTTTAAAATTACGTTTCTAGGTGGTCTGGTTCACAAGATATGGACCAAAATGTCAGCCACCCCCTGCAACTTCTGTTAAATGAGCTTGTAGCAGGCTGCTCTAACCCCGCCCTTTCAAGTTTGTAGCCAATAAGTGACGTCAGGGTTGTGATTTGTTGACCTCCAGGCAATAGCTAGACCCCATTGTAAGCTTAGAAAGCTATTGTTTTTTCCTGCTTATCTGAAAATCTCATAAACTGAGTAAGCAATGTTTTGAAAACCTTCTCAATATGAAGCTTTAATCCAATACTCGCTTTTCTGGGAGTAAAGCTGCAATGCTAATCCCACATACTTGGAGGAAACCACATTGAATTCAACAGGACTTACTTTTGAGTAGACATGGTTAGGATTGTGCTGTAAATTAATGGGACTTTTGAGTGAACATAGCAAAGAATTGTATTTGTGTTGTAAATCTTTCCCTCTCTCTCCAATCCTATTTTTTAAAGCAATCAGGCAGGGTTTACATAGGTATCACTGCTTTTATTATGTAGGATACTAATACTGATTTTATTTTTTTGACAAAAATGTTCTGCAATGACCAACCCATTTTGACAATAAACTATTATATGGGATGTACGTATTTTTACATCTCCAGTATGTGAGTGTATGTGGAGTCTTTCCAACAACCCTGTGAAGTAGAGTTGTCAACTGGAAACCAAGGCAGCTCACAATAAGAAATAAATCCCTTTAAAATCCAATAGTCATAAAAACAAGTATAAACAGTTGCAAAACAGTTTATAGTGGCGTGATTCTGAATTGTAGGTTGGGTGAGTGAAGTTCCTAATCATGCCTGCTTTCCTGTTTAAGTAAGTTCCATTGAATACATTGGGACTTGCTTCTGAGTAAACAAACAAAGGATTTCACTATAAATATCTATATGTATAACACAAAAGATTGTGTTAATATTAAACATATTTGACAGTAATGCTTATAGAAATACTTCTTCATAAAGTCCCAATAAGTATCTGATTTCACACTACCGTAGGGCCCCACTCATATGGTGGGTTATGGTCCGGACCCATGCTGAAAAGCAGAACTCATCGAATAGAATTGCGTGCAATGCCCAAAAAACAAAGTAGAAGTGGAACAAGCACCGTATGAGTGGGGCTTTAGTCTAATTGTGTCTAATTGAGACCACCACATTAGCGAAGTGCTGTAAAGGGCCGTAAGCGGGGCCCTACTGTATGGTTGTATATTATTATTTCCTCTACAATTTATGTGTCTCCTTCTTCCTTGGGCTAGTCATGGTTCCCCCTCTGTTGTTTTCATTCTGAGGGGTAGATTAGGCTGAGAGATGGTAAGTAGGTCATGGTTACCCAGTAAACTTTGTAGCTAATTTCCATTTTAAAAAATTTATTAAAACTATTCACATGGAGACAAAGTTTATTAAGTTGATCCACACAATACATCCAACTTGCATTTAAAATGCATGACTTCCCCCAAAGAATCCTGGGAAGTGTAGTTTTCCCTTCACAGTTATAGTTCCCACCACCCTTAGTAAACTACAGTTCCCATGATTCTGTAGTGTGATTCATGTCCTTCAAATGTGTGTTGAATGTGCTTTAAATGAATGGTGTGGATCTGTCTAGGTATGATGTGCCCTAGGTATGATGTGATTACTGAATTGAAGAGAACAATTTTTAAATATACTTTTTTAAATGGGAAGGGTTGTAGCTCAGTGGTAGGGCATATGCTTTGCATGCAATGGTCCAAAATTTAACTTCTGGAAAAGACTATTGCCTGGAATCCTGGAGAGCCAATGCCAGTCCATGTCATCAGTACTGAGCTAGATGGTACCAAATGACCTGAGTCTTTATAAGGCAGATTCCTTTATTCCTAAAAGTAGAAAGAGACCCAAGGGCCACAGTGACTCCAAAATGTATTTATGTATTTTATTTACAACATTTATATACTGCTTTATTGCAAAAACCTCAAAGCAGTTTACAGAAGGTAAAATTACTGGCAAAAGTATTTAAAAATACAGGTATTTAAAAATGTTCAAAATAATAAAACCAACAATGAGTTAAAAACAGATAAAAACACAATAGCTTCTACCTGCCTGGATAGGCTTGCGTAAACAGAAATGTTCTTAGCAGGTGCCAAAATGAGTACAATAAAGGTGTCTGCTGAATGTCAATAGGCAGGGAGTTCCAAAGAGTAGGTGCTGCCACACTAAAGGACTGATCTCTTACAAGAGCAGAACAAGTATGATGTGGGAACCGTAACATGGAAAGCACACCTTGAACTTGGCCTGGTAAAAAATCAGCAACCAGTGCAGATTTCAGAGCAGAGGTATTATGTGCTGATAGCGTCTCACTCATGTCAGCAATTGTGCCACATCATTCTGCACTAACTGCAGCCGCAGGTCAGGTTGTGCTGCATGGGAATTTCTGTGATCTGGGCTAACTGGCTGCCAGAATTTTTTTAGTTTTGCTTAGGAATCCTGACTGGTTGTGGGATGCTGAGTTTTCTGCCTTACTCAGGAATCTTGTTGTGATTGGTATGGTGTTGCATTTAGGAAATCATCACTGTCTTTTGTTTTTCTATTTGCATTTCATTTACCTTTAACCTCACTCACATTCACAGAAGCAATGGTTCCATGTACTCAGCTCAACTCCCTAAAACCCACTCATGATGTGCCTTGTTGGTTGCATGATGGTTTGGTGCTTGCCCAATTTTGGTAAAAGAGAATTCACCTACTGGGAAGTGTGGCTGCAGTTGTTGCTCCCAAGCTGCTGCTAGTGAAGGTAGACCAAACTATGTGTGTTTTCTCTCTGTCAATTATTATTCTCTGAAATTGTGTTGGCTGTCAAAGTGAGTTTATAGCAGTCCACAGGGTAGACAGAAAAGGGTGGAGAATCTTACTCATTTCTGAGACCTCTTTCAGAAGTGAAGGATCAAATCTGTAAAGAGATTTGGAGCAGTCATGTTAAAAGGTAGGGGCAGGGCATTCCAGACAGGGAGTTGCCAACCCTGCTTGGATATGGATGTCTTTGCAGAGGATCCCTAGTCAAGCTTTACCAACAGCACAATTCAAACGATATCTACTCAGAAGTAAGTCCTATTGAGTTCTATGGGGCTTAGTCCCTTGGTAAATGTGTTTAGAACTGAAGCCTTGAGGGACATCCATCTTTACTCCTGAGTGCTCCCATCTAACAGTGCCACAACACTAGACTCCTTTCTTCTTACAATGGCCTTCTGGTGACTGGTCTGGCCTGAAGGCACTTAAACTGTTTTTCCAGAAGTAAGCTATATTAAATGTTCCCTACCCAGGCTTCCCAAACAGGTGATGAGGAATGATCCCATCACTTCAGTTGGACCTGGGAACACCCTCATTTTGCTAAGATTTCTATCTTAATTTCCAATCAGATAATTTATTTTGTTTGAGTGGTATATTCCAAGCAACTGTGGTTGATTTTTAACATATCATGCTTAATGACATCACCAGGGCCCACCCCTGAAATCTTAGGGTTTAGGATGTTTCTGACCTGGAAACCCTAACAGGATTCCCACCCCTGTTTTAGAGGGTAATATATATTACTTCATTTAGTCACTTAGTACAAAATGTGGTAAGTAGGGATGTGGTAGAATTCTGCCCAATTCAAATTTGTTACCAAATTTTCCATTAATTTGCGTATTCTCTGTCATTTCCGGTTGGATTTTTATGTAGTAATTTTCCACAGTTTTTGAAAATGGGTATTTTTTAAAAAACAACAACACCCACCTCTAAAATATCGATATTGAATGATAACTTTATTGATGTTTCCTTTCATTTATTCGGTCCCCAGTCTCTAAACAGGAAATTGTCTATCTGATCTCAAAATTGAGGTGCAATAAAGCTCCTGGACCAGACAATATCCCCCCTGAGGTCTTCAAAACGAATGTAAATTGGTGGGCTCCCATTCTGGCTTCATTGTTCACATATATCGATTCTACATTAACGATACCAAAAGATTGGGGATTGGCTACAATTGTACCCATTTATAAAAAAGGCTCGGTAAACGACCCGTCCAATTATAGGCCGATTAGTTTACTTAACATAATTAGTAAACTATACGCAGCCCATCTCCATATAAAACTGAACGACTGGATTGAGCAGAACGATATTTTACTGGATGAACAAGCTGGCTTTCGATCGAAAAGATCAATTTTTGACCATATACTTGTGCTTCAACACTTAATTGATAAATACGCAGCCAGAAAAGGAGGAACCCTCTATGCGGCCTTTATAGATCTGAAGGCCGCATTTGATTCAATATCTCGTCCCCGTCTTTGGTCAAAATTAAACCAACTAGGCATGGATAATCGCCTCATTACCTTAATACAGGGTCTTTATAGCAACACCTTCATGCAAATAAGATGCAATACTAATGGACATTTAACTAACCCTGTCCCAACATTTAAAGGGGTTAAACAGGGATGTGTCTTAGCCCCAGTATTGTTTAATATATATATTAACGATATTGTACATAATCTTTCAACAACAGCTACACACCCTCCCATATTAGCCAAAAAATCGAGAAACATCCTTCTATACGTGGATGATATTGCTTTAATAGCGAGAACTCCAATCGATCTGAAGAGACTTCTTGCCAAATTAGCAACTTACTGTCACACGGAGTCACTGACGATAAATTATCAAAAGGCTAAAATAATAGCTTTTACTAAGAAAAAAACCAAACATCATTGCCGAATACAAGGAAATGAAATCGAACAAGTAAATTCTTTCAAATATCTGGGTTATGTCATACAAGCGTCAGGTAATTGTCACATGCATAACAAACTTATGATTTCCAATGCTAAGAGAACGATGAAAGCACTGCTTGCTTTCTACTTCTCTACTGGCGGACAATCTTTCTTCCCAGCCATTAAAATTCTTAACGCTAAAATAATAGCACAATTAATTTACGGCTCTCAGGTAAATAAGAATCTCAGCTTTAAAGAGTTTGAAACAATCTTTCTGAGATCCATAATGGCAATTCCAACATGTATTCCCAATAACATTCTGAGATTGGAAGCCGGAGTACAATCAATTGAAACCAGAATATGGCTTTCAAGAATTAATGTTTGGCTAAAACTTAAGTTTAACCCTATTGGTTTTACTCCAGATATTCTAAATGACAATTTTAAATCTCTATGGGCAGATCTCGTGGTAGATAAACTCAAGATAGGTTTTTCACCTCAACTTATCTTTACCATGGGATATCAAGCAGCTATAAATAATATACGCCAACGCCTGAAAGATATTGACCACCAGCAACATTTGGTATTAATCAGAAACCAAAGACATAACCCCACATTTTTCACCCCAATGCCATATTTACTAAACCTAGAAATCCCAAAATACCGTAAAGCTTTTTCCCAGATCAGATTGGATATCTTACCGTCGGCTGTTATGGAGGGCAGGTTCACTAAAATACCATACAAAAATCGAGTATGTCCTTGTGGGGAAGATGTACCTGAAAATAACACACATGTACTTTTCTATTGCCCCTTTTATAATGCATTAAGACATCAATTGATTACCCCCCTTCTGGCCACTTTACAACATAAATCTGAACGCTTTTGGTTGCAACATCTTCTTGATGATACATCGCCCATTATAACAATCCAGGTTGCAAAATATAGCGTTGCTGTTCAAAAACTCAGATCCAATATTTTAAAAAGCTCTCCTAATTGAATATTTTACCCAATAGGATGAATAATATTATGAAACATAATCTATTTTTATATTGTTTTAACTGACTTCTATTTTAAAAATTTTAGTTTATTGATTTTATTAGAATTGTCATCAATGTATAATTGTTGTGTTTAAATTTTCTAATGTATTTTACTGAGCATGTGGTCGAATAAACTGTCATTCATTCATTTCATTTATTGATATTTCCTTTCAAACTATCAGTATTAATAGCAATATTTTTTGTGAGGGAGAAAAACAGATTGGTAAAGGCAGTGGCTAGTGCACAAAGAATGAACTCTAATTGATACTGGCCTGTTAGGTCAACAGAATGCTTTCAAACCAGCACTGGCCAATGGATCCCAGCCCTAGTGATATGCCACTCTTACTGCACTTTTGGGACCCTTCTGGTCATTCTGAGGGATGAGCCCCTCAACTTCTGTCCCCAAATACCTACTCTGATGGCACTACTGTAAAAGAAATAACAGCAACAAGACCCATAATGCTTAAGATATAGGATAAGAGCTTTGTTATTTACGTTTGGATTATTCACACACTTGATTTAGTATTCCTATAGCCTGGGATATATGATATGAGTAGCAGATGCAATAATGACACACCACCAAAAATATTGTTTTGCTGCAAAACTTTTTGCTGGTTTTGCTGAAAAATGTACTGAGCCTTTCTAAATGTTGTTTGAGAGTTCCTGATGTATTCAAGATGTTCAAGGGGAGTACAGCACTAAACAGGCACTTTGTCTCAGGTGAGATCCCAAGGTTTTTGTATTCAGAATTGTCATTATTAAAGTGACTGCTTGAGAAGGTAAGTCTGCAAAAAAAAAAGAGAAAAGAAGTATAAGAGATGTTCCTTATTGTTAGCTGCTTGCCATTTACCAATATTATTGCTATGCCCCCCCAAAAAGCATTCATTTCTCTTTTGCATTTATTTGTAATATGGTATAATAAAATGGCAACACCTTCTTTATGCTGAAATTGAGCACCCAGCGGATGCTCTATTTGAAGTCCTTGATAAAGCAAAGCAGCTTTGCTGACAATGCTTTGCTATCCATGTTCTCTGTTATTTCCTTTTTTATATATATTTTCAAAGATGAAAAGAGGACATGAAGGATTTTCTTCCCCCTTGCAGATGACCCATTAAGTTCTTACTCAAAGCAGTTGGCTATAAGACAGTGGAATAGGGTCACAGTTGGCGTCTCTTTCAGATGCTAAACATACATAGAGACAGGCACATCATAATCCTGGCAATTAAACTAATTCATTTTTCACAATGTGAAGCCCTAAGTTTACTTTCTTTGTTTAGCTTCCATTTCTTTCGTTGGCTCTATTTTAATGTTCAGTGAGCAGAGTAGATATATTAAATGAAAGGACCACAAATATCCAGCACAGGGTTATGCACAATGTTGAGCACTAAGCTGATGTTATTTGTGTAGTTTCCCATTCTTCCTGTGGCCGAAGCTGTTTATTGAACTGCCTGCACCCATACTATCCTCCATGGTGTGTATACTTCAGGGGCTTCCTGATCTACCCCCCCCAAGGCCAGAAAGGTGGGAGACCACAAAGGAGAGGCCCTTCTCTGCATTGACCCCACAGCTGTAGAACTGGATCAAATTTCTGCATCAAATTTCCATTGGAACAAATTTTCTGCATCAAATTTCTATGTTGCTGGCTTTTTGGAAGGCCATAAAGATTCATTTTTCCCCCTCCATCGACCTTCCAGGCAAGATGTTTATTAGGCATGAGATGGTCTGGCTGTTATGCTTTCTCTGGCTCTGTTAATATACAGTATATGTATGTGAGAGAGTTGCTGAATTGTATTAACGTTTTTTTGTTGTTATATGCCAAAAAATAAAAAAAGGTTTAAATAAATAAAACCCTGGGAGGGGAAAAATCGGACATTTGGGGATTATAAAGGCAGTGGGGGGCCAGTACAAGCTTGCCTTGAAGTACAAGGAAAGTTGAGAAGAGAAAGCTTCCCCTCCTGAAAATTATTACAGGTGGTAGTTTTATGCAAGGATTTGTGGATGCAATCTGGCAAGGGGACATTGCATGATGTGGTGCATCATACTGATTTGTACTTTTAGATGACCAATTTATAATACTAATAATTAAGTAGCATTTAATGCTGCTACTGATGATGATGATGGTGATGATGACGATGGTGACGACCATGATGATAGAGGTGTAGTTTTTTTTCATGTGATCAACTACTACTGAAATATTATTTGGGTAAGTCATTGCTGGAAATGAAGGCAGAAGCAGCCCTGGTGAAAAAAATCATCCCCATTGAAAGTGCAAATATCAACATGAAAAATGAAAAACCCAACAATTCAGCATTAAGCATTATTCTTGCATCAAAGGGTAGCCCAGTCAGATGATTGTGGGGGTTTTGCTACATATACAGAGCTAATATGATAGAAATATTAGCTCAGGAGTAAGCATTGTTGACTATCTGTCACAAGAGGCCTCAGTGCTAAGACCTTGTAACACATACATGGTTCTTGACTAGTTTCGTCCTTGACCTCTATGATTTTTTTTATGAAGGCTCCCAGCAGCTGAGATAAGTGCACCCTTTCAGATGTTACATTTTTATCTTAATCTATCTGCACTTAAGCATTTTTGTATGCATAATGGTATTCCTGGCACTGATCACCTTCAGAAGTTGCTTCAAAGCGCCCTTGGTTGCTAAGTTCTTATGGAAGTAATTTGTAACAGATGATTTGGTTTGATTAGGTACACTTTTCCTCTTTGAAATATCTGCATGTCATGGAAGAAATTCACTGCTATTTAGAAATGTTGTATTTTCTTAGAAGATATGAAAATACTCGATTGAAAGTCCAGGTGGATGAATTGCAGGGGACCTGCATTTTTTATATAGTTACATAAAATTTTCTCATACTTCTTAAACCGAGAGTCTGCATCAGACTGGATTTTCAACCTGCTCCACAAAGAATCACAGTAAAAAGAAAGCAATGCTTCTTTTGGTGTAGTTCAGTTCTCAAACTGTTTTTAAATGGGCAACATTCACATGGAACCCCAGTTACTCAATAAATCTCAGAGAATTCCCAGTTACTCTATATAAAGATGCTTTGGACCCAAAATATCCTGCGTTAGGAAAGAAGCTTGGACTGTTTTTTTAATTCAGACAATCCATTCCACCTGTAGTAATTTATAGGTTTGGGGACCTCAGATCTCCAATAGTATAGAGCAGGGTAGGTAAGGTGGTACCTTCCCGTTGTGGTTCGACTCCAGTTCCCATCAGCCAGCATGGCCAGTGGTCAAGGATGATGATGTTGGAGACCAACAACATCTGGAGGGCACTACATTGGCTACCAGTTCCACAGAGAGTTGTCTTAAAAAGAGAAAGTTATGTTTAGGACCCATTAATATGTTAGTCACACATACCTTTCTTTGGATCAGGGCTTCTGAATGGAATCACTGAACATCATGACTTTAAAAAAATGTATTGAATTATTCTTCTGTCCTGCTCTCAGGGATTTACCAAAGGAGTTCATTGGCGTTATTATGACCATAGAAATGTCACTCTGTATCAAATCTCCGAACTGCCTCCTGTAAATCAGCAATAGTTGATGATCAATTCGATCACTTCCCCCGTTTTGTTTTCATCCAACACCTTAACATTGCATGTCTCAATTGCTCTCAACCATTGACTTAATTGATAGACTTATACAGACTGCTCAAATTCTAGTACTTTAGATCCCCTTTTATTTGTCTTCTTCAAGGGGACGTGAGAGCTGCTCATAGAAAACTAAGGAGAAATGAGGAAATTAACATAGCTGTGATTGAGCAGCAGTGTAATTTCTATTTTCCACACCCCAAAAAAGGTAGTAACAAAGATTGGAGTTTCTGTATTTGGCGCTGATTGTGAACCTGGAAGTTTTGTATCCAAGCACTTAGGTGAGTTACTCTTGTATTTCATATCTTTATTAGCTTAATTGTTACTAACATTACATGAGTCCTGGAAGCTCACAGGTACTTTTTGGGCCACTTGTTTTTTTTCCCCTTGACCACTTGAGTTTGCTGTTAAAGGGAATGATGTTTCTCTGCAATATCACTTCTCTACATTAAGGTCTGCTTACCTGTTTATTTCAACTGAACATCAGGAGAAAACCAACACTGGAGGCATTTAAGAGACAGCTGGACAGCCACCTGTTGGGTATGTTTAAGTTGGATTCCTGCATCAAGCAGGGGGTTGGATTTGATGGCTTAAGGACCCCTTCCAACTCTATGATTCTACCTGAGACAGGATGTTTATCATTGGTCATTCTATAGGTCTAAGATCTTAGTCCTTCTGGTTTGGAACTTCAGCATGGCAATTAGTCTTTTTCTACATCAGATGAATGTCATAATCTGGACAGTAAAGCTACAGATGTAGATAATTCTCATAATGCAACATATGGTTTGCATTAATTACATATGGTGTATTAATCGTTCATTTTGCAGTACAGGAAAAAACTGCTTCAAATGTACACGCTTGGATGAAAATGAATGATTAAGCTCTAAAGTCTCTTTGCTTTCATCAAACAAAGAATGTGATACACTCAGCTAAAGGTTTGGCATGCTAACTAATTAATAACCTTCTCTCTAAATGGTAGAAGAATTGTAATTTTGTGATATGGTTCTGTACCAAGAATGTAGAATTCAAGATCTGTCTTTGGCACTACAGTATAACTAATTCACCTGCAAGGGGGAAAAAATTACAGATAAGTAAGGCTAGCTGTCTCATTACGTTTAAATGATTAGCATTTGATTTTCTTCCCTTTCATCTTGGCATACTTCCAGTTAACATTATTATCTGCAGAAGAAGCAAAATTCAATATCCTTTCTCAATATTATCTTCCAGATAGTGGCTTCTTAAAGTCAAAGTAGATTTCATAAATCAAGAATTTTGTTCCAAGAGATGAAACTATGAAGGTCAAAAAAGTTAGCAAATTTCTAAAGAGCACAGATGTTTTAGTTAAAAGGAATAAAGGAACATGGTCTATTTTAGGAAGGTACCTATATGCTTCTGAATTACTGTTAACAAAGTGGAGTGAGAAAAAATTCTCCAAGCCTGATCATGGTCACAACCTCAAGGCTGTGAGGAACCTTTTTCTTTCCATTTCTTCTTTTTTTAACTTTGGTTTTTCAGAGAGATAAACAGATATTATGCTTTGTGTTGCATGAGAAATGCATGTATCCAGTATTTATTAGCTGAGACAAGGTGGCACTAGGTGGCATTTGCCAGGACTTCAGGATTCTTTTTTTAAAAACAATGACTGTGCATAGACAGAACAATCTTTGTATAGATCATATGCAAAATTGACATGGACTGAATTTGGGCCACATTCACACCATACATTTATTCCACTATTATTCCACTTTAAACAGTCATGGCTTTCCCCAAAGAATATGGGGATCTGTGGTTTGTTAAGTGTTCTGAGAGTTGTGAAGAGACCTTTGCTCCCCTCACAGAGCTACAATTCCCAGAGGTCCCTGGAAAGAGGGATTTATTGTTAAACCACTCTGGGTATTGTAGTTCTGTGATGGGAATAGGGCTTTCCTAACAACTCTTAGCATCCTACACAAAATCTTTCTAGAACGTTTTTGTTTTGATTGAACATAGACTGGTTTCCATACTAAAAATGCAGTGTCTTCAACCATCGAAAGAGAAATGGAATTACAGAAATGGGATCTAACATGACAATGAGAACATAACTGTCATGTTCCCAGACTCCAGCAGTGATCAAGGCACAGAGCCAGAGTCTGCAAAGTCTCCAGCTAAGGAGCTGGGCCAGTTTCAGGGCTCTGAGTCAGCTGCTGGAGATTGGGATGTAGCAGAACCTGAGGCTGATAGACAGGAGCCTACAGAGCAGCCTCCCATATTGGCAGGGCCTGTAGAGACAGCAAAATGACCCTTACAGGTACCTTTCCTTGAGCTTGAGGAACCAAATGCTTCCCACAGTATCTCACTGGCCCATTGTCACAGGGAGTGCTCTAGGTGGCTGGTCATGGAACTTAGGGGAAGTACCTGTCTTCAGGCCAGAAGATTGGCCCTTTAAAAAACTAAGTTCTCCACATGGAGCCAGAACAGAGGCTTAAAAAGGCTCAATTTGATTTGATCTTTATTGGCACATATTGCTCACTTGGAGCTTTCCATGATTCTGCAACTCCTGAGCCGCCTTGCCCCGTGGCTTTCAATACCAGACTGCAACAGGACAATAGCAAACCCACATACTTTGGCACAAATTTTGAAAAACAATCAGTCTGAGGCAGCAGGTCAAGGTGGTAAAGTTATAGTATAGTGATGTGAAGAATCACACATCTTCACTTCCATAAACATGTCACATCTGAAGTCACTTTGCAGTTCACCATATATGTTTGACATGGCACCATCCCACACTATTGCATCTTCCTTCTCTAGCCATCTTGGCAGCGGTGTAGAGAGTGAACTCAGACTTCCACAATTATTTTGACCATACAATCAGTTCTGCCGAAACTGGACAATGATTTCATCCCTAAAGGTTCTCCAGTTACTGAATAGTTTGTCTGAAGAAGATCTCCCTTCCCCCACCGAAGATATTGACCATCATTAACCTAGAGCATCATTCCTCAGTTCCTATTTCTAGCTCTTTCTTTTGCAGACCATGACATGCTTTCTTTCTGATTTCTCTCTCACTAAACATCCCAATAAATACAGTGGTTCAAGAGATAGCTTTGGAGCTGAACTCTAATCTCCCTTCAGAAGCATTTGTAGATTCCACATAATACCAGGACTACTGAGAAGTGATTTACATCAGGGTCTAATGCCAATTGTCTCCCACTGAATGAGAAATAGCTCCTGTCATCAAAATGATAAACTTAAGCTGCCCTTTTCACCTCTTGTTCTTTTATCCATCACGTATAATCATTCTACTTAATTAAGTGCACTGAAGCATAACATACACTAATCATATTTTTTTTTAAAAAAAATGACACACATTGTAGAATGTACTGGCAGTTTTTAGGCAGTGATGAGAAAATCCCCCAAACTCCTGAGATAAGAATGATTATTTATCATTCCAAGTTTATACAAAATTAACTAGAGGAGTTAATCGTAATCCCAAACAAGTCAAAACCACTTCCAAAACTATTCTCACTTAAGAGGCTCTTAATTCTGCAAGAAAATTCTCTCCCTTTTTTTCCCTTGAGCAAGAAGCAAATTATTTCACTCGCATGGTTCATCAGCTACCTTGTCTCAAAAATTTTCATGCGGCTGTGATTTTGTTTAAAATGTACACATTTATGTGGATATCTGATAGAGCTTTATCAGAAAAGCAGAAGAGCAACTAAGCAGGATGTGCATGCTCTCTCAAATTACTATTTTTGGCACTATGCAACAAATATCCATGGCTTTCCATTTTCAAAAAAGCAAATCCCATTGTTGGAGCTAGAGGTACATGCACACTGTTAGGACTGGGCCATGGACAGTGCTCTGAAGTGACCCAGGAGCCAAGAATTGGCACAAAGCCAGAAGTCAGGACTGAAGGACCAATATGAAAGCAGAATCAAACAGCAAACCAGAAGTTTGGACCGAAGGACAACTGAAGGATGCAGGAACACACCAAAGTTCTGGACCTGGAAGGGAAAGCCTTCTTATAGCCCTTCCTGTTCAGGAAGATGCAACAACAACTTTAACTGGGTGGGGTCAGTCAAGGGCCTGAAGATCGTAAAGTAACTAAGTAATGCTGTGACTCACCATACCGGGCAGCTGCAAACAAACCAAAGGTTCCTAGTTCAGTCCCCAGCAGCTCCTGATATACAGCTACAGAAACAACATGTTCCCTGCACATGGTGCTTTCATGGCTCCAGGGAATACCCAGAGATTGGGTTTCTAGCCCTGGTCCCTGCTGCTGGTTCAAGAGCAGTGAGTACAGTATTGAACAGTTTAAAATGGTTGTACATCACCCACACGGCCAGTTGTGCAATTAACCTACCACCTCTTCCACCATGCAGGACATTTAACCCACAACAGCAAATTTGTAGCTTTCATTTTGGGGATGTTTAGTTCTCATTGGCATCAGTGACATTGTTCAGGCATATGAGGGAATGCATACAGCAGCAGGTATGGCTTGTCAAATGGCAGAATTACTTTGGAGTTGCTAAGTCACTCTTCATAACATACTGAAGTTATTGCTGTATTTTTCAGACTCCTATAGTCCTCACTTTGAAACAGGCATTCATCAGCTCAGACAGGCTTCACAAAAAATCATCATAACATTGGCAGTCCTACCACCACCACCACCAAATGGTTTAACAAGATGTTCTGATGACGAATTCATAATTATGGGAATCATCAATCCTTTGAACATAGCATTCATTTCAGCCATTGAAACAGTAGCCAAATTTCTTTTTTGTTAATGGCACAATCTGACTTGGTAACATGAACAACTACTCCAAATCACCCAGATTCCCCTTGTTATTTGGGGTACACATGGAGTTAATTACACCCCTACTGTTAATTGATTAATACTAATTCTCATACTACTACTACTACTAATGGCTTCTTCATTTCCAGATCTCATCTCTGTTGCCAACTTTGTGGAACATAGTTCCACCCAGAGCTTGGAAAAGTTACTTTTTTAAACTACAACTCCCATCAGCCCCAGCCAGCACAGCCACTGGATTGGGCTCATGGAAGTTGTAGTTCAAAAAAGTAACTTTTCCAAGCTCTGGTTCCACCAAGGTCCTAGTGCCAGTGACATTCCACTCTCATGTTGCTCTGGATTCACATAAGTCAAGCTCCAAAGTTCAGTCAGTATCATAAGGCTCTCCCTTGCTGTTGTTGCCCGCACACTTTCCTGCTCTAACTCAATGAACATTTAAAGGAACAAGGAGCACTTTACTTCACTTTCAGCAGCCATGTGGGTTAGGTTTAGAGGAAGAGGGAAAGTGAACAGGTAGGGGGCAACAATGCCAAGGAGAAGGGGATCCCACTGGTGGCAAACTACCCAAGAAATGTCTAAAACCTGGGAATATAACTGAATACATGTTTAAAGCAGAGCTTGGAAAAGTTACTTTTTTGAACTACAGCTCCCATCAGCCCCAGCTAGCATGGCCACTGGATTGGGCTGATGGGAGTTGTAGTTCAAAAAAGTAACTTTTCCAAGCTCTGGTAAAGACTGTGCTGTGTGAGGTTTAGAGTGTTTGGCTAGGACCTGAGAGACCACAGTTCAAATCCACACTGAACCATGAAGCTGATTGGGAGACCTTGAACCAGCCCCTATCTCTCAGCCTAACCTACCTCACAGGGTTGTTGTAATGATAATACAGAGGGGGGTGAACTATGTGTGTCACCAAAGCTCCTTGGAGGAAAGGTGGGGTATAAATGTAATAAAACCAGCAGCAATATTTGCAGGTCTCCCTAATTTATGTCTTTCTCCAAGACGTGAGCACAAATGAAACAGCTTTCCATAATTATTTGCGATTCATTTCTTGCTGTTATGAAAAATAAGCCAAGTAAGAGGATGAATTGCAGGCAGAAGGGAAAGAAAGATGATGAAACGGGAAACTAGAGGAAAAGAATAAATAAATGAATAGGCTTCTGAAATACACTTTATGTATGTATGTATGTATGCATGTATGACATTTATATACTGCCCCATAGCTGAAGCTCTCTGAGAGGTTTACAACAATTAAAAACATTAAAAACAAATATACAAATTTAAAAACACATTTTAAAAAAAATATTTAAAAATACATGCTAAAATGCCTGGGAGAAGTGGAAAGTCTTGACCTGGCTCTGAAAAGATAACAGTGTTGGCACCAGGCGCACCTCATCAAGGAAATCATTCCATAATTTGGGGGCCACCACTGAGAAGGCCCTCTCCCTTGTTGCCATCCTACGAGCTTCCCTCTGAGTAGGCACCCGGAGGAGGGCCTTGGATGTTGAGCGTAGTGTATGGGTGGGTTCGTGTTGGAAGAGGCATTCCATCAGGTATTGTGGTCCCAAGCCATGTAAGGATTTATAGGTTAAAACCAGCACCTTGAATCGAGCTCGGAAACATACAGGTAGCCAATGCAAGCGGGCCAGAATCAGTTTTTTTATGTTTGAACCGTTGGTCCCTGTTACCATCTGGCTGCTGCAGTTTGCACAAGCTGCGGTTTCTGAACCGTCTTCAAAGGCAGCCCCACGGAGAGTGCATTGCAGTAATCTAACTTTGAGTTTACCAGGGCATGGACAACTGAAGACAGGTTATCCTTGTCCAGATAGGTGCACAGCTGGGCCACCAACCGAAGTTGCTAGAAGGTACTCTGTGCCACTGAGGCTACCTGAGCCTCAAGTGACAGAGATGGTTCTAGGAGAACCTCCAAGCTACAAACCTGCAACCCCATCCAGTACAGGTTGGACATCCACCATCCAGTCAGAAGAACCACCTACTAGCAGCATCTCAGTCTTGTCTGGATTGAGCCTCAGTTTATTAGCCCTCATCCAGTCCATTGTCGCAGCCAGGCACCATTTCAGCACATTGACAGCCTCACCTGAAGAAGATGAAAATGAGAAATAGAGCTGCGTGTCATCAGCATATTGATGGCAACGCACTCCAAAGCTCCGGATGACCACCCAATGGTTTCATGTAGATGTTGAACAGCATAGGGGACAGAACTGACCCCTGCAGAAACCCATACTGAAGAGTCCAGGGTGCCGAGCAGTGTTCCTCAAGCACCACCTTCTGGAGCTGACCCGCCAAGTAGGAGCAGAACCATCGCCATGCAGTCCCTCCAACTACCAACTCAGCCAGCCTTCCCAGAAGGATGCCATAGTCAATGGTATTGAAAGCCACTGAGAGATCAAGAAGAATCAACAAAGCCCACTCCCCATCTCTCTCCCGACAAAGGTCATCATACAGGGCGACCAAGGCTGTTTCCATGCCAAAACCAGGCCTGAAACTGGACTGAAATGGATCCAGATAATCGGTCTGATCCAGAGTGTCTGGAGCTGGCCTGCCACCACTAGCTCAAGGACCTTGACCAGGAATGAAACTTTTGCCACTGGCCTATAGTTATTAAAATTGTCTGGGTCCTGGGAGGGTCTCTTCAGGAGTGGTCTCACTACTGCCTCTTTCAGGCAGCCAGGGACCACCCCCTCTCGCATTAATCACTTCCCTGGCCCAGCCAGCTGTTCCATCCCTGCTAGCTTTTATTAGCCAAGAAGGGCAAGGATCCAGCACGGAAGTGGTTGCACAAACCTGTCCAAGCACCTTGTCAACATTCTCAAGCTGTACCAACTGAAACTCATCCAAGAAATCAGGACAAGGCTGTGCTCTGGATACCTCGCTTGATTCCCCTGCTATAACACTGGAGTCTAAGTCCTGGCGGATGCTAAAGATTTTATCCTGGAAGTGCCTAGCAAATTCATTACAGCGGGCCTCAGATGGTTCTCCCATGTCCTTGGGGCCAGCTGAAATAGCCTCCGGACAATTCTGAAGAGCTCCGCTGGGCAGCAGATTGATGATTTGATAGTGGCAGCAAAATATTGTTTTTTTTTCTGCCCTCACTGCCCCTAAATACAGCTTACCATAGGCACTTACCAGTGTATAATTGCATCCACTAGGACAGTGGTTTACAAACTTTTTTGGTTCGCGGCGCACTGTAAAACATATAAAAATTTTCTGGTGCACTTTGTGTACAAAATTTAAAAAATATTAATATATTTTAAACTATGAATAAAAATAAAAAACTATAGAAAGCAATTACTTACCCTAAACAAATGGGTTTCTTCTCATTTTTAAAATATACGTTCATAATATTTGAGGCACACCTAGCAACCTCTTAGGGCACACCAGTGTGCCTGGGCGCACCGTTTGAGAATCACTGCACTAGGAGTTCATCTCCATCTGCACTCAAGCCTTTATATTCCAAAGTAGCAAAGCCAAGTGCATTTTAAAAAATGATTTCCTTGTGAAGTCATGTGCAGAAAGTAAATGCTCATCTTGCCATTTCTTACAGATTCATATTAAAGCTTTTACACATACATTATTATAGTTACTGTCTAGTTGCCATAGTGATGGATGCTTTGAAGTAGGTGATAGCTATCATAATAATTGAATAAGTCGACATTTACATTTGATCTTATTTTGATTTCCACACAGGCATTTATGTTGGGGGGGAAAACAGGAGTTAGTATGGGGTGAAAACCTTGGCCGTAAAAAGCCCCCAGACTTAAGATGCATATTTTGCCAGAAATGTGCATTATGAAAATACATACACACATTTAAAATACATTATATAATATTAAATTAATACTTTGCAAACTTCCCCCACCTTTGTTTGATTTTTCTTCCAAATAAAGGGGGGAGGGGGAGTTTTTTGGCCTTTAATGAGGAGACAACATTCTCAGGGCATTCTGGTGGGAGTAGTAGTATTTATTAGGGCTGTGCTCCATAGAGGTCAGAAGCCTGAGCCAAATCGAGTCGAGTTCAAATAGCCCCAGATCACTAAAGGTCAAGTACAGTGGCCCACAGTGATCCGGGGCTATCAGGGGTGAGGCATGGGGGTGAGTGACAACATCCAATGCCGGGTCCCAGCCTCTGGAGGGAGGAGGCCATTGTGTGGCTTCCAGAGAGGCCACTAACTGATACAATCCTCTTACGTGGCTCTTCAACATTCTGCTCCAATGATGTCTTCCCTTCATAGCTAGCCCACAAAGGAAGAGGTCGGTGTCTGGCAGGCCTAGGCCTTTTTGAGGCCTGGCCTTGACTCTGCCCTGCTCAGGCTCTCGTGGGATCGCTCAAGATCGCTAGTGATCCTGTGAGACCAAGCATGGGCAGGAGGAGGAATCTCCCTCCCATTGCTCGGGGGGCCACACACTGCCCCACAAAAGAGCTCCGTGTTTGCCTTATGTCAGCATTAACCTCCCCTCCTGAACTTCCATAACCCTTCCCAATCTTAGAGTGTACCCCACCATCAACACCTCTCCTGAATGTTAAGAAATTCTAAGAGGCTGGACATTTGAATCAGCCCTAACTGAATGAGAACTTTTTAATGAGAATTCACATGCACATTTTTCTTTACTTTGGAGATTAATGCAGAAACAGGACAGAATGGATTTTTGAATAAACATATATAAAAGTGACATGGATCTGAAATAAACTGATTCATCCATCCCTAGTCTTCCAAATTCTTCCAGGGACTGAACTTGGGATTTTCTAGCTCAGTGATAGCCAATGTGGTGCCCTCCAGATGTTGAACTGTAACTTCCATCAGCCCTAGCCAGCATGGCCAATGGCCAGTTCTAACTGAAACACATGCATTGTACCACTAAGCTATTGTTGGCGTGTGTGCATTGTTGCGTGAAACAGCATACATTATGTTGGAGTTAAGTTGAGCAAGAAACTTCTTCAGAGCATTTAAATCATGTAAGAGTCTTTATTAAGACATTAAGGCTTTTCAGCAGTTTCCCCCCCCCCTCTAGCTCTACAGCACATTTCTCTTCAAAAGCAAAAGTAAGACAGCCTCTCAGGTCAGAGGCATGATGCAGAAGGGCAGCCTCACAGATCAGAGGCATAAAGCAGAAGAACAGAAGAACCAACAACTGGCTGTTACAACTTTCCCAGCTGTTATCTCCCATTACCATGACAACCTGTCTGACCTTCAAGTCTGCTCTCTCAGGCCAGACATGGCAGATAAGACTGCTTCTCAAAACACATGCTTGTAACTTTCCAGACCTGATGAAAACATCCTTTGGCAGTACGGCCTAATGCCAACAGTCCCCCTTTTTCATCATGTCTGTAAATCCATTACAACAATAATACATTTCTACAATACATCTTGCAATACATTTCAGTACATTACATCATACATTTTCAGTTCAGTTCAGTACAGTTCAAAATTTTATTCACTCAAACTTTGGTTGAACACGTCAAATAAAGTGTATCAGGATCCATGTCTACAACTTTATTCATTCCAGGACTTGTTATTAATCCCACGGTAAATCTGTCAGGCGGTTTGCCTAAATTCGCTCTTGTAGAGCGTCTTAAAGGAACCAGGGCTTCAGCTCTCTCTGCCCCCCCATTTGTGCTTGTGCTTGGCACCGCGTGCCCGGGATCTTCCATTTCCTCAGCTTTACGTTTCTTCGATCTGCGTTTCCCACAAATGAGCTCATTCAAAGCATCTCTGAGAGGAATTTGTGTACCTTCCACTTTGATGTCAAGATCTGGCTTAAATGTCTGTGATGGTGTTCGTGTTTGTGTGCCACCTGTTCCTGTAAGAATAACTGTCTGCCTTTGATCCCAAGGCTTCTCTGAGACTTTAATGCTTCTGCTCAGAAGTAACTGCTGTGTTTCTGGACACCAAACTCTGTAATATGCATTCTGAAATCCCAAAACAAAACCTTGCTGTGCTCTGGGCGCAAGCTTGCCCCTCCTTTTTCCCTGTGGAATGTGGATCCAGCACCTTGCCCCGAATTTTTGAATGTGTTCTATTTTAGGCTTTCTGCCAGTAAGTTTCTCATAAGGAGACATTCCAATTGCACTGTGTAACACCCTGTTGTGAATGTAATTCGCATAAAGAATTGCTTCTGTCCAGAAAGAATTCCCTAAACTGCAATCCATCAGCATGGCTCTCATTGCTTCCCCAAGCACCCTATTTTTTCTCTCAGCAGTTCCATTGGAAAACGGGCTAAATGGAGCAGTGAAATTCTGGTTTATTCACTTACTCTCAAGGAAGTCACTCAATGCTTTACTCGTGAATTCCCCTCCCTGGTCCGAGAGTATAGCCCCCACTGTGGTGCCATGTTGAGTTTCGATTCTCTTAATGAACAGTTTCAGCTTCTGCTCAGCTTCACTTTTATGCTTTAACAGAAACACATGACAAAATCTTGAAAAATCATCTACCAGTACCATGAAGAATTTCGCACCTCCTCGTGAAGCATTTATTGGCCCTGATAAATCAACATGAACTAGCTGGTAGGGAGCTGTTGTGGTTCTCTCAGCCTCCCGGTTTATTGGTGCAATAGTCATTTTAGCTTTATTACAAGAATCACAATCCATTATCTGTCCACAGTCTCTTAAACACATGTTTTCACTGTGCAAAGGGGTTTTCTTAATTGTGTCAAGGTTTGCATGCCCCAGCCTTTGATGCCATTCATGGACGCAGCCCTGATGTACCTGTGCCTCAGCATTTAACACAGCACACACTGCTTGACTGCTCTTTATTACATACTGTGAATCATTAAGGCTTCCCTGCATGCACGCTTTATCTCCCCTCATTACAAAACATTGGTCTTTGTGGAACAAAATTGAATAATTACAACTCACCAGTTTGCTCACTGACAAATATTATGAGCCAATTCAGGAACAAATAAACAATCTGACATTATTCCAAGCTTGTCAAATTTCACCAGACCTTTAGCTTTTACGGATTTCCGTGATCCATCAGCAAGTAAAACAAAGTCCTGCTCATCTGTAGATGTGTAAAACAGACTCCTGTCTTTGATTAATATATGGCTTGCTCCGCTGTCAAGAATAAAGTTAATTTGTTCCAAGTCTTTAGACTTCTGTTTACAAACAAAGTTCACACTGCCTTGCTTCAAGCCTCCATCCCTGGAGTTTCGCTTGACTGGACAATCCCGCTGGAGATGCCGTCGATCTCCGCAAACAAAACAAGCCTTCAGCCTCTGCTGCTGCTCCTGTTTATTATCCTTCGGCACGGCATTTTTCTCCTCTTGCCTCCTGACAGCTTCCATTGACTCGGCTCTTTTCGCCTCCTGTCTCTGCTGCCATTCTTGGGTCAGCTTTTCCTCAATAAACGCAACGTTCAAACCTCCATCAGGCAAAGCTTCGAAAGCCATGACCATATTATTCCAAGTCCCATCGAGTGAAGCCAGGATCAGATAGGTCTTCTGAAGTTCAGAGTGTTCGACGCCTCGGTCTGTCAGCTCAGCAAACAGGCGTCTGAATTCCGTGAGATGCTCACACATGTCACACTCACCCGTGAAGCGCATTTGATAAAGCTTCCGTGCCAAACACAATCTAGATCCCGCGGTCTGTTGCACATGAATGCCTTCCAACCGGTCCCACATCTGTTTGGCGTTTGTAACATCCCTCACATGTAGCAGTTGAGAGTCTGACAGAGCCAGAAGTATAAAAGCTTGAGCTCTCTCATCGTTTCTAGTCCAAGCCGCTGTAAGGGGTGCAGGGGGTGTACCTTCAATAGCTTCCCATAAATCTTCTTTTACTAGCAAAGCCCGCATTCTCGGCTTCCAGCTGCCATAATTCTTTTCATTAAGCCGTTCCATCGGCAAGCCTCCCCCAGACAGGTTTACAGCCATGTTGCTCACCTCCGTCTGGTTCAATCAATCAAGCTGCCCTCTCTGGAACTCCGTCTGCCTTTCAGACCAGCAACTTACTCCCGTGTAATGCGCTGTGGATCTGGGCCCATAACCCCTGTTGGCGTGTGTGTGTTGTTGCGTGAAACAGCATACATTACGTTGGAGTTAAGTTGAGCAAGAAACTTCTTCAGAGCATTTAAATCATGTAAGAGTCTTTATTAAGACATTAAGGCTTTTCAGCAGTTTCCCCCCCCCCCTCTAGCTCTACAGCACATTTCTCTTCAAAAGCAAAAGTAAGACAGCCTCTCAGGTCAGAGGCATGATGCAGAAGGGCAGCCTCACAGAGCAGAGGCATAAAGCAGAAGAACAGAAGAACCAACAACTGGCTGTTACAACTTTCCCAGCTGTTATCTCCCATTACCATGACAACCTGTCTGACCTTCAAGTCTGCTCTCTCAGGCCAGACATGGCAGATAAGACTGCTTCTCAAAACACATGCTTGTAACTTTCCAGACCTGATGAAAACATCCTTTGGCAGTACGGCCTAATGCCAACAGCTATGTCATCTTTCCCTCAGGTCTCACATCCCTTGGAAGCCTAAGGAAGATTGTTGTGTGATTCATTTGTGCCATTTGTCTCAGTTGTTCTTTCTTTCTTTCTTCTTTGTGACTGTCAAATCAAGGAATTCATTAGAACTTACACATACAATCCTGATAAAAAACTGATGTCCACAATACAAGAGAAGAGAGAAGATTGAAATATGAGTCATGAAATTAAACATCTGTATTCTGTATTTTTGAAACTATTTTACCAATACTTCTTAAAAGTACTGCTCAGTAAGATTAAATGTCTTTTTTTTTAAAAAAAGGTCATTTTAATAAATCTGTTGTAACTTTCTGCTGCTATCTCACAATACAGCTTTTTCATTATCTATTTCTCCTAAGTGCATTTGACATATTGAAGTCTGAACATATCTAAAATATTGTAGTTAAACATAGCGTTTCAAAAAGGAATTCAATGTGAATTCAGTACAGTAACATGCTGACATGCTTCACATATTCTTTTTACTAATCTTAAAAATGCAAATATGCTGAATGAATATGTATTTTATCCTTAAATGTAGATGTGATTTATGACTTTATGTACTGCACATAATTTTAATGTCTTTTACTGCATCTTGTTTCAAATTCTGATTTGGAAGAGTGTGTGTTTTCTTAGCAATACTTAAATGCATAATTGCAAAACTAAAGTTAACATTACACTAAAAGAGCTAATTGCCTTAATTATTATTTCCATCCATAATGCTAGACATGAATATTTAAGCCCTCTTCCATCAACATGTTATGGAGAGATGAATGGGCTCCACAAACACTCATAAGGACATAAAAAGAGCCTTACTGGATTAGACCAAGGATCCAGCTAGTCTAGCATGTTAATCTCACAGTGGCCAAGCAGATGCCTATGGGAAGCCCACAAGCAGGACCTGAGTGCAACAGCACTCTCACCATTTGTGTTCCCCAACAGCTAGCATTCTGAGGTATATTACTCTGATACAGGATATAATATACAGATATCTATCACAAGTAGGAGTGACTAATGAATGTGTCTAATCCCCTTTGAGTGCTGTCTGAGTTGGTGGCCATCACAAATTATGTGGCAACTGTTTATGCACTTGGTACAAGTCCAATCTCTTATAAGTGTGAGAACTTTAAGCATAAGTAGGGGTGGGGTGCCACTTCTCTTCTTCACCAGGACAATATGAGAAGTGAAGACTTGTGTCAAGTCTCCAGTCTGGATAAGGAACATAATAAAATACCTGAAGAAGTAAGCAGATTAGTTACAGCAAAATCATGCGGTCGCTGTCGAACTCTCCCCTGCAGTCACTTCATTGTCCCTAGCCTCAAAGCGGATCTTATGCTTATGCTACTCAGTTCCACTAGGGAGCCTAGAGGAGGAGGAGGAACATGGGGGAGAGGTGGCTGAAGGACAAAAAGATCAGATGTGGGATGACAGTGTTCCCCACGCTATGACTTCCTTTCTGTTGTCAACTCTGTCAATTTTCATTTCTCTCAATTTTTGCCCCAATCTTGAAGGAAATGAGGGATGCAGCTAGCACATTTGTCTTCACTCTTCCTCATCACATGAGATATTTTTAGGACACCTGAATAAAGCTTTTAAAGTGACTGATTAGGTGGACTGGTCCCACTGAAAAGTGTCTGAAAAGATATGGTGCGGTTTGAATGTACTTTGTAGTGTTACATCTGTGAAAGGCCATTATAAGAATCAGCAAATATGACAATTTAAGTTTCTTTCACTTTCTCATTTTTACAGTCTTAAGTTCAATCTCCATATTTACATATCAGTTTGAGATTTCTTTTTCTTTCTTTTTGAAAACCTCAAGAAAATTAATCAGCATTTTAGTGTGAATTTCTCCTCACATACACATTTTTGTAAGCAATTTTGCCTGCTATACATATTTCTATAAAGCATTTTTCTCTGAATGCAATGCACTTTGGTACATTCTTTTCACTAATATATACATTTATATACATTCTTTAACCTAATATATGCATTGACTCTGTTGATTCTCCTTGATCTCTCAGTGGTTTTTGATACCATCGACCATGGTATCCTTCTGGGAAGACTGGCTGAGTTGGAAGTGGGAGGGATTGCATGGTGGTGGTTCCGCTCCTATTTGGCAGGTTGGCTCCAGAAGGTGGGAACATTGCTCGGCACCCTGGACTCTCCAGTATGGGGTTCCGCAGGGGTCACTTCTGTCCCCCATGCTGTTCAATATCTATATGAAACCGTTGGGTGGGGTCATCCGGAGCTTTAGAGTGCATTGCCATTAGTATTTCTCCTTTTCATCTTCTTCAGGTGAGGCTATCAATGTGCTGAACCAGTCCATGGCTGCAACAATGGACTGGATGAGGGCTAATAAACTGAGGCTCAATCCAGACAAGACTGAGATGCTGCTAGTGGGTGGTTCTTCTGACCAGATGGTGGATGTCCAACCTGTCCTGGTTCGGGTTGCACTCCCCCTGAAGGAGCAGGTTCATAGCTTGGGGGTTCTCCTAGAACCATCTCTGTCACTTGAGGCTCAGGTAGCCTCAGTGGCACAGAGTGCCTTCTACCAGGTTCTGTTGGTGGCCCAGCTATGGCCCCATCTGGACAGGGATAGCCTGGCTTCAGTTGTCCATGCCCTGGTAACCGCCAAGTTAGATTACTGCAATGCACTTTACGTGGGGCTGCTTTTGAAGACAGTTTGGTAAACTGCAGCTTGTGCAAACTGCAGCAGCCAGATTGGTAACAGGGACCAGATGGTTCGAACATATAAAACCGATTCTGGCCCGTTTGCATTGGCTGCCTATATGTTTCCGAGCTCGATTCAAGGTGCTGGTTTTAACCTAGTGTTATGAGTATAGGGGTTAGAATGGATGATCCCTGTGGGTCCCCTTCCAGCCTCTGATTTGGAATCCTGTGCCTTGGAATGAGGAACTAGCTCTGCTGGTCAGATGAGCCTCTTTTGTTAAGCTAATGGAGTGGCCAGGTAGTTAATGGGCCTATTAGATGCCCAGCAACTGATGAATGAGCCAGGAAGATCCTTTTGTTGTTGAAACTCTTCAGGAGCCCCCCTCCTGGAGCCTAGGAGAGGTTTGTGTTTTTAGTTGTGTCTAGAGAATGGCTAGGGCTGTAGGCAGGGAGAGAGGCTATCCCTCTGCACCATGGCTTTAGGATGCCTCCTGCAACCCAGTGGAAAAGCTGGATATTGGACTGCTGATGCCTTGAACCCCCTCCATCTTAAGCTCAGATTGGAATGTGTGTAAATAAATAAACCATATTTCATAAAGACACCGCAGTCTCCATTGACCTTCTAACCAAAGGAAATCAAACCCTGGATGAGCGCAGGGACCCCAGAAATCTCACTACTCGGAGATTGGGGTGGCGTGCAACACTATGAAGACTTACACGGCTTGGGACCACAATACCTGATGGAACGCCTCTCCCAACATGAACCCACCCGTACACTATGCTCATTATCCAAGGCCCACCTCCGGGTGCCTACTCAGAGGGAAGCTTGTAGGATGGCAACAAGGGAGAGGGCCTTCTCAGTGGTGGCCCCCAAATTATGGAATGATTTCCCTGATGAGCGCCAACACTGTTATCTTTTCGGCACCAGGTCAAGACTTTCCTCTTCACCCAGGCATTTTAGCATGTGTTTTTAAATTTTTTTTAAAATGTGTTTTTAAATTTGCATATTTGTTTTAATGTTTTTAATTGTTGTAAACCATCCAGAGAGCTTCGGCTATGGGCGGTATATAAATGCAATTAATAATAATAATAATAGTAATAATAATAATAATAGTAATAATAATAATAGAAAAATTTGGAAAAGTGTGAATTTCAAACGATAGCTGTGTTTCGGTTCTCATACTGTTTCTGAAAGTGTGAACTAGGTAAGTGCACCTTTAAATTCAAACTGAATTGAATTCTTCCCCATCCCTAACCCATTCACCCATGCAAGTCATCACCTGAGTCTTTTATCATCAAGTTAGCATGCATGTGTGAACCAGCTTTTAACAATTTTCAGATGAAAACCCTGTTCGCAGTGGTTTCTTATGTACTCCTTTTTTTCCTTGATATGTCTGTCTTTGAACAAGCAATTCTCCTCACTGTTTCAGTTTTCTTAAGAGTCTCCCTAAGGTATTTTTCTATTAAGTCATGCATTCCATCAGCACAAGGATTTTTTTCCTTGAACATCAGAATGTTCTTCCACTCTCCTTTCCCTGTATACCTCATAAATTTGTTCTGGATTTTCCCCCAGCCCTCTGGAGCAGATGTGGGGTTTGGAAAGGACTCGCACAGTGGAAGAAGAGGGCAGAATGTCAGGTTGTGGTAGTTGAAATTGTTCCACTAGCACAATAGTTTAACTGAATACATCCCCGATTTGAAATATTCATCACATGTGTGCATTGTTTTGCAGCTTCTATAAGCTCCAAAGTCTGAAATATTCAACCATGCATGAAATATAATTTTAATTGCTTGCAAAGTAAATGCAAATTAGATCAAATTAATAGTGCTTCTCAAAATAATTAACCAAAGACATGTCTTTATCCAGCAAGGTTTATACACATAGCAATATATTTTGCTAATAGAGTAGACCCATTGAAAGTGAAATTAATGAATCTCAATTAATCTATTCACTTCAGTGGGTCTACTCTAAATAGGACTAGCATGAAATACCTCCTATGTGGAGTGAGAAATGCCAGATGTCCAAGCTGGATTTAGAAAGGGAAGAGGTGCAAGAGATCATATCACTAACGTATTTTGGATAATGCAATGGACCAAGGAATTTCAGAAGAAAATCACCCTATGCTTTCTAGATTACAGCAAAGCCTTTGATTATGTAGATCATGAAAAACTATGGAATGCTTTAAAAGACATGGGGGTGCCACACCATCTGATTGTTCTGATGTGCAACCTATACTCTGGACAAGAGGCTACTGTAAGGACAGAATATGGAGAAACCGATTGGTCCCCATCGGAAATTGTGTGAGACAGGTGTATTTTATCACCCTATTTGTTTAATCTATATGCAGAACATATCATATGGAAAGAGGGATTGGACCAAGATGAAGGAGGTATGAAAATTGGAGGGAGAAATATCAATAATTTAAGATATGCAGACAATACCAAACTACTAGCAGAAACCAGTAATGATTTGAAATGAATGCTGTTGAAAGTTAAAGAGGAAAGCACAAAAGCAGGACTACAGCTGAATGTCAAGAAGACTAAAGTAATGACAACAGAAGATTTATGTAACTTTAAAGTTGACAGTGAGGACATTGAACTTGTCAAATATTATCAATACCTTGGCACAGTCATTAACCAAAATGGAGACAATAATCAAGAAAATAGAAGAAGTCTAGGACTGGGAAGAGCAGCTATGAGAGAATTAGAAAACATCTTCAAATACAAAGATGTATTACTGAACACTAAAGTCAGGATCATTCAGACCATGCTATTCCCAATCTCTGTGCATGGATGTGAAAGTTGGACAGTGAAAAAGGTGGATAATAGAAAAATCACCTCATTTGAAATATAGTGTTGGAAGAGAGTTTTGTGGATACCATGGACCTTGAAAAAGACAAATAATTGGGTGTTAGAAAAAATTAAACCAGAACTATCACTAGAAGCTAAAATGATGACACTGAGGTTACCATACTTTGGACACATAATGAGAAGACATGATTCATTAGAAAAGACAATAATGCTTGGAAAAACAGAAGGGAATAGAAAAAGAGGAAGACCGAACAGGAGATGGATTGATTCCATAAAGGAAGCCACAGACCTGAACTTACAAGATCTGAACAGGGTGGTTTATAACAGATACTGTTGGAAGTCACTAATTCATAGGGTCACCATAAATCAAAATTGACTTGAAAGCACATAACAACAACAACATCCCTAGTTGAAACCATATGAATGGATGCTGCACAAGTGCTTTTTCTCTCATTTTAAAAAACTGGCCTATGCAAGCAGAGCCTCAGCCAGAAAATCATCAGTAGCTCCAATCAGATGTTCAGGAGAAGGAGCAGAACCATTCCCTTGACATCTGCTATCCACCAAGCAGCATAACAGCCAATACTCTGACAAGGCTGCTACACATGTGCATAGTTAGAATGATTGCCAGTTTGTTTAGCCTAATAACTGTAAGCAGCATATGCCTTATTTATAGTAGTGAAAACTGTACTTTAAAAATATAAACAATATGCTAAACATGGAGTTTATGCAGACAGTTTCATCTTCAGAGTATTTTAAAAATTCAGGTTGAAATGCTATCTGGGCCATGAAAGCTGGTGTAACTCATGTATGGGTAGTCTGGAATACCCACATAGTCTTTTATCTAACAAAGTAAACTATGGAGTAGTTAATCCCCATCTTGCTCCTTGATCTTGATTTAGCAGGAATCCATTTCCCCTTGCCCCCAGTTTCATTTAAATATACATTTTACGAGCAATTATAATTGTGCACTCACATATGCATATCATGTACCTATAATGCAGTTTATGCAGAATAAAAGGGGACTGCTAAAATGGTCAAACCAGTTTCTTTGTGAAGTAAATGACCCTAGCAAAATCTGTTAAATATCTTTTTGCATGACTAAGGAGTTTGCTGAGTAGGTGGTTGATTGCCATAAGAGCTAAAGGATAGAAGGGGAGCAGTAGGGGGCATGTCTTCCCAATGCATCCTAGCTTTTGTTTTCCCAATTACAAATACTGTTCAATGCCCTCCCCACCTCATCATCTTCAGAAATGTCCACTCCAGTTCCACTTCCCTCCCTATCTCAGCCCAGTCCCTCTCACTGCATTTAGGAAGCTAATGGATAGTTTTGGAATTTCAGGCTCAGACAGAGAGCAGAGCAGAGCTGGTGAACTGTGGGTGTGCATGTGCGTGCACATGCAATCATGTTTGCAGCTTGGAGCAACCCTCCCTCACCTAGTGGTAAACTGCATTTTCCCTCACCCTTTGCAATTGCGTGTATTTTATACACATTGCCTGGCCTACGTCTCCAACAAGGCATTCATGGGTGCAAATGTACCTACAGAGGCTTTTTCTGGGGCTGACAGAGTTCTGTTTCCCATTGCAAATAGGCTTGAAAGACTCCTTCTCTTGCACCCATAGATGTTCTTTTTCTCCCAAGACTAATTGTGGGCAGGGGGAAGAGTAAGTGTGCATGGTTGTGGCATGTGCATGGTTGTGCTGTGTGGTGTGCATGTTACCCACAGCAGTTTCTCCAGTTTGCAGATATGCCCATGGCTCCAAAAAGTGTGGGGACTCTCTTGCCTTCAGACAAATAGGGAAACAGTGGTGGGCTAATCACAGTGGAGGAAGACCAAATTAAGTGGTCAGGTCACATAAACAATATAATCCCTTGCATTATCCCCATAGGTGTTTGTGTGTACATTATAGAACATGAGCACGACCTGTGTTTTTGTGTGGACATATGTACTGTTGTGAGTTTGGGGGTTGAGATGAATAATTCCTATGAGTCCCCTTCCAGCCTCTGATTTGGAGACTTGTGCCTGGGGTGAGAAACGCTCTGTTGGTCAGATGAGTTTCTTTTGTTAATCTGATAGAGTGGCCAGGTGGGTTAGTGGGTCTATAAGGTGTCCCTCAACTGGTGAATGGGCCAGGGAGATCATTTTGTCATTGAAACTCTTCAGGAGAGCCTCCCCCCCTCCTGGGGCTGAAGAGAGGCTTGTGTTTGGAGTTGTGTCTGAGAAAGGTGGGGAACTGGAGGCAGGGAGAGAGACTGGCTCTCTGCACCTTGGCTTTAGGGTAACTCTGATGGAAAAGCTGGATATTGGACTGTTGATGCCTTGAACCCCTCCATCCTAAGCTCAGGTTGGAATGTGTGTGTATAAGTAAACCATATTTCATAAAGACACCACAGTCTCTGCTGACCTTCTTCCCAAGGAAACCAAACCCTGGGCAAGCGCAGGGACCCATGGAAATCTCACCGCTTGGAGATTGGGGTGGCACGTAACAGTACTATTTACTGACAACTCAATATTACACTGAAAAAATCTCAGGACTGAAAAGTTTCCACCTGACTGACAAGAACTTGTAACTAAAAAAATGCCATTAGCCCTTCAGTGAGCATGTTATGTAGATTTTGCCTGCTCTTTCACAGAGACTATTCAATATAAAATTAAAATACTGTGAAGTTAATAATTAAATTGGAGAAGAAAACCAGATTTACCCTACAGTGACATTGTTTAAATTACATCTTGAGATCAGTAGCATCAGTCATACTTATAGGGGTTTATGGCAAATGAAACAAATGAGACATTAGCTCCTTAGTATTTTGTGGCAGTGCAATTGCAATGAATGACTTCAATCCTTTTTCAATATCCAGGTTTCGTGAACCATTTCAAATAAGCTTTGAAGAGTTTTTGGAAGGACACAAAATGTTTTGATAATTAAACAAACTGAATAATGTCTTAAGGAACTTTAAATAGATCACTTTCTAAGTATATAAACAAGTATATAATATATATTGCACTGGTCACATGTTTCAATTTATATCTGTAGCTATAGCTTTGAAAAGCAGCCTCATCTGTTTAGGAGCCGCTCTGTTTTTGCAGTTCAACTCATTATTCAGGAATTAGATTTATTAAAAATTAAGTGCTATTCCCTAGCCCATTCACTATAATGGAGAACCTTTTTAAAAAGGGCTATAACTTTCCCCCCCTTTTCACAGAAGTGGATGAAATTTGCAATCACAGCAGCACAAAGCAGATTAAGCCTGTCCATTTGTAGGTAGATACATCTGGCGGAGGGGTGTGTGTTGCAGAGCATATTTAAAGTTTATTTTTTTATATAAAAAACGATAACCTTTCAATTTTCTGCAAGAATTGGATGTGATTTGCAGGTATAGCAACCCCTACTGAGGGGACGAAGCCTGACTAATTTCAGAAGTAGAGCTGTAGTGGTTCTCCCACAATGGCAGACTTCACAAGGCATCACAAGGCAATGTAAATGAAACATGGCCACCTTTCAGAGAGAATATATGCATTAACCCCCACTTCCTCAATATTCTGTTATTGTTGATATTGCTTGCACAGTAGAGCAACAGTAATGTTACCTCTATTTCATCTCAGAGGGTCTCAGAATTGTTGTTGTTATGTGCCTCCAAGTCGACTATGACTTATGGTGACCCTATGAATCAGTGACCTCCAAGAGCATCTGTCATGAACCACCCTGTTCAGATCTTGTAAGTTCAGGTCTGTGGATTCCTTTATGAAATCAATCCATCCCTTGTTTGGCCTTCCTCTTTTTTTACTTCCTTCTGTTTTTCCAAGCATTATCATCTTTTCTAATGAATCATGTCTTCTCATTATGTGTCCAAAGTACGATAACCTCAGTTTCATCATTTTAGCTTCTAGTGATAGTTCTGGTTTAATTTGTTCTAACACCCAATTATTTGTCTTTTTTGTAGTCCATGGTATCCGCAAAGCTCTTCTCCACCACATTTCAAATGAGGAATAAGTCACAATATTTCTACATTAAAGTACTGGTTGAATTATTGTGTAAGCATTGATGAAGGTTTTAAATGGACTTATTGAATTTCTAGTTTTAACTCTATTTTTACGCACTGCCCTGAGAACTTAACTGATGAATGGTGGGTAACAAATTGAAAGGATGAATAAATAAAAATTAGCTCCCCATTGCCCAGCTTTGTGGTGCTTTACTCAACATAAAATAGCCTTAATTCTGGACTTGATCCACAAGTGAGTCTCCAACTCTGGCAGTGGGAGGGAAGTATGTCTCTTTCTCCCTTCTTCCCCACACCTGTGGGCTGTGGCCATGAGCCAGGTTCTAGCAGGACTAAGAAATGCATTTTTTCCTCAGAGCTCCTGTCACAGAGAGGTTACTCTGCTTTCTTCCCTTCCACCTGCCAGAGCACTAGCAAAGTTAGTGAAGGAGCAGCTGTGAGGAGGGAAGCTTGAAGGCAAGTTGGTGGATTGGTGGGAGGGTCGTTGAGGAACTAGATAGGTGGGGTGAAGGCAAGAGTTGAACTTTCCATTTTCCCCAAGCAAGGGAAGAACATGAGAGAGAGGGTCATAATCAAAAGTAGTTTGCTGGCTGGGGCCGAGCTGCTATACTACCTTCACATCGGGTAGATTGCTCTTGCTTACCAGAAGTGGAGGGGTGAGGCAGTGGGGAGATCAATCTGGTGGTGCAAATGCACTGGTGAAGCCAATCTAGTGGTGCTGCTGGTGTGTTTGCAGTGCGCCAACCTCCCAACTACCTTGCCTCTCCCTCTCTCCTGGTAAGTATCAGTAACACACCCACCACGAAGACACCATAGCAGATTCATTCCACCTAGTAATCTGCTTCTGGTCATAATGCTTGCCTCATAGATCCAAGCATTACCACCTGCCAGATTTCATGAGTTGAACCTGGAGGTGAAGAACTTTGGCAGCATCTATGCTGAAGTGTTTGCAGATATAGCAAGGAAAACTTGGAGTCACTCTGCTTCTAATCCATGTCATGCTGATTTACAGGATTCCTTTTTAAAATCTGATAGCCACACTAGAGTTTACAGCATCTGTTTTCAAATCAATTCTTTGGCAATTCTCCATTGGTCATATTTTGAACTACTGGCAACACTTTATCCTTATTATGGCCAGTTGAAAAAAAATGGAATGGAATGCCTTCAAGTCGATCCCGACTTATGGCGACCCTATGAATAGGGTTTTCACAGTAAGTGGTATTCAGAGGGGGTTTACCATTGCCTCCCTCAGAGGGTATAATAATAATAATAATAAATTTAATTTCTTCGTCGCCTATCTGGCCGATGGCCACTCTAGGCGACTTACAAAATTGTTAAAATACAATTGATAAAATACAATAATACAATATAAAAACAATACATCTGCAGCAACAATATTAAAACTGGTCAGGAGGCATTACAATTATAACAATTAACCCTCCCCGGATAGTCCTCTCCTGCTGGCTAGGGCCTGCACAGCTTGCCACAGCTGCACAAGCCATCTCCTTCCTCATCCGCAACTGCCAGCTGGGGGGCAACTGGACTCCTTGGGACTATGCAGCTTGCCCATGGCTGCACAGGTGGCAGGGCATGTAACCCCTGAGCCACTCACTGTGGGGTGATCTTTAGCTGGCCCTTTACACCCAGGAAACACGAGTGGGGATTTGAACTCACAGACTCTGGACTCCCAGCCAGGCTCTCCTCCCCACTGTGCTATACCAGCTGTTAACCACAACAATTATCTCATTCATTCCCAAGCATTTAATTAGATTTTTGAAGCAGACTTTCTTTCTTCTTTTGTATAGGAGGGGGGGAAAGAATCTAGTCCAGAAAACTATTCATTAAGATCTGCAGGAATCATATCAATTTAGACCTATTTACCAGAGGTGGGGGGGTAGTATCTGATTAAGGGCTCATCCAGACAACTGCAAAATGTGTGACATGCCCGCTATGTGTGTTCATTATTTTTCAGTCGTCCAAATGACGTCTCGCGCTGTTACGCATTTTTGCGGGTTAAATCCGCTCCTTGCAATACAGGCAAATATGCTATTTGCTGTTTAAAATCGGGAATCATCCGCTGTGCCTTCAGGAGGTAGGATGCAATGCCGTGGACTTTACAGCTGATGGGCGGTTCTTGGGCGTTTCCCCTTGCCCCTTCTCCTCATTCCAGCCAATCACGTATCTGCACTTTTGCGCATGTGCGAGAATAAGCCCAGGAAAATTGAACCAATCATCGCAATGGTGGGGTGTTAGGGGGGGGTCTGCAACTACTGAGCAGATGCATTTTATTTTTTGCCAGCCTGCAAACTGGGCGGCCGCTCTGGGTGAGATCTGCAATGCACAGCAAGCGAGAAAGGGGCTGCTGGTCAGTTTCACGCCTGCCTCCGGAAAGCTTTGTCAATTTCATTCTACTGGCTGGGGTTTTTGTTTCAAATCATTTCACCGCGGGAAGGAAAGGGAGAAGGAGGGGTGTGTGACACGTTTCTTGCTTTGTTGGAGAAATAAGTGCAATTGCCAGCGTGTGTATCTCCTTAAATATCCATAAAGGCAGAAAAGCATACATAAGCTTAATATCGCAAATACAAACAAGAAAGCAAGCAGGCTTCAAATGGGTAGACCTGGTGGCCTAGTCTACTCATTGAAATGCATAGACTTTCTGGACGCCAGGTCTACCCATTGAAATGCCAGATCTACTCATTGAAAAGCATTGGCGGTTGTGACACCAGGTCTACCCATTGAGATGCATGGGCTTTTCTGCCACCAGTTCTACCCATTGAAAGTAATGGGCATTCCCTGCCCTGCATATGAGTGGTTTGCTACAGCATCCCCGCCGCCCGGAACCATAGAGACTGGAGAACCATAGAGCAAGAAACGTGTCATCCCCCCTCCTTCTCCCTTTCCTTCCCGCGGTGAAATGATTTGAAACAAAAACCCCAGCGAGTACAATGAAATTGACAAAGCTTTCCGGAGGCAGGCATGAAACCGACCAGCAGCCCCTTTCTGGTTTGTATTTGCGATATTACGCTTAAATGAATGTATGCTTTTCTGCCTTTATGGATATTTAAGGAGATACACACGCTGGCAATTGCACTTATTTCTCCAAAAAAGCAAGAAACGTGTCACCCCCCGTCCTTCTCCCTTTCCTTCCCGGAGAAATGATTTGAAGCAAAAACCCCAGCGAGTAGAATGAAATTGACAAAGCTTTCTGGAGGCAGGCTGAAACCGACCACCCCCCTCCTTCTCCCTTTCCTTCTGCAGCAAGAACTCCTTTACAGCCATATTGTGCTTCGTTGCAAAGAGGGAGAGGAGCATACATCATTTTTTTGCTGACCAATTAGTTGGTAGGGGGAGGTTTTAGAGGCGGAGCTTGAACAAAGCAAAAAGAATGTAGGGATCTTACCGCTGTGTGTGCGGGTGGAAAAATGCATTTTTTTTAATTGGGAAAGAGTGAACTAAAAGGCAAAGTGAGGACTATCAGATGACAAACCGAATATGGAAACTGTGGATTATTCCACTCCATTTGGATAAGCCCTAAATTCAAGTACTGTAGCTTAAGAAGTGGATCAGTGAAGCAAAACAGGAAATGCTTGGGCAATGGTGATGCATTCCTGGTCCTCGCCACTTCAAAGTGAAGTCAGTGGAATGTATTTGCTTCCCCTCAATGATGTCATCACAAATCAATCTGGTTGTCTGTGTGTGCTTTGACATTGTTATGTTCACCATAGCACCAAGCATGGGAAATAACTATACATGTAGACTTTCTGCCTGCATGAAGGTTGGGGAGGAGCATAAAGACGTTGCATGACTGTTGGGGTAGGGCCAGCAATGCAGCTTCACTCCCTGGAAATTGCATGAAGATCCTTCACATATAATGTGTGCAGGGGGGTTATGTGATCCCAGAAAAAGCAAGCTCTAAAAATGGTATTCACTAAAGCAGCATATCACATGGATGATAATAATAATAATAATAATAATAATAATAATAGGAAAACAATTAAAACAGCTTTTCACAAGGATTTTAACACCTCTCTGGAAAACTCAATTTTTACAGTGAATATTGAACCTTACAAACATTTGTATAGCTCTAGTATGTTGTGGGAAAGAATTTTGTAGATATTATCTCCCCTCTGTTCAGTTTCTTATATTCATTATACAGCTATTGATTACCCAGTCCTTTGATTTCCCAATTGGAAATTAAATAGTCACCAGAGATGAAAATGAACCAGAACAGGTTATACCCAAATTTGGATGTTTAACTGGACATTGGGAAAATACTAGATTTGGATAAAATAGATACAACTTATGCGATGAAGCAGAAAGGAAGACAGCTGAAACATAATGACATCAAGCTCTCTCTTAGTCCTATCAGACACAGTACTCCTCAGTGGCAGTGATGGCAGTGAAGAGGAAATTCTTTGTCACTGTTGTATTTTCACAGTGTTTTCCTGAAGAGCTTTTCTAGGTGGTTCAGAAACTCTTGCAATCTGACTCATCCTGTGGGTGTTAAGGAAACCTTGGAGGCATGCTGTGACATGTTTGCGAAACATCTTAAGATTGCAAGTCACATCTCACATCTGTCATGACTTGGATGTCATTGTTGGTTCACAGCAGACTATGAAAGTGTCCAGGGCACCGTCTGGTCCAGTAGTGATGTATAATGCCACTTGCTGTGGACAAGTGCACATCAAGTAGGAAAGGATTGTCTGGCTGGGTCTAGGAGGTAGCAAATGCCTCTCTGAGAGATGGAGTGGTCCCAACCACCTTATAATAGGTGCTGAACCTGGACCTAGCAGGTTTATTCATCAGCTAGTTGCTAACATCCCATTTCTTGGCAAGGTGCTCAAGCACATAGTAGCTATACAACTCCAGGGATTCTTGGATGGGACTGAGTTTCTTGATTCACTGTAATCATGCTTCAGGTCTGTGTTTGTCACTGAAACTGCCTCGCTTACCCAATTGGATGTCCTATAATGGGAGATGGACAGAGGGAAAATGACCCTGTTCTCTCTTCTGGATCTTTCAACAGCTTTCAGTACCACCATCTGGGTATCTTTCTGTCTAGGCTGTCTAGGCAGGGGACTAGTAGTGTGCTAAAGTATTTCCATTTCTACTTGGGCAACCAAAACCTTCTTGCTGTGTTTTGTCAATATGCATTGGGAATGTAGATTGGGAAAAATCACTTTTTTGGGGGGGAGAACTGTTTTTTTTAAAAAATTAAATTGTGTTTTTAAATTGTTTTTTGTGTTTTAAAATTTGTATATTTGTTTTTAATGTTTTTGATTGCTGTAAACTGCCTAGAGAGATTTGGCTATGGGGCGGTATATAAATGTAATAAATAAATACTATTTCCTTGGTACAATCTCTGCAGAAGCCCTGGTTTGGGAATTCAGCTTAACTATGTACTCTCTATAATGGTTGGTACACAATTTGGAAATGAGGAGCAATGAAGAATTTGAATTTAATTGTTTCCACTTTTGAAACAAGTCTATGTGATGCAAAGCTCCCAAATCTGGAGCAGCGGAATGTTAGAAGCATTCCCAGCAATTATGCCACATTGTAATGCACATTTCCATTAGTATGACTGAGAAAAACTTCCAAGTATCCTGGCCAGGACTGGTTCTAAAGGGCAGCCAGGTGGGGCACTGGCCTGATGGCCCCTGGAGCTACAGGGGGGCCCTCAGCCACCCCTCCACTCCCCTTCCATGATCCGCGCCCCCATGCCCCCCACCTACCTGTCTGCTGTCTTTTACCATTGCCCTTAACGAAGATGGTGGCCGTGCTTTCCTTAAGGTACTGAAGCCCCTGCTGCCATCTTAGTTGATGGCAAAGATGTGTGCATGTAGCACACATGCGTGCCATCAACAAAGATGGCAGTGGAGGCGTCATCCCCTTAGGGAAACCGCGGCCGCCATCTTCATTAAGGGCAATGGTAAAAGACAGCAGACAGGTAGGTGGGGGGCTGCATACATGTGTGCGTGCATATGTGCATGTGCACGCACACACACACACTCCGGGGCCCAGGGCAAGCTGATGCCCAAGGGCCCCGGCATTCCTGGAGCTGGCCCCGATCCTGGCATATAAATACTTCTTGAAACAGATTCATTATTTACAATAAAGAATAAGCATCTTGAACCTTCTTTTTCTGACTAGAAATATTAGTTCAAGGCATGGATCGGTATCTAAAATAGACTGGATTTCAAGAGATCAACCTCTTTATGGAAACTGTCATTTTAAGTCTATGGTAATCAGTATTTATGTTATTTGGATTTAATTAAAAAAAACTTTAAAAAAAAAACATGAAAAGGTATCCAGTCATCAGTTATGGTGCTCATTAGTAGCCAGTCAAGAAGTCTTAAATCCCAGATCATTACAAGAGGAAACTGAAGGAATACCTAATTGATAAATCATCATATTCCTTGGGACATAGGGGTGGGGATCTTTAATTAGTTATTTTCTTCGAGATTGTATTGTCTAAATGCTTCTTCAAATGAAAGCCCCCTTGTGCCTAATTAACCTTCTTTTATGCCATAGCTGTTATTGAAGAACTTTTTAATTATCACTTTTAGGTTTGTAAAATAATAATTTCAAAGGGACTAGTATTCTGAGAACAAAATCTTGGTGACTCTTGGATAGATCAACAAAAGTGTTTAAGGGAGCTATCCTACACATACGTATTTGGGAGTAAGTCCTATTGAATTCATTGGGGCTTTCTTTTGCATAGACCTGTGTAGGGCTGTGTTGCAGAAGACTTTTTGAGGATCTTTATTCTCTGACATTGCAATTTTACAGTAGTCAGCAGTTTGTACAAAGAGATACTAAGGGGCAATAGTTCAGAACATATCAGTTTCACCCACATTACACAGTTACAAAGAAATAAAAACATTATAAGTACTGGAAGGCATCATGACCCATCAATCCACCCTTTCAAATCAGGTACAGAAGCTAAATAAGAGGGGCACAGACAGATTATCTTTTTCAATTTTCTGTAAGTCATAGCTTATGAAACTTTTTGTTCATGTGTTTCAATACCCAAGTACAAAATAGATAGTTATGCCAGTCAATGAAAGATAAAAAATATGCACAGGACTAGAGACTAAGAAATGATTATACACCTGCTTACTTGTATGTTGAAGAAAACCGTTGTCATTTATTTGCCATGCTTCATAACCGACATAATGCACATATTATGTGCGGCAAACAGAAACGCTAAAAACACTTTAAAACATAATAAAAACAGACCTTAAAATACATTAAAACAAAACAATGTTAAAAACATTTTTTTAAAAAAAGCTTTAAAAACATCTTTTAAAAAAGGGTTAAAACATATTATTAAAAAACACATATTAACAAGCAATTCTAACACAGATGCAGACTGGGATAGGTCTGAACTTAAAAGGCTTGTTGAAAGAGGAAAGTCTTCAAAAGGTGCCAAAAAGATAGCAGAGATGGCACCTGCCTAATGTTCAAGGGGAGGGAATTCCACAGGGTAGGTGCCGCCACACTAAAGGTCAGTTTCCTATATTGTGCAGAACGAACCTTCTGATAAGATGGTATCTGCAGGAGGCCCTCAACTGCAGAGCGCAGTGATCTACTGGGTATATAAGGGGTAAGACGGTCTTTCAGGTATCCTGGTCCCAAGCTGTATAGGGCTTTGTACACCAAAACTAAAACCTTGAACTTGACCCGGTAGCAAATTGGCAGCCAGTGCAATTCTTTCAGCAGGGGGGTGACATGTTGGCAATACCTTGCCCCAGTGACCAGTCTCACCACCACATTTTGCACCAGCTGCAGCTTCCGGACCAACCTCAAGGTATCAGACCCTGAGTACAAAATGACTGGTAAGAAGGAGCTATCAGTCTGCATAGCCTCATTGCCTTACAGAGCAGGACAGAAAATACTTTTTCAAAAGTCAACTCTACTGTGCATAAGGTATTGACACACAATAAATGGATGTGTAGGAGAACTGAAGATGGGAAGTATTTCACACTGAAGAGCATCCATGAGGAGTGCCTCTCTGTATTACATCTGTCTGCAATCATTTCTGTGAAGTCACTGTATAAAACAGCAACCTTCAGCCACTAGGGCAGAGAACCTAAAATGTGCTTTGCATGGACCATCCACACATGCAAGCTCACCATTCATTGACAGCAGCATCACATGATAACACATGTGTGAATAACGATCAGATTGATCACCACAGAGACTTCATACCAACTCAAACCCCACTATTTTTCAGTGATGATAGTTCACACATTTGGGTGAGATTTTCGAGAGTTCAGTATTCAAATGAGAGATTGTGAGGCACTGGGCTATGGTGATGTGGTTGCCCTAGCCAGATGATTTTTTTGGAGGGGGGAGTCACAAAAGGTCAGCAAATGGTTAGATGTATAATGTCTTAGTATTATATTTTTACTCCCAGGAAAAGGTGTTTGTGGATTTTTCTTTTTTGGTTGCCCAAACAATTTAGCCATCCTTGGGTGCTATTCATCTTGACTTGAGGAATAAGGCATCATTTGCTAGTCCACCTCATGCAGGAAAAATGTCTTGAGCTATCCCTGAATCAATCCAGCATGAAAACCTTTCAGAGTCTTCTACAGGACAGAACTGCCATCTTGAATGCTGTTGAAAGTGACAGCAGGGTTCAGAGACATAGATGGCTTTTGCTCACCAATTTTCTACGCTGATATTACAACAATAAAGCTGAGTTCCACTGCATGGATACAGACTGTGAGACTATCACTTTCATGAGAAAAAAAATGAAAAAGGGAGAAAAATACTTAATTGACAAAAATGAAACAAGAGAAGCCAGACTCTTAACTAGCTCATTTGATTGGGAAATCCACTGTTAGCGCTAATGCAATTTGTAAAATTCAATTTTCTTTAAATCTATGCTATTTGAAATTAATAGGGACATTTTTATGTAACAGGTCCTTAGATTTCTTATCTGTTATTGACAAGGCGTGTGTGAACAGGCAAATCAGTGCCTTGGTAGACATACTACAACACTTTAAAATTTTGCAAGCTTATTTAAGAGGATGCAATGAATCACTGTTTGTTATTGAAAAGGACAACAAAGGTTTAATTAAAACATTACTAGATCCTTAGGTACTATGATCATCTATGTGGCTGTTCTGTAGCTTATGTGACCAACCACACAATAAAAATAATAACCACTCTTAACAAGAAGCAGCTCATAAATAATATTTATATTTATATTGTTCAGAAAGGTGTTATATTAGAAATACAACCCACAGGCTAGAAATTATTCATTCACAGAGTGTAAGGATGAATGGATCAGTCTAAAACCAGTCTGTCAATTTTGTATGTGCTCATCCATAAGTCCACTTCATCCTGCTTCCACAGTCATTTCATTTTTAAAAGAAATCTGGACAAAATATATATTTAAACATTTTGAAATACATATGTAAATATTTATTGTACAGATTTCTAAATGTATTTTAGAATAGTAGAGTTGGAAGGGGCCTATAAGGCCATCGAGTCCAACCCGCTGCTTAATGCAGGAATCCTAATCAAAGGATTCCCGACAGATGGCTGTCCAGCTGCCCCTTGAATGCCTCCAGTGTCAGAGAGCACACTACCTCTCTAGATAATTGGTTCCATTGTCGTATGGCTCTAACAGTTAGGAAGTTTTTCCTGATGTCCAGTGGAAATCTGGCTTCCTGCAACTTGAGCCCATTATTCCGTGTCCTGCACTCTGGGACGGCCGAGAAGAGATCCCGACCCTCCTCTATGTGACAACCTTTCATGTCCTTGAAGAGTGATATCATATCTCCCCTCAGTCTTCTCTTCTCCAGGCTAAACATGCCCATTTCTTTCAGTCTCTCCTCACAGGGCTTTGTTTCCAGTCCCCAGATCAACCTTGTTGCCCTCCTCTGAACCTGTTCCAGTTTGTCTGCATCCTTCTTGAAATGCGGAGACCAGAACTGGGTACAGTATTCAGGATGAGGCCTAACCAGTACTGAATAGAGGGGGACTAATATTTCACGCGATTTGGAAACTATACTTCTGTTAATTCAGTCTAGTACAGCATTTGCCTTTTTTGCAGCCACATCGCACTGTTGGCTCATATTCAGCTTGTGATCAACAGCAATTCCAAGATACTTCTCACATGTAGTATGGCTGAGCCAAGTATCCCCCTATCTTATAACTGTGCATTTGGTTTCTTTTTCCTAAATGTAGACCTTCACATTTATCCCTGTTGAATTTCATTCTGTTGTTTTCAGCCCAATGCTCCAGCCTATCAAGGTCCCTTTGAATTTCGTTTCTGTCTTCCACGATATTAGCTGTGCTGCCCAATTTTGTATCATCTGCAAATTTGATAAGCATGCTCTGTACCCCCTCATCCAAGTCATTAATAAAAGTGTTGAAGAGCACTGGGCCCAGGACCGAGCTCTGTGGTACCCCACCTGTTACATTCACCCAGTTTGAGAAGGAACCATTGATAAGCACTCTTTGAGTACGATTCTGGAGCCAACTGTGGATCAACCTGATAGTTGTTCCATCCAGCCCACATTTAGCTAGCTTGCTAATAGGAATATCATGGGGCACTTTGTCAAAAGCTTTGCTGAAGTCGAGATACATTATGTCCACAGCATTCCCACCATCTACAAGGGAGGTTACCCAATCAAAAAATGAGATAAGATTAGTTTGGCAGGATTTCTTCATAAATCAAATGGCTCCTAGTAATCAATGTATTGTTTTCAAGGTGCTTACAGATTGACTGCTTTATAATTTGTAGCGTTCAGTACCACGACAGCACCACCCTTATCCACAGGCTTGATGACAACATCCCTTCTCATCTGAAGGTTCCTTGGGACCTTTCTTCTTTTGAAAGGTTGTCATGAGTAGGAGTTGGTGTGTGGTTGTTATTGATAAAAGAAAGGTTTATAGGACTGGATTCCTATTAATGTTAGGTTTTTTCAAGTTTTAGGTGGCAAAAACTGTAGTAGAGGATCTCTGTTGTAGAGGTCTATGTTGTTCTTAGAGTCATCATAAAAAAATTCAGCCAATCTGCATCTCTTTTCAAATACTTTGATGTCACAATTCATTTGTGCTATATTGTGCTCTCTAGGTGTCGGGCAGAAGTTGAGGCCTTTAGACAGAAGCCTAATTTCATTAGGTGACATTTTGTCTGCAGTGAGAACTATTATTGTGGAATCATTTCTGTAAGTTATGTTAGGTGATCTTGTTATACATGTGGATGTTTTTGGAGTAAATCTTTTGAATCTCCTGTTTTTCTTTTTCTTATTAGCTTTTGCTCTTGTAGCAGAGGAAAATATTTCTTTATAAATAGAACCCTGTTTTATTAAATTGGTTGGAATAAGGAGTAGATGATATTTTAGAATACCCCTTATACATACAAGTCATGTTCACCCTCCTGGAACCCCCCCCCAAAGGGCCTTGTGCTATCCTGATGATGAACAGGCCAGCCTCCATCCCTTCTGCTAAGCCTAGCTTAATACATCACCTCCTTCCTCAACATTCATTGTTGTTAGCATTAGAACAGAACAAGTGAAGCCCCACAACAAAATATTGCAGGAATGTTCATGGACATGCATGGACACCCCCCTCCCGATTATCCATAATCTCCAGAACCTCAGCTTCCTTTCTTTCTTTTAAGATTTAAGCTTCCATCATTTATAGAACCTTAAACATGAGACAAAATGTACAGGCACTATTCTTCTCATTTAAAAAAATTGTGAGAAACAAGCCTGCTTCCCTTTTAAAGGCTTTACCCCCCCGTCTAGCCTTCCAACCACGCCAAATCAGGTTCCTTGTATGGTTGTTTAGAGCTCTCAGAGATGAAGCAAGGTGGAGTAGAAGGGAAAAGAACATCTCTCCATGTGATGATTGTATTGTTGACCATTGTACTGTACTGTCACTGAGTGTTTTTCCATCAAGTCTGAAAGTCTGGAAAGTTACAAGAAGTGTCTGGAGAAGCAGCCTTATCTGCTGTGCCTGGCCTGAGAGAGCAGACATCCAAGGCCAGACAGGTTGTCATGGTAACGGGAGATAACAGCTGGGAAAGTTGTGACAGCCTGCTGTTAGTTCTTCCTTCTTCTGTGTGTGTCTTTGAAGCAAGCAGTTCTACCTAGTTCTATCTTGAAGGGGGGGAAACTCTACATGTATCTACTTTAAAAGCCTTTGGTCGTAATGTCTTAGTAAAGACTTTTAAAACTTTCTCAAGCCTCTGTGAAGTTTCTTGCTCAACTTAACTCCAAAGTAACGTGCGCTGTCACGCAACAACGCTCACATCAACAGGGTTATGGGCCCAGATCCACAGCGCGTTACACAGGAGTAAGTGGCTGGTCTGAACGGCAGACGGAGATCCAGAGGGCAGCTTGATTGATTGTGCCAGACAGAGGTGAGCAGAGATGACTGCTGTAAACATGTCTGGAGGCTTGCCAATGGAACGACTTACGGAAAAGAATTATGGCAGTTGGAAGCCAAGGATGCATGCCTTCCTGATAAAAGAGGATTTATTTGACGTGATTGAAGGAAACCCCCCGGAGGTACTGACCGTGGCCTGGAAGCGCCAAGAGCAGAGGGTGCAGGCGTTTATAATCTTGGCTCTATCGGATTCTCAACTGATGTATGTGAGAGATGAGCCGTCGGCTAAAAAGATGTGGGACGCGTTGCAGGATTTGTCCCAGGAATGGCAGCGGAGGCAGGAGGCGAAAAGTGCCGTGCCGAAGGAGGCTGTCGGAAGCAAGCAGGATTACAAGCAGGAGCAGCAATGGCTAAAGGCTTGTTATTTCTGCGGAGCTCATGGGCATCTTCAAAGAGACTGTGCAGTCAAGCGAAACTCCAGGGATGGAGGCTGGAAGATGCATAGCGGCAGTGTGAACTTTGTTTGTAAACAGAAGCCTCAAGATTTGGGACAAATTGACTGGATTATTGACAGTGGTGTGAGCCATATATTAATCAAAGACAGGAGTTTGTTTTATTTGTCTACAGAAGAGCAGGACTTTGTGCAACTAGCGGATGGATCATGGAAAAATGTGGAGGCTCGAGGAACGGTAAGATTTGACAAGATTGGAATATTGTCAGATGTTTTATGTGTCCCTGGATTGTCAAATAATATGTTGTCTGTCCGAAAACTGGTGAATTCTGGGTTTTCAGTCTTGTTTGAAAGGGACAAATGTTATGTGAAAAGAGGAGACAAAGTTGTCTGTCAGGGTTTCATGACACAAGGGCAGTTTAAAATGACCATGGGTGCGAAGTGTGCTGATGCCTTGAGTTTAATGGGGTGGAAAGGGAATGACAGTCAGGGCTGTAAACAGACAGCTGTAAAAGGCACACCGTTGGTATTCACTGCCCAGATGGAGGAGGTTCACAGAGAACTTGAGGAGCTATCCTCATTTCAAGCAATCAGGCTGATGCCTGAGGCAGAGCAAAATAAGTGGCAACAGGCCATGCAGGAAGAATTGAAAGCCATGGAACAGAATGGCACGTGGACATTAGTAAAGCTTCCTATAGAGAAAAAGGCCATAGGTTGCAGATGGGTGTTTAAGAAGAAGAAAGCAAGTTCCGGGGAAGTGCAGAGGTACAGGGCACGTTTGGTAGCCAAGGGATTCACCCAGCAACATGGAACAGAATTTGATGCTGTTTTCGCCCTGGTTGTGAAACATGAGTCTATTCGTGTTCTGCTGAAACTAGCAGCGATGCAGAAAATGCACATTAATCACTATGATATAGGGACAGCATTCCTCCATGGTGATTTAAAGGAGGAGATATACATGGAGCCGCCTCCGGGTTCTGTGTCACAGGAAGGGTTTGTATGTAAACTGCAGAAATCAATATATGGACTGCGGCAAAGTGCACGCTGCTGGAATGAGAAATTGGACAGTGTGTTACAAGGGATGGGATTTCAAAGGTGCAAGGCAGATCCCTGTGTATATGTCCAGAGAAATGGAACACAAACCAATATCTGTGCTGTTTATGTGGATGATATTATGTACATGTATCATGATCAACAAGAGGAAAGAGAATTCAGGGAGCAACTGGGCAGGCAGGTGGACACAAAGAATTTGGGGCCTGTCACACACTATTTAGGCACGGATATTGTGCGTGCAGAAGATGGAAGCATAACATTGAGTCAGGAAAGTAAAATAAATCAGATCATAGAAGAATGCAACATGACAGAATGCAATGTTGTGAAGACTCCCATGGTTGTGGCGTTCCAACAGAACGTGCAAGAGACGCCTTGTACAGAACTTGAGAAGTACAGGCGCATAATAGGGAAATTGCAATATTTGGTGAAGGTGTCACGCCCAGACATATGTAATGCAGTCAGCATTTTAAGCCAGAAGGTAGAGCATCCATCAGAGGCCGACTGGCAGGGAGTTAAAAGGGTAGTGCGTTATCTGAAAGGCACGAAGACAAAGAGTCTGGTTTTGTCAGGAGCAAAGACAGGAGGTCTTGAATGTTTTGTGGATGCAGATCATGCAGGGGAGCTGAGCAGTCGTAAGTCAACCTCTGGCATAGTTGTGATGTGGCACGGGTCGTGCATTGACTGGAGCAGCAAGAAACAAAATGTGGTTGCCACCTCAAGTGCAGAAGCAGAGTATGTGGCTCTATCACAGGCCTGTAAAGAGCTACAATGGTTCACAATGCTCATGCAGGAGATAGGCATTGAAATACAATTTCCGATCACTGTATATGAAGACAATCAGACCTGCATCAAAATAGCCACATCAGAAGCTCATACCAAAAGAACAAAACATATTAGTGTCAGATACTTTCACGTAAGGGATTGTGTGCAGCAGGGGTTCGTTAACCTGACATTTTGTGACACTAACAACATGGTGGCTGACATCATGACCAAGCCGTTGTGTGAGGAGAAATTTGGCAAACTGGTGACAAGGCTTGGAATGAGTTGAAGTTTGATTAATAAAGTTTTTAAAAATGTCCTGAAATGTACTGAACTGGAAATGTATGATGCAATGTATTGAAATGCATTATTTTGTATTGTAGAAATGTATTATTGTTATTGTTGTAATGAATTACAGACATGATGGGGAAAAAGGGGGAATTGTTGACCATTGTACTGTACTGTCACTGAGTGTTTTTCCATCAAGTCTGAAAGTCTGGAAAGTTACAAGAAGTGTCTGGAGAAGCAGCCTTATCTACTGTGCCTGGCCTGAGAGAGCAGACATCCAAGGCCAGACAGGTTGTCATGGTAACGGGAGATAACAGCTGGGAAAGTTGTGACAGCCTGCTGTTAGTTCTTCCTTCTTCTGTGTGTGTCTTTGAAGCAAGCAGTTCTACCTAGTTCCATCTTGAAGGGGGGGGAACTCTACATGTATCTACTTTAAAAGCCTTTGGTCGTAATGTCTTAGTAAAGACTCTTAACACTTTCTCAAGCCTCTGTGAAGTTTCTTGCTCAACTTAACTCCAAAGTAACGTGCGCTGTCACGCAACAACGCTCACATCAACATGTATACCTTTAAATGCTGCTGCTCACTGACAGCTCTAAATATGAACAGGGGAGTCAGCTGAAAGGCTATACAGAGTGGTCATGGAATAGGGAAAGGATGAATCTGACCATTTTAGCCCCATTCCCTCATCAGTTTGCGATGTACTTTTAAAACCCACATGAAAAAATTGTATGCATTTTTACACACATTTCTCCCAATGAAAGCAATGCTGATCTCAATCTTACCTAGCATATGCATTTTTGCAAGAAATTTTCTAAAGTATAATGCATTGTTCTACATTATTTCTATTACACATTTTGATTATTATTATTATTTATTCAGCTTCTATCCCACCTGACTAGCTACAGCTCTCTGGGCGGCGAACACGAATATCATAAAATCACTAATGCAATAAAATCACACGGTACAATGCAGCAGGTAGTATAAACAACACAAACTAAAATCAATACAACATTACCTAAAGTAAAAATTAACTTAAACTAAAATTAAAATTAAAAATAAAATTAAAGTTAAATTAAATTAAATTAGATTAAAATGCCTCGGAGAAGAGGAAGGTTTTAACTTGGCACTGAAAAGATAATAATGTCGGCGCCAAGCACACCTCCTCAGGGAGACTATTCCACAATTCGGGGGCCACTACTGAGAAGGCCCTGGATCTTGTCAGCACCCTCCGGGCCTCCTTATGGGACGGGACCCAGAGGAGGGCCTTCGTAGAAGACCGCAGTGTATGGGCCGGTTCATACCGGGAGAGGTGTTCCAACAGGTATCATGGTCCTGCGCCGTATAGGGCTTTATAGGTCAATACCAACACTTTGAATCTGGCCCGGAATCATATTGGAAGCCAGTGCAGGCGATGTGTGCTTTTCCCAAATATAAACATTTTTGTAGACTTTATTTTTTGGGGGGAGGGGTAGAAAACTGCATCACAAAATTCTGAGGTGAAGGATATTGTTCTTGCTTTTTGTGGGAGTGCATTTGCCTCCACCACCACCGCCACTAAGAAGACTTGGGAGTTTCTCTTCTGGAGGGAGGGGTAGGGGGGAGGCACATGGGGGCCTATGGGCCAATCAGAAAGGGGGAGAGTGTTTCCCCCCCTTTCTGAAGCCAGCTCCACTCCCAAACATTTCCTCTTTCCTCCTTTGCTGCAAGAAAGAGAGACATGGTTTGCTTGCTCCACAGACTAGGCCAACACTGAAGCCTTTGTGGTGGTTTGGACCCGTGGAGCTGTGAGGCATTTCTGTGAGACTGTGGCCTCCATTGGGGGCCTGCTGTCTGTGTCTTGGCACGCTGCTGTTAGTGGCATCTAGTTGATTTCCCACCTTCTCAGTGTGGATCAGCTGGTGCTTTCACTAGGACTCCAGGGGTGGATCCTGTGCCCATGCGGGCCATAGCCTAGTTGGCCCAGTGCTCGGTCTCCAGTTTTTGAGGGATGGCGTTCACCCCCACCACTTGGTGCCTTCCCACTCGTGTGGCGGCCTGCAGTAACAGCACATCTGGCACATCTCCTTCAGCCCAGCTAAGTATCTTGCTTGATAAGTATCCCTTTTCAATGTACATCGTCAACTTTCCAGTGGATAGTCCCTCACAAACTAGTTAAATCCTGGAACAATAGGTGTCTTCTTTGACTACAATATTGTCCTGCAACCATTGTTAATGCTGCCACAGAGTGATCTCCGTGCCTAACCAACCCTGCAGGTGTCTAGGTAACACAACATCTCCTAGCTGTGTTCTGCTTTCTGACACCACACATCTTCAGCCTTGCTGATGTCCTGTCCTGGCAAGGAGACACCAGCAGCTGAAGCTTTGTTTCTCATTGCATAATGGGTCTTTCTGACAATGGCCTGGGTGGGGTCTTTCTGTTCCCTTTGGATGATAACAGTAATTGATATAGGAGCCTGTGAGGCCCCTCCAATTTTCTCTCCAAGGAGATTTGCCTGAAGTTGTTTGTGCTTTGTTCTGACAGTTGGAAGACTTGAGAATAAAAGCGTTGGGCTTGGCTTATGTGAAAAAAAATTGCAAAGTCTTTGAACTTCTCTTTTTATGTATGAGGTGGGGCTTATAGGAAAAGAGAAGAACATTATGAAATGCAACATGGAACATTCTGCTTGTCCCTTGCTCACAGAGTTAGTACAGTGGATGAAAAATGAATGAGAAAGAAATAGGGTCATTTTTCAGATACTCTCTGTTGAATGCCTTCCCCGCTGGGACCCTCACAAGCAAGGGAACTCGGATATTGGTTTGATGCTTTAGGTCTGAGCAAGCAAGCATATGTGCCTGAAAATAAACCATTTTTGAAATGGATGGGATTGGTTTTAATGGAGGTTTATATGTCTGCTATTTTGGATAGCACCTGATGTCTCAAGAAGGCCCTGCGGGTTTCATCTTTTCCAGCTTAATTGTCACTCTGGTGGAACAGCAGTTTATGAAGTCAGTCAATCACCTACCTGGCATGATGGCTCACATCTTGCCTTGCAAACTCTGCCATGTGATGTCCCAAGACAGGGAATTCAGTAGATTTCTAGTGTGTGGAAAAGAAAACAAGACACAACTCTGCCTAGATTTCTCTCCCAGTAACTCTTTGCTTTGCTTATTTCTGTCCTGCACAACCATAGGAAGGAAATACCCTCAAGACAAACTCTGAAACATCTTCTCAGATTCCAGGGTAAACATATCAGGTCCAAAGTAGATGCTCTACTGTCTGCCTTTGGGAGGAGATGACAACATAGGTCCTAGAAGTACATTTCCAAACATACACACATCACAGAGCCAAGTTCTTTTCAGTTGAAGGCACCACTCAGCTAGACTGTAAGAGATCAAGCACAATTTCATCCCAAAAAAGGTGGTGGTGCCAGAAGTGCCCAGATAAAGGACACATCTCCTGCCTGACATCCTTGATGGGACAACATATTACATTGAAAAAGATACTGGCTGTGTACACACTAACTTGTATGTAGCCAAAAAATGTAGCTTTTCTCAGTCTGGAATTGTTCACGTTCATGTTCATCCTCAACATGTTGCTTTCAGTCTAGCTTGATTCTACATCTTGCTCTCCACAAGGGTGGGTGTGGTTACTTGATATGAGTTTGAAAACTCTCCCTTTGATTAGTTGATCCATGCCTTTTGCACATGCCTCTGGTGAATGAAAAAGGAAGTGGTAATTGCGATCTTGGTATACACCTACCCACAACTGGTGTGGATACAGACCTAAAACCACATACATCTGTTTTCAAATAGACACATTGTGGGTTAATGCAGAAGCAATCTGCAGGTATCTTTTATTTCTGGAATGAAACCAGTTTTTCAAGAAGTGCTCTTCAGGAGCAAAAAATATGCAACAGATGTAGATCAGTGGTTCCCAAACTTTCTCCCCCACAAACTACTTGAAAATTGAAAAGAGGTCTCATCAGACTTCTTAACGATTTTTCTGCCTGCTGTAGCAATTGTAATGCAGTGTGCTAGATGTATGGTTTAAAATTGTTTTTATTGCTTCTTTTATTTCTTATATATTTATTTTATTGTACCATAGAATTCAAATTGTAATATAATATAAAAAAGAGAAGTGATTAAAATATAGTTAAAATCAATATGAATATGTACTGACATGGATATACTATTTCCCATCTGCAACCAATAACAACAACAGCAACAACGAATAGTATTCATTTATTTATATACTACTTAGATGCCAAAATGGCTTCTACATCCACCGACATACTATGGACCACCTGAATGAAGCTCGTAGACCACTGGTGGTCCAAGGACCACAGATCAACAGGTAAACTCCAGATGATGAGAGTGAATGCCATGTCAATTTCCAGTGTGTCCTGGGAGGGAATAGCAAACATGGGGCTTCTCACGTTTTCTTCTCAACCTCAGTAGCTGGATGAGTTTGTGTGATCTCGTTTTCATCCACATGCCTTCTACAAAGCTCCTTAAGATAGACATTACAACTCCACAGTATTTTTCTACAATTAAAAATAAGGATTTTGCTATACTGCTGCAAGCATAGCTGCACATTTCCTCTTCCTACAATTCTTACATTCCTGGTTTTGTTTGGTTTGCTCCTCGGTGTTGAAATCCCAAGCCCCTAATCCACTCTTTATCTGCTCCCTTCCTCCTGCATTTTAGGTGCTACATCTCATACACCATGATGGCCTCTGTCAGTTCAGCTTTGAAAATGAGAGTTTCAGCATGCCCTGGGCACTCCTTTCAGCAACAGTGCAGTTCATAGAGATGGCACAAAGAAAATAGCTCCTTGGAATTGGACAGGATGCTGCGGAAGACGAAAAAGTCAGGCTGTTAGGTATGATCAGACATTTCTGCGTCTCATCTGAAATGGGCCCAAATGCCCTTGTCACAGGTTCTGAACTGGAAGAGGCCTTGTACAAATTTCAGCCTTTCTTTCAATGGAGCTCTTTCCCAGCTATGGTTGTCTGATTCTGATCACCCAGAGCCATCACAGCTTCCTCTGCACAGTGCCTAAAATGAAGCTCTGAAGGGTCACTATAATTCAGAGACAAAGAATGGTCAGATATGAATATCTCTTGAAGATATGTGTTGTATTTGATTTAAAACAAAATCAACAATTCTGTTTTGGGAAATAGATATTTACATTCATATTAATTAAATCAGTCCATGCTATTTTTATTTCTAATTATAATTATTTTTAGAATTTAAATGTGAAAATTTTATACTTGCGGAGAGGTTACAGTTGGCCTCACTGAGGTCATCCTGTCCAAATGCCCTCCTAAACTTGGAGCTGACCTAGCTCTGAAGACACCCTCAAAGGAAAAAGGCAAACACATTTAAACTGGTCTTGTGGATAATCTTTTTTTGGGGGAAATGACCATGGCTGAGAATGGACACCCCTCTGCCACCCTTGGTTCTGCATGATCATGGATAGCAATAGAAGAACCAGAAAACAGGAAGAAATTCTACTCACATCTTTAAATATATGATGATTCTGTCTCTCATTAACTTTGACTCAATTCTTAACTCTTTAATGCTCTAATTAATTCTTCGATGCTCCAGCTCTCACACTCACACAAACTCTCTAACTCTCCAACTCTCTCTTACTCTCTTTACTCCTCTCAAAGAACTGATTTCACCAAAGGCTTCTGTGTTACGAAGGGACCTTGAGCTTCCTCTTGAGCATAGCTCACTAGAAATCCAAGTTCCCCTAAAGAGAGCAGCAGGATCCTTTGCTGGAGTTACCCGCACGTCACCCCCAGAGCATGTATAATTTTACCCTTAACCCAATAACACATACACTGAAAGTAAAATAAAGAGTGGTTTTATTAAGAGAAGAAACAAGGGAAAATATTGCAGTTAAGAATGAGTAGCTCTCTAACTATGATTCATTTATTCAGCAACACTGGATAGACTAAAGCAAAGAGACTAACCCTATGAACACCTTCACATTAAGTTCACCCAAACAGAAAGAGGGAACAAAAGGAAAGAAAAAGGCCCAGATAGTTGCATATACATTTCCTGGAGAGTTAATGTAAAACTAAAGCTGAAAGAGAGAGACTTTCGTATCTAGCCCAATGAGCCAAAGCTCCGCCCTTTGTAACCAGCGCCAGATTTGAAATTTCTCACCCAAATCCATAGCTCTGAAATTGTCCCAAAGATGCTAGCATGCGTTGATAAGAAAAGCAGTGGTTGGAGCCCTCCAGAAGAGGAACTCCCCTCCCCTTCTCACTGCTCATGTTTTATACTTTTTTCTAACTAAACTGACCCCAATGTAAATGTGATTAGGAAGGTGTGAACCTGCTCATTTCCTGATAAGTTCCCGGATGATAGGTGTGATCTCCCTGCTGTAGATTCCTGATGATTCCCCAAGGTGAAGATTATCATAATCCTTGTGTAAAACAGTTTATTTGTTTGACAGGAGTTTATCCTGTCTTCTCCAAAGGCTTAGAAATGCACAACACCTCCTAGTCTGAAAGGAGCTATTCTGTTTCCTCCTGATGGCCTAGATTATCATAAACATTTCCTTTGTTTGAAAGGAGCACCTATTCTTACCGAGTGACAAATCCAAATTTCCATGGGAGTCAAGAAGTCTATACCTTCAGGCATTGCAAGATATGTACTCAGAGGTCACAGAGGGGATATTTCCCAGGAATCTTTGCTGTTGCAGGCCTTTCCAAACTTTGGTTCAATGAGATGAATCAAAGATTAAAAATTACCAATATTTGATTCCTCATAACATCTGGGTAGGCCAGCCAACATAGAACATGTCACAATGAAGGACATGTCACAATTGATTTAGCAACCTTGCTCAAGAAATGGCATTGTTCCTCTTAATATCAGCTTAGTCTTATACGTCTTAATTAATTCAGTAAGCATCTTAAGTATAACATGTATAGCACATTGGGGAGGAGAGCCTAGCTGGGAGTCCAGAGTTTGTGAGTTCAAATCCCCACTTGTGTCTCCTGGGTGTCAAGGGCTAGCTAAAGATCACCCCCACAGCGAGTGGCTCAGGGGTCATGTGCCCTGCCACCTGTGCAGCCGTGGGCAAGCTGCATAGTCCCAAGGAGCCCAGTTGCCCCCCAGCTGGCAGTTACGGACAAGGAAGGGGCTGGCTTGTGCAGCTGTGGCAAGCTGAGTAGGCCCTAGCCAGCTGGGGAGGACTAGCCTCAGAGGGAGGCAATGGTAAACCCCCTCTGAATAGTGCTTACCATGAAATCCTTATTCATAGGGTCACCATAAGTAGGGATCGACTTGAATGCAGTCCATTTCCATTTCACAATATTTGACTAGCCTTGCTAGCTCTGCCCAAAATTGTGGTCACCTAAATTATCTCCCTTCTCTCTAAGGAATTTCTCCCCTACTAGAACGTGGAAAGGGCAAGTAGGTTGCCTTTGGCGCTGCTGGGCAGCATGGTTGCTCAGTGGGGGAGCTATGCCAGCTGCCACCCCTTAAACCAAGAACCAAGGAAGTGTTGTAGGTGCCTTCCATGTAAGGTACAGTGCCCCACAACTACACATGTACCTTACATTTTTTTTCTACCCCCACCCACCCAAAAATCATACCATAAGATAGAAATACTGCAGAGCTTTTTATCAGTTCTATGTCAGACCTTGTAATGATCCTGAATAGTGGTATGAGAAACTTAAAAATGGTGGGGGGATCTTGGGTTTGTTTTTTTTAACCAAGACAGTGAGCAAGAGAGCAAGTGATTCTGAGGGCATTATACCCCTGTCAATTATTGACCCTGGCTCCTAGGTTTTGGCAGTAGTTCCCAGATCTGGGACAGGTTTGTTTATGCCTGCCTACTGAAAATAATGAGTTTTTTAAAATCTTCCTCCCCCTTTACATTAAAAAATGAAATGTCATGTGGTTGTTTACACCTAAGTTTGTGTTGACAGGCTGCAGGATTTGGAGCAAAGGTTCTCAGTCAGAAGCTGTGATTTTTCCACAGACCCAGGGTTCTGGTACTGCTTTCCATTTGTTTTTCTCTTTGAAATACTGCTTGAAAACAACAACAACAACAACAAAAGTTTATTTGTCTGAAAACAGGTTAAGCTCTCAAAAACAGGATGAGCAAAGGAATGGAGATCTCATTTTGTTACTCTGTTGAGAATTATAATTGCTTTACTAGTTTTAGTTTCCTCTCTCTTTAACTTTTTATTATTTTTTTCATACAATACATAAAGGAAACCACTTTATGTAACCCCTCCCCTCCCCATGGATTGACATTCACAGTGATTCACTTACATTTGAACTCTTCAACAAAACAGTCAGTTTTTATAAACAGCTTATCGGAATTTCATCTTCGACTTCAAGAAAGGATAGTGATAGGACAAATCCAAGTAAGTATAACTATTTAAGGCAGATTGTCCATATGCTAAGAATAGTATTTCAGATATTCCCCTTTCTCTTCTTTATATAGGCAGAAGTCTCCTCTACCCCAAGCACTCTCTGACAAACGCAAATGGGTATACCATGCAGTAGGAAACAATCTGTCTCTGCTGCATTAGCATAATCAATAAAATTGTTCCAAACTGCATGGAAAGTCTCTTTTCTTCTTGTCTTTTGGATTTAATTTGAGGCAATCTAGGAACATACATGTGTTTTATAGCAGGGGTTCCCAAACTATGGTCCACTGATCACCAGTGCCCCACAAGCTTCATTCAAGTGGTCCACAATGTGGTAAAAGCAGCAGTAGGGCTGTAAAAATACAATTCAAAATCATACAGCATCTAGCACAGTGCGTTACAATACCTACAACAGGCAGATAAATCATTAACTGATCCACCAAGACCCTTAACAGTTTTCAAATGGTCCACAGGGGAAAAAAGTCGGGGAATCACTGTCCTATGGGATACAAGATAAATTATCTGGAGATGACAACTGCAGTGTGATCACATATATGCAGCCTTAAGGAGATATGGCCAAGTCCAGCCCTACTGCTGCTTTCTATCAACTGCCCAGTGTTGTGTTAAAACAGTTTATTGCCAAAGGTATTTTTGCAATGAAAGTATGTAGGATATCTACATAGGCACAGGACAAGCCTGGAAAATATATATCCCATCCATTATACAGCCACGAGAGTGGCTGTATACTATAGCCAGCATGGATTTTTCACATTCCACAGTGTTAAATTGAAAATAACCCCCATGCCATTCTGATGCTTCCCATAAGCTCATTTCAAAACAAAACCTTACAAAACTTATAGTCCTGAACTCAGAAACGCTTCGTTAACAATCCTGTAAATCTTCATGGCGATACACAAAACAGTCAGAGAGAATAGGCAATGCAAAGTCTAAAAATAGAGAAAAAAAACTTGAGAGCCTTTTTGGACTTTTTTCTGTCAGAGTTCTCATAATCTGTAGAAATTCATTAAAAATTAGCCATATTCACGGAGTACATGTAATCCTGTTACTGACCTTCATCTTCTGGAGTTAAAAAGTTTTTAAAAATGCCTAGCTGATTTTTAATTAATTTAAGAAATTTTGGCTTGAACCGAATGGTAATGTCAGGCATGCTCAGTAAGAACCAACTGTCAATGTTCTAAAAGCCAAACTCACAGCTGCTGGGCTTGCCTAATCAGGGGGCCACACCCGCAACAGACTTTTATTTCACTTGAGACAGTCATGGCTTCCCTCAGAGAAATCTGGGAAGTGTAGTTTGTGAAGGGTGCTGACAGGAGACTCCTACTCCATTGACAGAGCTTCAGTGGCCAGAGTGGTTTAACAGTCATCCACTCTGATTGAAGGTCTGTGAGGGGAACAGGGCATCTCCTAGCAACTCTCAGCACCCTTCATTAACTACACTTCCCAGGATTCTTTGAGAGAAGCCATGACTGTCCAAAGTGAAATAAAGGCCTGGTGTGGATGTGGCCAGGGACAGCTTTGTTTAAATTTGGGTGGAAGGCTACATGTTTCTGCTGTAGAATAAAAAGGTGGGGAAAACGCTGAAAAGCAATGTTCACAATGTTTTCCTTTTGGAAAGGAAAGGGGCTTCCCCTCTGCCCAGGGCCCACCCACCCAATCTCCTCCCTTCCCCCTCCTCCTATCCTCCCTGCCCCTCCTCCAGGTCAGTGTTGGACTACGACCTGGGAGACCAGGGTTTGAATCCCCACATAGCCCCACATAGCCATGAAGCTCACTGGGTGACCTTGCGATTTCTTCCAAGCTACACAGGAAGTGGATTGGACTGTGAAAGACCAACCCAAATGGTGTTTGCATTTTGACAAATTTGTAGGGCAGTACAATATTTCAGAGAAGAGGTCAGGTCTCCTGCTCCCCTGGTGCATTCACTATAGCTGCCCAATTTCCCTGCTTTTTAACGTTTGATAGAAATATCTGTGGGCTATAGGTATGTTCTTAAACAGCAAGGTTTTTTGCCTATTAGTGAATTCATTATAAGCAATACATTTTCCAAACAAATTATCTGAAAGATGGCTATGAAGGAGAAAGAATAGAGCCATATACCAACTTGGAAAACCGCAATGGCATTTTCTGTAGTTAATTTTCATCAAATCCTGTTATTGGCTGCAAATACTCTAAGAAGAATCATGGGGAATCAATATTTGCTTTAAATTCATGGTTCAAAGCACTACAGAGTCTGGGCAGCAACCATTTTCAGCAATTAGGAGTTATGGAGTTGGATTATTACAAGATTGTGCAACAGTCTTTTTTTGTTCCTGATCATGAATTTGGGGTTTGTTTGGTTTTTTTTAAAAAAAAAACACAACTTTTTTTGTTCTGCTGTATTTTGACTTTTGATGTAAGTCATTTTGATTGCCTCCAAATTAAACTAAAATGCTCTGTGTGTGCGTGTGTGCACACATGCATGCTCAGAAGCAACAGTGTTGCCTATAGGTACTTACAAGGGTTGTGGGGATTTTTGCCTGTTAGTGAATTTATCTTTTTTTTTTAATCTGGGAGATAAGAAATGGGATCCTGTGCAAGTTTGCTGAGAATGGATTGATTATTTGCAGTTTTATTGAGTTCAATGGGATTTACTCCCCTGCAGTCATGCTTAGGATAGGTGAAACTGATCACATGGGAGGGGGAGAGAAGGAGGGCAAGCTTGATTATTTGCATGCTTATTGAGTTCAATGGGATGTACTCTCCTGCATTCATCTTTAGGAAAGGTGAAACTGACCATGTGGGAGGAGGAGAAGGGGGGAGAGAGGGCTGGAGTGGACAGGAGAGGATCAAGAAGGAAGAAGGGAAGGAGAGGAAAAAGGGAGGAAAGGGGAGATGAGAGGGAGAGGGGAGAGGGAGGGGAAACAGGTCTGAAACTGACCATGGAGGAGGAGAAGGGGGAGGGAGGAGGAGGAGAGGGGAGGGAGAAGGGAGGGGAGGGTATTGGAATGGGAGGGGGTGAGGTGAGGGAAGAGGAAGGAAGGGGAGTTGAGGGGCAGAAGGGAGGCAAAAGGAAAGAGGAGGAGGGTAGGGTAAGTTTGATCATATCCATGCTTATTGAGTTCATTGGGATTTGTGCAATCATGCTTACGATAGGTGAAACTGACCATGGGGGAGGAGGAGAAGGGGGAAGGAGGGAAGAGGAGGGAACAGGGAGGGGTGAGGGAGATGGAGGGGCAGGTGATAGGAAGGATGAGGTGCGGAGGGGAGGTATGATCATTTGCATGCTTATTGGGTTTAATGAGATTTACACTACAAGCATGCTTAGGATAGGTGAACTGACCTTGGGAAGCAGTAGGGAAGGGGAGGAGGGGTGAGGGGAAGGAGGGGGAGCAGATTGGGTGGGTGGGCACTGGGCAGAGGGAAATCCCCTTTTCTTCCAGAAGGAAAACATTGTTAACAGTATCATTATTTTCCAGGGTTTCCCCCATGTTTTTATTCTATAGCAGACACAGGTAGTCTCCTACCCAAATTTAAACCAAACCTGGCCACATCCACACCAGACCTTTATTGTACTTTAAACAGTCTTGGCTTCCCCAAAGAATCCTGGGAAGTGTAATTTATGAAGGGTGCTGAGAGTTGTTAGGAAATGCCCTATTCCCCTTACTGAGCTACAATCACCAGAAGAGGGGCTGACTGTTAAACCACTGTGTTCCATCTTTGTCTCATCTGTCCATAGAACATTGTTTTCCAAAAAGCACCTGGATGATAATCAAGAGTTCTGGAACAATGGATGGAACCTTTTGGGCAACATGGGCCCTGTTATGTCTCGCAAAAATAAAACACTGCATTCCACATGTTGAATATTTATTAATATTGGTCCAAAGATGTAAACACAGACCCATTCAAATAAAATAGTCAATAAAACATCAGAATAGTTAAGATACAGGAATATAAAAGTACAACATAAAAGAAATAACAGTTAAGAAAGAAGAATCCTCTTGTGACTCCTTTGGGCAGAGAAGAGGAACTTACCCATTGTCTCTGTTGTAGACTTATTAAAATCAGCTAGAAAATATTTCAAAAACCAGATCAATGGCCTGCCAGGAAAGTTCCTCATAATAGGACCAAGTAGTCTATCGTGATCCTCCCTATAAAAATTACATACAAAAAAGACATGAGTCAAAGTTGCAACTTCGTCACCACAGCGACACAGCCGGGTCCACATAAGGAGCACCTTGGTATCGCCCTTCCAAGAGAGAAGAAGAGAGACAATTAAGCCTGCTCTCGAGAATACATGCCAATACTTAGGAATAGTCAGATTCTCCAAATAATTAGCATATTTGGGAAACGGGAAACTCAAACCAAGATGGATAGGGGAGACTATTTTGCAAGCATTTGATACAGAAAGTTGAAAGTCGATATCCCTAATTCATTGATCTGAAATATATTTAGCAGTCCTAAAATTTTGTGTATGGATAAAATCAAAAGAAAAACCTAATGAGTGCAATTTAACAATAAAAAATGTAGACCAAAATCTGGTGTAAACGTCTTTCAAAAGAAGATTTAAATACCCTAAAGAAGGATTGCTGAAGACAACCTTAAGCCAATATCTAAAAGCAGAGGACCATGCAGCACATTCAATAAAAAAAAGGCTGGCCTCAAGACGTAAACCCACAGCTGTGACACCCCTTGGCATTAAGAACATAAGAACATAAGAAGAGCCTGCTGGATCAGGCCAGTGGCCCATCTAGTCCAGCATCCTGTTCTCACAGTGACCAATCAGGTGCCTGGGGGAAGCCCGCAAGCAGGACCCGAGTGCAAGAACACTCTCCCCTCCTGAGGCTTCCGGCAACTGGTTTTCAGAAGCATGCTGCCTCTGACTAGGGTGGCAGAGCACAGCCATCACGGCTAGTAGCCATTGATAGCCCTGTCCTCCATGAATTGGTCTAATCTTCTTTTAAAGCCGTCCAAGCTGGTGGCCATTACTGCATTTTGTGGGAGCAAATTCCATAGTTTAACTATGCGCTGAGTAAAGAAGTACTTCCTTTTGTCTGTCCTGAATCTTCCAACATTCAGCTTCTTTGAATGTCCACGAGTTCTAGTATTATGAGAGAGGGAGAAGAACTTTTCTCTATCCACTTTCTCAATGCCATGCATAATTTTATACACTTCTATCATGTCTCCTCTGACCCGCCTTTTCTCCAAACTAAAAAGCCCCAAATGCTGCAACCTTTCCTCGTAAGGGAGTCGCTCCATCCCCTTGATCATTCTGGTTGCCCTCTTCTGAACCTTTTCCAACTCTAGAATATCCTTTTTGAGATGAGGCGACCGGAACTGTACACAGTATTCCAAATGCGGCCGCACCATAGATTTATACAACGGCATTATGATATCGGCTGTTTTATTTTCAATACCTTTCCTAATTATCGCTAGCATGGAATTTGCCTTTTTCACAGCTGCCGCACACTGGGTCGACATTTTCATCGTGCTGTCCACTACAACCCCGAGGTCTCTCTCCTGGTCGGTCACCGCCAGTTCAGACCCCATGAGCGTGTATGTGAAATTCAGATTTTTTGCTCCAATATGCATAATTTTACACTTGTTTATATTGAATTGCATTTGCCATTTTTCCGCCCATTCACTCAGTTTGGAGAGGTCTTTTTGGAGCTCTTCGCAATCCCTTTTTGTTTTAACAACCCTGAACAATTTAGTGTCATCAGCAAACTTGGCCACTTCACTGCTCACTCCTAATTCTAGGTCATTAATGAACAAGTTGAAAAGTACAGGTCCCAATACCGATCCTTGAGGGACTCCACTTTCTACAGCCCTCCATTGGGAGAACTGTCCGTTGATTCCTACTCTCTGCTTTCTGCTTCTTAACCAATTTCTTATCCACAAGAGGACCTCTCCTCTTATTCCATGACTGCTAAGCTTCCTCAGAAGACTTTGGTGAGGTACCTTGTCAAACGCTTTTTGAAAGTCTAAGTACACTATGTCCACTGGATCACCTCTATCTATATGCTTGTTGACACTCTCAAAGAATTCTAATAGGTTACTGAGACAGGACTTTCCCTTGCAGAAGCCATGCTGGCTCTGCTTCAGCAAGGCTTGTTCTTCTATGTGCTTAGTTAATCTAGCTTTAATCATACTTTCTACCAGTTTTCCAGGGACAGAAGTTAAGCTAACTGGCCTGTAATTTCCGGGATCCCCTCTGGATCCCTTTTTGAAGATTGGCGTTACATTTGCCACTTTCCAGTCCTCAGGCACGGAGGAGGACCCGAGGGACAAGTTACATATTTTAGTTAGCAGATCAGCAATTTCACCTTTGAGTTCTTTGAGAACTCTCGGGTGGATGCCATCCGGGCCCGGTGATTTGTCAGTTTTTATATTGTCCATTAAGCCTAGAACTTCCTTTCTTGTTACCACTATTTGTCTCAGTTCCTCAGAATCCCTTCCTGCAAATGTTCAGGGATCTGCCCTATATCTTCCACTGTGAAGACAGGTGCAAAGAATTCATTTAGCTTCTCTGCAATCTCCTTATCGTTCTTTAGTACACCTTTGACTCCCTTATCATCCAAGGGTCCAATCGCCTCCCTAGATGGTCTCCTGCTTTGAATGTATTTATAGAATTTTTTGTTGTTGGTTTTTATGTTCTTAGCAATGTGCTCCTCAAATTCTTTTTTAGCATCCCTTATTGTCTTCTTGCATTTCTTTTGCCAGAGTTTGTGTTCTTTTTTATTTTCTTCATTCGGACAAGACTTCCATTTTCTGAAGGAAGACTTTTTGCCTCTAAGAGCTTCCTTGACTTTGCTCGTTAACCATGCTGGCATCTTCTTGGCCCTGGCGGTACCTTTTCTGATCTGCGGTATGCACTCCAGTTGAGCTTCTAATATAGTGTTTTTAACCAACTTCCAAGCATTTTCAAGTGATGTGACCCTCTGGACTTTGTTTTTCAGCTTTCTTTTTACCAATCCCCTCATTTTTGTGAAGTTTCCTCTTTTGAAGTCAAATGTGACCATGTTGGATTTTCTTGGCAATTGGCCATTTACATGTATGTTTCACTTAATAGCACTGTGGTCACTGCTCCCAATCGGTTCAACAACACTTACATCTCGCACCAGGTCCCGGTCCCCACTGAGGATTAAGTCCAGGGTTGCCATCCCTCTGGTCGGTTCCATGACCAACTGGTCTAGGGAACAGTCATTTAGAATATCTAGAAACTTTGCTTCTTTGTCATGACTGGAACACATATGCGGCCAGTCTATGTCCGGGTAGTTGAAGTCACCCATTACTACCACATTTCCTAGTTTGGATGCTTCCTCAATTTCAATTTTGATCAGGGGGACGATAGATCGTTCCCAGTATTAAGTCCCTCCAGGGGCATGGTATCACCACCCACAACGATTCTGTGGAGGAGTCTGCCTCTTTTGGGGTTTCGAGCTTGCTGGATTCAATGCCTTCTTTCACGTATAGAGCGACTCCGCCACCAATACGTCCTTCCCTGTCCTTCCGATATAGTTTATATCCAGGGATAACCGTATCCCACTGGTTTTCTCCATTCCACCAGGTCTCCGTTATGCTCACTATGTCCTCTAAGACCAAGCACTCCAGTTCTCCCATCTTGGTTCGGAGGCTCCTAGCATTAGCGTACAGGCACTTGTAAGCAGTGTCTCTCTTCAAGTGTCTTTGGCACTTGTGGTTTGGCCTGTGGTAATTTTGCTCTTATGAATCTATATCCTGTGCCCCTGCTCTCACAATGCCTACTTCTAGGCCCACCCCTTTTAAAATTTCATCATTTCTTTGGTTTTTATCCCAGGGGGGAGGTTTATTCCGAACCGGACCTTTCTCAGCTCCTGTCGGGTTTCCCCCCTCAGTCAGTTTAAAAGCTGCTCTGCTACCTTTTTAATTTTAAGTGCCAGCAGTCTGGTTCCATTCTGGTTCAAGTGGAGCCCATCCCTTTTGTACAGGCCCGGCTTGTCCCAAAATGTTCCCCAGTGCCTAACAAATCTAAACCCTTCCACCCGACACCATCGTCTCATCCACGCATTGAGACTGCAAAGCTGGGCCTGTCTGGCTGGTCCTGCGCGTGGAACCAGTAGCATTTCAGAGAAAGCCACCTTGGAGGTCCTGGCTTTCAGCATCCTACCTAGCAACCTAAATTTTGCTTCCAGGACCTCACGGCTGCATTTCCCCATGTCGTTGGTGCCAACGTGCACCACGACCACTGACTCCTCCCCAGCACTGTCTACCAAACTATCTAAACGACGGGCGATATCCGCAACCTTCGCACCAGGCAGGCAAAACACCTTGCGGTCTACACGCCCATCACACACCCCACTGTCTATGTTCCTAATGATCGAATCACCCACTACAAGGATCCCTCCACCCCCTGGAGATATATCCTCGGCACAAGAGGATAGCTGCTCATCCCCCAAGGAATGCATCCCTTCTAATGGATTGTTTCCCTCTTCCTCAGCTGGATGCTCTCCTTCCCCGAGACCATCGTTCTCCATGATAGCAGGAGAGTTATCATCTCTGGAGTGGGACACAGCTATAACGTCCCTGAAGGCCTCCTCCACACACCTCTCTGCCTCTCTCAGCTTTTCCAGGTCTGCCACCTTGGCCTCAAGGAAATGAAGTCGTTCCCGGAGAGCCAGGAGCTCATTGCACCAAGAGCACACCCACGACTGCTGTCCAACAGGCAGATAGTCGTACATGCTGCAGGCTGTGCAAAACACTGGAAAGCCCCCACACGCCTGCTGGCTTCTTACCTGCATAGTTTTGTTTGAGGTTTATTACGTCAATAGGTTGGAGACTGTGGTTTAGTTGAGGTCAGGGAACAGAAGGGCAGAGTGGGGGGCCCTGGCCTCCTCGCCCTGCTGCCGAACTCGCTCTGCTGCTTAACTCGCCTTGACGCTTCGTCAGCTGGGGCTCCCTCTAGCTCGTGGAATAGAGATCTCAGGAATTTTGAAAGGACAGTTTCCACAGCTGGATTAAATCCCTGGATCCAAATTGGAATACCATACAATAACTGAGGCAGCATTTTAGCCTTAAATACCTGAATGGCTGCTGGAATATATTGGGGCCCCTTTGTATAGAAAAAATGAAAAACTGCCTTGGTAGTACTCTGGGCTACCTGTACTGTATGTTTTCTGTGGGTAGCCCAAGAGAGAGTGGGGGAAAACGTGACACCCAGGTATTTAAATTGCTTGACTTGATCTTTATGTTGCCCGCCAATAATCCACTTATTTGACTGAGGACACCTAGAGAAAACCATAATCTTGGTTTTACTAAAATTAATTGTCAGCAAACTGTACTTACAATAGGCCATGAAGACACATAATAAATGCTTGAGTCCTATTTTTGATAGAGACATAAGTGTGGCATCGTCTGCATATAATAGTAAAGGGCATTTAGCCTCTCCCAACTTTGTAGGGTGAAAATCAGAACTTAAACAATATCCAATCAAGTCATTCAAATAGATTGAATAGGGAAGGGGCTAATATACAACCTTGATGGACTCCCTTAGTAACAGAAATAGAATTTGTCACCTTCTAATCCACACCTTACTTGACGCGTAGTGCGCTGGTGGAGACTTTTGATAAGATAAAGCAATCTCTTATCAATAGAAGAGTGAAGCAATTTGAGCCACATTTTGGCTCTTGGGATTGAATCAAAAGCTGACTTCAGATCGATAAATGCTGTAAACAAACCATTTCCAAAAGAGGTTGTATATCTCTCGGCCAAATGGTTTAAGACTACACAGTAGTCGATGGTAGATCTACCCTTTCTAAAGCCTGCCTGTTCATTTCCCAAAATATTCTCATCCTCTATCCAAGCAGCAAGCCTCAGTTTCAAATAACTGGTATATAACACCCACTATCAACAATAGACTGATAGGTCGGTAATTTGACAATGGATCTTCCCTAGCCCCTTTTTTAAAGATTGGTATCACAATAGCCTCTAACCAAGCTAGGGGGGGAAGACCAGTATTATTAACATGCGTAAATAGATTTGCCAAGAGAGGGGTGCACCAGGTTATGTTCACCTTCAGAATTTCAGGGGCAATTAAATCGGATCCCGGAGTGTTTCTTGATTTGAGACGAACAATAATAGATTTTATTTCAGACTGTGTAACTGGGGGCCATGTTGGCAAATCATTAAGATCTAAAAAAGAAGAACCAGCTGCTGGATGTTCCCTAGCTTCAGCAAACATTTCAGAAAAATACTGCTCCCAAATGTCGGCAGAGATGTTACAGCTAACTGGGCTTGATGCGGTGCCAAGGGCACCAGAAACCAAAGCCCAAAAAAGGTTAGAGTTACTGTTTAATGAATAATCGATCAATGCCTTCCACTTATTTTGGATAGCTTGTTTTTTTCTTTTGGGTTAGCAGTGATTTGTATTGCTTTTTAAGCGAATAGTATTTTTGGGGTAGGACTTTAAAAATTCCTATATTGAATATACACATTTCTCAATTATTTTTTCACTACCTGGCACTCCTTGTCGAACCACTTAGGGACACTCTGCTGTACTATTGGTCTGGAAGTAGACTCTTTCGGGCTTAAAACAGGTTTCAAAAGGGAAATCAGCAACAGGTAAGGATTTAGGGCAGCAGAAATTTCCGTAGCTCTTTGGATAGCACTTTTCAATTCTTCCCCTGCAGGGGAATTTAGCAGACCAGTGACCTTAGTGTTTACATCTTTGGACCAATATAATCTCTTATGCCTAAGTTTTAAAAGTTGATCTCATTACAAGTGATTAGAGTCCAAGTGGATAGAGGCAGATACAAGAGTAGAACTGAGGGGTAAATGATCACTATCAAGCCTGTCTCCAACCGAAATTTTTTTAACCAGGCTGGAAAGAGAGTGGGAAATCAACATGTAATCAACCACACTACTTCCAGGCCCAAATACATAAGTGAATTCAGCACAATCTTAAAAATATATGATTTCCATTCAGGATTGAGAGCGCAAGTCGCCCCACCATTTGTGTCAAACATATACCACCAAAGTTCACTTTGTGATCTTTGGAGCTTCTATCATAGCTAAAGATATAATTCTCAGTATCAATTTCCTCCCATAAGCCGGATGAAAAAAGTATATTATTATTAGGTCCAACTGTTGCATTAAAATCCCCCATTAGGAATATGTGGGCTCTAGGAGATTTAGATTTTAGTTCTGTGATATACAACTCCAACTCTTCCCAGACCCATTTTATACAATTCCTAGAGGGAAGAGGGGGAATATAAATGTTGATAAACAGAAGGGACAAAGATCTAGACTCAAGTAGACCACCCACAGCAATTTTTTTCCACAGGGCTGAAACCATCTAATGGTTGATTGAAGGGAGGTGGATATCAGTATAGCCAGGCCTGCCTTAGCTCTACCTTTTCTGTTGCCCGGCTTGGCAAAAATATCATTTACCAAGTAACCATTCAGATCAATTTTCTTAGTAAACCAAGTTTCCTGGATAAAAACCTATATCATAAGATCTTAGGAAATCGAGAAACTCTGAATCCCCCCCTTTTTTTAGGCCCAGCCTGCTACGTTCCATGTAAGGATTTTAAGCTAGTTGTTAGTCATATCCCAATCTTTCTGTTTTACCCCAGGCCATCTGTTAAATGGAAAATTTAAAGTGCTGAATAATGGTTCATCTTGATGAATGCTCTGTCAGTGGAGCACAACGATCTGGCCCAACTCCCCATTCTCATCCACAAAAACGGATCCCATTCCTTTGGGGGGCTTAGTTGGCACCTTATTAGTTGTAACAGTTTCCTGTCTTGATGAATGATCGTAGTGACCCAATTCTTCTTCGTAAAGATACATTGCTTGTAACCATTCTGCACTTGCCATTGCTGATCCTGACAGGGTGGTAAAATTATATTCTTTAGTGAAGGAGCAGCTCTTCCCTAGTTTGTTGGCATCCCTTATATAACAGTCATTCTCCTCAATTTTTGGTTGATCAGCGCTCACTTTTTTATTTGATGTCCTAGGGATCCCTGCTGGAGGGGATAGGATTTTATGTAGGGACCTAAGGTGCATAAGAGTATCTTGCAAATATGATAATCTAACCATAATTTCTTCCTGAGACTGGTGTGGTAGAGCTAAAAAGGAGGTTAAAATATCATTTTCTTCTGCATTCCACATGAAGAGCCTCATACCAATGGTCAAGCATGGTGATGGCAGTGTCATGGTTTGGGGATGCTTTGCTGCATCAGGACCTAGGTGACTTGCCATCATTGAAGGAACCATTAATTCTGCTTTGTATCAGAGAATTCTATAGAAGAATGTCAGGCCATCCATCTGTCAGCTGAAGCTGAAGCTCAGCTGGGTCATGCAGCAAGACAATGATCCAAAACACACAGGCAAGTCTACATCAGAATGGTTGAGGAACAAGAAATTTAAAGTTTTGGAATGGCCTAGTCAAAGTCTAGACCTAAACTCCATGGAGATGTTGTGGCAGGACCTGACAGTAGCAGGTCCTGCTCGAAAACCCACAAATGTCACCGAGTTAAAGCAGTTCTGCATGGAAGAGTGGGGCAAAATTCCACAACAGAGCTGTGAGAGACTGATTAAGAGCTACAGGAAGCTTTTGGTTGCAGTCATTGCTGCTAAAGGTGATGTAACCAGGTTTTGAGTCTAAGGGGGCAATTACTTTTTCACACGGGGGCATTGGGTGTTGTTTAACTTTGTTTAATAAATAAATGAAATAAGTATCAAAATGTTGTGTTATTTGTTCACTCAGGTTCCCTTTTCTGTAATATTAGGTTTGGTTCAAGATCTGATAACAATCAGTGCCAAAAATATACAACCATGCAGAAAATCAGAAAGGGAGCAAATACTTTTTAATGACACTGTATCTCCTCCCCCTCCCCGAGCACTACGATTGAAGATCCCTGGTAAAATCATTCCCTCAGATTACAAGCTAGACCTGTCAGTCACAAAGCACTCTCCCTTTCCTATTTTTCTTACATGGTAATCTTAGAGACATAGTTCCACCTTTAACAGGCACAGTGCTGCATGTTTGGTTTTGTTTTTAATGTCTGAATTGTCAAGGTGCCACAAGGTGCTTCAAAAGTCACCACTTTGGTTCAGGACACCTTGGACAGATACTGCTTCACCTCAAACAAGCCCATAATCTCTCTGAAGAATACCACTACAGAAATCATCTAAATCTGCTGCACATCCCTAGTATTCAGACATTTTTCATATACCTTAGTTATAACTGTTTATATACTGTGTATGCAATATACAACTACTAATATTGTTTGAAATAAGACTTGTGGTTTCATTTTTTTGTTTATTAAAAAATAAACATTTTTTAAATGGTATGTTTACATATATTATAATTTTTCCTATTTTCCATGTCTTAAATTACACACACACACCTTCCTGGGGCTGGGTTTCCATATGGAAACATATTAGTTTAAAAATGGCTTGTGAAGAGACAGCAGAACTGTAACAAATCAGTGTTCCATACCATGATGATGATGATGACGATGATGACTTGTTAGCTGCTGTTTACCTGAAGGTCTCCAAGCAACTTACAACATGTTAAAAATATAGATGTATTGTTGTGATCTTGTACACAGTAGTGTAGTGGCAAATTCAGAAGTACAAGGTCCCTTCATGTTAGTCACAACCACAACCATCCTTTTTTTTTTGCTGCAGAGTTGAGAATGAGATCCTTGTTAATGCCTTCTCCCACAATAACAGACTTTTCTAGGAGCCAATAAGCATTAAAGATGAGCATGTAAGCTACTGAGAAGAGTCCTCTCAGTGGCTGACTCACCTCCTTTCACTCTGATTGGCTCCAATCGGCAGGAAGGAACAAGGAAGCATGTTAGAAGACTCTTCTCAGTGGCTAACTCACTCCCCTCTTATGCTGATTGGCTTGTAGGATGCTGGAAACATAGGGACCCTGCTTGGACCCTGCTCCCAAAAAAGTAAGGGATCTAAGACCCACTGAGACCCTGGACAACTACACTTCGTCTTGTACATGATACTATATTGGTGATAATATGAAATTAATGGGTGTAGAACTTGGGTAACTATTAATGTTTGTTGGAATTTATAGTGTAATTGAGTTCTGTCTAATACTTTTTCTTCCTCATTTTTTCTCTTTATTTTACTTAATTTAAATCACTTTTGATTTTAATGTGATTTTTGTGATTGTTTTCTGCTACGGAATTTACACTGTGAATGTATTGATTGCTATTGATTGTATTGATTGTATTGAATGTACTAATTGCTGTAAGTAAAATTAAAATTAATATAAAACACCATAAATTTAAATACATAATACCATAAAAGCAAAACAGAAAACTCTAATAACAGCCAAAGGAACCTTGGCAGCCCATAATAATAAAGCAAGATCATCTCAGTCTATTTAACGCCTGGGGGAAAATATAAGCCTTTACTTGGTGCCGGAAACATGTCAACACAGATGCCATGTACTGCTTGGTGTACACCGCATTGGAATGCTGCCCTTCACTCTGAAGTAAACATGAAATACACCAAATTTTCACAATTAGATTATAAAATACCCCATTTTTAGACTTGGTAATCTCAATGTCTTGGTATATGTACATTCCAAAGTTCAGCCTGGTAGTGCCTTTTGGGAATTCATATTGTATGCTCTGTTTTAATGACAAGATGTAAACTTATTTTCCCTTAAAAAAAATCCAATAATCAAGTTGTCATTGGCAACATGTGCACTGATTTTCAGTTTTCAGCGTCTGAGCTAGTATGTGAGTAACTTAATCATTTGGAAATATCATTTGTTTGAGATCCCTATTTTCATGGAAAGAACTACAAATCCCCCAGTTTTTTTATTTTTCTAGGAATGAGTGTCTTGGGTTTGTTTGAGAATAAGGGAAACACCATATCCAATTGGCTAATTCATTTGCAAAATGTATTAGATGGAACACAATTTAATTTTCACTTCCAGTTGTACCAAAGGAAAAAAGCACATTGTGAGTCTGAATTCAGTGCAACCAATGTTTCCTGTTTCTGTGCTTTCATCTTTCCAACAACTCCTAGCATCTAAGCAGCATTCTATTATTTTCTTCTCCTTATACTTTCTAAAGAACATTTGTTCTGTATTTTTAAAATAATCAATACACATAGAAAAGAAATGCTCCGACAGCCATGTATTGATGGCTCTTTCACAATGTACAATAGATTTGCTACATATCTGTTGCAATCCTTTAGTTGTATTTGTGATGCTTTTGAACTATAAGTGTGCTATCTATAATCACACAAACGTTTTATTTTTTTATTTTTTTTATTTTAAGGCTGCAAATGTCAGGCAGAGAGAAAATCATTTAACAATTTGGCAGATTTATTTTTGTGCTATGGCAGAAGGAGCATCACATTGTATAACAGTGATCAAAGCTTCACATCTGAATAGATGTGCATCCAAAGAATATTGTTTGATCCCAGTTCAACAGAGAGAATACAAGTAAGTGCCCCACTATGGAAATACTCCTCCTCTAGGATGTACACCTTAATGTGGTGAGGGGGTTTGAGAGTGTTGAAGAAGCTGAGAGCAAAGCCGTCAGGAGTCTAGACCAAGAGGCTAGACTCCTAGCAGGGGCACCCAAGGCTGAATGGTGAAAGCTGAGACACCCGACAAAGATGCATCTAGACTCAGATGAAGGCAATGGTAAACCACCTCTGAATACTTCTTACCACGAAAACCCTATGAACAGAGTATCCAAAATGCAACATGAGATAGTGCTGGAAGATGGGACCCCTAGGTCAGAAGGCACTCACCAAGCTACTGGGGAAGAACAAAGGACAAGTACGAGTAGTGCTGTGACTAATGATGCAGCTGGGTCAAAGTCAAAAGGAAGCCCAGAGGCTGATGTGCAGAGATGTGAAAGGAGAATCAGGAGTTGTATGACGTACACAATAGGAACATGGAATGTGAGAAGCATGAACCAGGGAAAGTTAGAAATTGTCAAGCAAGAAATGGAACACAACTTTACAATACTTGGTGTGAGTGAATTAAAAAGAACGGGAATGGGATATTTTCAATCAGGCAACTGCAAAGAAGATTTGAAGATCGCTGATTCATAGAGTCACCATAAGTTGAAATTGACTTGAAGACACATAACAACAACATGGAAATACTGTGAGCATAAACCTAAATTTTATGTTACATGATTTTGCTTCTCACTGAAAAGCTAGTCTCAAACACAAGAGATCTGGAAAACAATGTTAAGTCATATGAAATGAGAGTTTTGGAACATGTCACTGCAACCTTTTATACAGCCAGAGCAATCCTAGGGTAGTGGTCTTATTTTGTAGCAGAGAAACTTCCTAAACTGTCTCAGCAAACAGAAACTGTTAGGGGAAGCTGGTCAGAAGCTGGGAGGGGATTTTTATTTGTGTCCCCCCCCTCACATGCTGACTCCTCCTCCCACTTCAAAATACAAAACAAACAAAAAACCTCCCACTGAATGTAATTGCAGGGGAAATTCCTATGAAGGCTCCAGGTCTGGAATCCTTTTTGGTATCTCGAGTCTAGAGGCATGTCAGGGGAATAAGATGTAAATGGGGGAGGGGGAGATGTATATGTAAATTTACCCGAACAAAATAATTTGAGTGCCAGTGTTTAATTTCCAGTGTGTGTATATATCCTTATTCTTATTCTGAACAAAGAGATACACACAAATTATTATATATAATAGGATACTGAAATCCACGTAACATGCTGACTTGTCTTGGGACACCTGTGATATTGGCTTTGGTTATCTGTGTGACTGATTGTAAAGGGCTGTTATCTGGTTATATCTGATGGAGCATTTGTTGTTTGATAAACCTCAAGACTTCACTAGTGACTGAACAGTGACAAATTGTATGTAAGGATCGCTTCATCCATCTTCCTTGGGCAGGTAATACAGGTTGCCTCACTTACTGCACAGGTCCAGCAACAGATATTTGATTTGCAATGAGTATATCAGCTTATCTTCATTGTTCATTTTCAAATGACCAAAAATGGGGAAAAATGATCTAGACCAGTAGCATAAGGAAAGCCCTTGAGCTAGAGATGTTCTACGTGCATACAACAGAAACATAGGAAACAGGCATATACTAGATCATAATATTTGTCCATCTCAATGTTATCTGTTCTAACTGGCAATAGCTCTCAGGCAGAGCTTGGAAAAGTTACTTTTTTGAACTACAACTCCCATCAGCCCAATCCAGTGGCCATGCTGGCTGGGGCTGATGGGAGTTGTAGTTCAAAAAAAGTAACTTTCCCAAGCTCTGCTCTCAGGTAGTGGTCTTTAATAATCTACAGCATGATACTTTTGGGATAGATAAATTATATAAACATTGCCATGGGCCCCATGAAGGACTCCTTGTGGAGTGATCCTGGGGAGGGCCCAGTGGACTACAGTGAGAATGGGCTGAATCAGGAGAAGACTTCAGCAGTTTAGAGAGTAACAGCTCTGCCCCTTAATTCCAGTTGTAACTGAAGAAGCACTCTCTGGCAATTCCTGCTCATCACTGGGAGCATCACACTTGGGTGTCAGCAGGCCTTTGGCCATGCCTTAAAAGGGAAGCATGACTGACCCATGCTGCGTGCGAGTGCACACAACATTGGCATTGGGGAATGGGGTTTGCCAGGCTCTATTTAAGTATGGTGTGCCCCTCCCTCCGGCCTCTTTAGTTTTGACTGCCATGTGCCCACTCTCTCTGAGCAAAGTGCAGGTTTATCTGGTTAGCAGGTTTCAGAGGGGCAAAGGAGGATTTTTTCTTTTGCTGACCTGCATTTTAGCTGATTGGCTGTTTTGCCTACTTTGTACTGCTTTTTCCAAATTTGATTTTATTTGGCTTATCTGGCTATTAAATAGGTTGTCACGTATTTTTTTTCCTGTTAATGCAGTTCGCCAGACATTGAGGTACCACCTGTTGACAGTCAATCCAACTTCAGTTTCCAGTGTCTACCTATCAACTGACCAGAAGCTAGCATAAAATTTAAGATTTTGGCAACAATTTTTCTTAGAAAGTACAAGAATTGTGGGAAACTATATTATAATTATGCCACAATAAACATTATTAGCTATATTGGATAGGATTAAAGTGAGCCTGCTTAACATTCTCATTTGTTTGTAGTGAGGTTAGATGGCATTGCATTAAAAATGTGTTATCCCCCACTTCTTAGTTCATTTCCCCATCACTTTCTTTATTGCAAAGATCTTGATCTTTTGGGGAAGCAGTTTTGTTGTGTAAGACCTCCCGGTCAACTATAATTGTGCAACCTGAATTTGTCGGTAAGTGACTAAATTCCACCCCCAAACAGTGACAGCCTGGATGTGTTCTCAGTGTGCTCCAGAGAAACTTCCACAGTGGCCAGTAGTGAAAATGAACAAGCAAACAGAGCTCTGCTAAAGTCGCTTTTTAAAAAAATGGTCAATAAATATGCACTATGCTTTCAAAGCCCAGTCATGAAAAACAGGGAAATAAAACATATTTATGATTCATCTCCGTACTTCCTCTGTATTTGCTTTCGAGTTGACTTCCTGACCTGGATGATGTTCAGAATTTCTGCAATACATGAGGAAGAATGATTAATACTTAATCCCACACAGTACATCACATTCACAAAGATGCCAACCATATGGCAGAACTGTGATTTGTATAATATTTACTATTACTGAGGATGTTGTTTTCACCCAGTCACCCTACAGGCTACTCAGGTTCGGGGAAGGGTGTAGTGATTTAAAGTTGTTTCAGGAGTGAGAGATTAATATTTTCCTCCCTTATGACATTATGAAGACCATCTGAACTGATCGGTGATTAGGGTTGCCAGGTCAGAAGCATCCCAAAACCTGAGATTTTAGGGGCGGGCCCGAGTGATGTCACGGGGCGGGCCCAAGTGATGTCACAGGTCAGGCCCAAGTGATGTCATTAAGCATGATACACTAAGCATCAATCACAGTTGCTTGGAGCGTACAATTAAAAAAAATCTGATTGGAAATTAAGCTAGACATTTTAGCTAAAAGATGGAGCCTGGGTAGGGAGCATTTAATCTAGCCTACTTGCTTTCGGCAAGAAGGGTTTCAGTGCCTTCAGGCCAGTCCAGTCACCAGAAGGTCACTGTAGGAAGAAAGGAACCTAGAGTTGTGGAGATGTTAGATGGGAGCATTTGGGAGTAAAGATGGATGCCCCTGAAGGCTGCAATTCTAAACACACATGCTAAGGGACTAAGCCCCCATAGAACTCAACAGGACTTACTTCTGAGTAGATATAGTTTGGATAGTGCTGTTGGTAAAGCTTGACTAGGAATCCTCTGCAAAGACATCCATATCCAAGCAGGGTTGGCAACCCCCTGCCTGGAATGCCCTGCCCTTATCTTTTAATGTGGCTGCTCCAAACGTCTTTACAGATTTGACCCTTCACTTCAGAAAGGGGTCTGAGAAATGAGTAAGAGTAAGAAGATTCTCTACCCTTTCTGTCTGCATAGATGCCCTTATCCTTCCCCTGCGCTGAGCAGAAGCTCTGGGCCAGGCGGGACACTGTGGCATTTCATAGAGGACCCCCTCCCCTTTCCTGGGGTATATGATTTGTCCTGTTCCAGAGCAAATTTTGGGGTGGGCACCCCCAATTACTTATTTTTCCTGTATGTCTTTTTCTGCTTTGATTTTGTATAGATGCCCTTTTCTGTGCCCTGTGCCCAGCAGAAGCTCTGGGCCAGGTGGAACGCAGTGGCATCTCATAGAGGACACCCTCCCCTTTCCTGGGGTATATGATTTGTCCTGTTCCAGAGTAAATTTTGGGGTGGGCACCCCCCAGTTACTTATTTTTTCCTGTATGTTTTGGTCTGCTTTGATTTTGCATTGATGCCCTCATCCTTCCCCTGCACCCAGCAGAAGCTCTGAGCCAGGTGGAACGCAGTGCCATCTCATAGAGGACACCCTCCCCTTTCCTGGGGTATATGATTTGTCCTGTTCCAGAGCAGATTTTGGGGTGGGCACCCCAGTTACTTATTTTTTTCTACGTGTTTTTGTCCATTTTGTTTTTGCATAGATGTCCTCCTTTGTGCCCTGCACCCAGCAGAAGCTCTGGGCCAGGCGGGATGCAGTGGCATCTCATAGAGGACACCCTCCCCTTTCCTGGGGTATATGATTTGTCCTGGCCTAGAGAAGATTTTGGGGTGGGCACCCCCAGTTACTTATTTTTTCCTGTATATTTTGGTCTGCTTTGATTTTGCATAGATGCCCTGCTCTGTGCCCTGCGCCCAGCAGAAGCTCTGGGCCAGGTGGGATGCAGTGGCATCTCGTAGAGGACACCCTCCCCTTTCCTGGGGTATATGATTTGTCCTGTTCCAGAGCAGAGTTTGGGGTGGGCACCCCCAGTTACTTATTTTTTATGATTTTATGACATCATCATGTATTTATGATAATATCAGAAGCCTGGTGATTTTGATGGCATAAATGTATTGTTATTCTTGACGAGGAAAGTCCCCCGAGCACAGTGATATATCATACAGGGTACCCCAACATATATTTTGGGGTTCAGAGACATGTTAAGTTTGGTTTGAAGTTGCTGTAGTTGTCAACTCTTCTTCTTTTTTAGTGTTTTGAACTTTCAAGCAAATAAGGAACTGGGCACTAGGAACCAACTTCAGTGTCGTATCAGTTAAATAGATTAAACAGTTGCAGGGGCTGCTAATGTTTTAGTGTATATCTCGGGAACCAGACCACCTAGAAACTTTAACTTTTTAAAAAAAATGAAGCTGAGAGTCTGGAGATTAAGGGGTGCTAGCTGGAGAGCCAGAGGGCCCCCCAAAAAACCAGAGACTCTGGCCAAAAACCGGAGAACTGGTAACTCTATCGGTGATGCACATGGGTGGCCCTGATGAACACAGAGGAATGTGAGTACAAAAGGGGCTGCACCATTCTTTTCTATAAATTGGAGATCAACGCATACATAACAAATTCCCTGCACTAAAAGATATCAGAAGTGTTCCTGAGTATGTGAAGCTCAATGGAAACTGGAGCGACAACACTTTACATTTGAAGCACCGAAAAAGGGTGAAATCAGAGATATATGGTTTGCCACAATATTTTTTTATTGTTTAGGCTACATCTGTACCTTACATTTAAAGCAGTATCATACCATTTTAACAGACATGATTTCCCCCGAAGAGAACTGTAGTTTGTTCAGGATGCTAAGAGTTGTTAGGAAACCCCTCTTCTCCTTCATAGAGCTACAATCCCCAGTTCTCTGGGAAGAGGGACTGATTGTGACACCACTATTGAGAAGCCAGGTAAGCTACACTGCCCTGTCTATCCTGCCCTGCCAGCCCTAATGCCCTGTCCCTTTTGGTAAGCAGCAGCAACATGCAGCTTTGGGAAGCCATGCCATCATGCCTGCACTGGCCCACTAGCTCCTACTACTTCTCCCGTCCCCTCCTGGCTACATGTTTAATTAGAGTTTTATACTCTAAATAAACATTAGGGCTGCCCCCAAATCAGTTTGTGGCCCAGATGTAGGTCGGGCTGACCCTGTATTGGCACAAGTCAACCCCCCAATCAGATCAGGGGAGGAGCATACACAGCTCTGCTGATGAGCGATTTTCAGCATTTTTGGTCATTTATATATGTATTTATCTGTCCAGACCTCCTTCACTTTAGCCAGATATCTGCAGAAGCAGCTCCCTGGGCAGTATGGAGATGCTATACTCACCGGTGGGTCACTGTTGCATACTCGGAGGGAGAGGGGTGAGGTGGCAGAGTAGTACAAACACACTGGCAGGAGCACCAGATTGGCTCCACTGGTGTGTTTGCACTGTGCCAGCCTCTCCACTGCCTCACCCCTCCCTCTCTCTGTTGTGGTGAACAGCAGCAACCCACCTGGTGGGAAGCTAGTGTAGCGGCACTCCTCCACCCAGCAACCCACTTCTGGATAGCTGCATCATGTGCCTTCATGATCATGCCCTGGCAGTCTTTGAATGCCCCCAATCACTGACAATGGTGTGCACTTTTCATAAAACTCAGCCTCTGAGTCAGATGAGCATCAGAGTATATTTCCTAGTAGCAGAAAGCTAAATTGTGTTCCAAGAGCAGGTATTTCAACCTCTGCTGTTTAAACTTTCTAGTAAGTTCTGGTACAAATTACAAGGAAAAGCTGATACAGACAAGAATTACTTCTAGATGCCTGTCATATTTTTCTTGTATGAACAGCACTATGTTCCTATAAAGGTTTTAAAAAATCAATTTATCTCCAAGCCGTTTGTACAGAAAAGTCTGTCAAATTGTTTATATTGTTCTGCCACTTATCTCAGTCATAAATCATTGCATTATAAGTAAGACCCTGAAAACAATTGAAAAACTGTATTTCAACACTGTAGAAATTTGATTGAATTATGAGACTGCAAGGCACTCATAAGATTCTTTATAATGACAGGCTTTCAGAATGTTAATGGGACTTTAGTCCTTTACAGACAAAATGGCAGTAACCCAGGTATACTTGCATGCAACTATGTGTATAATGCAATATACTCCAAGATAGCGATTAGGGTTGTGCATTTCTAACTGCATTGCAGTGCTGATGGAAATTTACAGCTATTGTGTGACTAGAGCATGCATCAGGTGCATTGCAGGAGGATGTGTCCTCCTGATGCACAGCCTCATTCACATCCAACCGCTGTGTGCTCATATTTACTATGTTGTTGCTCAACCTACTTTTGAAAGCTTTGGGCCAGTATACTAAATATGGGTTGACTGCAAAGTGAGCATATCATAATGACGAGGTGCGCCTGGCACCAACACTGTTTTCTTTTCGGTGCCAGGTCAAGACTTTACTCTTCTCCCAGGCATTTTAGCATGTGTTTTATACTGTTTAAGTTTTTAAAAAGTGTTTTAAATTGTTTTTATAAGATCTGTTTTAAATTGTATTTGTTTTAATGTTTTTAGTTATTGTAAACCGCCCAGAGAGCTTCGGCTATGGGGCGGTATACAAATATAATAAAATAAATAAATAAATAAATAAAGCCATGATGTAACAGACTCTGAAGTGATTCACTCAGCTAACATTTCCGACGCATCATTTGTCTGCATTTTCCTAAGGCTAGCAGAAGGATGCAACTTGACCTGAATGGCTTTGTGTAGCATAGATTTATCTGTGTCAGACAGAAGGCAGGTAGCCTTTATTTTGACATCATGTAAATTGGTGTCTTTTATTTGAATGCATTGAAATCATTTTGAAGTTACTGCAGTCCACTTAGATGGTTCAATGTCTTGAAGTCAACTCTCCAATAAAGAACTTCAAGCTTTGTCACCACAATATTGCTCCCCTCTCATATTATTCTCTCAATTAACCTTAAGTTCCACATAAATTTGAATTCTGTAAGGGCTTTTGTCCGAATCACTTATATGACTGGCAACTGTTCATCAACTGGATCGACAGGCAAAATGAAAACAAAACCAAAACATTTTGGGACTTTGTTTCTTCCTTCAAAATGCCTAAAATAGGACAAAACTATCTTGACTTCACCATAGATTTATTATAGAAGAACAATGTGTATGTTTTATATCACACTTCAATAAAATTAGCAATAGTTAAAAGGAAATGGAGCAAAACATACAGAGACAAGAACTAAATACCACACCATATGATGTTGTCCTTGGGAAAAAATATAACTTTCCAATTATGATGATACACACAGAGATTCCTCTTATACTGAAACTACTAGTGTATGTCTGGAATAAGTCACTATCGTTATTAGAATTCACTTTATAAATCATAGAATGGTTCACAGCAGAGACTAAATGAAGTGTGAAGATTAGTGATTGTATTTATGTATCCATGCAGATTCAGATTCATTCTTACTTTAAATAGCCAAATTAAAATCAGTACAAAAGGAAGCCAGGGTATGGTCTGAAGGATGTCACCTTGCTGAAGATAAGCATGTCTGGATATGACCTGGATGGGAGACCTATGTGAAGGGAGAAAGGCAACCTACAAATTTAAGAACATAAATAAGTAAATACACATCAGATATTGCTTTAAGAAAGCATTGGGTTCCTAGGACACCTCCTAAAATGATTGGGTTACTGATTTGCTCTCTGAGTACCCAGGATTCTGTCCATGACTTCTGATGTTTGAGGCTACTGATTTGATTAGCTTCAGTACAACTAGACCACCATGCCATCCTAAATCCATTTTTTGTTGAAGTTATTTTTTGCTTATTACATTGAGTTGGACTCTGTCTTACTCATGCTTAAATTAGATACACTGAATTCAATTCATAATTGACTTGTCCGATTGATTCCAACAGATCTAACTCTAAGCATGACTACGTCTAGATCCAACCCATTCTTATTTATTCATGGCCTGTGTTATCTTCTTGAACCCTGCCCATCACGGCTGGGAAAATCTAGTAAGAGGGGATTGACTAGATGGGTCCAGGTAGTGATTAATGTATCACTACGGGAGGGACCTATACCCACTGCCTTGAAAGACATGGAGGTGCAGCCCCTCTTAAAGAGGCCTTCCCTGTATCCAGAGGTTTTATAAAATTACCTCCCAGTCCTGGTCATCCTTTCCTGGGCATGGTGATTGAAAGGGTGGTGGCTGGCCAGCTGCAGGTGTGCCAGGTAGAATGAGATTATCTAGACCCATTTCAATCTGGTTTCAGACCCAGTTTTAGCACCAAAACAGACTTGGTCACCCTGATTTATAACCTTTATTGGAAGAGAATCAAGGAAAAGTGAGCCTCGTGGTTCTCCTTCACCTCTCAGTGGCTTTCAACACCATTGACCATAGTGTCCCTCTGGAACGACTCGGGTGCTGGGAGCTGGAGGCACTGTATTACTACTAGAAAGTAATTCTGGGAGAATATTGTTCATCTCTGTGACTTTTGAGTTGTGTGGTCCTGCAAGGGTCCATTCTGCCTCCTGTGCCATTCAACATTAAACTATTGGGAGCTGCCTTCTAAGGATTTAGAGTACAATGTCATCAGTATGCTGATGACAACCAACTCTATCTCTCCATTTCATCAAATGGAGACTGAAGATGTTGCACTGTTCATCTAATGGGGACACAGAAGAGACTTTGAAGACATTGGACTGGAGTCTGGAAGCAGTGATGGGCTGGATGAAGCCCAATAAACTGAGGGTAAATCCTGATAAGATGAAGGTGTGGTGGGCGGGCAGTCCCTATGTCTGGAAACTGGGTGGAGAAACTGTTCTGTTCCATCCTTCCTGAAAGGACATGTTTATAGTCAGGGAGCTTGGAGTCTCAAGTGGCTTCTATGGCTAGGAGTGTTAATGCCCACCTCAGGCTGGTCCACCAATTACAGTCATTCCTGGACCATGATTGTCTGGCCTCAGTTGTCCATGCTGTGGTGATCTTCAGGCTGGACTACTGTAATGTGCTGTATGTGGGGCTGCCCTTGTAAATGATCTGGAGGCTGTAGCTAGTGCAGAATATGGGTAAGTGAGGCAGCCTGATGGGACTATTGCCCTATTCACATGGCAGCTGAAAGACGTGTTAAAGACACAGCTTTTGCCATCACAATAGATTTGCAAGGTCACACTTCCTACCTTCAAATCTGCTGTTTTCCATTCACACTAGTTGGTGTTCCTCTGGGAAAGATTGGTGTCGCTGTTTCATGCCCTCGCCCCCAAATTTACATGATTACTCCCTCCAGTGTATTGCTATTGCTAATGGAGAAGGGAAGGTTTTTTTTGTCAGTTTCATTGCTTCTTGTCAATTGCACGTCTCTTCCTGCTGAAGCAGACAGCTTCAGAGTGCAAGTGACACAATACTGACTGGGGGGGAGATGGTTTTCTTTGTCAATTTCATTGTCTCTTCTTGTCAATTGCATACCTGTCCTGACTGAAGCCCAGAGCATGGGGGTGCAATTGAAATGAAACTGAGTAGGGGGGAGGAAGGAAGGCTATAGCAAACTCTGAAGTAGGAAGACAGAGAGGGAGCTGGAAGTGGCTGCTTAAGCCACCAGAAATAAAATGGAATTCATGGAGAGTTTAGTGGGCAGAGAAAGGGAAGTATCTGAAAGCAAGGATCCACCCACCCAGCAAAAAAAATTGAAGGAAAGCACCTGCATTGAGTAATGCTATGAAGCAGAAACGGTTTGAAACAGGTTTTCCTTCACTTTTCACATTATCTCCGGATTGGTTTAATGCAGATTTAAAGGGAAAAACTGCATTCTAGTTTTTCTTTGCCTGCAACGTCACGTGAACCATGCAAATTAAATGGGGATGCAAGTAGCACCAATCTCACAGTAAGTCACCATGTGAATGGGCCCTATGTGTCACCAGCCTTGGAAGCTCTGCATGGACTGCCAGTGAGCTTTAGCACTGAATCAAGGCTGCTGGGTGCAGCCCAGTTGATACTGACCTGTGACAGAAACTTCTTGGTGGTGGTTCCACATTTGTGAAATACCCTTCCTTGTGAGGTGCATCTGTCTAATTACTACCTTTCAGGAGTAATTTGAAAATCATGGCTGAAAGATAACAGTTCCTGGCAACCTTGAAATTATCAGCTGTGAGGTTATGTCATTGTTTTACATGTTTTAGTTGTTTTTAATAGTTAAAATATTTTATTTTATTCTTAACTATATTGCTTTATCATTTTGGTGTTTGCTGCCCTGGGCTCCTTTGGAAAGAAAGTCAGGATATAAAATTAATTAATAAATGATTAAATAAACACATCAATAGCAACAAAAGAAATCATATGAGAAGCAGCAGGAATCTATATTTTTACTGTGCAGGGAACAATCAACCAGAATTGCTATCAAGCAGAGAGGAACCATGTTGTAAATTCATTCCCATTTTACCTGGAATTGGCAAGTAAAAATGGCTTACTTGGCCACTACCACACTGGCAGCTGGTAAGGAGGTATCGACATTATACCAAAACAGAATACCTGTAGGCTCTTTATAGTGCTGGTAAACCTTTTAAATTTCAAGAAGAAGCTGGAAATAAATGAGACCACTTTCTACAGAGCATTTAACTGTGTTTGACGTTTGTAGCCATTGCTTAAATAAAGCCTGATATGTGTTGCAATTGACAATTTACAGCTGCACTACACAATAAAAGAGAAGTTTGTTATGCTTTAGGTTTCCCAGCAGCATTCCCTTCTGAACCTGTGTCTTTCCCTTTGTAGCCTGAGAGTATGTTGCAGCTTTGCAAAACCTCAGCTTAGTGTTCAAAGTGTATCTCAATGACTAAAAGGAATACTGGGGATCCCAGCTGTAATAACATACCAATAATGAGCAAAACAATTGCATTTCTAGCTCTCATTGTTTCAAAATCTTGAAAATGTAATTGCGTTGACTTTGTTGAGCAGATAGGTGTGTGTGTGTGTGTGTGCTAGCAAGTGCACAAAAGTCTTCTCTGTGAATTTTGATGTCTAATATGTGATGGCTACTTTTGATGAGAAATGTTTGAGGAATTTGATCTTTACAAATATTATGGCCTGATTTTTACCTCCAAGATGAATGAGTGGATCAGAAGTACACAAATCAGCTGGCTTCCACACTTCCCAAATGTTCTGACCAAGTTTTTTGCTCAAATATATCACAATGTTTTTAAATGTGTGTTTTGAGAGAAAGTACTTTAAAATATGCATTTATATATGTATTTACATTTGAATTTTGTGTATTTTTTTAAAAAAATGGGCTAAAATGGGCTGAAAATAGACTGATTTTCCATCCCTACCTTCGATAGTGATATGGTTTGAATTAATAGTTAATAGTTGAGAGTTATAACTGTATCATTTTGTTAGACACTACTTCTCCAGGGTTTTCTGGTAACATTAAATAACAGTTTTTTCCATAGTTTATCACCTGGGATATTTCTAACACAAACATACTTTATTAAATTCTATTTGTGCAGTGTTTCCTTCTCATTGCCTTCCCAGGTCTAAATTATGCAAGGAGACTCCCTATATCAGAATATCACCCTCCAACTCATGAAAGAGGGTGTTAAGACTGTCACTGTTTTGTGGGAGGGATTCAAGTACACACAGGAACAATAGGTTTAGCAATTAAAGTAGATTAAAACACTCTGTCACTCTAGCACAATACAGCTACTTAAAAACACACACAAAGAAACTTTTAGCAGTTAGGAAAGTGATATGGAAACATACTGAAAAGTACAGGATGATTAAAGGGGAGATGTGTAAACATCCAGCAAGCAAATCAGGATAAATGCCGAATCAATGTGTATTGTTACCAAGCCACCCTGTAACAAATAGGAATGAATGCTTGTTTTTTTTTTAAAAAAAACCCACAAACATTGTCTAACCTCCACATAAGTGTTGTGCAAGCAAATCAATGCTAAATAAACATGTCATCTGGAGGAGCCAGCAGAGGGCTGTAGTTTCCATATTATTTATTTATTTATTTATTTATTTTATTCAGCTTATATCCCGCCCGACTAGCAAACAGCTCTCTGGGCGGCAAACATAGAAACATATACAATAATAAAATTACAGGATCAATATAACAAATATAAAAGTACACCATCTAAAATAAAAATTACAACATTTACATAAATAACTTAGATTAAAATGCCTCAGAGAAGAGAAAGGTTTTAACCTGGCGCCGAAAAGATAATAGTGTCGGTGCCAGGCGTACCTCCTCGGGGAGACTATTCCACAATTCGGGGGCCACCACTAAGAAGGCCCTAGATCTTGTTACTACCCTCCGGGCCTCCCTATGGGTCGGGACCCGGAGGAGGGCCTTCGTAGTAGACCGTAGTGTACGAGCCGGTTCGTAACGGGAGAGGCGTTCCTGCACGTATCGTGGTCCCGTGCCATATAAGGCTTTATAGGTTAGTACCAACACTTTGAATCTGGCCCGGTAGCATATTGGAAGCCAGTGCAAGCGGGCCAGAACAGGTGTTATATGCTCAGACCGCTTAGTTCTTGTTAGCAGTCTGGCCGCCATATTTTGCACTAGCTGTAGCTTCCGAACTGTCTTCGGAGGTAGCCCTATGTAGAGCGCGTTGCAGTAGTCCAAACGTGAGGTTACCAGAGCATGAACCACTGATGTAAGGTCCTCCTTACTCAGATAGGGACATAGCTGGGCTACCAACCGAAGTTGGTAGAACGCATTCCGTGCCACCGAGGCTACATGGGCCTCAAGTGATAGGGAAGAGTCTAAAACGACTCCCAAACTATGAACCTGATCCTTTAGGGGGAGTGTAACCTTGTCCAGGACAGGGTATGTATTCACCATCTGACTAGAGAAACCATCCACCAGCAGCATCTCAGTCTTATCAGGATTGAGTCTCAGTTTGTTAGTTCTCATCCAGTATAGTTTCTGCTGAGTTAAACACATACACACACATCCTAAAAAATTGTTAAAGATAATCTACAGCAGTGGATTCCAAGCTTTCTTCTCCTAGAGACTGCTTGGAAATTGCTGATGGTCTTGGTGGACCACTCAGTGATATTTCTGCCTGTTGTAACAATTGTAATGCACCTGGCTAGATGCTGTGTGATTTTTAATTACATTTTTATAGCTTCTAAACAGGGTGGTTCATGACAGATGCTATTGGAGATCGCTGATTCATAGGGTCACCATAAGTCATAATTGAAGGCACATAACAGCCTTCTTTTTTATATATTTTATTATATTACAATTTGCATTCCAAAGTATTCAAATTGTGTTACAATAAAATACAAGATTACAAATAAAAGAAGCAATAAAATACAATTAAAAATCAATATGATTATTTAATACAAATATGCCGTGGACCACCTGAATGAAGTTCATGGACCCCTGGTGGCCCACAGACCAGTTTGAGAACTCCTGATCCACAGCCATTTATCTCTTTCCATATGTGTTGCATGTTTGTACTCATTTAAAATGTCCCTGAATTTTCTCTGCAGTTTTCCCACAATTCAACTTGTTTCCCACTCATATTCACAATTATGGATTTATCATAATCAGTTACTCATCCTCTACTAGCTCATCCATTCATCACCTTCCTATCCATATTTTTATATGCAGAAAATCAAGTCAATATTGTATCTTTCCTGCCATTTTGTTTCATGCTTGAGAAGGTGTGTATTATTTATCTTGTGAGATATAAAGAGGTGTATTTACATAATGAGAAGCTCAGCTGCTTTTCTGTGGCTCCCAACATTTTCAAAGCTTAAATGCTATAGTTTTGGCATAGTTTATTTCATCTCAGTGAGAGTTTAGTTCTCTTCTAGTAAAATTGCATCTGAACCAGCTTTAGTAAGCACTTTATATCACACCAAAATACATAGTGAAAAGTGTTGCTGTAAAGAAGTGTGAGAGAGTTTGTAATCAATAAGTGTCTGATGCCTCCTTGACTGGTGCAGGGGAATCTTCTGAAAGAGAGTAATTTTTTTTATATATATCTACTTATTAAATTTATTAGTCGCCCATCTGGCTGGCTGTCCAGCCACTCTGGGCGACGTACAAAATAAAAACATACAAATACATTAAAACATTAAAAATCTCAACAACAATAATAAAACCTAACCCACCCCAAAAGCCTGCCTGAAGAGCCAGGTCTTCAAGGCCCGGTGGAAGCTCATCATAGAGGGGGCATGGCGGAGATCATTCGGAAGGGAATTCCACAAAGTGGGGGCCACAATTGAAAAAGCCCTCTCCCTAGTCCTCACCAGTCTAGCTGTTTTAACTGGTGGGATAGAGAGAAGGCCTTTTGAGGCTGATCTTGTTAAGCGGCATCCCTGATGATGTTGGAGGTGCTCCTTCAGATAGACTGGGCCAAAACGGTATAGGGTTTTAAAGGACAGAACCAACACCTTGGGCCCGGAAAACAACCGGTAACCAGTGCAACTCCTTCAGCATTGGAGTGATGTGATCTCGCCGGCAGCTGCCTGTAATCAGGCGAACCACCACATTCTGTACCAGTTGCAGCTTCTGGACCATTTTCCCGGATAGTCTAACACAAGTGGAGGGAAAAGGAGAGACTTGCAATGACTTCTTTCTTACTAAATTACATTGCCCTGTACTGAAAAGAAGAAGCTACCACCACTGTTAGTCTGGGTGCCCTTGCTGTCCACAGCCCCCTTGTATCTTTGTCTATAAAGCATACAACCCTGGGTTGCTCTGGATACTTGATGATGTTACAATATCTCCCTTCACCGCTGCCACCATATATTTGATACTGTTCCCTTCAGCCTTGGTAATTACCCTGCCCTCCCTTCTGGTCTGTGCATCCCCAGCCAAGGATCTTGGTTTTGGTAAACCAACAAAAGTATTTATTTGATAAAACCAGGAAATAACAAGATTACTTTAGGAATGTTCAACAAGCGTATGGTTTCATATAGTGTCACTCTTTGAGTTTCCAGTGATATATATTCTGCCTAAATACCAGCCAAATATAATCCAACCCACAACCAACTCCAATCCACACTCCACAACCAACCACCAACAACTCCCCCACCCAACAGAACCCTGAACCAACGGTCATCCTCTCATTTATACCTTCAGCCACTCAAATGTTCAGCCAATCATCATACAGCATTCTCCAGCATTCCAGCCCATGTACTCCCCCCTCTAACTCAGTCACTTACCATATATCACTTAATAAACCCACACTTACCATATTTACAGTCATCAAAATACAGGGGCATCACAGGTACGTCTCTTCCCCCTCCCCCATGCCCATGAGGAGCTGGGATGGAGGACTTAACTGTGGTGTATCTTTAGCTGAGTGAGGATAAGAATGTTCAGCCAGCATAGCCCTGGCTGAGCTGGAGATCTGCGTATTCCAAACTCACTCATTCCGGTGGATCTAAGATTTGGATTGCTCCCTAAGTAAAGAAAGCAGCAACCAACCCCCCCAAAATTGGGGACAATTTTTTGTCAGATTTTTTGGTGGGGTTTCATTTTGCCATCTGCCCATCTAATGAATACTGGAAAAAGAGCTGGCCAAAAGTTTCAGCTGAGCTCCAGTTCAAATTCCACCTCAATCATAATCTTGTAGGCTTCTCACAGGCATCTGGTTGGCCACTGTGAGGACAGGATGCTGGACTAGATGGGCCACTGGCCTGATCCCACAGGGCTCTTCTTATGTTCTTAAACTCATCAGGCATGCTTAAGCAACACTGTCCATAATAACACTCACCACCCTTATAGCTTGATACTAAGGATTAATAAGGTAATGCATGTGAAGCACACTAAACACTCCAAAATACTACACTAAGGCTAAATATTATTTTTATGTATGCATGTATTTATTTAGACAATTTCTAACCCACTCTTTTGTTAAAAATAATCCCAGAAAGGGGTACACTATAATAAACATAATGAAATGCAAATTATAGAAAACAAATAAAACTTTATAAGACATCAACAGGAACAAAACAGATGGATATAGGTACGGTAAATGTAATGTATTTATTCGATGCCAATTTGCAGGTAAATCATCTCAGAGGAGTCAACAAAATTAAAATATTAAAATAAGTACATAAAACTGTATCAAATCAATAGCAGCTGAAGTTAAAAAAAACCAGAAAGGCAGACTGTAAAATTCTACATCAGGGTTAGGTAACTGCTGGACAAAGAACTGAATACGGACCTCTGCTTAATTTCATCTGGACCCTGGGTAATCCCAGAGACTTTTCACTGCTGATGTGGCAGGTAAAGCTGCTGCTCAGGGACAAATCCAAGACAAAAGAAAAAAGCCCTGTCCTGGTGGCACTGAGGAAATGAGGCACTGCCTAGCTGAGGACGGCAGCTCTGGACCAGCTCTGCTTCACCAGCAGAATAAAATTCCTTTGAAATTGTCACTGAAATTCTCACAGGTGGACTGCAGGGTTTTTGTTGGGCTTACTTTATTTCCAAGGCAGGCAAGGAGAGTTTGTAATCATTTCACATTCTGTGAGTTGTCTCTCACAGTACACACTGCAGCCTTCCTGGGGGCCCACATTTCAAGCAAAGCCCAGAGGAAAACATTGCGTGGTAACTCCTCCCATGAGGCTTTTTCAGATCAGGAAGTGTGGGCAGCTAGGAAAACGACAGAGTGCTGGTGCAACGATTGATGAAGGGTGCAGGAACCGTATAGTAACCTCAGCCACCTCACAATTATAAGGTAAGTTCAAACATTGCATCTACCAAAATTCTAAAGAAATTAGAATTTCATAAGTCCCCTGAGAATCAAGCAGTATAAACAAAATAGAAAACTTGCAAGAAATGGAGGGTAGGTTTCAGTAATGGAATGGACTGCCTTCAAGTCGATCCCGACTTATGGTGACCCTATGAATAGGGCTTTCATGGTAAGTGGTATTCAGAGGGGGTTTACCATTGCCTCCCTCTGAGGCTGAGAGGCAGTGACTGACCCAAGGTCACCCAGTCAGCTTCATGGCTGTGTGGGGATTCGAACCCTGGTCTCCCAGGTCATAGTCCAGCACTCTAACCACTACACCGCCAGGAAAAAAATCCCATTCTCGCTCTTCATCTTTAAAAGCCTAGGCAAATATAATTGTTTCCATCTGTGTCAAAAAGACATTCGGCTCCAGGCAAACTTCCTCAGGGAGAAAGTTCCAAAATTAGGAAACTATAATAGGAAACACCCTATCTTGGGTCAGCATCCACCTCAGATTAGCAAATGGAGGGAGACAGAAAAATGCATCTGATGAAGATCCCTATAACTGGGCAGGATTCTGCAGGAAAGGCTATTCTTGGGGTACTATTAACTAATGTTAATTTTGCATGTACAATTTTTTCAGTAACATTAAGCCTGCTCCTTGGGTGAGAGCCAACACATTTCATATAAACTACACTGATCCATCCCAAAACATTGTTTTAATCTAATCAACTATCAGTAAAGGCTGAGAGGTTATTACTAATTTCATGCCTCCTTTAATGCAGCTGAACCAGAACAGGAGAACTCTGACATTTTAGAATGCTTGGTGAAATTTATATTGACATAATGTATTTACTCTTTTAGATTATTTCCTGCCTGTGGCTCACTGGAGGGAAAACAAGTCCTCTTTCAAAAAGCAAAAGAATATCACTTTGCAATCACTTGGGGCATCTAATAATGATCGCTTTTTGCCCCATGACATAATGAAGATTATGTGAAGATTATGTCACATTTTCATTCTGCCTTTCGTGGACTTTTAACAACAAGCATATAATAGCTCTCAGCAGTGATGTGTACAGTAGTGATATATGCTAAACAGATTTGGGGAAAGAACATTTTTGGCTAGGTATTTATATTTGCTGGGCCAACAAAAGATCTTAATCTGTGCTGCTGGAAAGGGTTGAGGTTGAATAGGTGACTGTGTCTGCTGATCTCTACCAGTAGAGTCAAGGGCACTGCAGTCATGGAAGCTGCAGTAGAGGAAGCACGACAACCTCTGATGTTCAAGCTGGTGGCAGCTGGCTTAAGTCTTCACACTGGGAGTTTAAGAGGCAAGGATGGGTGTGCCGGACTGGATATAGATCTTCTGGATCCTAGGCCAATTCATTCACATCTGCTGTGCTGTGGTCCAGCTGGCACATAAAAATGAAAAAAAAGAACTGCCCCCTCAACTTTTCACCTAGGCTTCTAGCCCCTCTTAGGATTGCTCTGCCAGACTTTGTATTATCATTGAATGGAGGAACTGACAAATATCCACAATTAATTCTACATACAAATATGAGGAAGCAAATTGCACCCAGTTCTTAGATGTGATCCTGAGCAATATATATATATATATATATATATATATATATATATATATATATATATATATATATATATATATATATATATATATATATATATATATATACTGATCATAGAGTGGGGGTGAATGAGCTCCCCTCTGGCATCCAAAGACTATGCAGTGAAGCTATAGAGTCACATGGTGAAGCCCTACCCGCCACTGGTGCACCCACGCCATGTGCCCCACCTTACCCCCTGCCACCCATGCATTTAGTGTGTGCCAGAAAGAGATCTGTACATGTATCAATATAGTGTGTAAAACTCCTCCATGCAAACAATGTTCTGATTGACCCAGCATCCCCTCTCTTGGATGTAGAAGGTCAATGCAGGTACATGAGTAGCCCCTTCTCACTAATGTGCAGTCAGCATGACTAGCCCACATGACCCTGCAACCCCCTTCAGCATTCATATGGTAACTTGATTCCAAAAACAATAATCTGGTGTCAAATTTCCCTTCTCCCCTTCATCTGTAGTAAAGTCAATGATGTGATGTCATCACATATGTTCCTCGGTTCCTTCTCTATGCTACTGGCTCCTGCCAGAGTAGAAGAGGAGAGAGGAAGGTAAAGTATCATGGAAAGAAGTGGGGGAATGTGACATGGGTTGCTTCCCCCACCCCCACCTCCACCCCTGATAGCCATCTGTGAACACAGTATCAGGTCTAGTTCCAGCCTTACAGCAAGTAGAAAGAGTGAGGTCAGGCAATACATGTTACACAAGGGAACTGTCCCTTGTACCATAGAGGACACAAGTTGCAATGGAGGAGGTCAGGTCATTATCTTTCGGGATGCAGAATTGAAATATTATCTCTCTGTGGGTTGAACAAAGATTTTCAAGTACAAGTTCATTATTTTCTGATAGCTATACAAGGATGCTTGAAACAATATCATTACTACTGTTTAAAATTATCCATGTTTACTATTAATAACATTAGCTTTTAACTTGCAACCATGAATGTCTTTTTTAAAGAATTTGATACATCATTGTCACAGGGAGTTGGGAAGTAAAGAGTGAAAATGATGAAAAGTGCTTAAAATGTTTAAGTTTGATGTTTTGTTACACCCCAAGGCCCGCATGTCCCATCCTGCCTTCCTGTCATCCTTACTCTTCCTTGTTCCTGAACAAGCAATCACCATAACCTCTGTTTTACCCCCTGCCATCATCCTGATCCAGTTGAAGACACTGTGTCAATTTCACAAGCAAAGATCTAAAAATCCTTAACCTATCCTGTGCTGGGGATCTTCTGCTGGTATTAGCTGGTAAGGTTCCATGATGAAATCTATGCTGTTCAAAGAAAGAGAGACTGCTGATTCTAGGCTTAAATACTGCTGCAGCATATAAAATAAGCTCCCTGCCTAGGTTGGCAGTTAGGCCAAAGTTCAGAAGTTGGAAGAATCACTTCTTGTTTATTTAAACTGACTGCAAATACCATGTTCTGTATACTCTGTAAATAAATCGAACAATTTGGTTAAAGTACAGTTAGTGTGGTTTGGTCCAAGGGGATTCCGAACAGCCTTCAGTACATGGGTAGGGAACCTTTAGCCTTCCAGATGTTGCTGAACTACAACTCTCATCAGCTCCAGCAAGCATGGGCAATGGCCTGGGATGATGGGAGTTATTGTTCAGCAAACCTCTGTAGGGCTAAACGTCCTTCACACCTGCTGTAGTATCTCACCCCACATCCTTGCCTTGGCCCTTTCAGTCAAGCTACTGCAGAGTCCTACTGCTCTATATTCAGTAGGCAGTAGTAACTAACAACAGTCCACTGGATTATTAGTCTATTTTATTATTAATTTAACCCTATCAAGGTGAAGCATCTAGATACTTGGCTAATTTGGTCTTCCTTGTGAACTCCAGGCCTTGTCAAGGTGCAAAGAGGATTAAGGATTCTGTACATCACAGTCATATAAAAGTATTTTGTCTCATTATCAATCAGCTTCTTATGAAAGGCTATTGAATTGCTAAGCAATCTAGGGCATGCATGGTGTTTTAACTATATTAGCAAAAAAGATTTTCAGAAGAGGAACACACAAACTGTAGAACAAACAAAACACAAACAAGAACAAAATACCATTGCCATTTCCTCTATATGATTAATATTGCTGTTTATAGAAAAATCCTAAAGCTGTTCGGAGAGTTGTCTCCAGGCTGCCAGCCAACAACACTTCTTTTTAATGGGGTTAAATAAATTTTCTGCTAACTTGTTATCTAGCTTCATTATTATGCCTAAGCTAAAAGAAGTAACGAGATTTTTTAAAAGAAAACAAAAACCCTTCCAGAGAAAATAGAGGGGAAAAGTAGTGTGTTGCATCTTTATAGATACAGTAATTAAAAAATGGAACACTTAATGAATGATATCTGGTATATAAACAAAATGTTGCATTGGTTTTGCATAGCAAAGTGAGTTGTCTTGATACTTCGTTGTATCCAAATTATGTAGCACAGAGGGCTGTAGGAGTGAGGGGTAATTGCCCTCAAATTGCCTCCTTCTCCATTCCACTGACAGAAGCCTCTGATGGATCAAAGAGCTTACTACCAGAGGAGGGACACCAGGTGGATACAACCTATTGTTTTGATCTTTCAGTGAAGATGGCAGATCTTCCATGGAATATGTATAGTCCTCATGTCTTTGGAGACTATATCAGAGTTTGGAAAAGTTATTTTTTTGAACTATAGCTCCCATCAGCCCCAGCCAGCATGGTGACTGGATTGGGCTGATGGGAGTTGTAGTTCAAAAAAGTAACTTTTCCAAGCTCTGGACTATATGATTCAGTACACCCAATATCTGGCTTTGGTAAGATTGGAGTAAGATTGGAGTTAGTGGCAGACTGTAGAGATCTTGGTAGGAAGCATCATGTTCTTTGCTGACCTGAAAGTGCTTGCAAACATTAGATTCTCCAGTGGGGGAACTGTAGCATTGTCCCTGGCAGCCAAGATGATATCAGCCTCAGCAATCGCCAGCAGTGGAGAATTCCAGTGGGTGGCATGATGGTGATCCTGCAATTTACTGTGCAGCATTAAATACCAAACTTGGTGCAGCAACAGGTGGTAGGAAACAACCATGTGCACACAACTCTAGTTCCTACTCTACATTCTCAAGCCATCAGAGGTGATGTGGGTGAATATGTAAAACAGTGTATTTTGGTCTTATCACCTGGACTTTGGAATTCTCTTCCCCGGGAAGCTCATTTGGTCTTCTCTTTAGCGTTCTGTCAATTTCTGAGTGCTTTCTTGATTCAGAAATCATTTGGGATGGAGGTTATTCCAAAGCTATTGCCAACACACCAAGGAAGACTCGTGACACATATATGGTTGAAATGTTATATTTATTAAAATATAACACATAATCAATCAAATTCCCATCCGCCAATTAATAAATCTCAAATCCTTCGGGCAGGTGAGGCTCAACCTATCTATGAGGGTCTAGACCCTCCAAACCAGGAGGCAAGTCAGTCACATCGTACTGCAACTCCCCAGAGTTAATTTTTCAAAAATTCATGAACGACGTGTTTAGAGACTTGTTGGACACGTATGTAATCTGTTACTTAGATGATATCCTGGTGTTCTCAAAGAACCAGGAAGACCACGACCAGCATGTGAAGACGGTGTTGAAGAGACTGACAGAAAATCACCTGTATGCTAAATTAGAGAAATGTGGATTTGACCTCAAGTCTCTAGACTTCCTTGGATATCGAATCTCAGCGGAAGGCGTGGAGATGGACCCAGGGAAAGTAAGCTGCATATTGGACTGGGGCCAACCTGTCACCAAAAAGGATGTACAATGGTTTTTGGGGTTTGCCAATTATTACAGAAAGTTCATTCCAGGGTTTTCCAAATTAACAGCTCCTCTGACTGACTGTTTAAGGGGGAAGAAGAAGTTTCAATGGACAGAGAACGCCACCGAGGCCTTTGAGGAGCTGAAGAGAAGGTTTGCTACTGAGCCCATTCTGCGCTTTGCTGATCCGAACCGCCCTTTCGTAGTGGAAGCAGATGCTTCAGATTTTGCCATCGGGGGGGTCCTGCTACAATTAGACCAAGAAGGGAAGGAGCTGCACCCCTGTGCGTACTTCTCTCGGAAGTTAAAGCCTGCAGAGAAGAACTACACAGTTTGGGAGAAGGAGCTGCTGGCCATCAAGGACTCTTTTGAAAACTGGAGACAATACCTAGAGGGGACCTCTCCTCGAATTGAAGTGCGCTCCGACCACAAGAATCTTGAAAGCCTCCAAACAGCCAGAAAGCTGAACCAGAGACAGATAAGATGGTCCCAGTTCTTCACTAGGTTTAACTTCCAGATTACTTACCATGCCCAAGCCAAAAACCAGAGAGCGGATGCCTTATCCAGACAGCCACAATACAAAGAAAGTGAATCCGAGGACCAGCCTCAGTACGTAATCCCACCAGAGAAATTAACGTTGGGAGTATGCCAGCCTTCATGGGAAGAGGAACTCAAAAAGGCACAACAAGAAGATGCAGACATGCTAAAATATCAGCAGGAGACGGGACAAGGTCAAGACTCAGAAGTAACCTTTCACTGGAGAAATGGACTGTTATGGTTCAAAACCGCCAGATATGTGCCAGAAGGGGAATTAAGGCTCAGAATCCTACGCCAGTGTCATGATTCCATCACAGCGGGACACTTTGGGATTTACAAGACCATTCAGAACGTGGCCAAGGACTTCTGGTGGCCTAAAATGTGTCGGGATATTGAGAGTTATGTAAAGTCCTGCTCTGTCTGTCTGCGGACAAAAACACAAACAGGGACACCAGCAGGACTGTTACAACCGTTGCCTGTCCCACACGAACCCTGGAAGGACCTCTCCATGGATTTTATAACTGATCTACCCAAGTCCCAAGGAATGACAGCCATCTTAGTAGTGGTGGATCTACTTACCAAAATGGCACACTTTCTTCCTTGTGCAGGGGCCTTAGAGGCTAAAGAAACGGCCAAGTTATTCATAAAAGAAGTCTACCGGCTGCATGGATTGCCAAACAGCGTAGTCTCAGACCGAGGAACTCAGTTCACAGCCAAATTTTGGAGAGCAATGTGGAAACAGTTGCAGACGGAATTAAAACTCTCCTCCGCCCATCACCCCCAGACAGATGGGCAGACGGAACGCTTGAACGCCGTTTTGGAAAGATATTTACGAAGTTATGTGTCCTATCAACAGACTGACTGGGTATCATATTTGCATTTTGCAGAGTTCGCCTACAACAATTCTCTGCACTCCAGCACTCAACAAACCCCGTTCTTCGGTAATTATGGATTCCATCCTAAAGTCTTTCCAAGCAGCTCAGAAGGAATGCTGGTACCGGCAGCTGAGAACTTCCTTAAGGAATTGCAAGCGGCGCAACAGACACTGAAACAGCAGTTAAACAAAGCCAAAATGGAGTACAAGCGAGTTGCTGACCTGCACAGGAAGGAGGGCCCCCCCTTCAACCGGGAGACCAGGTATGGCTGTCCACCCGCTTCCTCCAGATGTCGGGCAAATGTAGAAAATTACAAGACAAGAGGGTGGGTCCTTTCGAAATAGAAACTCAAATCAATCCCGTGGCGTACCGACTGAAGCTGCCTGACACGTTTAAAATACATCCTGTGTTCCATCGATCCCTCTTAACGAAAGCCGCCCCTCCCAGTGAGTTACGGCCGGAGGAACCTCCCGGAGCTCCACTCCTGGTAAATGAGCAGCTTGAGTTTGAAGTTGAGGAGATCTTAGATTCCAGGATCAGACGCCACAAGCTGCAGTACTTGATTCACTGGAAAGGCTATGGGGTGGCTGACAGATCATGGGAAGATGCAGCTGATGTGCATGCTCCAGAATTGGTAAAACTTTTCCATCAACGTTTTCCCCACCGTCCCAAGCCAGACAAGGGGAGGGGGGCACAGCCTGGGAGGGGGGATGGTGTCGGAAGGCAGAGCTGGGGTCCCAATCCCGGGGAGCTGGATCCCGGAGAGTTGGGAGAAGAGTATTCGGATGGATGGCAGAGGGAAGGGGGAGGAACTTCCCCCCTTTGGAGCGAAGACGAAACAGAGGAACTGCCAGTGATAAGGTCGCTTAGCAACGGGGAGCCTGAGCCCTCCCTGGACATTCTCACGACTCCCCCTCTTTCAGGCTCAGAGCAAGAGGGGGAAGAGGGAGGGCTGCTCACAGCCGAAAAGCGGGGAGGCAGTTTACCATCAGCTCCTCCCCTATCCCCCATCCTGGAATCGGAAACTTCAGAAGAGGAGGGGGTGATGCTTCCCACCTCACCGCGCACACGCAGACAGCTGAAAAGACAGGAGAGAAGGGGGGAAGGCAGGCAGTACCTGAGGGGCAGTTAAGGAGGAGCGAAAGATTGCGCGCCCGTTTGGCCCCTTCTTAAAGAACAGGCGGGAAGAAGTCCCTTGCTCTGTCAACTTTCTCCCAATGCCGCAGGACCTGTATCCCTGTATAGATTCATGAGAAAACGTAGTCTTTGTTTGGACATTACCCTAATAAAACACGAATTAACTACAATCGTTGGTCTGGTTCCTGAGTCACATCCTGGGCCAGACAGGAGGGCACTATGTTGGCTGCCCCATGGCTGAGGTTATTCATGATTAAGTCCATTGATTTCAATTATTCTTCTCTGAATATGACTTAGTCATATACAGTCCATAGTGCCATCAATGTGCATGGCACCTTACCGAGCACAAGACGGCAGGTCCCTGCCCTGAGGAGCTTACTATCTCAAATTTAACACAGAAGAACAACACAGGAAGGGGAAGCAGGAGTAAACAGGGAAACAATATGTTGCAAATGTTTGTGCTTAGTGACAGGCCAAATTGCACTAAGGCATGGGAACTAGGGGGTTGGCCCAGAGACTTCATGGAAAAAGCGGGGAGGAAATGGAGGATGGATTTAAATAAAATAAAAGAGATGACATCTCGCAAGTGTTCTGGGACTTCTGGGAGTTTATTAGGATAGTGTGTGAATGCTAGTAAAGGGTTACAGTGTTATGCATGGGATGTTCCCAAATTCCCATTAATGAAATTGTGCCATGCTCACACTGAATTAAAAACCTTGATGCTAGGGATACTATTGCAGTGAAGGCAAAACCAGACATCCATCCCTGACACAGTGGTCCAAGCTCAAACTAATGACATCCTACAGAGAAGATATGAAATATGTGTCTGTGCACAGACTACAGAAAGATGCACTGCACTCCCTGAGGTCTTTGCAGTATACAAGCCCTTTCTCCACACATCACCTGTCACACTGATAGGTCTTTTCCTAGTTCTGGATGAAAGAGACAGCAATGGCAAAGACTGGCTAACATGCCAAGTAAATGCAGCCTGCGCTGCACTTGGAGAAATTAGGTTGCAGTTGGGCATTTCAAACAGGGGATAAGGTGGGTTTACTGAGCTTGTAAAGCATGCGATGGCAGATAAGGGGAGGAAAAGGCTCACTAGATCACTCATATCTTCTGAATTATAAATTCTAATGCTTTAATGGGACTTTAACAAAATTGATTTTATAAGTCTTCAGTATGAAATATTTATACACATTCATTTCTTATGAACTATAAAAATAGTTATGCTGCAAAATCCACTGTCTTAAGGACTATCATTCATTTTATTATGTGTTTTAAAAATTAAATATGTAGTCAAATTCCTCCAGAGTGAACATAAAAATATGTTATGGAGTAAATTCATTTATTTTCATATGCACTTTACAAACCCTAGGCCTTCAAAATTAATTGAAAAGATTTTGTGCTATAAAGCAATCAGCAATTTTACACTTTGTGGCATTAGAAGTTAGTTTCCCAAAACTACCTAACCACCAAAAACAGAATTAGTGAGCTTATAGTAAAATTCATTCAGGATTTGTTTACATGTTTTAATTCTGGTAAGCCATGGACTTGGCAAGCAAGGAAATACAACTGCAGATAACCAATGACCCTTTTATCCTAGAGCAGGGGTAGGGAACCTTTTTATTCCAAGGGCCACATTCCCTTATGTACAACCTGGGGGTAGGCACATGCCAGTGGTGGACAGGGCCAGAAGCATATATGTTTGGTACAATGAATATTCACTAATAGGCAAAAAACCTTGAGGTTTAAGAATGTATCTATAGCCCACAGCTATTTCTATCAAATGTTAAAAAGCAGGGAAATTGGGCAGCTATAGTGAATGCACCAGGGGAGCAGGAGACCTGACCGCCTCTCTGAGATATTGTACTGCCCTACAAATTGGTCAAAATGCAAACACCATTTGGGTTGGTCTTTCACAGTCCAATCCACTTCCTGTGTAGCTTGGAAGAATTTGGTAACATGTGCCTTTTCTCTCTTCATTACCTCTCTGTTTTTCTTTCACCTCTTCCTACATTCCCCTCAAAATGATACTGCAATCCTATCCCAACCCCACTTACCTGGGAGTAAGTTCCACTGAGCTCAGTGGGACTCACTTCTGACCCTGAGAGACCAGGATTCGAATCCCCACACAGCCATGAAGCTCACCGGGTAACCTTGGGCCAGTCACTGCCTCTCAGTCTCAGAGGAAGGCAATGGTAAACCCCCTCTGAATATTGCTTACCATGAAAACCCTATTCATAGGGTCACCATAAGTCGGTATCAACTTGAAGGCAGTGCAACAAAACAACATGAGCAGACACATAGGCAAACTCACCTCCTTTTCTCTGCCCCCCCAACTGTTTCTTCTAAGGAGCTGGAATCCTAATCCTTCTTACATGGGACTAAGTCCCACCAAACTGAATCGGATTTACTTTAGACTAGGTTTGGGGTTAGGATTGTACTATGCATGTAATCAAACTTAATTTTGTAAAAATTAATTGGGTGTTAAAACAAATTAAACCAGAACTGTCACTAGAAGCTAAAATGATGAAACTGAGGTTATCATACTTTAGACACATAATGAGAAGACATGTTTCACCAAAAAAGACAATAACGCTGGGAAAAACAGAATGGAGTAGAAAAAGAGGAAGGCCAAACAAGAGATGGATTGATTCCATAAAGGAAGCCACAGACCTGAACTTACAAGATCTGAACAGGGTGGTTCATGACAGATGCTGTTGGAGGTCCCTGACTTGAAGGCACATAACAACAACAACAAGCCCCATTGAATAAGTGAAATTTACTTCTGAGTAGACATTTTTAGAATTACAGTGCGAGCCCTCAGAATCTTTTCCCCTTTTCTCTCTTCTGCCCTTCTCTCAAAATAGCAGTTTTCACTTGACTGAGCCCACAAGAGGTTTTAACTCCATTTAAATTTGTAAAACAAACTCTTTTTTTAAAAAAAAGAGTCAACAATTTAAACAGTTGACTCCTAGCTCTAGTTTGCTGACAAGTCTTCTCACATTTTTAGGCACTCCACTTAACTGGGAGTAAGCCCCACTGAACTCAGTGTGATTTACTTCTGAGTAGAGTTTTTCCTCCTTCCCTTCAAAATCATTGCAAGCATACAGAAGCTCTGCTCCACTTACCTGGGAGTAAGCCCCACTGAACTCAATGGGATTTACTTCTTCTTTTTTTTTTTTTCAATAATTTTTATTCAGATTTTCATAAAACATACAAGACAAAATCATAAAACATTCAAAGACAAAAAACAAAATCAAAAATAGTTAAACAAAAAGAAAAAAAGAAAAAAAAAACAAAAATAAAAAATAAAGAGTAAAATATTGACTTCCCATTTGTCAAAGATCAAATCAGTTATAAGTCTATAATATATAACAATCCTGTCTCTTAAGTCATATTATAAAATCACTTTCCTCCAGTAGTTATCTTACTTAATCATCAAATCTCATAAACATTACTTTATTCTTTCCACAAAAAGTCAAAGAGAGGTTTCAATTCTTTAAGAAATATATCTATCAATTTTTTTTTCCAGATAAGCATATCGATTAATCCATCTCATTACTAATTATGATAATCTTATTGTCATAACCATAGTCAAAATAAACATTTCAATTAATCCATCACATCAGAATCTGTTAGGTTCAGTAATTTCAGTAGCCATTGTTCTATTATCCCTATTAGTTCCATTTTCCATCTTCCATCTTCAGTAGTCTTGTTAAGTCCAGTAATTTCAGTATCCAATCTTCCATTATCAGTATTCCATAATAATCTTGCTGTCAAAGCCATAGTCATATAGTAAGAGTCTAATGGGAATTACCTCTATCCCAAATATTTTCTTGCCATCCATTCTGAATAGGTTGCTGAAATACAGCTGTAAAATCATATCTCTGTTCTTTTTTTCAAAATACACTGGGTCATCTCTTGAAAGTTTTTCCATTGTCACATGGCTGCAGTTAATTCCATAGATTTTCTCTATATTGGGCTCCATCACATCATTCCAGTCCAGAAGATTATCCATGCCATTAATAACTTTATCTCTAGAATCTTCATTAATTTCTTCAGAGATAACATTGAGTTCCAAACAATAGATTTTATTTCTAAAGTCCATAGACTCCAAATCTTGTTCCTGTTCCACGTTTGTTCCAATCTCCGGGATCTCCTCTCTCACAGGGACCCCTGTTCCAGTCTCCAGGGTCTCCTCTCTCACAGGGACCCCTGTTCCAGTCTCCAGGGTCTCCTCTCTCACAAGGACCCCTATGTCTTTAATCTCCTGTGTCTCCAAACAATAGATTTTGTTTCTAAAGTCCATAGACTCCAAATCTTTTTCCTGTTCCACGTTTGTTCCAATCTCCGGGGTCTCCTCTCTCACAGGGACCCCTTCCAGGGTCACCTCTCTCACAGGGACCCCTATATCTTTAATCTCCTGCTTCATTTTACTCAATTCAACTTTCAGCTCCTTACAACCCTGTCGCAGGTTTTGTTTCGTTATCTCAATCTCATCCATTATTTTCTGAAACATAGTTATTTCCAGCTTCTCAGCCACTTTCTTAATTGCCATTTTAAAAGAAAAATATAGGAAAACCACTTCTTATTTCAGCAACAATTGGGTTAATACTCCAAACTTGGTGACATCACAATATAAACAGAGCAGACAGCCTTATCTCTCCATAGTTAAGTAAACAAAATGCAGTTCCCAGGATCGAAACAATTAATGGCAGTCGTCAAGAAACAGATTCGTCAAAATAAAATAGACCAAAAAGAGAGTAGTCTCAGACAGTATAATATTCTTCAAAATAAAAATCTGGAATAGAAATCCCTCTTCTGTGTATATCTTTAGAATGCAAATCCAGGACAGCTTTTTGCAACAAAAACAGAGATAAGCTATTAATTAGTGCGTAGCAGAGAGAAGTTATGGCTCCCCAGTGAGATGTCAAAAACCGATCAATCTGGCAAATCTCTTTTAAACAGCAACAATTTAAGTCAAGTAAAAGAAAAATATAGAAAGAAGGGTGCTTGCCTGTTAGTGCGTTCTCTCTTAGAAGATAAGATGAACGTTCGCTTTAACAGATAGAGCTTGCTGTTGAAAATCCGTCCCACCTTCGTCGGCTGGACCTCGTCCCATAAATTAATGAGATCTGGTCGTCCCAACAAAAATAGGCTTTGAGGTTAATCTCTTCGTTTCTCCCTACCCGGGAGAAGTTTAATCAGTCAAAAAAAAAAGAAAAAACTGACTGATATATCTGAATAAGCTTCTTTTGAGGCAGGAGCCCGTCTCAAAAGCAGGCACAGGCTAAGTCACCCTTCCCGGAAGTCTCAATGGGATTTACTTCTGAGTAGACAATTTTCCTCCTTCCTTCCCTGAAGCTCATTGCTAGCACACACATGCTCTGCTCCACTTACCTGGGAGTAAGCCCCACTGAACTCAGTGAGATTTACTTCTGAGTAGACATTTTACTGCCTTCCTTCCCTTCAAACTCACTGCTAGCACACAGAACCTCCACTCCACTTACCTGGGAGTAAGCCCCACTGAACTCAGTGAGTTTTACTTCTAAGTAGACTGTGACGTCCTTCCCCAGCACCACCTGTGAAACTCTCACTTGTGGCTACCAGCAGACAGGAACGTCAGGTTTTCTTCTTACCCTTTACAGCACAGATTTCAACAAATCCCCCTGCTAGGCCTCACTACCCACACTCTGTATCTCTTATAGCCTTTAGACTGTGCCTCAGTCTCTGCCACGCTATCTCAATACCTTGTGTCTATGGGTATAGGTAATTCACAACCACCACCACCCCGCAGCCTCTTGTCTCTGAAGCATACAGCCCTGGGTTTCTCTGTGGGACTGGATACACTTTGCTCTGATCCGCCGCTGCCACCATTCGATACAACTGTTCAGCCTTGGTTACTTTGCTATTCCCCCTGGTATGTGTTCCCAGCTGAAGGAATCAGGCTTATGTTTAACCAAGAAAGTATTTATTAAAAATTAGAAATAACAAGATTACTTTTAGAATGTTTCACAAGCGTATGGTTTCATCTATATTCTGTTAGGTACTTGACTTCTTACTAATTGCCTCAGAACTCCGACTCACTCTCAACAACAACACCGACCATCCACCTCCAACCTCCCTCTCAAACACCACCCAGATTCAACTGTCATTCTTCCATTTATACGCCTAGCCATTCAAACGCCCAGCCAATCATCCAGCATTCTACTGCTCATGTACTCCCCCCTCCTCTTTCACTCCACTTACCATATGTCTTCTATATAAACAGCACTTACCACATTTACAATATAAGCAGGAACATCACATTCCCCCCCCTTAAAATAACAGCAAGGTATTATTCCTACTCTAGGATTCATATGGTGCATTAATAATAAAAAAACAAGTCTCTAGGGGAAAATGTCTTTTCACACCCATGTCTGGGTCACGTAACTGCAGTCCCGGCCATCTGTCTTGAAAGTCCATCAGCTAATACATTGTCCTTGCCTTTTATGAACTTAAAGTCCACCTGGTATTCTTGTAAAGCCCAGGACCACCTCTGCAGCATGGTGTTATTATTTATCATGGTCTCTAACCATAGCAATGGTCGATGATCCGTTGTCACTGTAAATCTTCATCCCCACACGTATGGGCGCAACTTGCTCAGTCCCCACATGACCGCTAGGCACTCCTTTTGGACCGACGAATAATTCTTCCCCCTCGATGTCAGCTTGCGACTAAGATACGCCATTGGATGTCTGGTGCCTCCCCTCTCTTGCAGCAAGATGACTCCCAGCACCAGGTCTGACGCATCCATAACCACGATAAATGGTTGCTCGAAATCTGGTGCTATCACTACAGGTCCTTGGCATAAGGCTTGCTTTAGAAGGTCAAAAGCCTTTTGACATTCATCCATCCACACCACACACTCAGCACACTTTTTTCTTGTTAGCTCATCCAAAGGGGTTGCTATTTTCCCAGAATCTTTTATAAATTTACAGTAGAAACCAGCCACACCTAAAAATGCTCTCCCTGGTTTCCTGATTTCCTCAAGCACTCTTTCATTCTGATTCACTCATTTGTGCAATGAGAAAGAAATAATCGGGCTTGACTCCTTTAAACTACTGGGATGCTTGGGTAAGGTACATGTTATGTCTGCACCATGAGGCTTTTTAACCTCATGATCTAGAGTCATTAGGATTTTTACTTCTGTAGACAGACTAGTGAAGAAATCCTTCAAGAACCCCAGGGTATCCTGATCAATATTGAGACGAAGTGGCACTAATGACACTCGTAAACAACACTCTTGTGATCTGCCAGACTCCGGACATACCTGCAATGCTTTGACTGTCAACATATTAGAATGTGCCTTTCTAAACATTTCTTTACTACTGTAAAGGTATAGAAATTTAGTAATCTGAGATGTATCCGAACAATCTCTGTTCTCAAGATCTTGAACCACAACCACTTGACAAGAAACTGGTTGCTTTAACAAGTTGACCTCACATTCTGATTCGCCAGATGGATATACTTCAGCCTTGAATCTCACCCTGCTCAATTGTATTTCCATCAAGAAATATGGGTTCCTTCCTCTTTCCCCACAAGATGTATTACACCCATGCCTCGTGGATGTATGAGAAGGAAAACTCTGAAGGCTAATGTAGTTTTTAACCAAAGATGTAGGTTGTGCATTTCCAAAGTCCTTCCCCCCATAAAAGTACCAAATGGGTGAGGTTTCTTTCACAACTTAGCGCACCAATGGAATAGGAAATCTCAGTGGAGCTTTTGTTTTTACCCCACTTTTTCCCACTTTATGACATACCATACTTGATGAACAATATTGTTTGACATGTTCAGAAATGTTTGGCCAATAATAGTGTGCAGCCAATCTTTTCTTGGTCTTTATTCCAAGATGACCTGAACATGGGACATCATGGGCTACCTCTAGCAATCTGGCTCTGTATTTGCTAGGTACCACCAATTGCTTCACTGGTTCACATTCATTCTCTCTCTCAGCAGACATCCACAGTCTGTACAGCACACCATTCTCCCACACAGTTTGATCCCTCAAAGTCTCTGTAAAGGGGATTCTGTGTTGGAGGGCTTTTCCCTTTATTATATTCAAACTGCTAACATTTTTCAGCTCCTCCCTAAATTGCTGTGTCTCTGTGTCAGAGACCATTCGAAACAGTGTTTCTCTCTGTGCACGCCTGCTAGGGGTTGCTATGGCAACCTCAGGCTCGATAACAAGTTCCACCCTGTTTTCTTCAGCCTCTGCTGAAATGGCTTCTGTTGCTTTTCCAAGTTGTTGTCTGGTCACCACATATATTTTTCCCTGTGCCCCCATAACATCTCTTCCCAGTATCACTGGTTCTTGTTGTTGGGCATTAATACCTACTTTACATATCTCCTCCTTTCCTCTCCACTTTAATTTTATCAGGGCCATGAGTATGCTTTCTGGTTCACCCCTCACTCCTTGGATTGTCACCATTTCCTGAGGTAATATTTCCTCAGATTTTATCAAATCTGACCTCAGTAATGTCTGAGCAGCACCAGTATCAAGTAATGCCCAATAATTTGCCCCTTGCACACTCACTTCTTCCCTCAGACTCAAATCAAAGTCTTTTACATTTGTCTAGTTTATCTGGGAGAACTGAACCTTCTTCATTTCTAACTCCCTTGGTTCTGTTTTCACTGCCCTTCCCTGAGCAGGATTACCAATGGGGTTGGCAACCTCACATTGAAAACGTAGGTGCCCCGGTCTACCACATTTATAACATAATTTCTCCTCCATTTTGGGGTACACAGATCCACTCTGGGGTGTCCTGTGCCCTTCAGACTTTATTGGAGGACTCACTCGCTGTGGTACTACATCCTTTCTGCCACCAGTATATGGTCTGGGTTTAAACTCCCTCGGTGTTTTGCTCACTCAGCCAGTTCTATTTGAGGCAAAGTGATCTGCCAATTCTGCTGCCTCTTGAACAGATGTAGGGGAACGGTCTTTGACAAGGAGCCTTATTTCTGGTGGCAACTGATGATATAATTGATCCAGTATCATGAGGTTTTTCACCTCTTCTACTGATTGAGCTTTGGCACTTCCCATCCACTTTCCAAATATGTCCACCAATTTTGCTCCCAGTTCAACAAAAGACCTTCCTACCTGCATCTGGCAGTTTTGAAATAACTTCATGAAATAGTCAGGTCCCAGTCTGAATCTTTTGTACACTGCCTCTTTAAACTTGGCATATGTGACGGGCCTGTCTGAGGGGAAATATTGGTATACCTCTGCCAATTCCCCTTTGATCAAATTTGATGAATATTGCATATATTTATCCTCCGGTAGCCCCCACATCTGAGCTGCCTTTTCAAAGGTGTTAAGGTAAATTTGTGGATCTTGTCCCGGCTCATACACCGCAAAGTCTTTTGGTGTAACCTTTATTTTTGTTTCATTTCTGTCCTTTCTTGTTTCATCAGAATGAAACTTCTCTCTTTCAAATTTTAACTTTTCCACCTGTATCTCAGCATCCACTACTCGTTGCTTCTCCCTCTCCTCAAACTCCATTCTCATCCTTTCAGTACCCATTCTCATTCTCTCAGTTTCCAACTCTCGCTGTTTTTCTTTCTCATCAGCCTCCATTCTCAACTTTTCAGTTCCCAACTCACGTTCCCATCTTAACTTCTCTCTTAAATACTCTATATAAGCGGGATTGCTTGAGTACCCTTCTGGGTTCTCTTCTCTGACAGGCTGTTTTTGTTGGACAGATGCAAATGCTATCAATGCTACTCGCAATTCATTTACCCCTTTACCCTTGTGAGGTAAATTGAATGTTATGCATTTCTCCACCAGCTCCTCTCTTTTCATCTTTATATATTCAGCCATGTTTTAGGAGTTCACTCACACTTTTCCACACACTCTTTGCCAATCAAAGGGGGAGGGGGAGGGGGAGGGGGAGTGAAACGAAAGAACTCCTGTTTCTACTACTGTGCATGTGGTACATTATCATCCATGGTAATGCATTTTTTAATAAATTAATTAAAAATAAACCATGCTATTTTTAAAATTTAAACCTACTACAGATGAAGTACTGTGTATGGGGCAAGCTCAGGGATTTGATTAGAGATACGTTACAGTCACCTCTGATTTTTAATGAATTTCAACAGATTATGAGAATTTCTCAAGAAAAAAGTCCAAACAGCTTCTAGTTTTTTTTCTCTCCCGTTTTTCACTTTAACCTGTGGATTCTCCATGGGGGGGGGGGGTTGTGTATCACTAAGAAAACTTCCACAGTTGTACAGCAAGTGATTCTGAATCCAACAGTATAAGACTTGTGTTTGTTTTGAATTGGGATTATACAAAGCACCAGAAAGGGGTGTGTGGGGTATTTTTATTTAACATGGTAGAACGCAAAAAATCCCTATTGACTATAGTATACAGCCACTCTCGTGGCTGTATAATTCACTAACAGGCAAGAAAACCTTGTGGTTTTAAAACATACCTATAGCCAACAGGTATTTCTATCAAACCTTCAAAAAGAAGGGAAATTGGGTAGTTATAGTGAATGTACCAGGGCAGCAAGAGACCTGACCTCCTCTCTGAGATATTGTACTGCCCTATTGATAACTCGTTTGAGAAATGTGGGAGCATTGATCAAGGGTCTGATTACTTTTGCAAGGCACTGTATCAGAAGCCCATCCTTGCAATGACACACAGAGCCCTAGTATGGGTTAGAAATAGTCACAACTTTATTGACTGTAGCAATTCCAAGGTTTAGTATAACATAGGGGAGAAGAAAACAATGGCCCATAGACTGGAAGTGTTCCATATACATCCCAATTCCATAAAAAGGGGATCCCTGGGAATGCAATAATTATCAAGCTATTGCCTTAATATCCTATGCAAGTAGTAATGTTCACGATTCTACAACAAAGGCTCTTACCATATATGGAGCGAAAAATGCCAGATGTCCAAGCTGGATTTAGAAAGGGAAAAGGCACCAGAGGTCATATCACAAACATATGTTGGATAATGGAACGGACCAGGGAATTTCAGAAGAAAATTACTCTGTGCTTTATAGATTACAGCAAAGCCTTTGACTGTGTAGATCATGAAAAACTATGGAATGATTTAAAGTAAATGGGGGACAACATCTTATTGTCCTGATGTGCAACCTATACTCTGGACAAGAGGCTACTGTAAGAACAGAATATGGAGAAACTGATTGGTTCCCAATTGGAAAGGGTGTGAGACAGGGGTGTATTTTATCACCGTATTTGTTTAATCTACATGCAGAACATATCATACGGAAAGCAGGATTGGATCAAGACGAAGAAAGTGTGAAAATTGGAGGGAGAAATATCAATAATTTAAGATATGCAGACGATACCATACTACTAGCAGAAACCAGTAATGATTTGAAACAAATGCTGTTGAAAGTTAAAGAGGAAAGCACAAAATCAGCACTGCAGCTCAATGTCAAGAAGACTAATGACTACAGAAGATTAAAGTTATGTAACTTCAAAGTTGACAACGAGGACATTGAACTTGTCAAGGATTATCAATACCTTGACATAATCATTAACCAAAATGGAGACAATAGTCAAGAAATCAGATGAAGACTAGGACTGGGGAGGGCAGCTATGAGAGAACTAGAAAAGGTCCTCAAATGCAAAGATGCATCACTGAACACCAAAGTCAGGATCATTCAGACCACAGTATTCCCAGTCTCTATGTATGGATGTGAAAGTTGGACAGTGAAACAAGCAGATATGAGAAAAATCAACTCATTTGAAATGTGGTGTTGAAGGAGGGTTGCGAAAAAGACAAAAAATGGGTGTTAGAACAAATTAAAGCAGAACTATCACTAGAAGCTAAAATGATGAAACTGAGGTTACCATACTTTGGATACATCATGAGAAGACATGATTCACTAGAAAAAACAATAATGCTGGGGAAAAGAGAAGGGAATAAAAAAAGGAGGAAGGCAAAACAAGAGATGGATTGATTCCATAAAGGAAGCCACAGACCTGAACTTACAAGATCTGAACAGGGTGGTTTATAATAGATGCTATTGGAGGTTGCTGATTCGTAAGGTTGCCATATGTCATAATTGACTTGAAGGCACATAACAACAACAACAAAACCTGCTGGCCCAGTGTCCTCACCCAACTCAGCTACTCAGTGCTCAGGGAGTTGAATGGCAATTGAGGCCACCTCAGCACAGGCTGTTCCGGTGATCCCTGCCAGCAGCTAGAGCACTCTGAGCTCAGGCTGGTGCCACAGTGCAACATCCCTTATGTGGGTGCCCCCTTAACAACTTGAGGATCCTGCCCAATCCCTACCTGTCACAAAGTTGTTACAGTAGGATATATGAATGTATCATGTAAACATTGTTACATGGAAATAAAAAACCCTACATCACCATGGCCAGATGGGGCTGGGGTAACATTCCTTCCCAGCCCTGTTAACTGGCAATCATCCAAAGCAAGGTTCAGAAATGGAGGGAGTGTCATGTCCAGCAATGCAACTGAGCTGCACCTCAGGCCCTGCCAGGCCTTTTAAACTACGCATGAACCAGCCAGAGGAAGTTTTCCTTCTGTTCTACCCATCCGCTAGGAGCCAAGGCATCTACTGATTGGCTTCCACAGCTGGAGCCCAATATGGGCCATGGTGACACCAATGATGGAAGGAGGAAGGAAATGGGAGATAATTTCCTTCCTTAGTGTCACACAGTGATGTACAAATGGCATACTTAATGGTGGGGAGCAGTGTCACAGAATTAAATTTTTTGTATCTTGAGCTTAAGGAATGCTTATTCAGACATAACTCCCACGGAAGTGAATGGGCTTTACTTCCACCAGCCTAAGTTTCAGTTTCATTAAAAACCAGAGACGTCTGGTCTTCCCTCCTTAGTTCTCTCTCATAGGACAAAACCCCAATCACCACCACAAGGTAAGCAGTGATAACAGAGTTCTTTCTACAACAGTACTGCAAAATCATGCTTCCCTGACATATCAAACAACAAACATGCAGATTACTGCTTCTTTCTCTTGTAGTTTCAGCAGCAGATTCAGACAGCCTTATCAGTCTGATTTTGCCTGAGGCTTGTTAAGGATTTTCAAAACGGAAAGCATTCCCCTGTCAGTAGCTCAAACTCTGCTTGAGAATTTTTCAAAGTGTTTTATGATGCAATGGGTGAGTCCTACAAGTGTCAAGTGTATATTATTAATTCCCTACTTCAAGTCTGAGCTCATTTACCCAAGTTGGTAAATATATCTTAGCAAGAGAGAGATGTCTTCTCAGTCACAAATTTATAACCATTTCATATTTTACAGGGAGTATTTTGTCTCTGTTCAGTAAGCACAAGATCTGTTTTCTTTTCACGCAGATAAGCTACCATTTCTCCCCATAGGGTCTGCTGTGAAAGTGTAGTTCAAAGATGGAATCTTTTATTTTTCTCTCCTCCCATTAATTCCAGTATTTGGTGTGTGACTGCTATCAGGACACCCTTGATAAAGTAGTCCTGTTTCATTTTATCTGGAGTGCAGTCAACTAGCAGATTTGGCAACGTATCTATAACCAACTCTGCACACAACATTAGAAAGCTCCCCAGTTACACAACTACTTTTTTGGCTTTTGACAAAGAAAGGAATGCTGTAGGAGGAAGGGGTGTGTATTAGGAAACAGAAGCCAAATTGTAGCTGAAGCATGCTTGATGTTCGGGAGGTGGCCATCTATTGTGGCGGTTTTGATTTGCATCCAAAGAAGGCAATTTGTGGAACTGAAATCAAAAGCAATTCTCAGTTGGTGTATTGAGGGTGTCCAAGTGAGTTGTGACCCCTGACCCCTGACCCCTCCTACTGTTCGGCAGACAGGAAACACACACACCCAGGATCTCCCCCTCTGCTGATCCCTTTGCTCATTTCCTGATTTCACTCAAAACAGAACCCACTTGCCTCTCTCCACTCGTCTTCTTACACCTGTTTTTTTCTGTTGGTTTCTTCCCTTGTTCCTTCCCCCCTTCTTTCTGTGCCTCTTCATTGGTTTTATCTTTTAAAAAATAAAATAAAAAGTTCTTTTTTTATTTCTCTGTTTTGTGTCGCTCCAGCCTTGACTTTGCCATAGCATTTGGCTATGCTCCTTCCTCCTATTGATATGTTGATGGATCTGTCTGGGAAAGGAAAAGCTCCTAAGGCCAGCTTTTCTGTAAATAACATTAGAGTGGTTCAACTTAATAATAATAATAATATAATAATAATAAATTTTATTTGTTAGTCGCCTATCTGTCCGAATTAACAGACACTCTAGGTGACTTACAACAACAACATAATAATAAAATACAATATACAATCTAAAAACACAATCATCAATTAATCTAACATCAAAAACATCAATTAATATATCAAAAAGCTAATCTACCCCAAAATGTAGGCCTGCCTGAATAGCCAGGTCTTTAGAGCTTGGCGGAAACCCATCAGGGAGGAGGCATGTCGAAGACCATAAGGGAGAGAGTTCCAGAGGGTGGGGGCCACAACCAAGAATGCCCTCTCCCTGGTCTGCACCAGCCTAGCTGTTTTGACTGGTGGGACCGAGAGGAGGTCCTGTGTGGCTGATCTTGTGAGGCGGCCTAATTGGTGATACTGGAGGCGGTCCTTCACATAAACTGGGCCAAAACTATATAGGGTTTTAAAGGTCAGTACCAACACCCTGAATTGGGCTCGGTAAACCACTGATAACCAGTGTAGGTCTATTAACACTGGGGTGATATGATCCCGGCGACGGCTATGCTTAATTAAGCATGCCGCTGCATTCTGTACCAGCTGCAGTTTCCAGACCATTTTCAAGGGTAACCCCACATACAGCACATTACAGTAGTCTAGACGAGAGGAGACCAGGGCATGTATCACCTGTGGGAGCAGATGTACAGGAAGGTAGGGTCGCAGCCTCTGTATCAGATGTAATTGATACCAAGCCGCCCGGCTCACTGCCGAAACCTGAGCCTCCATGGACAGCTGGGAGTCGAGAATGACCCCCAGGCTGCAGACCTGGTCCTTCAGGGGTAATTTCACCCCATTAAGCACCAAGTCGATGTCTCCCAGCCTTCTTTTGTCACCCACAAGCAACACCTCGGTCTTGTCAGGGTTTAGCTTCAGCCTGTTCTCGCCCATCCATCCACTCACGAACTCCAGGCACTTGGACATGGTCTGCACAGCCAACTCTGGTGAGGATTTAAAAGAGAGATAAAGCTGAGTGTCATCTGCATATTGATGACACTGCAGCCCAAAACTCCTAATGATGGCTCCCAGCGGCTTCACATAGATGTTAAAAAGCATGGGGGAGAGGATAGAACCCTGTGGCACTCCACAATTAAGAGGCCAAGGGTCTGAAACCTCATCCCCCAATGCCACCCATTGGTATCTGCCTGAGAGATAGGAATGGAACCACCGTAAAACAGTGCCCCCCATTCCCAATCCCTCTAGGTGGTTTAACAAGATACTGTGGTCAACGGTATCGAAGGCCGCTGAGAGGTCCAGGAGGACGAGGAAGGTATATTCTCCCCTATCCAACACCCTCCTCATATCATCCACCAGAGCGACCAAGGCTGTTTTAGTTCCATGTCCAGTCCTGAAGCCCGATTGGAATGGATCTAAATAATCTGCTTCATCCAAGTGAGCCTGTAACTGTTTGGCCACCACTCGCTCTATCATCTTGCCCAAGAATGGTAAGTTAGAGACTGGGCGAAAGTTGTTCAATTCTTGGGGATCCAAGGAGGACTTTTTCAAGATGGGCTTTATCACTGCCTCCTTGAGGGCTGATGGCATTGCACCCTCTTCCAAGGATGCATTTACCACTGCCTTGATCCCTTCGCCCAGTCTTTCTTTACAGCTCATAATGAGCCATGAAGGGCAAGGATCCAGCAGACAAGTGGTTGGTTTCACAGTACAGAGCACCTTGTCCACTTCCTCAGCGAGGAGAGGCTGAAACCGATCCCAGCAGACCGGACTGCAACTGGCCGCCTCTGGACCACTACTTGTAACCACGACGTACGGAATCTTGCCCTTTAGGCGCTCAACTTTATCGGCAAAGTGTTTTACAAATGTGTCACAGGAGGCTTTAGAATGTTCCATAGGTTCCTGAGCAACTGGACCGACCAGGCTTCGGACCACCTGGAACAACCTCCTGGGACAGCACTCTGCCGATGCAAAAGAGGCAGCAAAGAAGTTCCTTTTCATTGCCTTTGTTGCCACCTGGTAGGCTGCTATTGCTGCTCTAACCAGTGTCCGATCGTCTTCGGTGCAAGATTTCCGCCACCGGCGCTCTAGTCGTCTCACCTCCTGTCTCAGATCCCGCAACCGTGGTGTATACCAGGGTGCTGTCTGAGTTCTATTCAGGGGGAGAGGATGTTTCAGAGCCACCCAGTCTACCGCCCTAGTGATCTCCCTATTCCACTCCACCACCAGGGTTTTGACTGGGTGTCCTTCAGTCAGCTCCAAATCCCCCAGCGCATTCAGAAATCCCTCAGATTCCATCAGGCGTCTGGGGTGGACCATCCTAATTGGTCCTTGACCCCTGCGGAGGGTGTGCGGCATTGAGAGGTCTATATTCACCAGATAGTGATCTGACCATGACACGGGGTTAGACAAAACCGCCCCCATTTTCAGAGCACTTCCCTCCCCTTCCGTGACAAACACAAGGTCAATAGCATGACCGGCTACATGGGTGGGCCCTATATTACTAAGGTGCAGTTCCCAAGAAGTCATGGTTTCAATGAAATCCCGAGGGGCTCCCATGAGAGCGGTCTCAGCGTGCACACTGAAATCCCCCAAAACCAATAGGTTGGGGGAGAGCAACCGCACCACCGAGACCACCTAGAGCACCTCAGTCAGGGAGTCTACTGTGCAGCGGGGTGGGCGGTACACAAGTAGAATCCCTAAACTGCTCTTTGGGCCCAGCCTCCAGTACATGCAATCAACAAACTTGGTCTCGTGGAGGGGGGGTCTGGTGAACACCAAAGACTCCCGATAGATAACTGCCACACCTCATCCAGCCAGGTCTCCATAATACACACCAGGTCTGCGTTCTCATCCAGGATCATATCATGGATGAGAGATGTTTTCTGCACTACAGACCTGGTGTTACATAACAGCAGTCGAAGGTTGGCTGGAGTGCTGCATCTCCCAGTTATCTTCTGGTTGTGGACAGGCCCGGAACAAGGGATGGATATAACACATCTATCCCTTGTTCCCCTAAGTTGGCGTGGCCTGCCACCTGCATTCTTCCAGGATCTGCCGCCTAGCCTTTTAATGTAGCGGCTCCCCACTCCTCCCACAACATCTTAACAACTTAACAACAACTTAAGCAGGCTTGCTCAATTGAAGCCCCACTACCCTCCTCTGCTACAGCAGGAGCAATTAGACTAATCCCTGGCGGGCCCTAGCTGTCTCAGCTGCAGTCAAGATTGGGGTAATATCATCCACTACACTGCATCTTCTTTCACTGTGGAGAGTCCTGGCCTTCTTCAGCTGGGAAATAAATGACTGAAGGTTCTCACCCACTTTCCCAATGGTCTGAGGCTCAGGTGTCATTACTGCCATGCTCTAATGTAGCTGCAATTATTGTGGATCACTAGAATGTGCACAATTGATTCAATTGAGGAAATGCAATCAGAGGGGGCAAGTTGCCTTTCTAGCCCTCTGATCATTCAGCTGCTAAGTCAGCAACCTGCATGTACGAATGGACAACAAATGGAAAATACAGCAGTGAAAGCCCACATTAATCAGCAGGAAGCACCAGATCTCTCCAGATCGAATCAGTGATCCCTTTCTCATTGGATAAGGCTCTTATCTTATTCCTGACAGTGGAGCACATCAGAGGGATTGAAAACACCATACCTCATTAGTTGGCTCCACAGATAGTACTAGCAGGGGAATAGCAACAGAATAGAGACATATTCAACTCACTTCAGAGGTAGTTGGGTTGCACCACAGTTGCAATACCTCCTTCTCAGGGATTAGCCACCAGACCAGCAGATATTTTTCCAGATATCTCATCCAAGGAGCACAAGTGATGGACGTTCTCAGAATGCTGTTAGAGAATGGGATGAGAGTTATAATAATAATAAATAATAATATTTAATTTGTTTGTCGCCTATCTAGCAATTAGCCACTCTAGGCGACATACATTAAAAGAGATAAAATACAATAACAGATGTAATCACATTAATAACAATAGGTAAAATACTGGACAGTCATCAATACATATAAAAGCAATTATAATAACAACATACGATAAATGACAGAATCATGGTGATTTACCCAATGACCTCAAAGGCTTGCTGGAATAGCCACGTCTTCAGGGCCTTGCGGAATACATCTAGGGAATGGTAATGTCGAAGATCATATGGGAGGGAGTTCCAGAGAGTGGGGGCCACCACAGAAAAGGCCTTCTCCCTAGTACCCACCAACCTAGCTGTTTTGTTAACCTGAGTTAACCTGAATTCCAAGTGAAAGGTGGAATGTTGGGGAGCTGTGTCTGCAGTGAAAGCATGAATGCAACTCTAGTGTGAATGATGGGTATCTGGTGATTTTGTTATTTTATATTATGATTTGACATTGTATTTATTGTTGATTCTCCTAGATCTCTCAGCGGCTTTTGATACCATCCACCATGGTATCCTTCTGGAGAGGCTCGCGGAGTTGGCAGTTGGTGGGACTGCTTGGCAGTGGTTCCGCTCCTACTTGGCAGGTCGTCTCCAGAAGGTAGTGCTTGGAGAACATTGCTCGACACCGTGGGCTCTCCAATGTGGAGTCCCGCAGGGGTCAGTTCTGTCTCCCATGCTTTTCAACATCTACATGAAGCCGTTGGGTGCGGTCATCAGGAGTTTTGGAGTGCGTTGTCATCAGCATGCTGATGACACACAACTCTACTTCTCCTTTTCATCCTTTTCAGGTGAGGCTGTCAATGTGCTGAACCGTTGCCTGGCCTCGATAATGGACTGGATGAGAGCTAACAAACTGAGGCTCAATCCAGACAAGACTGAGATGCTGTTGGTACGTGGTTTCTCTGATCAGATGGTGGATATATACCCTGTCCTGGACGGGGTTACACTCCCCCTAAAGGACCAGTTTCATAGTCTGGGAGTTCTTTTAGATCCTTCCCTGTCACTGGAGGCTCAAGTAGCCTCAGTGGCATGGAATGCGTTCTACCATCTTCGGTTGGTAGCCCAGCTACATCCCTATCTGAGCAGGGAGGACCTCACATCAGTGGTACATGCTCTGGTAACCTCGCGATTGGATTACTGCAATGCGCTCTACATAGGGCTGCCTCTGAAGACAGTTCGGAAGCTACAGCTTGTGCAAAATGCGGCTGCCAGACTGATAACGAGGACCAAGCAGTCCAAACACATAACACCTGTTCTGGCCCGCTTGCACTGGCTTCCAATTTGCTTCCGAGACAGATTCAAAGTGCTGGTTTTGACCTATAAAGCCTTATACGGCGCGGGACCACAATACCTGTTGGAACGCCTCTCCCAATATGAACCTGCCCGTACACTGCGCTTGAGATCGAAGGCCCTCCTCTGAGCTCCGACCCACAGAGAAGCTCGGAGGGTGGTAACAAGAACTAGGGCCTTCTCAGTGGTGGCCCCCAAACTGTGGAACAGTCTCACTGATGAGGTGCGCCTGGCACCGACACTGCTGTCTTTTTGGCGCCAGGTTAAAACCTTCCTCTTTTCTAGGGCTTTTAATTTAACTTAATTTAGTTTTAAAGTGTGTTGTAATTATTTTTAGATCTTTCATTCTCTGTACTTTTGCTGTATGGTATTATTGGATTTTATTGTATATATTTGTATTGTGTGTTGTTCACCGCCCAGAGAGCTATGCTAGTGGGGCGGTATAAAAATTTAATAAAATAATAATAATAAATAATAATAATAAATATTGTGTTTTATTATATATTTCTTCTGTATTAATAATATATTAATTTATTTTTAAAGCTTTTTAAAAAAATGCTTTTAACATTGTTTTGTTTTAAGGTATTTTGAGTTTTTTTTATGATGTTTTAAAGTGTTTTTAACATTTCTGTTTGCTGCCCTGGGCTCTCGCTGCGAGGAAGGGCGGGACATAAATCAAATAATAGAAAATAATAATAGAATAATTATTAATAGGCAAAAAACCTTGCGGTTTAAGAACATACCTATAGCCAATGGATATTTCTATCAAACTTTAAAAAGCAGAGAAATTGGGCAGCTAAAGTAATGTACCAGGGGAGCAGGACACTGGAACTCCTCTCTGAGATATTGTACTGCACTACAAATTTATAAAAATGCAAACACGATTTGGGTTGCTCTTTCACAGTGCAATCCACTTCCTGTGTAGCTTGGAAGAATTTGGTAACATGGATTGGAAGGGAGGGGAAAGGAGGAGATTGGAAGGGGAGGGGTGAAGGAAGGGGGAGGGAAGGGGCAAAAAGGAGGTGATAGGAGGACAGGTTTGATCATTTGCATACTTTTTGAGTTCAGTGAGATTTACTCCTGTGCAATCATGCTTAGGATAGGTGAAAATGACTTGGGGAAGGGGCAGGAAGGGGAGGGAGAGGGAGGGAGGGAGAGGGAGGAAGGGGGAGGGGAGGAGATTGGATGGGTGGGCACTGGGCAGAAGGGAAGTCCCTTTTCTTTCCAAAAGAAAAACATTGTGAACAGTATCATGCTTGTTCAGGGTTTCCCCCAACTTTTAATTCTACAGGAGGCACATGTAGCCTCCCACCCAACTTTAAAATAAAGCTGCTCATGGCCACATCCACACCAGACCTTTATTTCACTTTAGACAGTCATGGCTGCTCCCAAAGAAACCTGGGAAGTATAAGCAGTGAAGGGTACTGAGAGTTGCTAGGAGATGCCCTGTTCCCCTCACAGACCTTCAGTCTCAGTGGCTGACTGTTAAACCACTCTGTCCACTGGAGCTCTGTCAGAGGAATAGGCAGAGCTTGGAAAAGTTACTTTTTTGAACTACAACTCCCATCAGCCCAATCCGCTGGCCATGCTGGCTGGGGCTGATAGGAGTTGTAGTTCAAAAAAAGTAACTTTTCCAAGCTCCCGGAATAGGACTCTCCTCTCAGCACCCTTCACAAACTACACTTCCCAGGATTCTTTGGGCGAAGCCAGGACTGTCTCAAGTGAAATAAAGGTCTGGTGTAGGGGTGGCCCCCTAATTAGGCAAGCCCAGCAGCTGTGAATCTGGCTTTTAGAACAGTGACAGTTGGTTCTTACTTAGCATGCCCAACATTATAATAGACTTCAATGTAAAATGTCTTGTTAATTAAAAATCAGCCAGGCATTTTTTTTAACTTTTAAACTACAGAAGATGAAGGTCAGAGTATGGGGCAAGGTCAGTATTACAGGTACTCTGTGAAAATGGCTGATTTTTAATTGATTTCAACAAAACTGCACTGATTTGGAAACCTTTTTATTAACCTTTTCATCAAATACATAAACCCTTGGCCTCTCAATTGTGGTGTGCCACAGGGCTCTATCCTCTCTCCCATGCTATTTAATATCTATATGAAGCCGCTGGGATCAATCATCAGGAGATTTGGGCTGCAGTGTCACCAATATGCGGATGACACTCAGCTCTATCTCTCGTTTAAATCTTCACCAGAGTCTGCTGTGGAGACCATGTCCAAGTGCCTGGAATCCGTGAGTGGATGGATGGGAAGGAACAGGCTGAAGTTGAATCCTGATAAGACTGAGGTGCTACTCGTGGGAGACAAGGGAAGGCTGGGAGATGTTGACCTGGTGTTCGACGGGGTGAAATTGCCCCTGAAGGACCAGGTCCGCAGCCTTGGGGTTGTTCTTGATTCCAAGCTGTCCATGGAGGCTCAGATTTCGGCAGTGAGCCGGGCAGCTTGGTATCAATTACACCTCATTCGTAGACTGCAGCCCTACCTTCCTGCTCATCAGCTCCCACTGGTGGTACATGCCCTGGTCACCTCTCGGTTGGATTACTGTAATGCGCTCTACGTGGGGTTACCCTTGAAAACGGTCCGGAAATTACAACTTATACAAAATGCTGCGGCTCGACTACTTACAAACTGTCGCCGCCGGGAACACATCACCCCAGTGTTGTTCGACCTACACTGGCTTCCAGTTATTTTCCGGGCCCAATTCAAGGTGTTGGTATTAACCTTTAAATCCCTATACGGTCTCGGCCCAGTTTATCTGATGGAGCGCCTCCAGCGCCACCAACCATGCCGCCCAACAAGATCAGCCACACAGGACCTTCTCTCAATCCCGCCAACTAAAACAGCTAGGTTGGCGGGGACAAGAGAGAGGGGATTTTCAGTGGCGGCCCCCACTCTCTGGAACTCCCTCCCGTATGACCTTCGACATGCCCCTTCCCTGAATGTATTCTGCCAAGCTTTGAAGACCTGGCTCTTCAGACAGGCCTTTGGGACTTACGGGGAGGGTTAAATTTTTATGACGAATAGCCTACTACTCTGTACTGGAACTGTTTTATTGTTTTATTGTTATATTCTATTTTATGATGTATTTTATTATGATGTAATGTATTGTTGTTAAATTGTACGTCGCCTAGAGTGGCCATTGGCCAGATAGGCGACCCACAAATTAAATTATTATTTTATTATTATTATAAAGAAATCCACTTTATTTATCCCTCTTCCCTCTCCCCCCACTCCCCCTAAGGATTGACGTTCCCTATAATTTATTTACATTCAAACTTTATGTCGAATCAGTCTGTCTTATGTGTGGCTTGTCAGGATTCTGTCTTCGGACCCTACTGGGGTTGGAGAAGAGTCCACGTAAGTGTATCTTTTTGAGGTAACTGACCCAATTCATAGAATAATGCTTCAAATGTTCTCGCTGCTCCAAACTCCCTAGGACAGCCATAAACACTTATCTGGTGCGGGAGGGGAACAATCTGCTTCTGCAACATTATCATAATCAATAAATCGATTACAAATAGCAAAAAAGTGTATTTTGTTTTCTTGCCTCTTGTTTCCTTCACCTTCTGCATGAGTTTCTCTAGCAATGCCACCAGCTGGACCCTTTGATACCAAGAGACCGGGGTGGTTGTTTTAAATTCTTTCCAGTCTCAGGCAATCACTGACCTGGCTGCAGAGAAAAAAAATAGTTCAAAAGCTCTTTATGATTCAAATTTAGGTCTGGACCTATGAACCATCCCAGAAGGGTCATTTGTGCAGATGGGTGGATCCACAGGTTCATAATTCTCCTGGTCTGTTGGAAGGCCTTTGTCCAAAACTCTTCTACTCAACAACAAGACCACCACATATGCTCGTGTGTTCCAATCTCTCCACATTCTCTCCAGCAAAGTGGAGAAATCTGGGGATTTATAAGCGAGAGCCTCCTTGGGGTGAGGTACCATTTATGTTGGAGTTAAAGGGATTGTTCCCTGATCCCTGCTGAGAGAGATTTGTATGGCGGCTTTGAGCACATTGAGTTCCAGTCCTCCAGTTTCTATTTCTAGTTCATTTTCCCAAAGTATTTTTACAATAGTAGTGGGATCAATTCCTGAGTCTCGTAACCACCCATATATCATGGAAACTAGGGATGGGCAAAATTCCGATTCAGTTCGCATTTCAAGTAGAATTTATCAAATTCACACTTTCTGAAACAATGTGAGAACCGAAACACAACCATCCTTTGAAATTTGCATTTATTAGAATTTTTGGATGCAGTTTGTTGACTAAACAATATTTATAAAAATGCATATATTAGGAAAAAGTGTGCATAAAAATGAATATATGAGTGAAAATAACATACAAAAAGGCATGTGATGAGAAGTGGTTTGCAAAACTGTGTACCTTTGTCAAAACTGTCTACAAACATGTGTTTATTTGGAGAAATTCGCAATAAAATGGTGGAGAATTTTCATGAGGATTTTTTTTTAATTGCAGATTGCTGCAGAAATGTAGAGAACTGAATTTAATGTTAGAAAAGTGAGAAACTGAGAGAACCAAAATTGTCAGATCTTTCCATCCCTAGTGGACACAATCCCTTTTGTTACCCCATTGTAGTGTACCAGTGCCCATTCAAACCTAGTTAACTGTCTAGAGGCAGCCTCTGCCGTCTGTTGCTTTGCTAGGACTAAGCGGAGTCGCATCCACATTTTGGGTGATATGGGTTCAATCTTCCCCTCATGTTCTCTTGTGTTATCAGCCTATGAGACTTGTAAAAATCACACAGACAGAATAGTCTTCTATATTTCCAAATATCCATCTCCTGCTGGGTAAACATTCCCAGCAGGAGGGGGTGATAGACAATGGGGATTGCTGGTGAGAGTGCCAGAGCTAGAGCGCCTGCCCATATTTTCCAGGCCTTGAACATGGTTAGGGTGTAAGGATTTTTGATCCACTCAAAATTTATGTTTCCAAAAAGAATAAACATTGATAGGAGCTCCCTTCACTTCTACTGATTCTATGGACACCCGAGACACCTTCATTTTTTACTTTCAGGTATCTCCTGAACACCTTGTGATGTTGACAAGCCTTTGCAGCTGTTTATTAATTGATTGATTAGCCAGTTACTTTAACGATTATTTGTATTTTTAATAGTGTTTTATGTTTTATTGTTGTTCACTGCCCTGATATTTTACGATATGGCGATATAGAAATACTTTTATAATAAATAATAGCTGGACGTTCAAAAACCAAAAATAGAGAAGTATCATTTATACCTATATTTTGGAAAGTTGTTTCTCTGCCTTTCTGTCTGTCCATCTGTTTTCTATACAATTGGACACCTCGTAAGATTCCTGAGACTGAGGAGCAGGTTTTGGCCTATGTTTGCCTACAATTGGACATCATTTTGAATCAAGATGGCAGACTGAATCTTTCAAAACTGCACTGATTTGGACACCTCTTAATATATATTCACTAATAGTTACCAAATTCTTCCAAGCTACACAAGTGGATTGGACTGTGAAAGACCAACCCAAATTGTGTTTGCGTTTTGACCAATTTGTAGGGCAGTACAATATCTCAGAGAGGAGTTCAGGTCTCCTGCTCCCCTGGTGCATTCATTATAGCTGCCCAATTTCCCTGCTTTTTAAAGTTTGATAGAAATAGCTGTGGGCTATAGGTACATTCTTAAACCGCAAGGCTTTTTTGCCTGTTAGTGAATTTGCCTGCTTTTTAATCCAGGAGGTAAGAAATGGGATCCTGTGCAAGTTTGCTGAGAATGGATAGATTATTTGCATGCTTATAGAGTTCAATGGTATTTACTTCTGGGCAATCATGCTTAAGATAGGTAAAACTGACCATGGGGATGAGGAAGGGGAGGGGGAGGAGCGGGAATGGGAAGGAGGGAATTGGAAGGAGATGGGGAGGGAGGGGCAAATGAAGGGGGAGGGAGGGGATAGGAGGGAGGAGAAGGGAGGGTGGGTTTGATCATTTGCATGCTTATTTAGTTCTATGCAATCATGTTTGAAAATGGAAATGGACTGCCTTCAAGTCGATCCCCACCTATGGCGACCCTTTGAATAGGGTTTTCATGGTAAACGGTATTCAGTGGTGGTTTCACCATTGCCTTCCTCTGAGGCTCAGAGGCAGTGACTGGCCCAAGGTCACTCAGTGAGCTTCATGGCTGTGTGGGGATTCGAACCCTGGTCTCCAAGGTCATAGTCCAACACTGACCCAGGGAAGAGGCAGGGAGGGGAGGAGGAGGGGAAGGAGATTAGGTGGGTGGGCACTCAGCACAAGGAAACCCCTTTCCTTTCCAAAAGGAAAACATTGTAAACAGTATCATTCTTTTTCAGGCTTTCCCCAACCTTTTTATTCTACAGCTGGCATATGTAGCTTCCCACCCAAATTTAAACTAAAGCTGTCCCTGGCCACATCCACACCAGGCCTTTATTTCTCTTTGGACAGTCATGGCTTCTCTCAAAGAATCCTGGGAAGTGTAGTTAGTGAAGGGTGCTGAGAGTTGCTATGAGATGCTCTGTTCCCCTCACAGACTTCAATCAGAGTGGCTGACTGTTAAACCAGTCTGGCCACTGAAGCTCTGTCAGCAGGGTCAGATTAAGCTGAGGAGGGCACCTAGGCTGATTCTGAGCCGCCCCCCATCCTGTTCCATCCCATCCCATCCCATCCCCCCGCTTCACCTACCTTTCTGCTTTTTTTGCAGCTGCGCGCACTGTGCACACAGGTTTGCCATCAATCAAGATGGTGGCCGAGGTTTCCCTAAGGGGCTGAAGCCTCTGCTGCCATCTTAGTTGATGACAGCAATGTGCACATGTAGCATGCATGCGTGCCATCAACCAAGATGGCAGCAGAGGCTTCAGCCCCTTAGGGAAACCTCGGCCGCCATCTTGATTGATGGCAAACCACAAAAAACAGTGGAGAAAATGGTAAGTGAAGTGGGGGGATGGTGGGCGATTTGGAAGCTCTTGTCCTGTGATCCACATCTCCTGTCCTGCTTCCATGGATCACGGGCCCCCAAGAGCTCCTGGCCCCTAGGCTTCAGCCTACTAAGCCTAATGGATAATCTGGCACTGTGACTGTCAGTGGAATAGGAGTCTCCTCTCAGCACCCTTCACAAACTACACTTCCCAGGATTCTCTGAGGGAAGCCCTGACTGTCTCAAGTGAAATCAAAGTCTGGTGTGGGTGTGGCCCCCTGATTAGCTAAGCCCAGCAGCTGTGAGGCTTTTAGAACTCTGACAGTTGGTTCTTACTGAGCATGCTCTGTGTTATCATTGGGTCCCAGCCAAAATTTATTAAATTAATTAAAAATCAGCCAGGCATTTTTTCAACTTTCCAGCTGCAGAAGATGAAGGTCAGAGTATGGGGCAAGGTCAGTATTAGCAGTACAGGTACTCTGTGGACATGGCTGATTTTTAATGAATTTCAACAGATTATGAGAACTCTCAGAGAAAAAAGTCCAAAAGGGCTCTGAGGTTTTTTTCTCTCTTTTTACAATTTGAACTGTCTATTCTTTCTGACTGTTTTGTGTATCAGCATGAAAATTGAGAGGGTTGTTAAGCAAGCGTTTCTGAGTTCAGGACTATAAGTTTTGTAAGGTTTTGTTTTGAAATGAACTTATGGGAAGCCTCAGAATGGCATGGGGGTATTTTCAATTTAACATTGCAGTATGTGAAAAATCCCCACTGGCTATAGTATACAGCCACTCTCATGGCTGCATAAATAGCTATCATGTCCCCACTGGAAGAATCCTCTTCAGAGGGTCTGGCGCTCCCCAGAGCAAATACTATAGATCAGCAGGCTGGATCAATGGCCAGAAAGATAGAGCAGGGGCCTCAGGGGCCTTCAGGAGTTACAGCACCCCAACTTCCACCACAAGTCACAGAAAGCCTCTACACATAATCAGACACAGAGGCTGAGCCACCACTGAGACTGGGAGAACTCCAGCACCTAAAGGTGCAGGTTGAGTCAGCCATCAGGTGCTGTGATGCCTGCCTGAAGAATAAGGAGTCAAGCAATGCAGATGGACTACAGTTGTGTTCTGGGTGGAGCTCTGAAGGCTCCAGTTGCTAGCAGTGAGTGTTATAACAACACCTTTGTACCAGTTCCAAGTTGCTTGCTAAACTTCCCGGTGCTTGATATTGGACTGATTCTTGACCTCGCTTCTTGTGTTGCCCCTGTGTTTTGATTTTGGAATGTGACAAGGCTTTGCTCTTTGGATTGCCCTTGTGGGTGGACTTGGAACTGCTGGTTTCTGCTTCATCTGAAGCAGTATGGTAACCAAACTTTGTGTGATAGTTCCTGAGATTGAGAAGGTTTTGGTCTATATTTGAATACAATTGGATACCATTTTGAAGCAAGATGGTGGACCAAATCTTTCAAAACTTCAGTGATATAACCAAATCTGGCAGGTTTGCATATTAACATATACACGAGACTACTGGTAATAAAATATATACTTTATTAAGAAATGATACATTTATAAATTTCTCTCTCTCTCCTTCTCTCTCGGTTTCTTAGAATTCCTAAGCAATGCTGGATACTGTCTGCTACACTGTGTGTGTCAATATATCCTTGGGCAGGCAGTGCTCACTTTTGGCTTAAAATTTGGCATGACTCAACAACCCCCTTTTGCCCCACACTTCCCTTTTTGGCATGTGAACTGTTTCTATAATCAATTACTGTATATTTACTGAAGAGAATAGGGGATCCATTGAACATTACCATTTAGTTGTCCACTTGCACTAAGATGGATCACGTCCCAAATGTACAAAAATGGTGTTGAAACGTGACTAAAAAAAGGGAACAGATTTTTTTTCTCTCTGTTCAGTCTCCATAATTCATCCCTGCATTTTTATTCTCGGACAGGAGAATGTAGTAAGTACCCGAAATATATGTTAAAAGAAACTTTTGCAAAAAAGCTTTCAGCTGAATGGTATCCAAGCAACCACATATGAGAGCTAGAGAATGCACTGAATATATTTAACAGTCTTCCTCGGATCCATTCTATTCATGTTGACATGGAAAAGAACACACTAAACAGTTCCTAAGAAGTCAACTAGTAACTGCTCTGAAAACAGTGGATAAAATAAAAGGCATAATGAAACCACAGAATGGATTTCAATTTCGCTGTTATAAAAAGTTATTTACGTAATGCAATTGATTTCTATTCTGTATTTGCAATCCTGAAGGATGCCCCAGGTGACTTGCGTTAAAAATAAATAAAATACTATTCAGTGGGGCTGCTTTTACTTTCTGTGATATGTGGCATTTCTCATCTCTCTCTCTCCCTCTCTCCATTTCACCCACACTCCAAAACTGAGTTCTCATTAGGGATGAAGGAGAAATTCCCTCAGTTTATATTTAAAGCTGAATTTGTGAACATTGCACTTATCCAAATTGTGTGATGCAATTCTCCAACCAAGCATTGTTTACAAAAATGCATATATTAGGGGAAAGCGTGCAAAAAAGAATAATATATTAGTGAAAATACTATACAAGAATATTAGCAGAAACTGCTTACGAAAATGTGTTCATAAGTTCAAACTGCATGCAAAATTATTAGGAGGAAGTCCACTAAAAGGCTGAGGAATTTTCATGAGGACTTTTCTTTTTTAAAAAAATGTAAATTGCTGAAGAAATGTGGAGAACTGAATTTAAGATTGGAAAAATGAGAAACTGAGAGATCTGGAATTGGCAGATCCTTCTATCCCTAGTTCTCATTCACTTGTGCTGGTTATTCTCATTTACTTTTGTCCTAATATCAGGGCCGGTGCCAGGCATGACTGGGCCCTTCGGCACCTGCCTGCCCTGCCTACCTCTCCTGTCGCCTCATGTGAATCCCTTATGTGCTGCACACACACGTTTGTCATCAACCAAGGTGACGGCGGGGGCTTCCCTAAGGGGCTGATGCTGCCATCTTGGTTAATGGCATGTATGCGTGCTATGCTATGCACGTATATGCCTGCCATCAACCAAGTTGACAGCAGGGGTGTTAGCCCCTTAGAGAAGCCTCTGCCACCATCTTGATTGGTGGCAGGTATGCATGCACAGCATGCATGGCATTCACGGCATTGGGACAGGTAGGTGGGGTGTGCGTGGGGGCTTATTGAAACCCACAGTCTGTACGGGGGGTGCCTGGGAGCTCCCTCTCTGTGATCTGCACCAGGGTCAGGAGATGAAGATGCCACAGATTGCATAAAAGGGAGAGCTTCCCTTCCACCCTAAGGAGGGGCTCTTCAGGGGCCCATCTGGGTCACAGGGCCCTTCGGCCACCTTCTGGTGCCGGTCCTGCCTAACATCATCTCATACTGACAACTGGGTTGTTCATTCCATAGCCAAATGCTCTTTGATCCTTCTCCCCCCCCAGGACTGCAAGTCTTTACACTGCCTGAGGGCATAAGGGACGTATGGGGAACCTTTTTTCTACCCAAGGGCCACATTCCTTTATGGGCAACTGAAGTGGTGGATATGGTCAGATGCAAAAGTAAGCAAAGCAACAAATGTGACTCTTATTCTTTGTATATAGACCAATTTCCAGCCCTGCACACCTGAAAGGTTTCTACACACACTAGGGATGAGTAAGAAATTCAACTGAGTTTGCATTTTAAGATGAATCTATCAAATCAGTACTTTCTGAAACAATATGAGAACTGAAACACAGCCATCCTTTGAAATTCACACTTATTCAAATTTTGCAATACAGTTCGCCGACCAACCAATGTTTACCAAAATGCATATGTTAGAGGATAATGTGCATAGGAATGAATACATCAGTGAAAATAACATACAAAATATATATTATATGATGAGAAATTGCTTGCAAAAATGTGTGCATTAGTCAAGATTGCCTTCAAAAATATGTTTATTAGGAAAAAATTGCACTAAAATGCTGGAGAATGTTCATGGGGTTTTTTTTAGTTGCTGTAGAAACATGGAGAAATGAATTTGTTTGGAAAAAATTAGAAACTGAGAGAACTGAAACTGACAGATCTTTCCAGCCCCAATTCTCTCTCTCTCTCTCTCTCACACACACACTCCTCTATCCAGACAATCAAGAGGCATTATCAAAGTGCAAGGACACATTTGAGACAGGCAAAGACACCTGAAGGGGGCACAAATCAGGACTGGTGAGGGGTGTGGCCTGAGAAATCTCCCCAGCCCTCTACAGAAAGAACTGGAGGACTACATTTGGGCTCAGGGTCTGAGGTTCAATGCCTCTAGCATAAAAAGGGAGAAACCAGGTGCGGCAGTTGTACTTCCCGTGAGCTGTAAAGTACTGCCAGTTAGATATTACATTGCCTGACCATGAGATCCTTATGCTTTTCAACACAAGAATAGGGATGGAAATATTTCATTCAGTTTCAGAGTTTGGGGACTATTTTGCACCCTCCTCCAAAAACAAACAAACAGTAAATTGGCATTTCTGGGGAGATAGGACTAGTTTACCAATCTGGGTGATGGTGGAGATAATTACTTTAATAGTAGCAGCAGGAGCAGCAGTGATGGCTCCTTTGAAAAGAACTTCTTGATGCTGCTGCTGTCCAGTTTTCTCTCCTTTTCCTACTCACTCTGTGTCCGGTCAGGTGCTTTAAATTCAAGCTGTAGTTGTGAATGTTCTAGCTCCAGTCACTGCTCTATTAATTTAAAGAGGCAAAAGGGGTTAATTTAACATTCATTTCAAGGCATTGTTCATCTCCCCCCCACACACACACATACACACAGAAAGAGACTCTCCAAAGGCAGGGAGAAGAGGAATCTCCCTTCCAACTTCTCAGGTGGCTGCATTTGATGGTCAAAAGAAGAGGAGCTGTCACTGCCACCAAGGGCCTTCTCACACAACTGGACCAGTGAAGTCCTCTGGTCCTGGGGAAAATCTAACATCCCCTCAGTTCACTACCTGCAAGCTGTGGGAAGCGGTGGCTAGTCCAGTACAGCTCTACCCAGAACTACTGGTTTTGTATGTCCAAGGGCAGAAAAGGCAGCAAGGTGCAGCAGATGTGCTTCAAATTAGCATCTAAGTGATGGCATAGGAAGCTGCCTCACACAGAGATCTTTGACCTATCTAGTTTAGTACTGACTACACTGACTGGCAGCAGCTCTCCAGGGTTTCAGACAGGGTATTGAACTTGGAACCTTCTGCATGCAAAGTAGATGATCTACCACTGAGCTATAGATCTTCCATTTTCTGGCCATATAATCTTTACTGTACTTGGTAGAAAGGAATAAGGATCACATAGTCAATAGAATCTATCTATCTATCTATCTATCTATCTATCTATCTATCTATCTATCTATCTATCTATCTATCTATCTATCTATCTATCTAATGTTTACCTTACATGAAGGCATGCTTACTGACTCCTCCTTACTCTGATAATGTGAGAAAAATGTTATTATCAGGTATGGGATCACACTGGAAGAATCAAGATAGCATCAAAGGCTGCATCAGGAGGAAGGTTTGAGTGTTTTTCTTTCCATGTGATCTGATCCTTCTCATCTTCTTTCTACATTCTTCCATTACCTGAACCACAGGAAATTCACTTTAGATTTTAGTGCAGCACATTTCATGCACACACCTATTTTTTTAGGAAGAAAAACCCTGTGGTGGACTCTCATTACTTATTTTCATATGGACAGTGATGACATGGTTTCACATTAAATATTGAAAAGTTACCTTGCCAGCAAAATAACATCTACTTTTAAAAAATCAATTTTAAGAAGAAAAGGCAAAGAGATTCCTATGTAAATAGCCAAAGTGTGTTTTCATCTCTTCTTACAGAGTTAAATGTGTGCAGGCCTGGTTAACTCTGCCTGTGCTCTGTTGGATTCGAGCCATTACTGGAACTGTTTGCTTATCAAAGATGGGTATGTCATCTGTGCAGCAGAAACAATTTGTTTATGCTATCAGTTTCACTTTGTCCGGCTTGTACTACATTGTAATGTAGACCCTGCTCTATCCAGCTGTCTTTTAGAATGCTGGGGAAACAACCAATAAAGAATGACAGCAGTGGAATCGAAGGAGGATATATCAGCAAAAGGTGCTGTTCGTGGAATCTTTGCAGCCTTGACTTTTTTTAAAAAAAAAAAGATATAGCTTCCAGGGAATGTCTGACCTTTCTGTAGAAAAGGCTAGGCACTGACATAGGTAAGATTTATGATTTCTTGCATCCTTTACACCAAGGCCTTCAAGTTAGTATTGTATAGAAACCTAAATATAAATTTTCCTGAGGCTGGGGAACTTTTTATATAGAAAGTTTTTAGAGAAGAAATAGGACATGGTATTCTAAATATATCATTCAAGGTGGAAAAGATAATATAATTGCTTTCCTTTCCACACCGACTTGGGTAATAATAAATGCCTATTGGCTGCAATGAAAATATCTGACTTACAGTAATGTATAAACAGTACACACTGCACAGTACTGCTCAAACTCACATGTTGCACATGCCAAATATCCCCATTCACTTCAATGCAGGGGGTACATTCTCTTGAATGGGAATCATGTCACCAAGGGGGGGGGAACTGCTTAATTGCAAGCAAATCTTTCAAGAAATGAAGTCAGTCACCAATACTCACTGTAGCTTTCTAGTTTTTCACCTAAAGGCAGGACTTTCCTAAGACTTTTGGCTGCCTGAGGCAAAGATTCCTGCCCTGCATTCCATGTACAGAAACCAACCAGACTGGCAGTTGAATCTTACACTGGCAGTAGGATAGCATCCTCCAGTGCTCCTGAGAGCAGCAGGCTAATTCAGAAGGTGCGTAACAGGATCTATGGCACAAAACTCTTATTTCCAACAGAGGGGAATGGTTGTACACCGCCCAGAGAGCTATGCTAGTGGGGCGGTATAAAAATTTAACAAATAAATAAATAAATAAATAGAACACTTGGGAGAAACAAGCTGTTGCTGCTGCTGCCCTGCAGCACTTGTTGCCTAAGGTGATTGCCTCATTTTGCCTAACAGAAGGGACGGCCCTGCAAAAAGCAGGCATAGGGAACCTGTGGTCCTTCAAATGTTGTTGAACGACATCTCCATCATTCCTGACCATGCTGGCTCGGCATCATGAGAGTTGGAGTCTAACAACATCTTGAGGGATGCAGGATCCCCACCCCTAACCTAAAGTGAAGTTTGAAACAAATTTGAAGGTTCCTCCTCAGGTGAAAAATCAGAGGAATTATGATACAGACCAGAAGAGTTATTTATTATTATTTATTAAATTTATATACCGCCCGACTAGCCTAGCTCTCTGGGTGGTGAACAACAGATTAATACAAAATACAATAAAATCCAATAAAACGAACCACAAAGTACAGAGAATGGGAGATCTAAAAACAATTACAATACAATTTAAAACAGAATTAAGTTAGATTAAAAGCCCTGGAAAAGAGGAAGGTTTTAACCTGGCGCCGAAAAGACAGCAGCGTCGGCGCCATGCGTACCTCATTGGGGAGACTGTTCCACAGTTTGGGGGCCACCACCGAAAAGGCCCTAGTTGTTGCAACCACCCTCCGAGCCTCCCTGTGGGACGGAGCTCGGAGGAGGGCCTTCGATGAAGAGCGCAGTGCACGGGCAGGTTCATATTGGGAGAGGCGTTCCAGCAGGTATTGTGGTCCCGCGCCATATAAGGCTTTATAGGTCAAAACCAGCACTTTGAATTTAGCCCGGAAGCAAATTGGAAGCCAGTGCATGTGGGCCAGAACAGGTGTTATGTGTTCGGACTGCTTAGTTCTTGTTATCAGTCTGGCAGCCACATTTTGCACTAGCTGAAGCTTCCGAACTGTCTTCAAAGGCAGCCCTACGTAGAGCGCATTGCAGTAGTCCAGTCACGAGGTTACCAGAGCATGTACCACTGATGTAAGGTCCTCTCTGCTCAGATAGGGACGTAGCTGGGCTACCAACCGAAGATGGTAGAACGCATTCCGTGCCACCGAGGGTACTTGATCCTCTAGCGACAAGGAAGGATCTAAAAGAACTCCCAAGCTATGAACCCACTCCTTTAGGGGGAGTGCCCATCCAGGACAGGGTATATATCCACCATCTGATCAGAGAAACCCCACGTACCAACAGCATCTCAGTCTTGTCTGGATTGAGCCTCAGTTTGTTAGCTCTCATCCAGTCCATTATCGAGGCCAGGCAACGGTTTAGCACATTGACAGCCTCACCTGCAGAAGATGAAAAGGAGAAGTAGAGTTGCGTGTCATCAGCATACTGATGACAACGCACTCCAAAACTCCTGATGACCGCACCCAACAGCTTCATGTAGATGTTGAAAAGCATTGAGGACAAGACCGACCCCTGCGGGACTCCACATTGGAGAGCCCACGGTGTCGAGCAATGTTCCTCAAGCACTACCTTCTGGAGACGACCCGCCAAGTAGGAGCGGAAACCACTGCCAAGCAGTACCACCAACTCCCAACTCCGCGAGCCTCTCCAGAAGGATACCATGGTCGATGGTATCAAAAGCCGCTGAGAGATCTAGGAGAATCAACAGAGTTACACTCCCTCCGTCCCTCTCCCAACATAGGTCATCGTACAGGGCGACCAAGGCTGTCTCAGTGCTGAAACCAGGCCTGAAACCTGATTGAAATGGATCTAGAAAATCGGTTTCATCCAACAGTGCCTGGAGCTGGCCAGCAACCACTCGTTCCAAGATCTTGCCCAGGAATGGAACATGCGCTACTGGTCTGCAGCTGTTGAAATTATCTGGGTCCAAGGAAGGTTTTTTCAGGAGTGGTCTCACTGCCATCTCTTTCAGAGGGCCAGGGACCACTCCCTCTCATAAAGAGGCATTTATCACATCCTTGGCCCAACTAGCCATTCCATCCCTGCTAGATTTTATTAGCCAAGAGGGGCAAGGATCCAGTATCGAAGTGGTTGCCCGTACCTGTCCAAGCACCTTGTCCACGTCCTCGAGCTGAACAAACTGAAACTCATGCAATAAAACATGACAAGACTGTGCTCCAGACACCTCATTTGGATCAGCTGCTATAAACTGGGAGTCTAAGTCCCAACGGATGCAAGAGATCTTATTTTGGAAGTGTCCAGCAAACTCTTCACAGCGGGCCACCGATGACTCAGACATGTCCTGAGGGGCAGGATACAGTAGCCCTCAGACAATTCTGAAAAGTTCCGCTGGGCGGCAGAGAGATGACCTAATAGTGGCTGCATAATGTTGTTTTTTTGCCACCTGCACCACCTTTGAACACAGTCTGGTGGAAGCACTTACCAAATCATAATTGCATCTATCGGGAGTTCGCCTCCACTTCCGCTCAAGCCGTCTCCTATCTTGTTTCATCGTTCTCAGCTCCGGGGTATACCATGGAGCTGTATGAACTCTACAGGGGAGAGGGCGCACAGGAGTGATCGTGTCAACAGCTCTGGTCATCTCTGCATTCCACAGTTCGACCAGGGCTTCGACAGGAGCGTCAGTCTTCTCAGCCAGAAAAGCCCTAAGAGCCCTTTGGAAACCTTGAGGATCCATTAGTCTCCATGGGCGGACCAATTTAATAGGTCCCCCACCCTTGCAGAGGGGAAAAGCCACTGAAAGTCTAAACCTCAGCAAGCGGTGATCTGTCCATGACAAAGGGAGAGATGTAAAATTCCCCACATCCAGATCACCATCCCCATGTCCAGTAGCAAAAATAAGATCTAGAGTATGCCCTGATGTATGTGTTGGGCCAGTAACATATTGGGACAGCCCCATGGTTGTCATGGAGTCCATGAAGTCCTGAGCCACCCCAGCTAAAGTAGCCTCGGCATGGATGTTGAGATTCCCCAGTACTAATAGTCTAGGGGATCTCAGCAATACCTCCGAGACCACTTCCATCAGCTCAGTTAGGGAAGCCGTTGGGCAGCAAGGTGGGCGGTACACCAACAAGATTCCCAGTCTGTCCCTGAGACCCAACACAAGGTGCAAACACTCCAGACCAGTAGCTACCTGGACATACTGCTTGATGAGTGAGATGGAACTCTTATAGACCACAGTGACCCCACCTCCCCAACCCTCGGTTCTACCATGATGCTGAACCGAATACTCTGGTGGGCAGAGCTGGGCAAGACTAACTCCTCCCTGTTCGCCCACCCAGGTTTCGGTTATGCATGCCAGATCGGCTGCCTCATCCACAATTAAATCATGGACGAGGGAGGTTTTATTATGTACCGATCTGGCATTTAAAAGCAGCAACTGGAGATCCGAGGGCTGACTGAAAGGACAACCAACAATCCTGTGGATGTGAGAAGGACCGGAACAAGGCACAGCCACTACATGTTCCGTTAAGGATATCAATATTTCTTGCAAGGGTTCCACACAGTTAATCATAAATTAGGAGAGTGCCAGTAATGACCTGGTGTACTTATTGTCGACACTGAACTATTTATACCCTGAGTAGTCAATAGGAAATTAAACAACAATAACAACAAGGTGAACTATGCTCTGTTTTCCAATGGAGCCTGGTAAACAGCTCATACCTAATGAACAATTGCACAAGATAGTCCTTTTTCATAATCCACAAACCGAGCTCACTGTGTATTTATTTGTTTGCTCTGTGGTTATTTGACAAGTAATTTCTGTAAATGTATGGAACCTCATAAATTATTTCCCACAGAGCATTCAGGATGAGATTATTAAATATTTGATCACTGCACCTGGTCACTAGTGACACTTGGTATGAATTGAATGTCTGTCTCTGTGTGAAGTATTTGGACTGGAATATTCCAGGTTGCTCTCATTAGAAGTTTGAGCCATTGCATCAAAATACATACACCCCAAAATGGTAAACCCAAACTAGCTTAACCCACTGACTGGAGTTATATACAGGTTTAAAAAAACCCTGCATTGTATATCTGTTTGTATTATGTAAGCTTGCTAGTGCCTCAACATATAAATGGCAACAATATGAAATTTCAATGGCGTTTGGGTTTAATACATGCATGCATGCATACATGATTTCTTTGTTTAAGATATGTATATACCACTTTTCATAGAATCATAGAATCGTAGAGTTGGAAGAAGCCTATAAGGCCATGAAGTCCAACCCCCTGCTCAATGCAGGAATCTAAATTAAAGCATACCTGACAGGTGGTTGTCCAGCTGCCTCTTGAATGACTCCAGGGCTGGAGAGCTCACCAGCTCCCTAGGTAATTGGTTCTATTGTTGTATGGCTCTAACAGTTAGAACATTTTTTCCTGACGTTCAGTGAAATCTGGCTTTCTGCAACTTGAGCCCATTATTCCGTGTCCTGCACTCTGGGACGATCAAGAAGAGATCCTGGTCCTCCTCTGTGTGACAACCTTTCAAGTACTTGAAGAGTACTGTCATATTTTCCCTTAATCTTCTCTTCTCAAGGCTAAACATGCCCAGTTCTCTCAGTCTCTCTTCACAGGGCTTTGTTTGCAGTCCCCTGATCATCCTCATTGTCCTCCTGTGAACCCATTCCAGTTTGTCTGCATCCTTCTGAAAGTGTGGTGTCAGAACTGGACATAGGACTCAAGATGAGGCCTAACCATTGTTGAATAGAGGGGAACTAATACTTCATGCAATTTGGAAACGATACTTCTATTAATGCAGCTGAAAATATCATTTGCCTTTTTTGCAGCCACATCACACTGTTGGCTCATATTTGGCTTGTGATTGCTGTATTCCAGTCATGGGACTCATCCCACCACAGTTCAGTTATACCTATCATATTTACCCCACTGTATTAAGAGTTCAAATTCATCCTGTTTGTTTCCCATACACTGGGCATTATAAGGTGAATGGAAACGTAAGAACTATGTAATAAAACAGAAAAGGCAAGCTGTAAAGTAAAATTAGAGCTCTCCTTTCCTCAGGGCAGGATGGCTGGCAGAGAGGGATGTTACAGCAAGAGCTAGATAGTGAACAACTCACCAATCTTGTCTCTCTTCTGCAAGATGGTCCTCAAATAGCCACATGGTGGCAGGAAGAGGCCAGCTCACCTGGAACCCTGGGAGGTAGATGGTGTGCAGCTCTCCAAACTTCTTTTTTCTTTCTCCTCCCTCTAGGACAAAATGGTCCTCAGATAGCCCTGTGGTGGTATTTGAGGGTTGTATGACTGATTACAGTACCAGACAGTGGAGTGGCAACATGTACCTGAGCTCCTGACACCAGCATTGCTACAGCTTACTGGGAGGGAGAGGAGGACAGGCAAGGTGGGAGTGAGGTCAGCACAGTGCAAGCACAATGGCAGGAGCACCAGATCAGCTCAACTGATGTATTTGCATCATGCCAACCTTGTTGCTGCCTCACCCCACTCCCAGTAATCCACAGTCACACCAGTGATGGGAGGTCAGGTAAGCCCCACTGCCCTTACCTGCTAAAGATATAAAAGGTCTGGACATTTTGAAGCCATTGGGGGGAAAAACTGGTGTTGCCCTCTGGCAACAAATCGAAGTTTGGGGGGAAATTGAAAAATATGCAATACTTCTTTTTAGCAACTTTTACAAAATGAAAGTCATTTTATTACTTTAGGGACATAAAATGTATCATGTATAACTTGGTTTGCCATTACATTATTATGTTTTGTATATTAAAAGTATAGTTTATTATGACTAATATATATGACCACAAATCAGCAATCTTAACAAAAAAAAGTGGAGCAACCAGTTACAAAACACTTCAACATTGAGGGTCGCAGCCTGTTGGACTTTTCTATAACAGCTATAGAGATGTCAACAGATCCAGCAGCAGTGACTAAAAGGGAGAACCTTTGGATATACTCTCTGGACACATTGGCACCACATGGCCTGAAGCTGGAGGACAGTACCACCACTACTTAGCTTCTGCAAAGGAAGCCCCTCTGAGCATTCCATCCTCAAAGCTCTATAACTGCCACCTTGGTAACAGCATTTGTATGTTAGCAGCTGATGGAGGAAGCCAAAACGTTTTGGTATTACAATAAAAACCTGTTTTGTTAATCACAATTACGTGTGTGTGTGTGTATGTGTGTGTGTGAATGTAGTTGTGATTAACAGAACAGAAGTTTTTATTGTATTAACAAAACGTTTCAGCTTCTGCCTTCATCAGCTGCTAACATACAAATGATGTTACAAAGGTGGCAGTTATAGAGCTTTGAGGATGAAATGCTCAGAGGAGCTTCACATGGTCTTTGCCAAAATCAGTATCTCTGTGTGTGACTTTTTTAAAAAAGCCTGTAGTATGAACAAGACTGAAGAAATACCTTGTCTTCTCAGCTCATATGTCTGTTCCTTGTACGTGTCTCTAGGGATCCACATAGATTTTTTTTTTTTAAAGGCTGGATGACAGGAAGACAGAAATCCCTTCAATTCTTCTTTTGAAAGCACAAAACAGCAAAGCTGCCAAAACTTCCCTCTCTCTTCCCCCACCCTACCCACCCTATGCAGGTTGCCATCAAAACAGCCAAGTCCTGTAAAGGATAAGTGCTTTCTGTCAACTGATAAGTTCTCAATATTCCATCAAGCACATTCAGCCACCACAGGAAGTGCATTTTATGTTCCTATGATAGTGTCTAGTTGTTGTTATGTGCCTTCAAGTCGACTACGACTTATGGCAACCCTATGAATCAGTGACCTCCAAAAGTATCTGTCATGAACCACACTGTTCAGATTTTGTAAGTTCAAGGTCTGTGGCTTCCTGTATGGAATCAATCCATCTCTTGTTTGGCCTACAACACATATATGTAGTTTTGACAATACCTTTGAGTATGAGCTGTACGCTATAAACTATAAAAAAATCCAACTCTTCCAGGTATGTAGGGCTGCGCACAGTCCTCCTGATCCACCCCATGGTCTTGATCGATGGGCCCTGAGAAGGCCCAATCCACCCTGTTATAAAGATGGGACCAATCACCCCACCCCAAAGATATCCGGGGGTGGGGCTAAGGGTTTTGCTGAATGAAAAATATATGGTCCAGAGGGGAGGAGATGCTATGTCTCCTTCTTTCCCCGTCCCCCTGAGAGCAGGTGGGTGCAGCCAGCACCACACACAAACTGCTTTGACTCCTGAACAATGGGAGGGAGATTTCTCCTCCTGCCCGTGCTTGCTGTTACAGGATTGTTAGCTATCTTGGCCAATCCCATGACAGCCTGAGCAGGGCAGAGACAAGGCCAGGCCTTAGGCCTGGCCAACATTGGCCTCTTCCTTTGCATGCCATCATTGAAGGGACACAGTAGGAGTGGACTGCTGAAGAGCCACGTATAGGGTTGCCAGATCTCTGTTTTTCAGCCTGAGACTTTGGTTTCTGGGGCCCCTCTCAGCTAGCATGGCCAATGGTCAAGGATGATGGGAGTTGTAGTCAAAAAACATCTGGAGGGCCACAGATTCTCCATTCCAGTAGTAGAGATTGATGCTGGTCAACAGTTCAGTGGTTGCATCCTGCCACTCTGCCTCCAACTGTTCCATATTAGCAGGAGTATTGAATAGTGAAACCTGGGATATACACGATGGTTTTCTTTCTTTGCACAGGTCTACACTGGGTGTTCTTTCTTTCTGCAGTCTCTTTCTGCTGGCTAGCCTTGATACCATGAGCAAGAGGTATGGATAGTTTATGCATGTATTGAAATATTTATATTCTGTCTTTCTAATGTAAATACATCACTTGGCTTACACCAGATATAAAAAATACAATTTCATCAAAACAGTAGTAAGCAGTTACAAAAAGGACAGGCTCAGCAGATAAAAAATCATACAAACATTGTTTGCCAAATAAAATAAAAGCCATCCAGCAAAAAAAGCTGTTCAATAATCAGCAAAAAATGGTGATAAAGGTATTTATCCTGGTATATAATATGTAGCTTTGTGAAGGCCATGCTATGATTAGACAGAGTGTAGTGGTTGTCTGATGTGGACAAATGAGGTGGCAAGTTTGGGATGCTAATGACGAGCAGCAAATTGTAAGCTGTTGTTATTTCATTTTTCCCCATTGGAAGGGGTGCCATTTGGATTTTCTTCCTCGTGTGTCTTAGGCCAACTCTGAATATTGTCCTGGATGAAGCCTGTGTTACAAAGGTCAATAGAAACAACATATTGTAGTAAGAAGAAATAAGAACAAAAAACAGTTTATCATAATCCCCTAGCAATAACCACTTTATGTGCTAAGTAATATGCTTTTTCCACATTTTATGTCTTAGAATGGCCTGTTACTCGCCATATATATATCCGATCCACAGTTTTTTCAAGTTTTCATTATGTTTGCATCTAGACATGAGCATCATGAAAATACATTAGTGGCTCTTTTAATCTTCTAAAGTGCTTGCTGTGAGCAGGAACTATTAAAATATACACCCCTAATATTAATCCCTGTTAATCTCTACTGAGGGAGAAGCACTCACTCATCTATCAAAAGCTGATGGATGTTTAATTCATAAACAGAATGAGGAAGTTACATTCAAGAAAAGAACAAAAACTATCTAGTTGACTAACCTTACGAAGAAAGAAAGAAAACAAGAAAACAAGGTATGTTACTGGTATTCTAAAAACTGTTGGTTTGGATACAAAATACAACCACTGTGTCAAAGCCTACAGAAGGGTATTAAAATTTGGCTTCCAGGTATCATTATAGACATTGTTATTCTGCTATGAATTATAAATTTTGGATTCATAATTGCACTTCTATCATGTAGGCATGATAGATAGTAACTGATTAATTGCTTGTTTGATATAACTGATTAAACATATTTATTTTTATTATATAAATGATAAATGATTCAGCAACTAGTTCTGCAATTAAGTTAAACATGCAGTAAATGAAGAGCTTAATGCTTAATTCACTAACAGCCAAAAAAACCCCTTGCAGTTTAAGAACGTACTTATAGCCAACAGATATTTCTATCAAATTTTAAAAAGCAGGGAAATTGGGCAGCTATAGTGAATGCACCAGGGGAGCAGGAGGCCTGACCTCCTCTCTGAGATATTATACTGCCCTACAAATTTGTCAAAATGCAAACACAATTTGGGTTGGTCTTTCACAGTCCAATCCACTTCCTGTGTAGCTTGGAAGAATTTGGTAACATGTGCCTCTGAGCATATGGTGAGTGGTTTCTCTGCTTTTTAATCCGGGAGGTAAGAAATAAGATCCTGTCTAAATTTGCTGAGAATGGATTGATCATTTGCATGCTTATTGAGTTCAATGAGATTTACTTCTCTACAATAATAATTAGGATAGGTGAAACTAAAAACGGGGAAGGGGAGGGGACAAGGACGAAGGACAGGGAGGGGAGGAGGGCAGAGAGGAGGAAGAAGGGCAGAGGGGAGGAGGATAGGAGCAGGGGGAGGGGGAGGGGAGAAGGGCAGGTTTGATAATTTGCATGCTTTTTGAGTTGAGTGGGATTTACTCCCATGCAATCATGCTTAGGATAGCTAAAACTGACCTGGGGGGAGGGGGTAGAAGGAGGAAGGGGAGAGACAGGGAGTAAGGGTAGGGGCAGGAAGTACAGGGAAGGGGAGGAGATTAGGTGGGTGGGCATTGGGCAGAGGGAAAGCCCCTTTCCTTTCCAAAAAGAAAACACTGGGAACAGTATCAGTATTTTTCAGGGTTTCCCCACCTTTCCATTCTACAGCAGACACATGTAGTCTTTCACCCCAATTTAAACCAAAGCTGTTCCTAGCCACATCCACACCAGAACTTTATATCACTTTAGACAGACATGGCTTCCCCCAAAGAATCTTGGGAACTGTAGTTTGTGAAGGGTGCTGAGAGTTGCTAAGAGAGGCCCTCTTCCCCTTACAGAGAAAAAAATCCAGAGTCCTATTGGACTTTTTTCTGTCAGTGGTCACATAATTTGTTGAAATTAATTAAAAATCAGCCATGTCACAGAGTACCTGTAATTACTGACCTTGGCCCATACTCTGACCTTCATCTTCTGCAGTTTACAAGTAAAAAAAAAATGCCTGGCTGATTTTTAATTAATTTAATTAATTTAACATTGACGTCTATGATAGCTCTGGCATGCTCATTAAGACCCAACTGTCAGTGTTCTAAAAGCCAGACTGGTTTGGCTTGACTAATCAGGGGGCCACACCCATGCCAGGCATTGATTCCACTTTAAACAGTCATGACTTCCCCCAAAGAATCCTGTTGGAGTATAGTTTGCAAGGGGTGCTGAGAATTGTTAGAAGGCTCCTATTCCCCTGACAGAGCTCGAGTAGCCAGAGTGGTTTAACAGTCAGCCCCTCTTCTGGTGATTTGGGTTGGACTTTCACAGTCCTAGCCACTTCCTGTGTACCTTGGAAGAATTTGGTAACGTGCCTTTTAGCATATGGTGAGTGGTGGCAACACCTACAATCAGGACTGCATCTCCAAAGATGGAGAATTACATTTATTCTTTTGTTTGCTGGTGTTCTCTTACTTTGCTTCTTTCCTGTGTTACTACTATTTCTACAGAGAATCTAACGTAGAAAATTATATTTCTCTCATTCATCCTAGAAATCTGTGTCAAATTTATTTTTATTAATTTCAAAGCCTTTTTATGGGTCAATGTCATATGATGGTGAAGACAGCCTTTTGCATATCAAACTGAAGGTTATATTCTATTTCTATTTGGGGTACATTAACAGTTGAATCTGAAACTGCAGTTTTGATGTAAAATTAGATTACAATATGTTGATTACAATATGTTGCTACTTAAGCAATGAATCTAGCTGTTGTGAAAAAAACAAACTTGCCCTGCCCAAGATGCAAGTGTTCAGCCTACTATGCTTAAACCACTCCACTTTGGGCAGAGTGGACATGGTCAATAAAAACACAGAACACACCTATAAATTTGCTAGAATATGTTTCACCTCCCACTGTTTTATCTTCTGCAAACTGACACACTCCTCAAGTCCACTGGAGACTATTCTGCAGAATAGTCAGTGACATTATTCCACAATAGTTTTTGGAGGGTTTTTTTGGTGTAAATTATGTTGCTATACTTTACATATTCACAGAAAAAAAGCAAAACAAAATGATTTCCTATAGGAAACTTCACTAAAATTGCAAAGTCAAACATATGAAAAGTGACTATCTGAACTAAATTAACTGTCTTCATAATGTTGCTTCCTCCCTTCTAAAACAAGATCAGCACAGCACATGTCTTCTTTCTGTTATTTGGGCAGGAAAGGCTTAAAAGCCACCTCCAACTCTCCCTCTTTGCTTGTTTGCAGCATGAGGGAGAGGTGTTGCTGGGCAATCTGCTGCATGGGCAAACACCAAAGCCTGTTGGTGGTTTGGCGGTTGGGACTGGCAGCAGGTGTCCACTCGGCTTCTATGGCTTCATGACCTTCTTCCTGCTTCTCCTCAGTGGTGGTGGTGGTGAGGCAGCAATGGCAGCAGAGCACCAGCAGTGGTAGTTCAGTGGTGGCGACAGGCACAGCTGTGCAGCAGCTTCAGAGTTTAACCCAGCATAAGGCCTGGGTGTGTGCAGCCTGCTGCTCCTGGGGGGACTGTAGATGCTGCTGTGACCCACCTTCACAGTGGTGCAGTCCCTGCTGAGCCCTGGAGGACTGGGTCCCACAGCCTTTCAGGGCTTCATTTGATTTGGGGCCTGTGCAAGGCCTACTCTCCCCACAGTAACTGTTTGGACTAGGGTTGTCAGGTCAGAAGCATCCCAAAACCTGAGATATTAGGGGCAGGCCCGAGTGATGTCATGGGGCGGGCCCGAGTGATGTCATGGGGCGGGCCCAAGTGATGTCACAGGTCAGGCCCAAGTGATGTCATTAAGCGTGATACATTAAGCATCAATCACAGTTGCTTGGAGCGTACAATTAAAAAAAATCTGACTGGAAATTAAGCTAGACATCTTAGCTAAAAGATGGAGCCTGGGTAGGGAACATTTAATCTAGCCTACTTGCTTTCGGTAAGAAGGGTTTAAGTGCCTTCAGGCCAGGCTAGTCACCAGAAGGTCACTGTAGGAAGAAAGGAGCCTAGAGTTGTGGAGATGTTAGATGGGAGCATTTGGGAGTAAAGATGGATGCCCCTGAAGGCTGCAATTCTAAACACACATACTAAGGGACTAAGCCCCCATAGAACTCAACAGGACTTACTTCTGAGTAGATGGATTGTGCTGTTGGTAAAGCTTGACTAGGGATCCTCTGCAAAGACATCCTTATCCAAGCAGGTTTGGCAACCCCCTGCCTGGAATGCCCTGCCCTTATCTTTTAATGTGGCTGCTCCAAACATCTTTACAGATTTGACCCTTCACTTCAGAAAGAGGTCTGAGAAATGAGTAAGAGTAAGAAGATTCTCTACCCTTTCTGTCTGCATAGATGCCCTCATCCTTTCCCTGTGTCCAGCAGAAGCTCTGGGCCAGGCGGGACACAGTGGCATCTCATAGAGGACACCCTCCCCTTTCATGGGGTGTATGATCCGTCTTGGCCCACAGCAGATTTTGGGGTGGGCACCCCCAATTACTTATTTTTCCTGTATGCCTTTTTCTGCCTTGATTTTGTATAGATGCCCTCTTCTATGCCCTGCACCCAGCAGAAGCTCTGGGCCAGGTGGGATGCAGTGGCATCTCGTAGAGGACACCCTCCCCTTTCCAGGGGTATATGATTTGTGCTGTCCCAGAGCAGATTTCAGGGTGGGTACCCCCAGTTACTTATTTTTTCTATGTGTTTTTGTCCATTTTGATTTTCCATTGATGCACCTGTGTGTGTCCGGTGCCCAGCAGAAGCTCTGGGCCGGACGGGATGCACTGGCATCTCTTAGAGGACACCCTCCCCTTTCCTGGGGCATATGATTTGTCCTGGCTCACAGCAGATTTTGGGATGGGCACCCCCAATTACTTATTTTTCCTGTATGTCTTTTTCTGCTTTGATTTTGTATAGATGCCCTCTTCTGTACCCTGCGCCCAGCAGAAGCTCTGGGCCAGGCATGATGCAGTGACATCTCATAGAGGACACCCTCCCCTTTCATGGGATGTATGATTTGTCCTGTCCTAGAGGAGATTTTTGGGTGGGCACCCCCAGTTACTTATTTTTCTATGTGTTTTTGTCTGCTTTGATTTTGCATAGATGCCCTACGCTGTGTCCTGCACCCAGCAGAAGCTCTGGGCCAGGCGGGACGTAGTGGCATCTCGTAGAGGACACCCTCCCGTTTCCTGGGGTATATGATTTGTCCTGTCCCAGAGCAGATTTTGGGGTGGGCACCCCCAGTTACTTATTTTTTATGATTTTATGACATCATTATGTATTTATGATATCAGAAGCCTGTTGATTTTGATTGCATAAATGTACTGTTATTCTTGATGGGGAGAGTCCCCCAATCACAGTGATATATCTTACAGGGTACCCCAACATATCTCCGCCCAGGGAGGGAGAGCCATCTGCCTGTCTGCGCTGCTGCTGCTGCTGCGCTCCTGCTTGGATAACATCTCTGCTCTCTCCTTCTTGGGCTTCTGCTCTGCATGTGGGCACCTTGCAGGACCAGGCCTCAGGTACTCAGCCAGCTGTGCCTGATACTGTTCCACCTGTCCCTTCTTTGGAGGGGATATATAAGCCGGCTGGCTGAGGGGGCTTGGGAGACCCACTGCCTGCAAGGGGAAGAGGACCATCACCGCCCAGGGAGGGAGAACCATCTGCCTGCCTGCGCTGCTGCTGCTGCTGCTGCTGCTGCTGCTGCTGCTGCTGCTGCTGCTGCTGCTGCTGCTGCTGCTTAGTTAACGTCTCTCCCCAGGAAGACGGGGGGAAATTTTTAAATTTTAATTTTTGGAGTGGGGGGCCTTCCTGATTGGCAGACGGGGAGGAGGTCATGTGCAGGTCGGAAGGGAATATTGTGGGAATGGTGGGGAGCCGCGGCAATATGAGGCTTGGCGGCAGATCCTGGAAGGGCGCGGGTGGCAGGCCATGCCAATTTAGGGGAACAAGGGATAGATGTATTATACCCATCCCTTGTTCTGGGCCTGCCCAAAACCAGAAGATAACTGGGGGATGCAAGACTCCATCCAACCTTCGACTGCTGTTATGTAACGCCAGGTCTGTCGTTCAGAAAACATCGCTCATCCACGATCTTATCTTGGATGAGAACGCGGACCTGGTGTGCATTACGGAGACCTGGCTGGATGAGGCCTCAGCTCCCATACTTGAGGCCATGTGTCCAGCGGGTTTCCAATATGCACAGCAGCCGAGGATTGGTAGGCGGGGAGGGGGGGGTGGCAGTTATTTATCAGGAGTCCTTGGTTCTCACCAGACCTCCTCTCCACGAGACCAAGTTTGTTGATTGTATGTACTGGAGGTTGGGACCAAAGGGCAATTTAGGAATTCTGCTTGTGTACCGCCCACCCCGCTGCACAGCAGACTCCCTGACCGAGGTGCTTGAGGTGGTCTCGGCTGTGCCTTTGTTTACCCCAAATCTATTGGTTTTGGGGGATTTCAACGTGCATGCCGAGGCCGCTCTCACTGGAGCCCCTCAGGATTTCATTGAGACCATGACTTCATGGGAACTGCACCTAAGTAATATAGGTCCCACCCATGTAGCCGGCCATACTATTGACCTTGTGTTTGTCTCGGGAGAGAAGGGAAGTGATCTGAAAATGGGGAATGTTTTTTCTAGCCCTGTGTCATGGTCAGATCACTACCTGGTGAATATGGATCTCTCACTGCCGCATACCCTCCGCAGGGGACAAGGACCTACTAGGATGGTCCGCCCCAGACGCCTGATGGAGCCCAAAGGATTCCTGAATGCGCTGGGTGATTTGGAGCTTACTGAAGGACACCCGGTCGAAACCCTGGTGATGGAGTGGGATGAGGAGATCACTAGGGCGATAGACTGGGTGGCACCGAAACGTCCTCTTCCCCTGAACAGAACTCAGACTGCACCTTGGTACACACCACGGTTATGCGGTCTGAGACAGGAGGTGAGACGACTAGAATGCCGGTGGCGGAAGTCGCGCGCTGAAGGCGATCGAACACTGGTTAGAGCGGCAATAGCGGCCTACCAGCGGGCAACAAAGGCAGCAAAGAGGCATTTTTTTGCTGCCTCTATTGCGTCGGCAGAGTGCTGTCCCAGGAGGTTGTTCCAAGTGGTCCGAAGCCTGGTCGGTCCAGCTGCGCAGGAACCTATGGAACACTCAAAAGCCTCCTGTGACACATTTGTAAAACACTTTGCCGATAAAGTTGAGCGCCTAAAGGGCAAGATTCCGTACGTCGTGGTTACAAGTAGTGGTCCAGAGGCGGCCAGTTGCAGTCCGGTCTGCTGGGATCGGTTTCAGCTTCTTCTCTCTGATGACGTGGACAAGGTGCTCTCTACTGTGAAACCAACCACTTGCTTGCTTGATCCTTGCCCTTCATGGCTCATTGTAAGCTGTAAAGAGAGACTGGGCAAAGGGATCAGGGCAATAGTAAATGCATCCTTGGAGGAGGGTGCAATGCCATTAGCCCTCAAGGAGGCAGTGATAAGACCTATTTTGAAAAAGCCCTCCTTGGACCCCCAAGATTTAAACAACTTTCGCCCAGTCTCCAATTTACCATTCTTGGGCAAGGTGATTGAGCGTGTGGTGGCTAAACAGTTACAGACACACTCGGAGGAAGCAGATTATTTAGATCCTTTCCAATCGGGCTTCAGGACTGGACACGGAACTGAAACAGCCTTGGTCGCTCTGGTGGATGATATGAGGAGGGCGTTGGATAGGGGAGAACATACTTTCCTCGTCCTCCTGGATCTCTCAGCGGCTTTCGATACCGTTGACCACGGTATCCTGTTAAATCGCTTGGAGGGATTGGGAATGGGAGGCACTGTTTTACGGTGGTTCCGTTCCTATCTCTCCAACAGATATCAACGAGTAGCGTTGGGGGATGAGGTTTCAGACCCTTGGCCCCTTAATTGTGGTGTGCCACAGGGCTCTATCCTCGCCCCCATGCTATTCAACATTTATATGAAACCGCTGGGAGCTATCATCAGGAGTTTTGGGCTGCAGTGTCACCAGTATGCGGATGACACACAGCTCTATCTCTCATTTAAATCCTCACCAGAGTTGGCTGTGGAAACCTTGTCCAATTGCCTGGAGTCCGTAAGTGGATGGATGGGAGAGAACAGGCTGAAGCTGAACCCCGACAAGACCGAGGTGTTACTGGTGGGGGATAAGGGAAGGTTACGAAACTTTGACCTGGTGTTTAATGGGGTGAGATTGCCCCTAAAGGACCAGGTCCGCAGCCTGGGGGTCATTTTGGACTCTTAATTGTCCATGGAGCCCCAGGTATCTGCAGTAAGTCGGGCAGCCTGGTACCAACTTCATCTGGTACAGAGGCTGCGACCCTACCTTCCTATACATCTGCTTCCACGAGTGATACATGCCCTGGTCTCCTCTCGATTAGACTACTGTAATGCGCTCTACGTGGGGTTACCCTTGAAGACGGTCCGGAAATTGCAGCTGGTACAGAATGTGGCGGCACGCTTAATAAAGCAAAGCCGTCGCCGGGATCATGTCACCCCAGTGTTGATGGAGCTACACTGGTTGCCAGTTGTATACCGGGCCCAATTCAAGGTGTTGGTATTAACCTTTAAAACCCTAAATAATTTTGGCCCAGTTTATCTGAAGGAACGCCTCCAGTATCACCAAATATGCCGCCAAACAAGATCGGCCTCACAAGACCTTCTCTCGGTCCCACTGGTGAAAACAGCTAGGCTGGTGAGGACCAGAGAGAGGGCCTTCTCGGTCGTGGCCCCCACCCTCTGGAACTTGCTTCCTTTTGACCTTCGACATGCCTCCTCCCTGATGGCTTTTCATCAAGCCTTAAAGACCTTGTTATTCAGGCAGGCCTACGGGATTTCTGGGGTGGGTTAGGCTATTATGTTGTATTACTAACGGGTGGTTTAGATGTATTGTTGTTTAATATGGTGACTGTTGTATGAATATGTTTTAAATTGTATTTTATATTGTGTAAGTTGCCCAGAGTGTCTGTTAAGTCAGACAGATGGGCGACTAACAAATAAAATTTTATTATTATTTATTATTATTATCTTTTGGGGTTCAGAGACATGTTAATTTGGTTTGAAGTTGCTGTAGTTGTCAACTCTTCTTTTTTAGTGTTTTGAACTTTCAAGCAAATAAGGAACTGGGCACTAGGAACCAACTTCAGCATCGTATCAGTTAAATAGATTATTTTATTTATTTAATTAAGCTTATATACCGCCCGACTAGCAACAGCTCTCTGGGCGGTGAACATTAAAAACAGTTAAACAGTTGTGGGGGGCTGCTGACGTTTTGGTGTATATCTCGGGAACCAGACCACCTAGAAACTTAATTTTTTTTTTAATTGAAGCTGAGAGTCTGGAGATTAAGAGGTGCTAGCTGGAGAGCCCCCCAAAAAGCCAGAGACTCCGGCCAAAAACCGGAGATCTGGTAACTCTAGTTTGGACAGATAAGTGCCTGGTGGGAGGGTGAGAACAAGGGTGGGGGGGCAGTTGAGGTTTTTGTTGCTCCCCTCCAGGCCTTCGGGCCTTTAGTGGATCCCCACACACACACACACACCAGGCCTCTCCCTGACGTGGGTTTCCACTGCACCCCAGGTTGTTTGGTCTTCCTTAACCCAATTTCTTCCTTCTGTGGCTCTAATTGCCTTGGTTGTATTGAATTTTTTAGTTGTTATCATTCAGCATGATTTCCTATTAATCCTATTGTTTTATTATCACTAGTATAATTATCATTGTCACCTTTAATTTCAGGGTTATTATTGGCACAGTTATTATTCCAGCTTGTCTGACACTGGGGGTGTGGGGGCTGTACCACTGACTGAGGTGGGACATTGCTGGGGCCTCCCCTCTCATAAAAGTGTGTCAGTAGCTGGGTTTTCAGTAGGTTGTTGTTATTGCTCTGAATAGCTACTGTTGCTAATACTGTAGTCCATAATACTAACTTGTTATTCTTCCTTAGCAGGTATACTAATTTCGGCTGTAACCTGTTGAATTGCAGAGGTGGCTGGACTGCTCCTGCACAGCGACTATACCTCCTAAGAAGGCAAAACAAAAGAAGGGGCTTAAGGTTTTCAGGACTGGGACTAAATGTCCCCTTCTGCAGCCTCAGCCCTCAAGAAGATGAAGATGAGGACTTGGGGACTGTGAGAGTGTTCGTGTCCAGGATTGAGGCTCTCAAAAGGGAGTGCCAGGCTCCCTGGGACACAGAAGCAGGTCCCAGTTCTCAGGTTCCAGTTAAGAAGGCAGCCAGGCTTGCTTCGAAAGCAAACCTTCTTTGGGATCTCATTGACAGGGTGACTCATTTGGAAGAGAGTACAGCTGGCAGCCTTCTGAGGTTCCTCCGGCACCAAGCACCCCAGCGCCTCCCCATGACTCTGTTCTGAATGCTCCAGCTGCCCCCGTAGTTCTGCCTGGGCCTTTGTTTCCAACTGCACCTTTGGTTGCTGCGCTGGTGGCACCTGCGTTCGATGCACCTGGGACTGCGGTGTTGGCATCCTCACATGCACTTGCAGGTGCATCTGGCACTCCCAAGAAAAACATTACTCCCACCCAGACAGCTCTGGCTGTAGCCTATTCAGGGCAGTGGGGTATACTGGCTCCATTTGCTGTGGGTACTGGCCAACAGCAGCTGGTATAAATGGGGGGGGAGTGTTAGTTCCCTCACAGCCACACCTACTATGGCCGTCTGTGGTTGTGACCCCATGGCAGCCATCTGTGGCACCATTAGGACAGCCATCTCAAGTCTTGCCCTTACCAGCAGGAGTGTACCCTCAGGATGATTCATTCCTCCCACTGGGTGACCACCTCATGCAGACCACCCATGAAAAGTTTTGGTGTGGTGAATATAGACATATGCACCCTCTTGTTTTGTGACGTGGAAGCGCAGTCTAAACTAGTTGGTGAGGTAAAAGGTAAGGAAGCAGCTAAGAAGAAGGTCGACTGCATTTGGACCAATGGACTCAATGCGTATACCGTACGCATGGGTGTTATGGCCCAGGCATACCCGTCCAGGGCTTTGTCCATTATAAAGTACCAGGACATCATCCATAGAGCCTTTGGGGATTTCTTAGGTACTGTCTGCTTGCGGTACAATGAGAATTTTAGGCACAGGGTGTCACTGGACCCAACTATGCATTGGGACATTGAGCATCACGGTCTGTGGCTGCATTGCATGACCCCCACCAGGCCAGCTGTGGGAGAAAGGGCAGATAGTGGCCATTTGCTGGTGCGTGCCCCGGCTTCAGCCTCTGGCTCCGGTCAGGTCCCAGTGGGTTCAATCCCAACAAGTCTGCTGGACATAACAGCTCAGGCTGCTGCACACGCAAACCCTGTTACTTCAAGCACGCCTGTGGTGTGTGTGGTGGTGCACACCATAGTGCCTCATGTAGCAAGGTTGACCAATCTAGGCAAGGGGGTGACAACCAATGTAAGCCCAAATGAGGGTCAGGGAGTGCCAGAGGTATGGTGCAAGGCCAGTAGCTCCATTAAGCTTGCCCCCTAGCCAGATTGCTAGAGGCATACCCTGATCGACAGGTGGCTGCCTATTTGTGGTCCATTTTTTTGAAGGTTTCAGAATCCCATATTCCGGGCCTAGGATACCTCTTTCTTCTCCCAATCAAGCTTCTGTTTGGGAATTGGAAGCCATGGAAAAATGGACAGCCTTCAAGTCGAATGCGACTTATGGTGACCCTACGAATAGGGTTTTCATGGTAAGTGGCATTCAGAGGGGGTTTACCATTGCCGCCTTCTGAGGCTGAGAGGCAGTGACCGGCCCAAGGTCACCCAGTGAGCTTCATGACTATGTGGGAATTCAAACCCTGGTCTCCCAGGTCGTAGCGGCCAAGGAGATTGCAGCTGACCTAATTTCAGGCCCCTTTCCCAAATTTTTGGGTGTCACCTTTGGGCATTGTGCCCAAAAAACAGCTGGGTGAATATCGCCTCATCCATAATATGTCCTTTCCAAGGGGCAGGTTGGTGAATGATGGTATGCCACAGAAGAGTGTGTCTGTCCAATACACATTTTTCAATGAAGTGGTAAAAGTAGTGAGGCTCACTGGGCTGGGTGTATTATTGGCAAAATGTGACATTAAGTCCACTTTTCGCCTGCTACCAGTTCATCTGCTGGACATTGATCTCCTGGGTTTTAAGTTTCAGGGACAGTATTATGTTGATAGAGCAATGCCCATGGGCTGATCTATTTCTTGCTTGGCCTTTGAGGCTTTCAGCACCTTCCTTGAGTGGGCAGTGAGAACCAGGACCGGTTCATCTCTCACTGCTCATTACCTGGATGACTTTCTGTTTGCTGGGGCGGCCGGCTCTCCCCAGTGTACTCATCTGGTGGACACCTTTAAAAGGATTACTGAGGAACTGATGGTCCCAATGGCCCCTTAAAAATCTGAGGGCCCTTCCACCTCCCTTACCTTTTTGGGTATACAGCTTGACACCATTGCCCAGTCTTCCAGCTGACAAATTACAGTCACTGCACTCTCATCTGAGGGAAGCCGTGGTAGTGAGGAAATTCACTCTGCTTCAGCTTCAGGAGTTAGTCACTTGGCTTTTGCCTCCAAAGTGGTCTCACTGGGACGCGCATTACTACGCTGCCTCTGTGAGGCCATGTGAGGCTCTTAATTCCATTTCATTAGGGTATCAACAGGTATGTGGGTTGACATGAGGATGTGGCTTACCTTCCTTGAGGAGTACAACGGTATCTCCTTTTGGAGGGAGGAATTGCTTATTGAGGCAGAGCTCCAGGTCATGTCCGATGCTGCAAGGGCTGCTGACTTTGGCAAATCAGTGGTGTGCAGAGCACTGGCCAATGGAGTGGCAAGAGACAGGGGTTATGGCTGACTTGACATTCTTGGAATTTTTTCCTATCATGGTGGCTGTTCATCTTTGGCCTTTAACTTTCGAGAACCGCACCGTGCATTTTTGGTGTGACAACCAAACGATGGTGTGTGTGGTCAACTTCCAATCTTCCAAGTTGGTTCAAGTGATGCATCTGGTGTGGGCTTTTGTTCTGCAGTACTTGCGATTTAATATCTTGTTTGTGGCTCGGCATGTTCCGGGCCTACATAACAACATTGAGGATGCCGTCTCGCTTCCAGATGGAGTGTTTCTACGAGTTAACCCCAGGCGCCTCCTAATCTGGTGTTGATTTCAGCCAACCTTTGGAGCCTTGGGAGCTAGAGGCCCAAACTGCCATGACATCCACCTTGGCATCCAGTACAAGGAAGGCTTATCAGCATAGCTGTGCAGAATTCCAGCAATTCCAGGTAGAGCAAAGTTTGTACTTTAGACTGGCCTATCCCGGCGGGTCACCTTATGCAGTTTATGGTGTCTCTTTGGGCAGCTGGCAGGCGGTTGGCATCATTGTGGGGCATTTGTCCGCTTTGGATTTTGCCTCCAAGGCGGGTGAAATTCCTGAATATACCTCAGACTTCCAGATCCGGAAGATGCTTGACAACTGGGGGCATTCTTCTCCCATCTTGCCTGATAAACATAGGCCTTTCACTCCTGATGTCATCCTTCAACTTTTATCCGAGTTTCATAAGTTGTGTTCTTCCCATCATGAACTGCTCCTGTTTACAGTTGTGGCCCTCACTGCTTTTTACGGGGCTTTATGCCCTAGTGAGTTTTTGGCATGCTTACAACATGATATCTTCAACAAGGCCCTCGGGTATGGTGATTGTATCCTGTTGGAATCCTCGGTACAACTGACCTTGAGACTGTCAAAGACTCACCAGAGAGGCAAAGGGCAGACAATCCTACTGGGCTCATGCCCACTGCTGGAATTATGCCCTGTGCTGGCAATGACAGACTATCTGTTTTCTAGGCCAGCGTGCCAGCGTTATTTGTTTGTACACCACGACAGATCCACTTTGACTCAATTCCAGTTCTGGGCTGTATTGCACAACGCCTTGTTGGCTAACCAGCGAGATCCTGTGGTATATGGTTTGCACTTCTTTTGGGTTGGGGCACCTTCTGCCACGGCCCTCATGGGCCTCCCTCCAGAAAATATTCAGGCCATAGGCAGATGGCGATTTGTGGCATTTAAGGCCTACATGTGGTTCTAGTTTGTCATTGCCCTTGGTTAACTGTCTTTTCTTTGTCTTCTCAGGTTTGAGTCGCCTTCCAACCTCTGCACACATGGTTTTGTGTGGGCAATCAATCCTGTTCTGGGCCCACAAGAGGGCAAGTTTATCACAGCTATGTCTTTCAGCCTGGGCCATGGTTAGATGGAAGGCGAGGAGATGAATGTTATGGGAAGAACTTCTTCCCACTTTGTCCCAGATATGGACTGAGGGTCCCATTCTTCACATGCTAGTTATACACTTGGGCAAAAATGATCTAGTGCAGCAGCCTGTGGTGGATCTGCTGTGCAGTGTGACCCATGATCTGCATTGGATTTCATGCCATTTCCCCAGCATTTTTGTAGTTTGGTCTGATTTGCTTGAAAGGTGGTTTGGAGGGGAGCAGTCCCTCCTAACAGGATTGATTGGGCTAGGCATTGAGTGAACAGGAGTGTTCACAAGCTGCTCTTGGCCATGGGCTGGACATCCATGACCTATTCAGGGATTCACTGTGATGTCCCACAGTTATTTAGGGATGATGGGGTTCACCTTTCTGACCTGGGTTGTGATCTGTTTTCGGAGGACATGCAGAAGGGACTTCGGGACATAATTTTGGTGGGTAGAGGCGACCAAGCTGCAGCCTCTTGTGGCATGGAGTCTAGGCAGGTGATGAGGTTGGGGGGGGGTAACAGTATTAACAGTTGCTACTATATCTTAAGAATAGGAACCCTTGTGCACAGAAACTCAAATTATCTATTTTCCCACACACAAATCAGTACTTAGGTGTCTACCAACAGCCTTGCTCTCTTCTGTGTCATGTCGGTGGGGGGAACAACCCACCAGGAGCAAGTTGACATAAAAGAAGGGTTTCCAATTAGGTCTCATTGTCAGGTTTGTTTTGTGGCTCTCAGACTGCTCCAACTCTTCCCTTTAACTTTCAGTTCCTTGTTTCCCTGCCTCCTGATATTCTTTTGCCTTCTCTATTTTTGTAAGCTTTCCTTCCTAGTCCCATTTAAGGAAGTCTCACAATGCCATTGGCTACAATGACATGTACGGTTCAGATAACCCCAGGTCCCCACCATGAGCAACCTCAGGAATTCCCAGCAGACAACCTCAAGAATTTACCCCACCTCCTTTTCTCATGCCTAAAGATAGGTAATGAGATCAAGTGTGGTGTAGTGGTTAGAGTGTTGGACTATGACCTGGGAGACCAGGGTTCAAATCCCCACACAGCCATGAAGCTCACTGGGTGACCTTGGGCCAGTCACTGCCTCTCAGCCTCAGAGGAAGGCAATGGTAAACCACCTCTGAATACCTCCTACCACGAAAACCCTATTCATAGGGTGTCCATAAGTCAGGATCGACTTGGAGGCAGTCCATTTCCATTTCAAAGATAGGTAATATTGATATTTTTATTTCCTATTTAACGTATCCAACCTCTGCTTTCCCTGCCCCTTATCTTAAGAACTACTGGGTAGGAAACAATTCTGTGAACAAAACAAAGCAAACCAAAAAAAGAGGAGGAAAATGAAAATCCACTTTCACCAACTATGCACCTAGTTTTATGACTGGAGATTGCCAAATTGCTATAGAAGTAGTTGAGACTGAATGGAAATTAATACAGTTCTCCGGGGAGAATGGAATGAAATCACACATAGTCAATCACTGCAACAGAAGACTTTCACTTTTGACAGTAATTAATTTCATTCTACAAAGCTAAAATCAAAAGTAAAGATCCTGCAGAGATGTCTTGCTGATCGTGTTTATCATTTATATTATAGTTTCAGTAATACAAAAAGTAATCACTCCTGTAAATAGCAAGCAATTAGAATCTTCTGATACGGCAATTGCTACATTTCTTTTCTGAAGAGTTATGAAAGCAGACTCATGAAAGAGTAGTTCAGTTAGTAGGAAGACAGATATGGTCAAAGGATAATTGCAACAGTGATGTGGCAGTTCATAACTTGAAGACAGAAATCGGGAGTTGTAAGCAGCGGAGGGTCCAAGGAAAATGAAGTAAAAATAAGCCATATTCAGATATTCCTCAGTCACAGGTTGTTGAATATGGTAAGGAAGACTGCCTGAAGTGACTAGGGCTATAGCAACCATTCAATTATAGTGAGAGTGTATGCAAAATAAACACAGTTACCCTTTTCGAACAATCTTGATAGGCAATAAAATCAAATCAGTGTCATGTGAATTAAAGTTAGCTGTGGATTAATGATAAATAAGGCATAGCATGATAAGCATATTTGATAATGAAAGTAAACTACAAGGCTAAATCAGGGACTTAGGCTTGAATATATATCCCCCTGCTAATAATCAAGATCTCTGATATACTCAGTGAATGGACCCCAGGTAAGCAGGTAGATATCTGGTTTAGCTCACCCTGTGCTAACTTTAATTTGATGCACAATCTTATCAGAATTAGAAAATTGCACACTTTGCCGAACCATTAATATGACTTTATAATTTCTCTCTGTGATGAAGTGTTTTCTACAGAAGGTTCTTATTATGGTAGTGTTGTGCCTTTGTGTTGTTGACTGATGGATCAATGCCATGCCACAAAATGCACCATTCATTTCTTGACCTCTTCTCCCCAGTCAGAGCCGGCTGTCATATCTCCCCTTCCAACACTTTATCTTGTGAAGGTAGAGATACTTTGATCACACACTAAGAGTAAAGCAATGCTGTTTCCAGGGACCTTGTTGTCTTCCCCCCAGCCTTTGCTTACAAACTGCCCTGGCAACAGAACAAATCCTACCAGACTACACTTACCTAATTTTTTGATTGGGTAACAGCCCTGGTAGACTGGGGGAATGCTGTGGACATAACACATCTCGACTTCAGCAAAGCTTTTGACAAAGTGTCCTTAGCAAGCAAGATAAATGTGGGTTGAATGGAACAACTATAGGCAGATTCACAGTTGGCTTACAGAGTCATACTCAAAAGAGTGCTTATCAATGGTTCTTCTCAAACTGGGGAGATGTAACAAGTGGGGTACCACAGGGCTCAGTCTTGGGCTTGATGCTCTTCAACATTTTTATTAATGACTTGGATGAGGAGGTGCAGGGAATGTTTATCAAATCTGCAAATGATATAAAATTGGGAGGAATCACTAATACCCTGGAAGACAGAAACAAAATTCAAAATGATCTTGATATGCTGGAGCGTTGGGCCGAAAAAAACAGAATGAAATTTAACAGGGATAAGTGCAAAGTTCTAGACTTAAGAAAAATAAACCAAATGCACAGTTAAAAGATGGAGAATACTTGGCTCAGATCTTGGAATTGTTGTTGATCACAAGCTGAATATGAGCCAACAGTGCAATGTGGCTGCAAAAAAGTCAAATGCTATTTTAGGCTGCATTAACAGCTCCCAAATTGTGTGTAGTACTAATTCCCCTTTATTTGGCACTGGTTAGGCCTCATCTTGAGCACAGAGTCCAGTTCAGGACACCACATTTAAGAAGGGTGCAGAACAGGTTCAGAGGAAGGCAACAAGGGATCAGGCAACTGGAAACAAAGCCCTATGAGGAGAAACTGAGAGAACTGGTCATGTTTAGCCTTGAGGAGAGAAGACTGAGGGGAAAAATGATAGCACTCTTCAAGTACTTGAAAATTTGTCACAGAGAAGACCAGGATTTCTTCTCCATCACCCCAGGGCTCATCTACACAGGGGTTTACTGTGCGTCTGGTGCTACTCACATCCCCTTTTAATTCACATGGTTCACATGATGTTACTGGCAAACAGAAGCTATCACACGGTTTCCCCCCTGTAAATCTGTACTAACCCAATTTTCTGATAATCCGAAAAGGGAAGGGGAAAAATCTTCACTCCATATCTCTAACACTTGCAGACGCTTTGCTCCAATGCTTTTTGGCGGGTGTGTCAATAGTCCCTCTCTCCATGCCCACTACCTCCTCCTCCCTTCTTTCATTTCATTTCCTGTGAATCCTGAGAAACTTTCACTGCTCTCTCCCATTCTGCAAGCCTTTGTTTATATTGCTGCAAATGATGCCTTATTTTTCTTTTCCCCCTAACTTGTGCACAAAAGCATAACACTGCTCAAACAAAGATTTGCATGCCATCTGTGTTGTACCAGTGAAAATAAAATAATCACACTTCTGTTGTTGTTTTTTAAATGAAACTTACTGGTAGAACAAACTGAGCATGCTCGGTTGCCAGGTAACCAGAGGGCGTGGTCTTTAGGAAACTGAGTGATCGATGCTTCCCCTCAAGTGTGACTAGAAAACACCAGCTTTGTAGCTGGCATTGAGCCCTTACTGTGGACAGTGCAAACAGAAAATGGAGATAAAAACAGTCTTTAATACAAAGTTATGCTCCCATGTGGATAAGCCCCCAGAGTGCAGGACACGGAATAATGGGCTTAAGTTATAGGAAGACAGATTTTGGCTGAACATGAGGAAAAGCTTCCTAGGGAGTTCCGGTGGTGGGCTCTCCAACACTGGAACCATTCAAGAAACAGCTAGGTAGCTATCTATCAGGTATGCTTTAACTTGGATTCTTGCATTTGAGCAAGAGGTTGGACTCGATGGCATTACAGGCCCCTTCCAACTCTACTATTCTGTTACTCTGATTCTTTAAGCCTCAAACCCTCTGGATACTTAAGAGCCTGTAAAGATCCCAGCTATGGGTTGTTCTTCTGATTTCAGTAACGGCTTCTCTCTACTGAGTATTTTGCTGCCACCATAAATAACTGTAGCTGCTCTTATTAAAATGACATTTTTAATCTGCTGAAGAAAAACTTTATATGGAGTATGTGATGCATGGTATAATGAGATTGGGGGGAGGGTATTTATTGGTTCTGAACTTTAGCAGAACATTTTGCTGCCCTGGCATGTTCCTGCAACATACAACTTATCTTTGCCTTTAGTGGTCCAAACAAGGGCTCGAAAATGGAAAACATGGAGAAGCTTTTTAAACTGAAGGGGGGGGGACGTCAAAAGGCTGGAAAGAAAGCTTGGGAGTGTGTAAAAAGCTGTATGTAAAAATGTTATTTTGCTGTCTTTTCCCACCGTTGTGAGCCTATCATTCATTCACCTACTCACTCACTCGGTAGTTTATTTACTGGGCTCCTGCTGGAAGAAATAAAATAATAAATAAATAAAATAAATACTGTCACATACTACAAAATATAAAGAACCATGGGAAATCTGGGTAAAATGCACAAGGAATTTCTACAAGTAAAGAAGATTCAGTGCCCCACACAGTCATGGGTGATGAAAATTATAATGAGCGGGTGGAGCTAGCGTATTTGTCTACTTAGCTCATTGTGTGATAACTTTAACTGGAATCAGAATGTAACAACATTGAAGCTATTTAAAAGCATCTTGCCTCTGCAATCCAGGAAGGTTAGAATTGGGCCTTGCGTTGCTTCTGTGATTGTTTTGGTCTCCCAATCCTTGTAGATCCCTTATAAGAAACTTGGGAGGTTTCCCTACAGATTTTTGAGTGGGGATGGATGAATCTGTCAGATTTGATTTCTCTCATTTTTCCAATCTTAAATTCAGTCTTTTTCTGCATCATTTGGTGATTTTTTTAAAAAAGGTCCTCACGGAAATTCATTAGCATTTTAGTGTGCATTACTCTTTATTTATTTATTTTTATAAGATTTCTTAACCATAAGGTCCCAGTATGAGTAGCAACAATAGAATATGCAACTATAAAACCAGTTTAACCTATTTCAACTGTAAAGCAAATAAAACTACTCGAAATGGAACAGAACAGTACACATTCAGCAATATACATTTTTTCCATGCAATTTTGCTGAATATACACATTTTTGCAAGCAATCTTTCCTAATATAACATTTTAATTTTCACTTACATATGGATGCTTATATGCACTCCTCCCCCACACTGGGAATATGCTAGGTCCCCATTAAAAAGTGAGCAGTACCAAATTTCTTCCCCATTCCTATTTTCCAGCAGTTTATTTTTATGTGACCTACTCATCTTATCAGCATTCTCTGTCATGTTAAAGAGCAGCATCTGATACACATGTACCATAACTGGAAATCATAACACCGGAGAGAACTGCACCTTTATCTTCCTGTTATTCATGTTTAGTCATGGGAAAAGTAAAGTAATTACCTGTGTAATGCATCACAGCTTCTGAAAATTGAGTGTGACATCTCGAGATGTCTTGACGGATGCTTACTTGGGTCCAACATTCCTGCACAATGACCTTGTACTTACCACCAGAAATCTAGATCTGAAGCAGCATGACACCTCTTGGCAATCTTTTCCAGCTCTTTAGCTGCACCTTCCATCACCGGCAATTTAGAGATTCAACCCCCCCCCCCCATACATCAACTATTGAATAATCCCTCAGAGTACAAGTAATACTACTTGACTTGGCACACTTGAGGTCTTTTGTCTGACAGCCTTACTGCTAATTTTCAACATGACTGAGTAAGAAAAGGCATGGTTATCTTTAGCCTAGGTAGCAAGAAATTGTGCAGGAGCTTATCTGACAAAAGCTATCTCCTCCTGTTTTTGAATACATTATTTTCTGTGCGCATTCCAGTATGACCTAGAAACAATGACAATGTTTAAGGTTATGAATATGCCCTTGTGCTTCTGTTGGCCTGCTCTGTTACTTTCTCTACTGTCTGAAAAGAAGCAAAGAGGTGTCTAAAAATCTATACATGAAGATGATTTATGTGAGAAGTGGACTATTAACCCAATATTTTCTTACATGGTTTTCATTGTGATATGTATGCCACATCACATAAGAGGCAATATTCTCACCCTCTGACCAGCTCTTACAGCCCATGCTTATTTATTTGGGATATGTCCTTTTTACTGCTGCCTTCATTATCTGATCTGACAGAAAAGTACAGCCTCTAAATTAAAACAACAATTAAAAAGAAGATACTAGTTCGTTGCATTATATGCCACTTTTCCATGGTGAACTTTGCCCAAAGCAGCTTACAACAAACATTAAATTAGCAAAATGCTTGATGTATGTTTGTATGTGTGTGTGTATGTGTGTGAGACAAACCAAATCAATAAATGTAAATAATACAAAAACAATTTAATAAACTGGATAACTTCAGTATTACAATGGAATCATCTAGACTTAATACATAACAAGTGCAGAGCGAAGCAGAAAATAAGTCAGCCCTGTCATAGGGAAAGTCTGCACATGCCACTAGATACACTGAAGCTAGCTGAAAGAGCTCTCACACAGTGATTTTTCTACACGGCATAACACAAAGCATGGCTTGCCACATGAGCCTTCTATATCATATGGAAAGCTCTCCACCCTCCTCACCACTGGACATTCCTATCACCCCCTATTTCCCTCTGAGGGAAGAAGCCTCTCCTCTGGCCTTTCCCCCCTTGTCCACACATGGACTTCAATAACCAGGGATTTACTTGCTATTAGGGATGGGGGAGAAATTTGATTCAGTTTAAATTTTAAAAAATCTATAAAATTTGCACTTTTCAAAGCAATGTGAGGAATGTGTTTATTAGGAGAAATTCACACTAAAATGCTGAGAATTTTGATGAGGATTCTTTTTTTAAAAAATCACAAATTGCTGCAAAAATGAGTTTGGAAAAATGAGAATCTGAGATAACCAAAAGTGGCAGATCCTTCCATCTCTACTTGCTATGATGGTACTTTTAACCTTCCCTTCATCATAGGATCCTAGGGGAGCGTAACAGTACATTTAAAACACAAAAATCAAGTTCAGTGCAATTCAAAGAGCAGGTTAAAAAAGACACAATGCATCATTAAAATATAAAGAAAAGGCCCTAATGCTGTACTTGGGCTCCTTAATTACAATGGTACACTAAAATTAATATTCAACAAAAGCCCTGGCAAACAGACAGATCTTTACCTGGCATGAAAATAAAAGTGCCTCCATTATTGCCAATCTATCTATCTGTCCCTTTACTCCTCAAAATCCCAGATTACTTCTAACCACATTCTCAGCATTAGAAAGGGAGAGGGACTTGTATATATGGTTTGTGCTCTAAGAAAGATTCATAATCAGATGAAGGAGTGAAGAAAACAACATGGGATGTATTTAACGTCTGTAGTATTCAGAATTAACCCACACACATACACACACAACTGTCCTGGTCTTTGATGCCTTTCTTAGCTGGAGGCCAATTGATAACCTATATGGGAAGTAGGTTTATTTTTTCTTCCTCATAGAAAAATATTTTAGCAAGGAAAGATAACAATTGCTATTACACAATTAGCTGTCAGCATAATACAAGATCATTATTAGTCTTAAAGCCCTTGTGGACAAATACACCACTGATAACCACACTGATAACATAATAGCTCATTTTCTATATTTCAGTAGCTGGCAGAACATTGCTAAATCCCAGAAGATGTAAAATATGGATAATAATCTGTACAGAAAATGCAGCAGTATTTGCTACCTTTCAGCAAAGGATCTATAGTACAGCATTCACCGCTGAATTCTGCTGTATTGCTATGCCACAATATACTCTTAATACCTCATTACTAGCAACAACAAAGAAATGAAAGCAGCCAAGCACCATGGACTAAATTTATATTATCCATTTCTTCCCCCTCTATCTCTTTAACTTATTTGATTTCTTGTTTACAAAATTCAGCCCATATTGATGCTACATGGTGATAGTTTAAATTAGGGGAAAATTTGCTATTGAGGTAAAATAGATCCATTAACGCCTCTAACAATGCAGCGTGGAATAATTTCATGTTTTGAAGCTGCTTTTCTTTCTAGGCATCATAATCCAGTGGCCTGAAGAAAGCGCTGAAGCCCACTAGGGCTTGGTAAACCTCCATTTTAGCTGCCTGACTGTGACTAAAAAACAATGTAGTTATTGTCAAGCATTTGGCAGTCTATCTTAAATGCTTTTAAATTAGTGCTGTGCCAAAAAAAATTATCTCCCTCTCAATATTTATTATTTATTTACTTATTGCATTTATATACCGCCCCATAGCCGAAGCTCTCTGGGCGGTTTACAGCAACCAAAAAGATTAAAACAAATATACAAATTTAAAACACATCTTTTAAAAACAATTTAAAACACAATTTAAAAATTTAAAACAATTTAAAACACATGCTAAAATGCCTGGGAGAAGAGGAAAGTCTTGACCTGGCGCTGAAAAGATAACAGTGTTGGTGCCAGGTGCACCTCAATATTCTCCATCAATTAATGAGAAAAGAAATTGCATCTGGAAATGATAAAAGAGGAGAGATAATTTCAGTGAAATCCTCCTGGGTGGGGTGCAGGGTTTTTGTCACTTTACTTCTGGGGTGACAGAAGGGTGTTTGTGTCCTTTCTTTTCTACAAACCATCTCACCAGCTGCCTGCACTTTGCACATTTCATGGGTGAGGCCTACGCTTCAATTAGAGCCCAAGGAAAGACATCATGAGGCAACTCCTCCTACGAAGCAAGTATTTACTAGAAAGGAAAAGCACATACAGCACCCTGGACCACCTTACAACAATAAGATAAACTGAAAATTCCATACCCACCAAAATTCTAAAGAAATGGTAAAGTACCTGAGAATGAGGCAGAACAATTGAAGCCTCTTTTGCAGAAGAAAATTGTTGAGAAACTGAACTTTTGCATTCCCGAAGGAGCAGAAAGACAAGACTGCTACCTACCTCTTCTTTCTCCAGTCCTGCTCTCGGCTCCTTCACTTGGTGTTTGACATACCTGAAGTTCAGCACAGCGGGATCATAGTTGTTTTCTGTCTCCCACTATATCAGGAATTTAAAGATATTCATCGAGTGTCTGGACTGAAAGGTGGAAATCCTAGAATACAAGCTGCATGTGGCTTGCTGGCTCCTCTAGTTGTGTGGGGCCTTTCCAACTCTTTGGATTATGCCCTTGAGATTGGACAGCAAGCCTACTATCATCTTCTCCTTGATAAATATGATCATGTTATGAAGTGTCAACTTTATTTCTACCTCCCCCCCCCAAAAAAAGTTATTATCATTCTAATACCATTAATGGCATATATAATGTATATGTATGTATGTGAATGCAAAAATCACACAGAGCAGCTTGGTATGTGGTTATCCCACCACAAAATTACTACAAAGAAGAAATTTATTCCCCTCTAATCTATTTGTATGCAAGACCTTTTTTGTTTCCATTACTAATGGGAATGATCTTGTCTTCTGGGTCATTCATTCTTCATGAGCTCATACTTTCAAGGTGAATGGATTTCAGTTAAGGAGAACAAACACATTGCTTCCGGGCATGCTTTATAAATGTTGCCTGGGATCTTAAAAGCCAAGTTATAAATAAAATGGCAAAGATTAGTTAAACTTGTGAGGAGAAACCACTTCCGTTTTTATGAGATGAATGTGAACTATAAAGGCTATTTATCTGCCTGAAGACCCAGGCTTTGCAAAAACAAAACAAAAACTAATAAGCACACAAGTAGAAACAATGGGAGAAATAATGGGAGAAACAAGAAAATCTAGTCTGGAACATTTTGTTTTCAAAAGATCCAGGAGTGTTGCTTGAAACAGTGACCTTATCAAATAGCATCAACAATTATTCATCTTTCTTTATGGAAATTTCTAAAAGTGCTATGTTCAATGACAACTGAAACTAATGTTATATTGATCCTAAGATCTCATAAATATGTGTGAAAACCATGTATTTTTTGGTTTGAGGTAAGCGCCTTGAACATATTTACAAATATTATTGTTTTATCTCAGGTGAAGAACTTTGGCCCTCCAGATCTTGCTGAACTACAGCTCGCATCAGCCCTAGCAATCATGGCCAATGGCCAGGGCTGATGGAAGTTGTAGTTCAGAAGCATCTGAAGGGCCAAAGGTTCCTCACATCTGCTGTATCAAACAAAAACAGCAGCATAGTGCAATCCTATTTAGGAATGAAATTTAAATATTGAAGTTGAGCTTGTCTGCATAATTTTTTTCTAATACCTGCCTCACTCCTTAATCTCAGTGAAAAGTGAGTCCCCCCTTTCCCTGGTTCCACTAAATATATAAACAATTCTTGAGTATCTTGTGCATTATTATACACATTATATGATATACATGTTATGCTCCAGGTTTCCTGGAGATCATACAGAATACATAATGGTACTGATACACTGATACATAATAGTAATCCTGCTAATGAAGGCTCTTGGGGGGGGATAAAAAACCATAAGAAATGAGAGCAGCCCATAACACTGGTATTACTTTACTGTCAGCAGCTGTGGTTAGGGCATACAGAAGACCAGAGTAAATAAAGCCTCCCTTTTGAGCATTTCAATTGCTGGAAACAACAGGTCTCTGGCTGTGCCTAGTGCCAGTACTCTCTGTGATATCATCCTTGGGCTGTTGCCTGACTTTGTCTCTGGAACATGTTTGGACCAAACTGGACCTTCTCCATGCTTGGCCTTGCTTTGTTTGGATTGTGCTGTGTCTGTAAACCTACACTCATTCATGAGTAGTTTGGTGAAGGTTTGTATCTCCTGTAACTGGCCCCCTAGTCCTTGAGGGCATCCTCTACAGCATTTCAGTGGGGGGCCACTGCCAAACCTTGGGACCCCCTCCTTTTTGTTGCCACTATCTAATCACTTGAGTCCTCTAAGCGAGGGAGCAAAACAGGAGGAGGAGCTTCTGCTTGAGTTTTCCCTCTTCCTCTGGGAAGTAGCACAGAATGGGCCTAAAGGAAGGGGATATGCAAATAGGGATCAGTGGAAGACCAGAAAGAATGTAGAAAACATGGAAAGCAAAAAAAAAAACCAAGAAAATGTTTCTAATAATTTATGAGTCTCAGAGAATAAACAGCACTGCAAAATCCAAAAAGAGCCAGAATGATCTTTTTTGAAGTTCTGCCCTTGGTACTTAAACCCATTAGTTTGTCTCTGAAGTTGTGCCTAAGAAAACACAAATACATGGACTTTCTTTATATAACTGAAATGACAATGCATCCAAAACACAGATAGCTGAAAAAACCTTTTAACTCTTCTTAAAAGCAACAGAATAATTGTGTGGCTAGTTAAATGGAAATAAGAAAAAAAAAGTGCTTGGTAAAATTACATTCAGTGAACATGTTGACTATTAAAACGGAATGTCTATTAAAAACTGACCTCTCCCTCATAAAATCATTGACCCATAAGGCAGCCCAAAGACCACTGAGGCACCTTCAACAGCTAAATTGCTTTTAAAAGTCTCTTTAACTTTTTTTTTTTAAATCAAACTTTGGCTTCATTGTCAATATGATAAAGAAGAATAAAAAGGACTCGTTATGAATAACCTTGAAAGAACAATACCAAATGTTTTAAGTGTAATGAGTTTTCTAATTGAGGGTTACATACAATTAATTTAATAACCAACTTGAATATTAAATTATGCATGTTGGTTGCCCTGCATGCAGCAGGCATAGTATTTTTGCAGGCAGCAGACATAGTAGGGTACAGTCCAATCCTAGATGTGTCTACTCATAAGTAAGCCCCATTGAGTTCAGTGGGACTTATTCCCAGGTAAATGCGCATTGGATTGTAGCCTGATTTCAGGACAGTCTGGCCAAAATTCTCTTGAGCCCCAAAGATTTATTGGCCAGCAATACTCACTAAGATGGAAAACACTTTTTTTATTTCATAATCTGTATTATATGTTAAATATGTGCAGTAAGACCACCAGCAGCAACTGGAACATATGGGAGGCTGGGGAAGAAGACTTATCCATCACTGTGCTCCCCAGCAGTTCCATTTTGTGTTGACACCTTCCTCTGGAGGAGAGCTAAGGGAACCGCACCATCTAGCATGGTGAGAAGACCTTGCTCCGTTTTGAGCTATGTTTAAGCCAGGCTGCTGTGGCCCCTTGGAGTACAATAAGACCAACAGTAACAGTCAGAACATCTTGGAGGCTGGGGAAGACCTATCCATCATCATACTCCCCAACTCTTCCTTTTTACTGCTGGTAACTTCCTCTGAGGAAAGATAAGGGAGCCAGCTCTGAATCATAGCCTGTTAAGAAGACCTTGCCTGCCTCTAAACTGTATTTGAGCCAGCTTGCTGTGGCCTCTTCAAGTGCAGCAGGGCTAGCACCTCGAGTGTGGGTTAGCTTTATTGATTCATTTTGGTCTAATTTTGAATTTGCTCTATACTTCTGTGAAAGTCATGATTATTTCTTTGTAATGTTGGATTTATCTTATGTTGAAGTGTTTTTGTCATCTTTGAATTTATGAACGCATTTTGTAAGAAATTATTCTTTTTCAAATGTTTTGCATTTTTATAAGTTGATGCTCCTTGGGTACACTTCACTGGGGAAACGTGCCATACAACTAAGCTAAGTTTGAACTTAATATCAGAGTTAATTGGTCATACATTGAATACAGAAATATTACTTTTCGTTCATGGCATTATTATTCTGCCCTTCCTTCAAGGAACTCAGTCAAGGCAGGACAAATGATTCTCCCTCTGCCCCAAACTTTTTATTCTCATATGAACCCTGTGAAGTGACTGCCTCAAAGTCGCCTAGTGATTTTCAGGGCTGAGAGGAGAATTGATTTTAGGTGTCCTCGGTCCATGTGTAATGCAACCGCTGTAAGCTGTTGGCATGTGTATCACTTGGGAATTATTGACTCCACTGCTATATCTCTTTCCTTGCGAGAAATAAAAATGGTTTGATCAGAAGTATGTGAGAACAGTCATCAGGGTGTGTCAACCCCAATACAAGCCTTCAATCCTCATCTAAAGGAGGGAGATGAATCTGAAGGGAAGGGATGTAGGGTTGGAATCCAGTTGCTGCAGAAGAGGGTAAGAGAGTAGACCAGGGTAGGTAATCTGGTGCCCTCCAGATGTTGCTGGACTACAACTCTCTTCATGCTGATCGGTGACCATTACAGATGAGGTTCTCTGCCTAGTTCCAATCTGCTTGTATTCTGATAGTCCACCATTCCATCCCAACCCTTTTGTTGTTGTTGTTCCTGCTTGCTTTGGCACTGCCAATTTAATCCAGTTTTTTTTTTTTGCTGTGAAAAAATGTGTAATGTTAATGTAAATGCCTATGTAAATGATCATGGTGTTCCGCATGGTTTCTTTCCCCCCTACTTATTTATTTATTTATTTATTTTGTTCGATTTATCACACCTATACACTGTTATGAATGCATCAACTTTGATGAAATTACAAAGATAATTATGTAAAATTGGGGGAGAAATCAGGGAAAAAAATCTGTGGCAATTACAACCGCGGCCTGCTGCAAAAAATCCATGCTGATTACAACCGCAGCCTGCCGCAAGAAATCAGTGACAGTCTGAAAAGATAGTGGACTGTTGAATTCAGTCAGAATCCTGTACTAAGTCTGATTTAGTGGATATTCTCCTCCATCCCTAGTGACCATGCTGGCTGGGACTGAACAACATTTGGAAGGCACCACGTTGGCTACCCCCAAAACAGACTTTGAAAAACCTGCGTGAGGTTGATGATCACACTTAATACTCAGGGTCCTAGAACCTGCCAGCCTTGGGGAGTACTGGTATGCCAGAAGCAAATAATGTGATCCAGGGCAGGCACAGGTCAAGTTCAAGAGCAGTAACTGACAGTCTGAAGGGCTAGGGATGAGTTTCAGGCAGGCAAACCAAGCTAAGTAGACCCAGAAGGTGATTATTGTGTTTTGTTGTCCAAGACAGACAAAAGGTTAGATCCAGCATGGCAGTCTGTGTGGCTGTACAAAAGATTTGTTACTTGCTCAGACTGAGGAGCAATAGTTACTGTACAGAGCCAGCCAAGCTCAAACAGTTCTTCAGTTCATTTGGACCAGGTGGACTGAAAAGCAGCACTACTATAACTGGCTATGATTTGGATGGTGCTGCAGCACAGCTGAGATCAGAGTGAGAATATCCTCTCTCTGAGAGCCCGGTTGCCTGGTGGTGAAGTGAGTAAGGTGGCTGGGTCTTGCTGTCAAAGCCTCTGGTTCAAGGGCTTTGATGCCTTACAGCTTGCCAGACAAAGATGACATCCTCCTAGTGTCATGTGTGTGTGTGTGTGTGTAAAACTTTCCTGTAGAATTATTCTTGACAAGTGAACCCCCAAATACTCTTGCTTTTATACTAGAAATGTGTAATCCTTAAGGCAGATTGAGATGCTCTTGGACAGTACACCCCATGCTTTTCTGTGAATGCCAATGAAAGAGAAGCCATAATCAGCATTGGACCTTAGCAAAAAATTGGGAATTTCCACGATGTAAATACATGCAAGTAACTAGACATAAAATTAGAGACAATATTTTCACATGGAAATAAGATGTATTTCTAGGCCCATACTTCTCTCCCAAACTATATTATAGGCTGTTGACATTTCTGTTTCACTGAAGGAGGAGATGGAAATATTCTACAGATATTTTTAAGGAGTGCCTTAAACCCTTATCCCAACTTGATCACTGAGATCATATGCAGGAGCGGCTCTGGTCATCCCCTGAGTTGGCGAGGCTCATTTAACATCGACATGAAATCGAGCCTTCAGTGTCATCAACCCAGTCCTCTGGAATGCTCTGCCAACAGAGGTTCAGCAGGCACCTTCTGTTTTAACTTTTAACCACCTGCTGAAAACCTTTCTGTTGCCTGCCAGGCTTATGCAGGCAATTAAGAAGATGCATTTTTCCCCAACAGTTGATCTTTGTTTTTATTGTATTTTTAATGTTTTTATTCTGTGGTGGCTGTGGGTTTTTTAAACCATAGAATAAACTGCTTTGATGTTTTTAATGAAACAGTGGTATACAAATATATTTATAAATAAATAATAATATTAGAATTGATGTCATACATGTACAGTATAAATGTATAATAACACACCTTAATATTTTTTCTTTACAAATGTTTTGCAGTGAAGGAAGAGGGAGAAAATTGGGATTTCTGAAGCCAAGAGCGGCTGTTTCACATAATGATGAGCCTAATATTATTAGCTCTCTTCAGGCATTTGCCTGAACTTGTGAGGATCAAAAGTGTGTAGGGGTGGAGCATGCATGCAATCCCCACCTCAAATGCCCTGGGCACATTAAGCATGAAAGTCTGAAGGGGAATTCTATCTGTATTTGACTGAATGCACATAGAGGCCTGCATGTGATTGGTAGCCCTACCTTATTAGGATTCTTGATCATGCACAGACTTCTAACCACATTCAGTTAAATATGCATTGAAGCCCCATTCAGACTTTGAAACTGCTTGCTGGTAGAAATGGTGGCAGGGCTTGTATATGTACCTCTATACATTTTTAGCCCCATGGTTCATGCAAACATCTGAAGAAGGGTTATTGTCATTTTAAAAATACCTTTTAACTTTTGCTTGTCCTGGGCAATGTGAAGGGCTGCACAGTTCTTCAGACATTCATTTTTAATAGTTGTGTTTCTCCCAACTTTCTTTTGCTATTGGGTTTTTAAATTTGACTCTTTGATAGACTTGCTTTAAAGTCATTTATAGAATGAACGGATTCTTTGGTCAAAACTCAGGTCATTAACTATGCTTAAGGTACAGGACATGATGAAAAAGGCATTAATTTTTATAGCCTATAGTTCTATATTTCTTGGGACAAATGAGAAAATGATCATTGTTAGAGAATATAATATTTAACTGTAATTAAAATAATTCCCATAGTATGCCAGTGTCAATGGTAATTATCCTTCTAATAATAACCTAGCATAGTCTTAAACTGAACAGCAATTATAAAACATTGGGACAAATTCAGCTCTTGAGTTTCTTCAGTAACTTGACACCAGGCATAAAATAGGCTTGGGTTATACATAATTAAATATATTTAAAATGTTCCCTCTAGCAAAAAGATAGCTGACTTCAATAAAGAAAAAAAAGAAAGAAAAATACACAAAGTTATAAGAGGGAATAAATTACATAAAACATTAAATTATGGTGTTTAATATTAAAAGGACTGTAGTGTACATAAAAAGAAGTATTAAACCTCCTTATGTAGGCTTTTAAGTTATCAGTGAAACTTCCATAAAAATGGACATGTTTCATCAGAAAGTTGAGGACTTCCTTAATAGCCGTTGATGTGTGTGGGTACATTGGATGGCATTTGCATCAGATTTTTACAAATCCCAAATCCTGAACCAAGTCACTTCAGACAGATTTGGGCTTGTCCTAGCCAAAGTGGAATCTCTCTGAATCACCCCAAACTGAAACAGGGACTTCTGGAGCACTCTGGGGCACTTCGGGTATTTCAACAGTGTGTCTATAAAAACTGAAAGACTTTATCCCTAGCTTACCATAAAAGGAAAACACCAAGGTGGAGGGAGGGGGAGCTCCTTTATGGTTGATAGGTCTTCCTTCTAATTAAAGGGGAATGATTTTACCAGGGCTTTCCAATCACAGTGCTTTGGGGAAGGGCTGTTGATGCAATGTATCATCTTGTTCCTGTCTGTTCTGTGCTCTTTGCTAGTTCTGCTAGAGGTGCTTGCTTCAAAAATGCTGGGCGTTCAAGTCCTTGTGCCTCTGTGCCACATGCCCATAGATCCACTCCTGTCAAATCAGCTTTGCAGAAACTATGATATTTGGTGCAAATTGAGTAAAACACAAGCCTAAGCCTAGCACCTGTTCTCATCCTTTTGAAATTTTGCAATTTACTTTCCTAGGGGCACCTCTATAATGTTTGCCATTTCCATAATATAATTATTGTCTGCAAAGCCACAGAGTGAAGTAAATCCCTTTTCATTTTCCCTCCCCAAATCAGAGCATTATGACAAAAACTATTTGTCCTCCTTGTCTGTTATTTGGCACATTTCTTATCTACGGCACCTCTATGACTGACCTATGCTATTTTCATATAAAATGTTCACAAAACACTCTGTGAATCCTTTTTTAACCACCCCAAAATGGTAAAGGGTGACCTTGCATAAGAACCACTGCAGATATCCTTCTGAAATTTGCTGTGGTTCATCCCCTCAGATGGAGCTCTCATGTCTGCAAATTACATCCAATTTTGCCAATAATAAACAGAAAGATAGGTGGATAGATAACTCCTTTTTAGAAAGAAAGAAAAACGTTAAAGGCACACAGCACAAAAAAGAAAAAAAATGCCCAATAATGGAAGAGAAATGAAGGTATTTATTTATTTATTTATTATACACCCGTGAGAGTGGGTTGGTCTTTCACAGTCCAATCCACTTCCGGTGTAGCTTGGAAGAATTTGGTAACATGTGCCTCTGAGCGTATGGGAAATGGTGGCAACACCTACAGTCAGCCCAAATAACAGAAACAAGACATGTGCTTTGCTGATCCTAGTTTATCAGGGAGGAAGCAACTATAAGTTGCTTAAGTGGCAACATATTGTAATCGGTCTGATTATACATCAGACTGCAGTTTCAGATTCAACTGTTAATGCGCCCAAAATGGAAATAGAGCATAACCTTCAGTTTGAAACAAAAAGGCTATCTTCATCATCATATAACATCGACCAATAAAAAGGCTTTGGAATTATTAAAAATAAATTTGACACAGATTTCTACGATGAATAATGAGAGAAATATAATTTTCTAGGTTAGATTGTCTGTAGAAGCAGTAGTAACACAGAAAAGAAGCAAAGTAAGAAGAACACCAACAAACATACAAAAATATATTCTCCATCTTTGGAGATGGTAGGTGTTGCCACCACTCACCATATTCTCAGATGCACATGTTACCAAATTCTTCCAAGCAACACAGGAAGTGGATTGGACTGTGAAAGACCAACCCAAATTGTGTTTGCTTTTTGAGAAATTTGTAGGGTAGTACAATATCTCAGAGAGGAGGTCAGGTCTCCTGCTCCCCTGGTGCATTCACTATAGCTGCCCAATTTCCCTGCTTTTTAAAGTTTGATAGAAATATCTGTTGGTTATAGGTACTTTCTTAAACCGCAAGGGTTTTTTTTTTTGCCTATTAGTGAATTTATTTATTGTTTGATTTATATCCCGCCCTTCCTCCCAGCAGGAGCCCAGGGCAGTCCCCCCCCCCAATTCTGATTCAGATTCAGACCCTGAGTCAATTCGGGAAGTCTCCGAATTCAGACCAAATCATTCTGTTTCTGTAGTGCAGTATCTGTGTCTGAACCATATCTTATGGTATGTGCACACCCTAGTTTTAACAGTAGTTAGGTTTTGCTGAACTATTATCAGTCGACCATAGGATACATGATTCCATGAAGGTTAGTTTCGGCATAATTACACCTAGCTGGATAAATAATTATGTGAGCAATAGGGTGCTGTATGCACTGGATTCCCTTGTTCTTTCTGATGTGATCAGGATGGTACATTTAGTTTCCATGTGTTGTCCTTCCCTGACCAGTTATCAGCTCAATCCCCAAGTATGACAAGGCTTGTGCATTTGAATATAGCTGAATCAGGACCAATGCACTTAAAATAAAAATATAAACTTTATAAAATGAGCATATATTGAAAATGACATCCTGCTTATATCAAAGCATTAGACATTTGCACAAATGAACGTCAAAATTGTTTCTAGAAAATACCCAGGTCATACAAAGAGAATTCAAAAAGTGGGGAGAAGGGTGCCTCTCTTCATGTTCCCACCATTTGAGCTTGCTATATGGAGGATCCATCAAGAGGCTCGTCTCAGGTCATTGAAGGAGTAAATGGAACACAGAAGAGACAACGTCCTCTAACCAAACCAACTGTTGATCATCTCACTGTATTACTTTCCTCAAACATACCATTATAGTTTACCTGAACCTGGGTCCTGGTGTCAACCCAAGAAAGAGTCAGATGAATTATGGATGACCCCAGTTGGAGGAGGGGACTCTAGACATTTCTTCTACACTGTCCTGACCTGAGGATGTGACTCTCCCTTCATACACAAACTGCAGATAATTCCTATGTAGCTTCTCCTAATCCATTGTCATGAAGGAACGTGCAACTGCAGAATCAGCTATGGGCACTATAAGGATCCCAGGCAGCTCTTCAAGGAGGGTGGGTGGAGCCACTAAAAAGAAAAGTTCTGCCAACCTTTTTAAGCATTCAGATAACTGTGGTCCTTTACCTAGACAATATATTCCATAGCTCAGCTAGCAGGGCCACTGAAAGCTGCCCAGTGCCTGCCCTAGGTAGAAGAGACTATGGCAACTGCTTCCATTTCCCTTTGCAGCAAGCCCCATCAGGATACTTATTATTAGTGCAGGTCCACTACTGATATTCGGTATGGCAGAACTACTGAAATAAGTTGTTGACAGCAACTTATGCTAACCACCATCCTTGTATTTTTAGCTTTTGGGAGATGCTGTAAATGGTACCTGATAAATGATTTTGTGAAATCGAGTACTGAAGACAGATCAAGATGTCTCAGGTAGCAGATATGTTTTAAAGCTCTTTCTAAGGACAGTGGCATAATGCATATATATTCCTCCTACTGGGTGGGATATAAATCAAATAATAAATGAATAATAAAGAGTTGGATGTAGGCCAGTGAGACCTGCATTCAGATTGCAACAGCTCTTGATATGTAGTACTGAGGAATGCCCATGTATACCTTTGGAGATTCTGTACTACCTTTGACCCAAATTCTAAACCAGATCCAATTATCATTCCCTGTAAATTGTAGATGGTGCCATCACCACCAACACTTCCTTAGGGAGGAGGGCCTTGAGTGCTATGAGTAAAATAATAAACTTCCGTCAGAGATGGCTGGTAGAAACTAGTAATGTTAAAGTGACCAAACCTTCTGGCCAAGATGGACCTCTTTCATCACACTTGTATACAAGCACTGCATTTCCATGAGACTTACAAGAAGAGTCTTGCTGGGTCAGGCCAAAGTCCCATCCAGTTCAGCACTCTCTTTTCACAGTGGCCAAACAGATGCCCATGGGTAGCCCACAAGCAACACCTGAGCGCAACAGCACTCTCCATACCCTGTGATTCCCAGCAACTGGTATTCAGAGGCATACTGCCTCCAAAAGTGGAAGTAGAATATACCCATCATGGCTAGTAGCCATTGATAGCCTTCCCATCCATGAATTTGGCTAATCCTCTTTTAAAGCCATTCTAGTTGGTGGCCACTATCACTACTTCTTGGGGAGCCAATTCCACAGTTTAACTATGTGCTATGTGAAGAAGTACTTTCCTTTGTCTGTCCTGAACCTTCCAACATTCAGCTTCATAGGATGTTCCAATTTCTAGTATTATGAGAGGGGGAAAAAACATATCTCTCTCCTTATCTCCACTTTCTCCACACCATGCACAATACTATACTCTTTGTCATGGTTCCCTTCTTTTAAAAGAAGAGAGGGAGAGGAAGAGTTTTCTTTTCATGGAAGAAGAGCCACTAGTAGACAAGTTGCTTGCATGAGCAGATTTTTATTTAGAATAAGCCAGCATGGCATATTGTCAGAACTTACTCTGTGTCTTCTAAAACACAGGCATGCTAGCAAAATGCATTAGGCTTTTGCCCATCATTCCTGATAGTCTTTCTTCAGTCAGTTCCAAAGCTGCTCTTACAGACATCACTTTGAAGTAAATTCCATTGAAATTATAATTAACAAGATTTACCCTCTCATAATTCATTCAGGATTCTGGTGTTGACCTCTTTTCGCTATGGTTAGGGGGGTACTAGTTAATATGGATTGCTTCAAAATAAGCATCTACTTGTATCAATCTTTTTCAGCATATATGTGTTTGTTTCAAAAATTCTATGCTTTACACTCCTGACTCATCAGAGTCACATATTAAATTAAGGCTGACACAAACAATTTTTTTCTTAAGTAAAATTCAAGTTTTTGTTTCAATTAATGAGATTTTAATTACATCCAATTATATGAATATACTTTGCTGACTTTAATTAGTTCATTTTAAATGAAGTCAAAGTTCAAATATGATTAGTTTTGAATTAAAAATGAAATTCACACTATATGTGAGGCATACATTTGTATCATGTTACAGAGACTGAAGTAATTAGCTTTGAACAATCATTAAACATATTATATGCTCTGTTAATTTGCAGTTGTCAGTTGTGACAAATCTAGTAACAGCCAATACTATTTTTAAAGTAATAATTCTTAATTTTATTGCATTCTGTATGAATGATCATCTGAGTAACACTTTTTAAAAAGTGGTGCAAAAAACATTGATGTAAATCAGGGTGGCCAACTACAGGGGTGATAAAGCTGTTGCCCTTCTGAGTCCTGATATTCTTGAACTCCAGCTCCCATCAGCCCCAGCAAGCATATGGAAAGCACATTTGCTACCCCTGGTCTAAAAGTTAAGTAAAACTGAATCCAGCTTCTTTATTGAGGACTGCATCTGGAAAGTGAGTTTTCATACATCTTTGCAAAGTAACATCAAAGGGCAAAAATCGGACTGAAATAACATCACTGTGCTAATAGATTGTAGTAGCTCAAGAATATCAAAATCATGTACTCAAGCATGTCAGTCTTCAATATGTCAAGAATGTCAGTCCTGTAGCAGTGATATGACATGTTGGCCCAGCATTACAGAACTGTGAGGTGAATGGCACATGCACATTAGAAAGAATGTTAGATGATGAAAGTTGCATTGACTACAGACAAAAAAAGTAAGAAATATTTTCTTTTGTTTTGCTATTGGTGAAAGAGGAGTGATAATACACGTATGGACGGACTGTCAGCACAGTGGGTCTTCTTGACCCAGAGCCCTACAAGATGGATACAGATTCTATATTATCTGCACAAGAAGGACTACTACTGGAATGAGAAGGCAATTTAAGCAATTTATTGCTTACAATTTTATTATGTACATGTCTGATTTTATTTTTGTAAGCCACCCTGAGTGCCCTATTATAGGGTAGAAGGGCAGGATAGAAATATTTTAAATAAATAAATAAGACAGAAAGTCTGTTCTTTGGGGGAAATCGGATGTTACCAGAAAGTCACTGCTTGTAAGTTTGTTGCATTTCCTTAATACAAGCAGTCTCTCATTGAAGGACGCTTACTAGGCTAATGTGGGAACCGTTGACCCTCCAGATGTGGCTGAACTACAACTTCCATCAGCTACAATCAAGCATGGCCAATGGCCAGGGATCATGGGGGTTGTAGTTCAACCACATCTGGAGGGCCAAAGGTTCTTCACACGTGTTCTAGGCATTCCTGTGCTGGATTCCTCTTGTCTCTTCTGCTTTGGGTACTTGCCATCTTTCCAGCTTCTGGTTGCTTGACCTTCCTAGTATTCAGAGTTGGGTACCTGTCAAAAAAGAGCTACATTGTGCACAAATCTTGTAAACTGAAAACAGTGTTGGCTATGATCCATCCCTTCCATGCACATGGAAGGTAGACCATGGATAATCTGTGTGTGTTGAATGTAACGCAGATGGGTAGTGGCAAGAGCTGGAAAGGGAAGGGGTGACCAGTCTTGTTGCTTTTGATCTGTGCTTTTCCCCAGTCCTCCTCCTCTCTCTCCCCCTCAAATGTCTCATGTGTGTGCTCCTTTCTCATGAAACCAAATAGCCCAAGTTTGTACACGGAACTGATCCTGGTGAAGTAGCCTCTATATGACTTGGGGGTCTAAGTTGCTGGATGCACCCAAGGCAGGACGCTGTGACTGAGTCATAAGAGCCAGGAAGTGGAGGAATCAGGGAGAAATACCTAGCCAAGCCTTTTCTTATTCTTCCTTCCCCTTGTCACTCATCCCTTTTTCTGCCCCCTTCCCATCACTGAGCCTCTGCATGGAGATAGAATGGGCCATAATGCATGAAAGGTTGGCTGGTTGCTTACAGAATAACTGCTCTTTTAAAGTTGGGACAGATTCCATGAACATCCACTGGACAAGCTGAAATCAGCCTTAAAAGCCAAGAAAATAGTTAGAAGCGGGAAATGTTACATACTCATCTGGTGTAGAAATTGAGGGGATAAAAACACCATCGTCTATGATTAATGTTTCTCTGATTTTGCAGTTTAGGAAGATTGTTTCTGATTACAGTTTTGCCATTTAGGAAGTCCATTTCTGATTGCCTCATTTATTATTATTTTTTGTAAGCCACATTCTTTTATATGCAGATTAATAGGTTATGCATGCACATGCTTTATGTTTGGATTTAGGTTGAATGCAGGTGCTGTGCCTTATCTTGATTGCCCCATTTAGTCCTCTAAATGCCCATGAATCATCTATGAAAGCTAAGACTTTGCATAAAACTAAGAATAAAGTGTTATATGAAACTCTGTGAATTTTAGGCATTATCCAACCAAAGATTATAAAGCACTTGAGGAGGATGTGTCACAGAACCAGTGAAGGATAAAGCCTGAGGTGGTGGCATGCTAGGGAGAGTCCTGAACACTGGATATAGAGGTCTGGAGATTCCCCCCCAACATTAGATTATAACAGGGGTGGGGAACCTCCAGCCCATGGGCCAACTTTGGCCTGTCAGGGGTCCAATTTGCACCCTGATGCTATTTTCCTCAAGCCATGCCCCCCGCCACCTATCAGCTGATGTCACTGTTGATTTCAGCTGATGGGTGGGGCATTCTTGGAAAGCCTGCTCTGCACTGATCCTTTCAGTCTCTGAAAAGGATCAGTACAGGGCAGGCTTTCCATTATGTGATTGACAGGTGGAATGCCCCACCCACATGTCAAAGTTAGCCCCTCGAGTAAAAAGGTTCCCTGCCCCTGGATTATAAAAAAGGAAAAAGCCCACATCACTGCTGATGCATTGGAAAGGATCAACATCATGTCTGATCTCTGTATTCAAGATCCTTGCATCAATCTGCAGGTTATTTATGGAACAGAGCATTACAACAAATCTGAATCATCTGAACAAATTACCTCAACATAAAAGTACCTAATGCATGGCTAAATGTCATGTGGCAGCATTTAGAACTGTGGTGCCGTTAGACACCACAGACCTCACCAGGAGCATTGCATCCATTTCTGGGTGTCTGGGTGTGACAAAGACTGTGAAGAGTATGGAAACACCAAGTCATATGAGGAAAAGTGGAAAGGAGTTGGAGATATTTATCCTGGAGAACAGACAATTTTGAGGCGATACAATAGCTATCTCTGAATATCTGAAGAGCTGTTACATAGAAATGGGGCAAATTGTTCTCTGATGTACCAGAGGGTAGAAACCAAACCAGTGGGTTCAAATTGCAAGAAAAATGATTTAGACTAAACATTAGGACAGTATGAGCTATTTGACTGCCTTGGAAGATGGTGGACTCTCCTTTGTTATAGGTTTTAAAGCAGAGACTGGATGGCCACATAGCACAGATACCATTGTAGTCGGGTTTTCTGCACTGGTGGAGAGCTGAACTAGATGAACTTTGGGCACCTTTCAGTTCTGTGTTTATGGATAGGTCTTATATTCCCTTGGGTATGAGGTTTTTTCAGTGGAGTCCATTCACATGTACAGTTGTGAGTTCTCAAGCAAAACAAACTAAAAAAGAAATGAGATGTACATGCACATTAGAGCCACCCTTAAGGCTTGTATACATTATAGCTGTATGTATGGGGGGGGGAACCCTAATGGGTGACTTGCATAATACAGCAATAAAAAAACAAAATGGGAGGAAAACAGGTTTTTTGTGTGGGAATCCCTCTTAATGTTGGTGTAATATAAGCATCAAACGGAACCTTATAAAGCCTCTTAATGATTTTCAGCTTGAGCACAAGTTAGATTGCACTGTCAGGCTTCTGCTGCGCTTTCATCCATCTGCGTGTTTGAAGTATTGCAAGCCAGCATTTGCTCTTCAAGTAGGTGCTCCATTTACTGTTCTGAGTTCATCCCCCCCCAAAAAAAATTCCTCCCCACTTCTTCCCCTTGTGTGAAATTCAAAATTAAACTAAGCACAATATTTGTTTCAAAATCTTAGGAACAATGTAATCGTGTACCTATCATTCACTTCTTAGATGAGCCCCTGGCAAATCAAGCAGCGCATAAACAAAAGCACTCATTTCACAAGGTCCTTTTCTCAGGCACTATGTTTTAACTAATGCTATGCATAAATGCTAACCAGGTAAAGAACATGGGGACTGCATACTCACTGAAGTTTGTCTTTCTCAAGGATTCAGCTTTCTCCTTTTAGCTTTTGGCTCATTTCTCTCTGTATGATTTGCATGCAATTTGCTTAAACTGGTTCCTTATCCTACTGGTTCTGCTTTTTTTGGGGGGGGGGGGTTGGACATAATCTGAATGTTTTAGCCTAGGAGAGTTGAATATGAAAACTGCATATGCGTTTTCCCTTCAAAGGCCAATAGCAGCTTGCGGAGAGATTTAAGTCAGAGAATCTGCATGAGGGCAAAAGGTTCAGTCCCAAGGCAAACTGACTTTTGAGAATTGAAAAAAGGCATGAATGATATTTATATTATGGCTAACTAAATCCATTGATTTCAATGGAATTGATGCATGACTGTCGTGTTCTTCTGGATCCAACCCATCAAGAGTTCCAGTCTTGGAGCTCCCACATGTTGACATGGGTCCTCTGTCAGATGTGCACCTTTACATGCAACTGTACACATTATCAACAGAGGCATGATTTTCAGGATCTGGGGCCCAGGGTTATGACGTACCATGGGGGCACTGCTTTACACACCAGCTGAAGGAAATAGCAAGATACAGTAACACAGGCTCCAATTGCAGGGACAAAGAAGATGTTTAACTTTTATTGCACAGTAGATACATGGTTAGTTGATACAGACATTTATTTGTATTAAGGTTTCACACATGTCTAACTCCATACAGCTTAACTTAATGGGAGAGATGGGGGAGAGAGAGGAAACATCTTCCAAAGGGGAGGGGTGGAAGGGACCCAGCAGGCTGCAATGGAAACCTAAGCAGAGATCAATTCAAAACTTAAATGACATGGTTTTGGGCTGTGCAGTGGTAGAAAGAACAGTGATATTAGGAAAATAAAACATACAGAAGTATTGAAAAAACTAATAATTACTTGTTTAGTTATCTATGACAATGGAGAAGAGATAAATTCCTTTTCAGGTGTTCACAGTAAGCTGGGAGTCTAAGGTTAAGGTTGAGTGTCAGGCTTCTTAGAGTGGTTCAATATGAATTCTTGAGTGCACAGACATGCTTGGATTTCCAGACAACAAAATGCCTCTGGTTGTGTAGAAACACCTCTGAAAAGGATAGAAGGTAGACAAGTCTTTGGAAGTTCCCTTGAGCTCTACACAGTTCCAAGCAAGCAACCTGAGTTCTTCTGAACCCTCCTAATAAAGTGAAAAATAGAGAGATGGCTTAGAGCATTGTCTTTGTGTTCCCTTTAGGTTTGTAACTAAAATAAAAACACCACCAACATGGAAAGGAGGCACGAGTAGAGCAGGTACGGAAGCTAGTTGGGAAGCTGCTCATGGTTGGAGCAATGTTCTCTGGAAGAAATCCTATGAAGATGGAACAATGTAGTCACATGGGGAAACACTGTAAATTCTCTCTTTTTGAGAGAAGGAGTTAACCTCAAACAAAGGCAAATCATACTGATGATCTGGTTGCAAGATGGAGGGATTTTCAAAAACAAAAGATGGATACAGTGAATAATAAATGGTTTAAGTTTCTTTTTACAGGGTGTTTAGGAGCTAGCTAGGCAAATGCCTCATATTCATAAGTGGAGAATGAAAATGTGGAGGTTTGGCACCAGTGCAAAACTGAACTGGGAGACAAAGTTCAGATTGATCCTGACCATGAGTGCCTAGTGCAAAAATACTGAGTATAAAAAGGGTGCTGTGTGCAAACTGGGATGGAAGGTCCTAACACTAAAGAAATGTTTGCAGCTGTTGGTTGATTTACCAGTAGGGACAATGCTTCTTTGAAATTTTAGGTTGTTTTTAAATTGTTTTTAATGCAGTATTTTAAAACAGTTGTAACCTGCCCTGGGACCCATCTGGGTGAAAGATGGGTAATAAATGATAATGATGATAACAACTGCTTTTGTCTTCATTAGGGCAGATGTATGGCCAAACAGGAAAGTGTGTTTGTGACAGCAAGAGTAGTCAGGTGCAGATCTGCACATATCTGGAGTACTTGCATCTTGCCTACAGTGAGGGCAAGTTCTATTAATGTGAGTACCTATGAAGGAGAGTCACCTGCACAGTGAAGCTACTGGAAGATGCGGTGCTAAGGGGCATGTTCCAGATGACAGTGAGGCAGAGCACCTCAGTTACAGCAATGACATTAGAAGAGTTTGAATGTGACAAATCTCACCCAAAGTTTTAAAGAATAAAGTACTGACCTTGAGAAATATGCATTAAATTTCCAGGCTTACTCAATAATTCTTTAGCATTTCCCAATCTTGTGTTTGTCTGTGATGGGTAAAAATGAAAGCAAGAGGGCATTTTCAGGGGAAAAAACATTTGGCAAATAGGGTGTGCTAAACCCCATTTCCACTGCCTGGGGTGTGTGTGGAAAAATAGCTGGGGTCAAGAGCTGCAGAGGAAACATGGTAGATGGCATAAGGGTTAAGTACCCCACTTGCATACTATTTCATCCCTGAAAAGTCTATCCCTCTCTGGCTATGTATACCAAAAGCAAGCATGGGATCAAGAATTCTATTGGGGTGTATACCAGGCGCAAGGTTCAGCTTACATCTATACTTTAGATGTAATCTGATCTGTTTCAGATCCTTTCTGCTTTTTTCTGATTTGACATGTTATTCAGATCTGAATCAGATCTATTAAATCCATAAAAATGGGGAAACTTTGTTCCCCTTTTGCGCACCAGTGGATTAAATTTGCAAGCAAGCCCCAGAGAGTGCATTAAACTTGCCCAATGGATCACATGTACCTTAAAATTGAAGAGAAGAGGAAACTAAATAAGCAAACTAAAACCTAGAGGGAAAAAATGGTAAACAAATAAAAAGTAATGCACACAGCAACAACAGAGAGGAGGGGGTGGACTAAGAGAAATTTGCACAAACCTAAGGAAAATAAAAGAAAACAAAATGGTTGTTGGTTAGAAAACAGAAATGGATTAGAATAAAATGGAACAAATAAATCATATGAAAACTCAGCTGAACTACAATGGAAATGAACTGCGGGAGACGGAAAGTGCAATGACCCATGCTGAGCTCTCAGGCTGTGTACACACTTACTTGTTGCACACACAAAAGTTTTTCTTTTCTGAGTACAGAATTGTTTATGTTTGTCCTCAACATGCTGCTTTTAATCTAGATTGATTATAGATCCTGCTGTCCAGAAGAGTGGGTGTGGTTACTTGGTATGTGTTTGAAAATCCTCCCCTTCCTATCTTGATGTATGACCAGCCATGATGACATTGGGCAGGTATGGATACACACACACACCACTGCTGGGACCACCTACATCTGTTTTCAAACAAACACAATGTGGGGTAATGCAGAATCAATCTTCAAAGAGCTTTTATTTTTGGAATGAAATCAGTTTGTCAAGAATAGCTTTTCAGGGGCAAAAAAATATGCAATAGGTCTAGTGTATTGACACTGACCACTGGCTATGCTGATTGGGGCTGATGGGAGTTGTAGTTCAGCAGCATCTAGGGCCACAGGTTACTCACCCATTTAAGATATATATGGATATGGGAGGGGAAGTTAGGTATTCTTCCTCAGTAGACAACAAATATATATATTTTCTAATCCAATAAAACATATCCTTTCTCACAAGACAATAAATATTTTCCCCATATCCTATAAAGTTTATGCTGAGTTTGCAAGTTGCTGACTGATTACGACAATCCTATCAACACATTCATTCTACATATGACAGATAAATATAATTTGTGCAAGGGAATCTTTTCTCTTTTCAGTCTCTATCATCTAAGAAGTTCTGTCATGTACTTAATGAGTAATCCTATTTGGAGATACTGGTTCACATCTTCATGACTGAAGCTGGAGATCTTGCTGCTGATTTATGCCTGCTGAGGATGAACCCTTTTGCTACCAAGCATGGCAGGTAGTAGAGAGGCACAATTTAATTTCAAACTGTTAACATTATATTGGATAGAAGGCTGGTGATATTTCCCATGGCTTATCTTTAGAGACTTAGGTGGTTGTATTTAATCTATCTAAGCACTAGGCTTTACTGATGGCCTCGCACAAGCACCAAAACAGCATTTTATTTTATTTTTAATCTGAAAGCAAGGCTTTGCTCGAAAAAGAAATGATGCCATTTCAGTAACAACTGATGTTTAATAAAACATACAATAAAGTGATGAAGTTCAATTTTTAAAATTAAGAAGGTTCAGTATTTAAACAAAGTTCCATTTACTTCATCTTGGTTGCAAAATGCTTATTCTGCATTAGAAAAAAATAAAACAGTAAAGGTTTACTAGGGATGGGGGGAGAAATTTGATTCAGTTCACATTTAAAGCCAAATCTATCAAATTTGCACCTTCTTAAACAATGAGAACCAAAACATAGCTTCAAAATTCACACTTATCTGAATTTTGCAATGCAGTTCGCCAACTAAAGAATGTTTACAAAAATGCATAGGGGAAAATGTGCTTAAAAATGAACATATTCCTGAAAATAACATACAGAACATTATATTGGGAGAAATTATTCGCAGAAATGTATACATTGGTCAAAACTGCATACAAAAAGTTGCTGCAGAAATGTGAAGAACTGAGTTTAAGATTGGAAAAATAAGAAACAGAGAACCCAAACTGACAGATACTTCCATTCCTAGTTGTATTCAACTAAGTCCTACTCACAGTAGATCCACTGAAATTAATGAACCTAAATTAGCCATGTCTACTCAATGGGTCTACTCTGAGTAAGACTAGCTTTGAATACCACCCATTGACGAGTACAGTTTCAAGATAGAGAGGTGCCTAACTAACAATTTGATGAGATTTTGACTTTCTACACATCTTGAGATAAGGAGCACGAATGGAAGAGTAGTTCATGTGTTGACTTAAAAAAACAATGTTATGTTTAGGGCAATCATGATTAAGTAGAGTCTTCATCATCAGGAGAAGGAAAGCAAGCAGAGGCTAACAAAGAAAATATTGAGCCATCCGTCAATCAAATCAACACCCAAATCAACAGATGCACCGGCGGGGGCAGTCTGATAGAACTTTGTCTAGAATGGCACACCTAACCCTAGAGCAGCCTTTCCCAACCAGTGTGCCTCCAGATGTTGTTGGACCACAATTCCCTTCTTTCCTGACCATTGGCAATGCTGACTGAGGCTGATGGGAGTTGTGGTCCAACAACATCTGGAGGCACACTGGTTGGGAAAGGCTGCCCTAGAGTATATGGTCTACAACAGGAGTGGGGAACCTCTGCCCCACAGACCAAAGTTGTCTTGTCAGGGGTTCAAATTTGCCCCATGGGCTGTTTTCCACAAACCCTGCCCCCTGTCCCACACATGATGTCATATGTGTTGGGAGCCTTAAAGTGTACTCCTGATTTTGTATTGGGAAGGGAGAGCAGACTTCGGGTCTTCTGCTGCCCTGTGGATCTTTGGAAAAAGTTGTGGGATATAAATCTGACTAACAATACAGGTGTTCCCCATGAGGAATGGTCTTGCACACCCAATGCCTGCAGAAAGCAGACTTTCAGCTTCAGACAATGTGGGGCTAGGAGCATACATCTGCTCCCCAGAACCAATAGAAAGCTGCCTTATGCTGAGTCAGACCATTGGTTCATCCAGCTCAGTCTACAAAATTTGGCTGATAGTGACTCTCCACAGAAGTCTTTCCCAGTCTTAACCAGAGATGCTGGGGACTGAACCATTTGCATGCAAAGCAATTGCTCTACCACTGAGCTATGGTCTTTTATCTAATGTGATGCCTCCTACAATTGAATAAATTGTGAAGGAGGCTAGGAATGGCTCTCCAGTAGTTGTAGTTTACTTGTGAGAGAGGGCAGGGAAGAAAGCACTCACTGGATCTTTTGATCTGGGTTTGTGTAAGAGAAAGCACAACTGTAGACACATTGTGGGATGGGCTAGCAGTGATATTGCCTGATCTTCTGCTGCTTTCAAATAGCCCAGATGCCTCAGAAAGAATAATAAACTATTTTCTAGCACTGGCACTGTGTGTAGTTTCTCTTCTCTGGACTCCAGCAGAGAGGAGAGGGATGACGATGCAAGTGATAGCTGGCCAATGGAAAGTAATGAAGCTCTGGGAGTCTGGCAACAGGCCAGGGTGTAACAGCTATTGATAGGGCAGATCCGTGTGCCTGAACTTTGGAGGAAGGGAGTCTGAGGAACTGAGGCAAATAGTGGTGATGAGAGATTAAGGTCTAGGTTTAATAGACAAAATAAAAAGTGACAGATCACCTGGTCCAGATGGCATCCACCCACGAGTTTTCAAATGTGAGATTGACTCAAATGTGAGATTGCTGATCTTCTAACAAAAATATGTAACTTGTCCTTCAGATCTGTTTCCATACCTGAGGACTGGAAAGAGCCCAATGTAACACCAATCTTTAAAAGGGATCCAGAAGGGATACTGGAAATTTCAGGCCATTTAACAATGTCTGTCCCTGGAAAACTGGTAGAAAGTGTTGTTAAAGATAAAATAACCAAGCATATAGAAGAGTGAGCCTTGCTGAAATAGAACCAGCATGGCTTCTACAAGGATAAGTCCTGTCTCACTAACCTATTAGAGTTCTTTTACAGTATCAGCAAGCATATTTATCAATCCAGATCAAGTGATCTGGTGAACATAGTGTATTTGGACTTTCAAAAAGCTTTTGACAAGGTACCTCACTAAAGACTCCTGGGTAAGGTTAGAAGTCATGGAATAAGTTGAGAGGTCCTCTTGTGGATCAAGAATTGGTTAAGTAGCAGAAAGCAGAGAGTAGGAATGCATGAACAGTTCTCCCAATGGAGGGTTGTAGAAAGTAAGTCTCTCAAGGATCAGTATTGGGATCTGTGCTTTTTAACTTGTTCATAAATGACCTGGAGTTGGGAGTGAGCAATGAGGTGGCCATGTTTGCTGATGATATTAAATTGTTCAGCGTTGTTAAAACAAAAAAGGGATAGTGAAGAGTGAATGGATGGTAAAATGGCAAAGGCAATTTAATATAAACAATTGTAAAGTTGTGCATATTGAAGCAAAAAAAATCTTAATTTTTACATATAAACTCATGAACTGGCAGTGACTGACCAGGAACAAGATTTTGGGGTCATAGCGGATAGCTTGATGAAGATGTCAACCCAGTGCATGGTATTTGTGAAAAAGACAATTCCATGCTAGAAATCATTAGGAAAAGTATTGAAAATAAAACTGCCAAAATCATATTGCTGTTATACAGATCTATGGTGCAACTGCATTTGGAATACTGTGTACAGTTCTGCTTGTATCACCTCCAAAAAAGATATTGTAGATTTGGAAAAGGTTTAGAAAAGGCAACCAAGATGATCAAGGGGATGGAGTGACTCCCCTATGAGGAAAGGTTGCAGCATTTGGGGCTTTTTAGTTTTGAGAAAAGACAAGTATGAGGTGACATGGTGGAAGTGTATAAAATTATGCACGGCATGGAAAGAGTGAATAGAGAAAAGGTTTTCTCCCTCTCTCATAACACTCGAATGCATGGACATCCAATGAAGCTGAAGGTTGAAAGATTCAGGATAGACAAAGGGAAGTACTCATAACGCATAGTTAAATTATGGAATTCGCTCTCACAAGAAGCAGTGATGGCCAACAACTTGGATGAATTTTAAAGAGGATTAGACAAATTCATGGAGGAAAAGCCTGCTAGCCATGATGGCTATGCTCAGCCTCCATAGGATGAGGCAGTATGGTTCCAAAGACCAGTTGCTGGAAACCACAGGAGGGAAGAGTGCTTTTTGCACTCAGGTCCTGCTAGTGGGTTTCCCATGAGCAACTGGTTGGCCATGGTGAGAACAGGATGCTGGAGCAGATGGGCCCTTGGCCTGATCCTGCAGCTCTTCTTAGGGTCTTATCCATGCAACTGGAAGGAAAGTCATGCAGCCATGTAAGCAGTAACTGTAGACATTCTTCATAATTCCCTTCATATCCATAATTCTACCCAGATTTATATCAAGGATTTATATGTATATTTATAATAGAAAAAAATAGTTTAAGGAAAAATATTTTAAAAGTGAAAATAAGTTTGTAATCTGATTGAAGCAGCACCCAGTCATTTTATGCGTCCTTATGTGATTTTGTGTGTAAAAGGACAAAGGGAAGCTTGATGTCAGTCTGGCTGCTTTCACACATGGATTTAATTGCATCGGTTTTGTGGATTAAAATGGTAGCGCTTCTGTCCCAATTTCTAAAATTCCTTTCATACTGCAATACCTGTTGTGTTAAGGAACTGTGGCTTTTTTGGCCAAGATACCAGCATTTTGCACAAATGTCTTTCACACTGCTGCAACGAACATCTTGTTTTCACCCTCACCCATTATACACACTGTAGTTTTCCCATAATTCAGTGCATAAGTTAGTGACTAGACATGGGGAGGGGGTGAGAAAAGATGGAAGGAGAAGCTGCTACCTGAGCCTATGCAGAAATACTGGTACAATTTTTGTCAGGCATGCGCTTAAAGGGCAGAAATGCACTGCTTGCCAGGATGGTTATCATGCAAGTGGCTGCAGCTACCATAAAACTCCCACAATTTTCCAGGTTCCCCAGCTTGCAAACAGATTATTTCTGGAATCATTTATCATGTAATGAGCACTAAACTTCCACTAGATTCCACTAGATTTCTGGAACTAGCTTTTATGTCACATGAAATATTAAATAAAATGTGCAAATTATGAGGTAAAAAATCATTGGAATAACAGAATAAAGTGCAGTGTGAAAGCATCCTCAGTCAGTTTTGTTGCTTATTGGCCAGTTGGGCCAAACACATACAGAGACATATTAATTATATAAAGATCATGGGACAAAAAAAAAATCAAACAGAATATAAATACATTTCCATAATAAGAACTGGTTAAATACACTCTCACCAAGTGCAGTGACTTCTGCTTTCTCAAGGCCAATTTAACAAATCTAGCAGTTCTATATGATGTGTAATAATCTGTACAGCCAATAAGAGTTATGCTTAAAGGGGAGTTGTTGCTATTCTCAGCTAATAAGGGCTCAAGATATTCAGTCCTCAAATCGGAGTACAGGGGACATTCCATCAAGAAGTTTGGATTCTTGCATTGAGCAAGGGGTTAGACTCAATAGCCTTATAGGCCCCTTCCAACTCCATGATTTTATGATTCTAAGTGTACCATATCTTTCACCTTAAAGCAACCAGCTGGACAAAATTTAACCATGTCATACTGAGGCCTGTAATGTTCCTTCACCTCCATTAGCTTCAAGGAGTTCAGTCTGGATTTAGTTAAGAGCCATCTCAGCTCATGTGAGCAGATAAGAGACAAGTATGGGGACAACTTTCCAGGAAGTATAAAATGTCAATGTACTGCCCTCAAGTCGATTCCGACTTATGGTGACCCTATGAACAGGGTTTTCATGAGGCTGAGAGGCAGTGACTGGCCCAAGGTCACCCAGTGAGCTTCATGGCTATGTGGGGATTCGAACCCTGGTCTCCCAGGTCGTAGTCCAACACCTTAACCACTACACCACACTGGCTCTCATTTCCAGGAAGTATAGTGAGATCTTTATATATCATGATGGAGCAACATTCAGCTGCTAGTGCAATCATATTCTGGACATCAGTGTCATATACAGACCTCCTCTTGGGCATACACATAGCCCCTTGCAGCCATATCGGCTAATGAAAGTCCTAGCTTTGAAACAAATAAGCACATCTTAGCTGCCCAGGAATCCTCATATGCCAGTAAGACCAAAGGTGAAGACAGCTAGAAGGCTATCTTGAGCTAAAACAAGATGGCTGCTTTCTGGACGAGCATACCTATTGAGTGAGAAGCTGTCTCTAATGGCAGAATGGCCTTTAGGTAGGTCTATGGACTCCCAGGACTCTGGATAGAAACTTGTGCTCTGCTGATTCTAGTACTTCAATGTCAAAGTAGACCTACATCGGTGCTCCATATTACACCTGGGTAAGTAGTTTACCCTTATAAAGCTCAATTAAAGGAACCACCACTTTCTCACCTATACCAGCCACAAAATGAAAGACAGCATTTGTGGTTACATTGGCTGTCAAAACTGTACCTTTCATGTATTCAGACCAAAATCTGAGCTTTTGAATGTCACACCAAGTATTTATACATGTTGACTTATAAAGTGGCTGAATATCCAGTTACTGTCAATATATCTTCCTCCTTTTCCTCAAAACTAGAATGTTTGTTTTGTCATAATTTACCTGTGGGGGTTCCCTGACACAATACAGGCCTAACACTCCCCTTGAAGGAACAGGTTCGTAGTTTGGGGGTCCTTTTTGACCCTTCCTTGTCGCTTGAGGCTCAAGTGGCCTCGGTGGCACAGAATGCGTTTTACCATCTTCGCTTAGTAGCCCAACTACGCCCCTATCTGGACAGTGACGATCTTGCCTCAGTTGTTCACGCTCTGGTAACCTCTAGACTGGACTACTGTAATGCGCTCTACGTAGGGCTGCCCTTGAAGACCGTTCGGAAACTTCAGCTAGTGCAAAACGCGGCAGCCAGGTTGTTGACGAGGACCCGCTGGTCCGCGCATATAACACCTGTCCTGGCCTGCTTGCACTGGCTGCCTATTTGTTTCCGAGCCAGATTCAAGGTGCTGGTTTTAACCTATAAAGCCTTACACGGTGTGGGACCACAATACCTTGTGGAACGCCTCTCCCGCTATGAACCTACCCGTTCACTTCGTTCAGTATCCAAGGCCCTCCTCCGGGTACCAACTCACCAGGATGCCCAGAGGATTGTTATTAGATCTAGGGCCTTTTCTGTGGTGGCCCCCGAACTGTGGAACAGCCTACCTGAGGAGATACGCCTGGCGCCTACGGTACTTTCTTTTAGGTGCCAGGTTAAGACCTGGCTATACTGCCAGGCATTTTAATGTTCAATGTGTTCCACCTTTTTATACTCCCAGGCATTTTAAAGTGTGTTTTAATAGCATTTTCATCATTATTTGTATTTTGGATGTTGTTTGGTTCTTTTATTGTTTGTTTGTTTTGTTTTCTTGATTTATTGTATTTATTGTATTTATACATTGCTTGTTTTTTATCTTTTTGTACACCGCCCAGAGAGCCTTCGGGCTTAGGGCGGTATATAAATTAAATTAAATAAAATAAATTAAATAAATCTAATGTTTTTCGTTTAACTTGTTGCTGATTTTATTGTAATATTGTACTTTAATCCTGTTTTGTTCACCGCCCAGAGAGCTATTCGCTATGGGCGGTTTAAAAATGAAATAAATAAATAAATAAATAAACACCTTTAGGATCTTTTGCATTCCCACCTGGGTATGTGACAAAACAACAGCATCATCTGTATATAATAGCACTGAAATACTCCTATCAATTAAATGAAGGGGAAAGAACTCTGGACCAGATAGAGAGGAAACAATGTCATTGAGATATGAATTAAATAATAGATGTGCCAATATACATGCCTGGTACACTTCCTTATTCACAATAATATGATCTGAAAGGTCACCGCTTGAGGTAACTCTGACACATAGACTAGAATTCTCATACAGCCCCTGAATTCTCTTAAGCAGCTTACAATCTATATTCAGAAGAGCCAGTTTGTGCCCAAGGAGGGAGTGAAATATAGAAACAAAACCTACTTGAAGGTCTACAAAGGCAGCAAAAAGTGAGTGATAAGGGGGAGATGTGTATTTCCTCACCATGTATTGTAATAAAAAGCAGCGAATTGTAGATCTGCCACATCAGAATCCTGCTCTTTCCTCAGCTAAGAGGTTGTCTGAGAGCATCCAGTTTTCTAGCTTATTCAAAGATGTCTTGCATACCATTTGTTAATGACATCCAGAAGACTTATAACAGTAATTCCTATGATCTGACCATTCAGCTTTCTTATAAATAGCCGCTGCCCATTCTGGGGAAATTTCCCACTTCTGTCAATTGATGTAAATTATGGCAACTAGCATTGGGATCCACCAGTGAGGGTAATCAATCCAAAAAATGGTGCAACAAGAGGTTTTAAACTGTTGGCCTTAGCAAGGGTGGTATTTAGGCTTTAGTTAGAGACAGTACACTCTGGGGAATCTTGGAAGTTCTGATTTGTGAACTACGAGGGGATGCACTGGCAGGTGACAGTCATAGAATGTAACCAATGGAATTCATAGAACAATTGAAAATTGCCAGATCAATGAAGGATACCCCATTCTACAACTTTCCCAGCAAATTACCTCATATAATATGGAAGTACAGCCACTGACCAACCAATCATAGTTTATGAGAGGAAGGGAGCAGATGATGATGATGATTTTATTGGACCCATATCCCACCCTTCCTCCTAAAGGAATACAGGGTGGAGGGTGGAAAACAAGAAAATCCTGCACCTTGAAAAGCCTGACAGGTTTGTGGAATTTATGCAGAAACTTGCACAAAGTTTGCTGAGTGGCACAGATTTTTGAGAAACATGTCTGTCTCCATGGCAAGGCAACACATTCCTTCCTTCTTAGTTGCAAGGCAAGCGGCCACTAGCAGATATGGAAGATCACATTCTCTTTCCTCATAGACTCTTCCCACCAATTAGATTCTTATATCTCCCATCAGTACTCCTTCTCATGCAATTTTTTTCTCATGCAAAGAAAATGCAATTTTTTCAAACATTTGAATATCGGGTTCAAAAGAAAGTATGAAGAACCCCATGTACAGAAGGGCCATAGTCCATTCTGAGTCCCATTCTAGGAACCACATGGTAGTGATGGGTGGGTTCAGAGACAAGTGGGCAGTGCAATTAATGTTAATTTTATGTTTTCACAGTTGCCTAGGCTATACCCACACTCACACACCCCTCTCTGTCCTCCCTCCAGGCAAGCAAGAAGCATGATCAGAGTTCAAGGAGACATTCCAGGCTGGGAAAATACTCAAGGGTGGCACAAAGCAGGGCAGTAGAGGCATATTGTTGAAAGGGGAGTGTGGGCTGGAGAGAAGAGTCTTGTGGGCCAGATAGGAGGCCTGGACATTCATCCCCCGGGCCTGAGGTCCTCTAAACCTTGCCCTAGAGACTGCAGTGTGGTACCAAAGGAACATGTCAAGTGTTATGTCAGTATTAGTAAGCAAAATGGCATTTTTTTAACACTAGGTTTTACAAAGATAAACATGCTGCCCTGAACTTGATTTGAAAAATATCTTGCTACTTCAAGAGCAGAAAAGATATAGAAAGCATGGTTTTTATTGCTCCAGTCCTCAACAAAACAGAGTGATTTGGTAGTTGGGTTCCATACTTGCCATGAAACATCACGATAGGCTGCTGATTTTCTGACAGGATAATGGCTCGTGACCATGATATAGTAACAAGAAGATCTCATTTCAGGATTGAAATTCCATGATGTGTCTCCACCATAGATGTTGCTGATACAGCCATTTTTATCAAAGGTGTTAAATGCCTCATGGATTGTAAAACACATGACAGGTGATGTATCAAATTGTTTTAGTTTATCTTGGTTCATAAAGATTATCTCCTTTTTTATGAATCAGTCAGTTGTGCCAAATATTATCATTTTATGTGCCTAGGTTCTATCTCTCCCCACCCCCCTCTTTGTCAGCAGAAGACTTAGGGGAAATGATCACTTTCAGAAGGTGTTAACTTTTATACTTGGATGTCAGTGGGGTTTTAACGTCTGGTGCTAAAATACAATGTGTGAAATAAAAGTTGCAGGTCTGGGCAACGCTCCAGGTTGTTCTCAGAAGCAAAAATAATCACTTTCCTCAGCCTCTGTGTTACAGTTCTCTGGACTTTGCTGCTCTGTAAAATAATTATGCTTTTCAATCAATCGATAGGCTGGCATCATTCACTTTTGGTGACCACATTAGCATTTGGAAATTTTCTCAAGATACATACCTCTCTCTGCCTTGTGTCGCATTCAAGCCAGGTGCCAGTGGGCAGCCAGGTTAGACACTGGCCAAGGGCCCCTATGGCTGAGAGGGGGCCCCGTTGCCAGGGCTGGGCAGGTGTACATCCTGCTCTGCAGTCTGCACCAGCATCAGGTTGGAGAGCATGAGTCCGATGGCCAGATGCTGGCATGGATCATGGAGCGAGAGCCATCCTCCTAGGCAACACCCCCCGCTACCTTCATGAGCTGGCTGTGCCACTTCCCACAGGGGCATCAACACACTTCTGCTGCCAACTTGGATGATGGTAGGTATGCATGTTCAGAAGGCTAGCACACTGATGCAACTGAGCCTATTTAAGCCCCCAGTGGTGGCAATACTGCCATCGCATCACCAGCACCTTAAAGGCCCTGTTGCATTCTGGTGCCAGCTCTGGTCACATTCTCATCTTTTGGAGCTTAAGCACAGTACCCTGCACGCAGCAGTGACACAGCTGACCAGAGGTCAGGGAGTGGTGTTGCCCCACCATGCTGTCCGATACTGTCTAAGCATAAACATAGTAAGAACAAAGAACAATTATGTACAGACAAAATCAGCAAAATTTAAAAACAAGTGTACAGAGTGAGGTTACATGCACTGCTAGGCTTGCTGAAGCAAAAATGTTTTAGCAGGCATTTTTGTTTCAGCAAGCCTAGCAGTGCATGTATTAGGTGCCTGCCTAATATTATTAGGCAGGCAGTTCCAAAGCACAGGTGCTGTCTCAGTGAAAGTTCATCTCCTTTCAAATGTGGAATGGTCATTATATGTGGTGCTTATAAAAGGTGCACCACCTCTGTGCACAAGTGAAAGGTTCACAGATTGAAGCAGTCAAGCGAGCACCTACAGGGCAAAGTGAATTCTCAGGTAAACTAGTCCCCAGCTATTAATGGCTTTATATTCTAAAAGTAGGACCTTGAACTTGGCCTGGTAGTGAATTGGCAGCCAGTGCAGATGATGGGAACAGTGGCAAGAATGCCTTGCACAGCGCTTGGACTAGCAGCATGCCCAGAGCCTACTGGATCAGACACTAGCATCCTTCCTTCTTATTTTTTAAAAAAGTTTTGCAATCAGTGTGGCTGGCCAGGCAAATACATGGTGATAGATGCTCATTTTATTATTATTACTTTTTTAAAAAAAGAATACCCTTTTCTACAACAAAGGGATATTTATTCCCACGTAAATGTACTTAGTGCCAGGGAATCAGAAGCAAATGTCATTTTATTCCTGTAGTCATGATGGTGCTATGATTTCAGTGAGTTTATTTATTTATTTAATATGTATCCCGCCCTTCCTCCCAGCAGGAGCCCAGGGAGGCAAACAAAGCACTAAAACACTTTAAAACATCATAAAAACAGATCTTAAAATACATTAAAACAAAACAGCATTAAAAACATTATAAAAAACAACCTTAAAAAGGGTTTAAACATTATTAAACAATTCTGACACAGATGCAGACTGGAATAGGTCTGGAAAAGGCTTGTTGAAAGGGGAAAGTCTTCAAAAGGCGCCGAAAAGATACCAGAGATAGCACCTGCCTAATATTCAAAGGGAGGGAATTCCACAGGGTAGGTGCCGCCACACTAAAGGTCTGTTTCCTATATTGTGCAGAACGAACCTCCTGATAAGATGGTATCTGCAGGACGCAGAGTGCAGTGATCGAATGGGTATATAAGGGGTAAGATGGTCTTTCAAATATCCTGGTCCCAAGCTGTATAGGGCTTTGTACGCCAAAACTAGAACCTTGAACTTGGCCTGGTAGCAAATGAGCAGACAGTGCAATTATTTCAGCAGCGGGGTGACATGTTGGCGATACCCTGCTCCAGTGAGCAGTCTCGCCGCCACATTTTGCACCAGCTGCAGCTTCTGGACCAACCTCAAGGGCAGCCCCACATAGAGCACATTACAGTAATCCAGACTAGAGGTTACTAGTGTGTAGACAACAGTGGTCAGGCTATCCCGGTCCAGAAACAGCCACAGCTGTCTCACCAGCTGAAGCTGGTAAAAGGCACTCCTAGCCACTGAGGTCATCTGGGCCTCTAGCGACAAAGATGGATCTAGGAGCATCCCCAGACTACGAACCTGCTCTTTCAGAGGGAGTACGACCCCATCCAAAGCAGGCAACTGACCAATTATCTGAACTCGGGAACCACCACCCCACAGCGCCTCCATCTTGTTAGGATTCAGACTCAGTTTACTGGCCCTCATACAGCCCACCACCGAGTCCAGGCAGCGGTCCAGGGCTTGCACGGCCTCTCCCGATTCAGATGTTATGGAGAAATAGAGGTGGGTATCATCAGCATACTGCTGACACCTGGCCCCAAAGGTTCTGATGACTGCTCCCAAGGGCTTCATATAGATGTTAAACAGCATGGGGGACAAGATGGTACCCTGTGGCACCCCACAGCACAGCTGCCAGGGGGCCAAAAGACAGTTATCCAATGCTGTTCTCTGAGAGCGACCCTGGAGATAGGATCGGAACCACTGTAAAACAGTGCCTCTGATACCCATCTCACCAAGTTGGCCCAGAAGGATACCATGGTCAATGGTATCAAAAGCCGCTGAGAGGTCAAGTAAGAACAACAGGGTCACACTCCCCCTGTCCTTCTCCTGATAAAGGTCATCCATCAGGGCAACCAAGGCCAATTCAGTCCCATAACCAGGCCTGAAACCAGACTGGAATGGATCAAGATAATCTGTTTCATCCAAAAATACTTGCAGTTGCTGCGCCACAACCTTCTCAATCACCTTCCTTAAGAAGGGGGTATTTGCAACTGGTCGGTAGTTGTCACAAACCAATGGGTCCAGGGTGGGCTTTTTCAGGAGTGGTCGAATCACCACCTCTTTCACGGTGGCTGGAACCACTCCCTCTCACAATAATGTGTTGACCACACCCTGGATCCACTCGGTCAGACCCCCTCGGCAAGCTTTAATAAGCCAAGAAGGGCAAGGGTCAAGAGGACACGTTGCTGGCCGCATCATCACAAGCAACTTGTCCACGTCATCAGGCCGCATCAACTGAGTTTAAAATGTAAAACTGCATGTGCTCAGAATATTTTCTTTATTACAGTGGCAAATGTTTGCTCTATATGAGAAATGTAGAAGCAGTTCTGAAGTACAGAATGATGGTAGTGGGAGAAAAGAATTATTAACTGTGTGCTTCATAACAGAAGTAATATTCATGAGCATCTACCTCGCCACCCATCCCCCAAACCCCCATTAAGTCCAGGGTCTAAAATTGCCAACTGCACCACTGACTTTCTCCCCATCATATTACTTATTTATTATTTATTTATTATTTGATTTATATCCTGCCCTTCCTCCCAGAAGGAGCCCACAGCAGCAAACAAAAACATTAAAAACACTTTAAAGCATCGAACACTTTAAAAACAGACTTTGAAATACATTAAAACAAAACATCTTTAAAAAACATTTTTTTAAAAAAGCTTTCAAGACATCTTTTACAAAAAGGTTAATATGTGAATGGAATTCCCCTATTGCCTTCTCCTTTGTATGGAGAGTTATGCTTGTGCTTTGTCACATGCACGCTAAGGAGCTTGTTAAACCAAGTGAGTATCAAGTCATCATTGCGTTCATTTCGAAAGCTTTTCCCAGCAAGAAAGTGCACCAAAGGGCCAACGCAGAAGGGAAATCAGACTCTAGTAAGTGAATATATGCTTTCCGCCCAATTTATTCTAACTTTATTTAGTGATTCTGAGAAGAGCCTTATGCTTCTGAACATTTGGCATTGTCCCAGGTGACTGCAGCAGCAGGAGCTTGCTCTTGAAAAGTTAAAACACCACACATGGCATTTTTCACGATGAGCCATAAAAGAAGCACAATATTTGTACCAGCTGTTGGCTTAATGCCCAACAAATATTGGCTAATATTATGCAGATTGTCTTAAACATGCCTACGATATGCACATTTTGCTGTGGCACCTCCACTTCATGTCATTAAAAAAAAAATAGGTGGCCATTGCTGCTGAACAAATTGCCCACTGTGATTTTGTGGAAAAGTCTAGGTTTATTCTCTCCTTTAGTTTCCATTTCTTTTTGAGACCTGTACACACAACAGATATTGTAAATGTTAGCCTTGCCTGTCAAGCGAGCAGAATTCCTTCAGGTTGCATGCTAAGTGCTTTTTGTATTTACTTCTGCTACTGGGCTGCCAATTAGCAAACGGGCTAAGTTCAAAGTGCTGGTACTGCTATACAAAGCAATATACAGCTTTGGACAGGATTCTTAAAAGATTGTCTCATCCCTTATATACCAAAGTGATCAATGTGCTCTGCAGGAGAGAGTAACGTGCAGATACCATCTTATCAGGAGATCCATTCCACAAGTTGATAGAATTGGGCCTTTAGTATGGTGGTGCCTACCCTTTGGAACTCCTTCCTGTTACATTTCAGGCAGATGATGTCTCTATTCTCTTTCTGGCATTTGTTGAAGACTTTCCTCTTTCAACAAATCTCTAAGTGGAGATTTTTATCCCACTATCTGTATTCAGTTTGAAATTGTTTTTTATATATTGTTGCGCGCCTCCCCAATCTCTGAGCGGTGAGATTTTGGAGGTCCCTGCGCTCATCCAGGGTTTGATTTCCTTCGGGAAGAAGGTCAGCGGAGACTGCGGTGTCTTTATGAAATATGGTTTGTTTATTTACACACATTCCAACCTGAGCTTCAGAATGGAGGGATTCAGCAGTCTAATATCCAGCTTTTCCATCTGGGTGCAGGGGCATCCTATAGCCATGGTGCAGAGGGATAGCCTCTCTGTGTGCCTGCAGCCCCAGCCATTCTCTAGAACACACTAAAAACTACAAGCACACACCTTCTGCTAGCTGCCAGGAGTGGGGGGGAGGCTCTCCTGTAGAGTTTAAAATGACAAAAGGGGTCTTCCTGGCCCATTCTCTGTTGCTAGGCAACTGATCGGCCCATTATCTTACTTGCCCAATCTATTTGGTTAACAAAAGACTCATTTGACCAGCAGAGAGTTCCGTATTCCAAGGCACAGGATTCCAAATAAGAGGCTGGAAAGGTGACCCATAGAAATCATCCATTCCAACCCCCCCCATGCTCATAACAATATGTAATGGGTTTTAAGTGTGTGTGTGTATAATTATTTTAACTGTTTTTAATATATGCAATTGTTTTATCTGTGCTTTTATTGTATTGTAGAATCACTTTGAGACAGAGCTTGGAAAAGTTACTTTTTTGAACTACAGCTCCCGTCAGCCCCAGCCAGCATGGCCACTGGATTGGGCTGATGGGAGTTGTAGTTCAAAAAAGTAACTTTTCCAAGCTCTGCTTGAGATGATTCATAGGAAGTGGCTCATGAATGAAATAATAACAACAAAAAGTCTCTTTTGGAATTGTCTTCTGCTGCGGTGCATTTCCTGATGCTCCTTGTACATTCTTTCAAGTCACAGATATTCTGCTTGGTCTTTCTCAAAATTGCTTCATAGTCAAATCTGTTACAGAATCGCAACAAAATTGTTAAAAAAAAAAATCCACGATGTTTGTCGTTCAGTTATGATACCGGTTGTACTGCCTCTAACCTTCCTTACGCCTCTCTTTTGAACTGATGTTTGCCCAGTGCATATCATAGATATTTGATTACAGGCTTGATGGTTTTCTAATTAAACCCTGCAGGGTGACTATTCAGCAGAATATGCAGGGCACTAACCATGCAGTCCCCCATTACTGTTAATGGAAGCTGTATGGTTAATTGAATCTTGAACTTCCCCCTGAATATTTACCACTGTATGTCCTTGCAGCAAACACTGTATAATCAAAATAATCAGTCTTGTACCTTATGGAAATATCCAGTGTGTTCTTTAAATTATTTAAGATCATAAACACCTGCTGCTTAAAAGCATTTCATGAGCCTGACCTCTACTGACTTGCAGCTCTGAGGAATTATTTTAATTGGACTGGTTAATTTTCTGTAATGAGTCAAACCCTTCATCTGCTCCTTTCTAATAAATGATGCTGCATCTGAAATGATTGCTTCAACTGACGGTTGTAGGAAGAAGTCTAACCGTATCAAACTGTCATTAAATTACCATACATTTCCATCTATAAAACCCGAGCTAGCAGCTTTCTTCATTTGTTATAGCAAAGGAAAATATTAATCAGGTCTGTACATTAAAATATGTCTGCAAAACAACACAGAGAAAAAGCTTCAGTAAAGGAACACTGAAAAACAAGTAAATGTAATGAGTGTTCAAGGAGATTTCTAAATGAACTGTTAGTGCCATTATAAAAGGCTGTACATTCACTTATTTCCTCTCAATTTCCCTTGACCAATTTCCACAAAATTATCAAAATTGTGTTTTGTGGTTTGGAAACTTTATTTTATGTATGTTTCTGGAGGTCCCCCCCACTGCATTCTGCTTGTTCAGTTTGTGTAAGAAATAGAAAATATACTGTGAAATGGCATACATATATTTTTTAAATGAAGTATTATGATTATCATTATTTTCCAATATGTAATTTTAAAAAATATACATGATCAGGGCCAGTTATGTCCCCCCCCCTTTTCCCCAAAAGAACAAGCACCAGCATGTAGACACTTGACATACATTGTAGTGTGAACTGATTTTGTACTCAGGTATTGTGTCTAGATACAAACAAACAAAAAATCTCATAGGAAATAATCCTTGACCGGAGACACATACACAGGTGATCAGCTTTTTATAGACTCGCTGACTGACCCATGGATATATCAACACTGCTTGGTACTCTCAAATGAGCACTACAAAACAAGCTCACCTGTTCCTCAAAAATGAGCTTTCTGGAGCCCTCTTCACACTTTCAAAAGAACACATAAAAGTTTGAACTGGCAGAGGGCATATTTTTATGCCCGCAGCATCTGTGCAGACTGCTCCAGACCCTTCTCTAGAGCTTCACATGACATGTTGAGTTAGGGAGATCCTACCTAGGGCAGTGCATGGACTCCCCAACCTGATTTGTGGCCTCAATTTTTAAATACAAATAAGGCCCAATTTAGTCCAGACTCATTTGTGCCCTTCCCAACCCAATATTAAAAATATCCAGAAATCCCATTAATTTCCATTGCAAAACAAAAATGTCCATAACTTTCTTGTTTTTTTGACATAGGGGCATGAGATGTGGTGACATGGTAGCCCCAGAGGAAGGGATTAACCCTGACAAATTTCAGGCAGATAGCCACAGGGGTTTTCATGTTAGACACCTTTAAAGTTTAAAATGTTTTAAAATTAAAACAGCCACAACTTTCTTGTTTTTTCACACAGGAACATGAACTTTGGAGAATTGGTAACACACACAGAGAGAGGATTGACTCTGCCAAATCTCAGCTATGTAGCTCCAGGAGATTTCATGCTAGCCACTTTTAAAGTTTGCTTTTTCCCAAAAATATATTTTTATAAAACAACATTGAGTGCTCAGTAGGGTTGCCAGGTCAGAAGCATCCCCAAACCTGAGATTTTAGGGGTGGGCCCAACTGATGTCATGGGGCAGGCCCGAGTGATGTCAGGGGACAGGCCGGAGTGATGTCATGGGGTGGGCCGGAGTGATGTCATGGGGCAGGGCGGAGTGATGTCATGGGGCAGGGCGGAGTGATGTCATTAAGCATGATACATTAAGCATCAATCACAGTTGCTTGGAGCATACAATTAAAAATATCTGATTGGAAATTAAGTTAGAAATCTTAGCTAAAAGATGGAGCCTGGGTAGGGAACATTTAATCTAGCCTACTTGCTTTCGGCAAGAAGGGTTTAAGTGCCTTCAAGCCAGGCCAGTCACCAGAAGAGTTGTGTAGATTTTAGATGGGAGCATTTCGGGAGTAAAGATGGATGCCCCTGAAGGCTGCAATTCTAAACACACTTACTAAGGGACTAAGCCCCATAGAACTCAACAGGACTTACTCCTGAGTAGATATAGTTTGGATTGTGCTGTTGGTAAAGCTTGACTAGGGATCCTCTGCAAAGACATCCATATCTAAGCAGGGTTGGCAACCCCCTGCCTGGAATGCCCTGTCCTTATCTTTTAATGTGGCCGTTCCAAACTTCTTTACAGATTTGACCCTTCACTTCAGAAAGAGGTCTGAGAAATGAGTAAGAGTAAGAAGATTCTCTTCCTTTTCTGTCTCCACTGTGGGGTGCTATAAACTCACTTTGACAGCCAACCAAATTCCAGTGAGTAATAATTGACAGAGAGAAAACACACATAGTTTGGTCTACCTTCACAGGCAGCAGTTTGGGAACAACAACTACAGCCACACTTTCAAATATGTGAATTCTCTTTTACCACTATTGGGCAAGAAACAAACTGTGATGTAACCAACAAGGTGCATCATCAATGGGTTTCAGGGGGTTGAGCTGAGCACATGCAACCACTGCTGTTGCTTCTATGGATGTAAGGGAGTGAGGTTAAAAGTAAATGAAATGCAAACAGAAAATGGAAAACAAAATACAATGACGCCTTCCTAAATGCAATACCATCCCAAACACAAGATTGCTATGAGTAAGGCAGACAACTTAGCATCCCACAACCAGTCAGGATTCATAACTGAAAACCAAAACTAAAAAAATCCTTGCAGCCAGTCAGTTAATGCAGAATGCTGTGACATGTTTGCTGTCACAAGTGAGATCCTATCAGCACATAATACCTCTGCTCTGAAATCTGCATTGGCTGCTGATTTGCTACCAGGCCAAGTTCAAGCTGTGCTTTCCATGTTATGGGTGCCACATAGTACTTGTTCTGCTCTTGTAAGAAATCAGTCCTGTAAAGTGGCAGCACTTTGGATACTCTGTTCATAGGGGTTTCGTGGTAAGAGGTATTCAGAGGTGGTTTACTATTGCCTTCCTCTGACTTTGGACACATATCATACTTTGGACAAATAATGAGAAGACATGATTCACTAGAAAAGACAATACAGAAAGACAGAAAGGAGTAGAAAAAGAGGAAGACCAAACAAGAGATGGATTGATTCCACAAAGGAAGCCACAGACCTGAACTTACAAGATCTGAACAGGGTGGTTCATGACAGATGCTATTGGAGGTCACTGATTCATAGGGTCACCATAAGTCAAAATTGACTTGAAGGCACATAACAACAACAAAAACAAAGTGGCAGCACCTATGATTTGGAACTCCTTGCCTATTGACATTAGGCAGACGCCTCTTTTCAGCACCTGCTAAAATCATTTTTGTTTAGGCAAGCCTATCCACGCACGTAGAAGCTATTGTGTTTTTAAATCTGTTTTTAACTCATTGTTGGTTTTATTAATTTGAATGTTTTTCAACACGTCTTTAACTGTTTTTGCCAATAATTTTATTGTTTTAATTCTTTCTGTAAACCGCTTTGAGATTTTTTACAACAAAACAGTATATAACTGTTGTAAATAAAATACATAAATAAATTTTGGAGTCACAGCTTTAAAAATGTTTTTAAAGATGTTTTGTTTTAATATATTTTAAAGTCTGTTTTTATTATTTTTAAAGTGTTTTTAGTGCTTTTGTTTGCCGCCCTGGGCTTCTACTGAGAGGAAGGGCAGGATACAAATAAAATAATAAATAAAAATAAATAAATAAACTTCATTCACCCAACCCAAAATTCAGAATCATGCCTCTTTAAGCTGTTTTGTAACTGTTTATACTTGTTTTATGGTTATTGGTTTTTAAATTCTCTTTAATTTCTTATTGTGAGCTGCCTTGGTTTCCAGTCACCAACCCTACCTCACAGGGTTGTTGGAAAGAGTCCATACGCACACACACACACACACTTGTAAAAATACACCCCATATCATAGTTTATTGTCAAACCAGTTAGTCATTGCAGAACATTTTTTAAAAAATCAGTATTAGTTTCCTACATAACAAAAAATGTGATACATAGGTAAACCCTGCCTAATTGCTTTAAAAATAGGATTGGAAGGTAGGGAAAGATTTACAACACAAACACAATTATTTGCTATGTTTACTCAAAAGTCACATTAATTTACAGCACAATCCTAACTTTGTCTACTCAAAAGTAAGTCCTAATGAATTCAATGGGGTTTACTCCAGGTACATGGGATTAGCATTGCTTTACTCCCAGAAAAGCAAGTATTGGATTAAGTACTTTCATATTGCCAAGGTTTTCAAAGCACTGCCCTCTCCAACAGCCCAGGGTCTGACTCTTGCACACAAGAGAGAAAAAACTTTAAGCCATATTCTTACTTACTCAAACTGAAGATCTCAAAGCCACCATTTCCTGACTTTGCAATGATGTCCGGGTCAACAAATCACAACCCTGGCTTCACTTATTGGCAGTGCTTGGAAAAGTTAGTTTTTTTTTAACTACAACTCCCATCAGCCCGAGCCGGCATGGCCACTGGCTACAATCCTGAAAGGGTGGGGGACAGTCGCTCAGGGGCAGCTGACGTTTTGGTGTATCTCGGGAATCAGACCACCTAGAAACTTATTTTTAAAAAATTGAAGTTGAGAGTCCAGAGATTAAGATGTGGTAGCCAGAGACCCAGAGAGGACCCCAGAAACCCCTGCTGAAAACCTGGTAATTCTAGTACTCAGTCATGCCAATTTTCATGCTTCTGTGTTTGCCCTGTTCTTTCCTTCAAGATTTTTTTTAAAAAATACCCTTAGTTTTTTTAAAATTAAGTTTGTGATACAGTAGTTGGCAGCATCAAGCATACACAGGCGGGCAGCACCATGGAGCTAATATTTGTATGTAGAGGCATGAAATTTGGGGACATGGTAGCTCCTGAAGAGGGGATTAACTCTGATAAATATCAAGTGGAATGCGAAGTAGTTTTCATGCTAGCCAACTTTAATCCCTTGAATCCCTGAAAAGTACTAGGGTATACCTCAAATTGTTAAGGTACTTCCAAGCCACCAGAAAGACTGGGTTTTCCACCCATAATGTTAGGCAAGGATATGCCCATGTTCCCACTTTACTTAATTTATACTTGGCTGATCTTCCCATAAATCTGGGCTCAATATCTTCTTATGTTTCTAAACTGAACACCGCTAAGGTTTACATTATACAGCCACGAGAGTGGCTGTATACTATAGTCAGCGGGGATTTTTCGCATTCCACAATGTTAAATGGAAAATACCCCCCATGCCATTCTGATGCTTCCCATAAGCTCATTTCAAAACAAAACCTTACATAATTTATAGTCCTGAACTCAGAAACGCTTGCTTAACAACCCTGTCAATTTCCATGGTGATACACAAAACAGTTAGAGAGAATAGACAGTTCAAAGTGTAAAAAGAGAGAAAAACCTCAGATCCCTTTTGGACTTTTTTCTCTGAGAGTTATAATCTGTTGTCATTCATTAAAAATCAGCCATGTTCACAGAGTACCTGTAATCCTAATACTGACCTTGCCCCATACTCTGACCTTCATCTGCTGCAGTTTAAAAGTTTAAAAAATGCCTGGCTGATTTTTAATTAATTTAAGAAATTTTGGCTGGGACCCAATCATAGCGCGGAGCATGCTCAGTAAGGACCAACTGTCAGTGTTCTAAAAGCCTCATAGCTGCTGGGCTTGGCTAATCAGAGGGGCACACCAGACTTGATTTCACTCGAGACAGTCATGGCTTCCCTCAAAGACTCCTGGGAAGTGTAGTTTGTGAAGGGTGCTGAGAGGAGACTCCTATTCCCCTGAGAGAATGGTTTAACAGTCAGCCACTCTGACTGAAGGTCTGTGAGAGAAACAGGGTGTCTCCTAGCAACTCTCAGCACCCTTCACTAACTACACTTCCCAGGAGTCTTTGAGAGAAGTCCTGATTGGCTTTGAGCCATGGCTTTGAGAGAAGCCATGATAAATAGTTTTAAATTGATTTTAAAAGATGTGTTTTTAAATTTGTATATTTGTTTTTAATGTTTTTAGTTATTGTAAACCGCCCAGAGAGCTTCGGCTATGGGACGGTATATAAATACACTAAATAAATAGATAAATAAATAATGATTGTCCAAAGTGTAATAGAGGCCTGGTGTGGATGTGGCCAGGGACAGCTTTGTTTTAAATTTGGGTGGGAGGTAGAGTTGCCAGGTTCAGGGCCTGAGACTGATCCTGTATCTTTAGGAGAACAGAAAGTCAGCCAAGTGCCAGTGTTCTTGCAACATTGTAATGGGAAAAACCACAAGGTAGAATTGTCCCTTCCCCTTGCCGAACTGTGAAAGATACAGAAGACGTCTTGGTTGGCAGGTCCAGCCTAGTCAGTTTTACCTATCCTAATCATGATTGCATAGGAGTATATCCGATTCAACTCAATAATCATACAAATGATCAGACCTGCCTTTTCCCTCCTTCCCCTTTCCTCTCCCTTTCTCCTCCCCTCTTCCTTCTTCCACCTTCCCTGCCCACTCCAGCCCTCCGTCCCTCCCCCCCAGTCAGTTTTACCCATCCTAAGCATGATTGCACGGGAGTAAATCCCACTGAACTCAATAAGCATGCAAATGTTCAATCCATTCTTGGCAAGCTTGCACAGGATCCCATTTCATACCTCCAGGAATAAAAAGCAGGGAAATTCACTAATAGGCAAAAAACCTTGCGGTTTAAGAATGTACCTATAGCCCACAGATATTTCTACCAAACTTTAAAAAGCAGGGAAATTGGGCAGCTATAGTGAATGCACCAGGGGAGCAGGAGACCTGAACTCCTCTCTGAGATATTGGACTGCCCTACAAAGTTGTCAAAATGCAAACACAATTTGGGTTGGTCTTTCACAGTCCAATCCACTTGCTGTGTAGCTTGGAAGAATTTGGTAACATGTGCCTCTGAGCATATGGTGAGTGGTGGCAACACCTGTAATCAGCCCAAATAATAGAAAGAAGATATGTCCTGTGCTGATCTTGTTTTAGCCGGGAGGAAGCAACATTATTAAGACAGTTGATATAGTTCAGATGGTCACTTTAAATATCTCTGATTTACTTTGCAATTTTAGTGAAGTTTTCTATAGGAAATCATTTTCTTTTGCTTTTGTTTCTATGAATATGTGAAGTACAGCAACACTTTGCAAAATTTATACTAAAAAAACTCCAAACATAATTGTGGAATAATGGCACTGACGTCTGCAAAATAATCTCCAGTGGACCTCAGAAGTGTCTCAATTTGCACAAGATAAAACAGTGGGAGGTGAAATATATTCTAGCAAAATTCTAGGTGTGCTCTATGTTTTTAATTGATTGTGAACACCTTGCCTTAAATAAAGTGGTTTAAACATAGCAGGCTGAAAACATGCATCCTCTTTTTTCCAACAACTAGAGCCATTGCTAAAGTAGCAGCATATTGTAATCAGTCTGATTTTACATTAAACTGCAGTTTCAGGTCCAACTGTTAATGCATCCAAAATAGAAATAGACCATAACCTCCAGTTTGAAACAAAAAAGGCTATCTTCACCATCATATGACATTAACTAATAAAAGGCTTTGAAATTAATAAAAATAAATTTGACACAGATTTCTAGGATTAATAATGAGGAAAATTTTCTAGTTTAGATTCTCTGTAGAAATATTAGTAACACAGGAAAGAAGCAAAGTAAGAAGAACACCAACAAATATACAAAAATATAATTCTCCATCTTTGGAGATGGCAGGTGTTGCCACCACTCACCATATGCTCAGAGGCATATAAGGTCTCCTGCTCCCCTGGTGCATTCACTATAGCTGCCCAATTTCCCTGCTTTTTAAAGTTTGGTAGAAATATCTGTGGGCTATAGGTACATTCTTAAACCGCAAGGTTTTTTGCCTATTAGTGAATATTATTATATGCAGATGATGCTGTCTTAATCTCACAAACCTCATTAGGATTTAGACTATTGTTCATTGGATGTGCAGATTACTGTAGGAAAGAATATCTAACTGTTCACTATGTGAAAGCAAAGGTTATGGCGTTTTCAAACAGGAAGGCCAAGTATTCTTGGACCATGGATGGCCACAGATTAGAACAAGCTGATTCCCACAAGTACCTCACGATCTGATTTTATGACTCTACAAATTGGACTGTCCAGGGCAAATTAACAACAGCCAAAGCAGAGCACATAGTTAAAGCATTACTTTGGTTTTTTTCTTCATAAAAGGAGGCAAATTTGTTTCAGTAGTCGTACAATTGTGCATCCCAAAAGTTGTGAACCAGATTTTGTATGGAGCCTCAGTTTGGTTCCTTGGGCTTAGGTTTCCTTCAGGAGGAACTCAGTCCTTATTTCTTAGAGCTCTACTGAGTACACCTAGATGTGTTGCTAGTGCTGCCCTTAATCTGGAAGTCAAACTTCATGCATTAAGTACCTTAGCATGCTCCATTCATTACTGACTCTATATTTGCTCCTCTGCCTCTCCATTGTCTTTGGCAAATCAGATGTTGCTCAATTCCTTTGCATCACATGGAAAAGAGTTAATGGGGAAAATTGTGTTGCTGGTTTGTCCCTTTTTTATCTTCTGTCCTTGCACCTAATGCAAGCCAAATCTATGGTTAAACAGAGAATAAACGATATGGATGTGCAAGAGTTCCATCTGTCACCTAATAGGCCATGAACAATAGAGTCACTGGGTCTGACATGGTGTGCCTCTAACAAACGTGTACCACGTCTAATTTTTCTAACAATCCCTAAGTACAGAAGATCAGTTTTATTGGCACATTTTAACATTTTGTCCTCCAAGATTCTAGATGGTAGATTTGCTAAATTTCCCTTCAAACATAGGTGCTGTCCTTGTAGCCATTTAGAGCTTGTAACAGTCTCATGTGTTTTTCTACTGTAGATTTTATGAAGTGGTTAGAGAATGCATAATTTATCCTTATGAGGTGATTTTGTGGTCAATCCCCAGAGACCCTTTCGAGTATCTTTCTTGAGGAGTCTAATAAATCCATTACCGAACAAGTGACAATATATCTGAACTCTGTAATATCTCTTAGATCTGCTATGATGGTTAGTTCCTAACTTGTCACCTTTAATAACTGTTTCTTCTGAGGCTGTGATTTTGTATTTCTTTATATTCTGTACTTTATTTAATGGCTGGTTGACTGTAATGAACATTTGATTGCCAATTTCTGATTGCACAAATGTCTGAAGGGGGCTTCGAAGTGTGTTTGGCTAAATGCATTTAGAAGCCTCCTTGCGATCAGGATGCCTGTGTTATAAAGGTTCTGATTGCATGGAGGCTTCTCAGGGCATTCCACTGAATATGCCTAGAAGCCCCCTCCAGGCTTTTATGCTGTTTCGGTGAAGGTCAGAAGGAAATCTGAAAGGAATGGGGATGCTGGACAATAGTGAGAGTGGGTCTCCCATCTGACCCAGTCAGCATATCTAATGGCCAGGAATGGTGGGACTTGTAGTCCAGCAAACCTCTAGAGCAGTGTTTCTCAACTGGTGTGCCTCCAGATGTTGTTGGACCACAATTCCCATCTTTCCTGACCATAGGCAATGCTGGCTGAGACTGATGGGAGTTGTGGTCCAACAACATCTAGAGGCACACCGGTTGAGAAACACTGCTCTAGAGCTCCTTGTCGTAAACCATTTTCCTGAATAATACAGCAACTTAATTGGCTTACTGCAGAATCCCAAGTCTTCTCAGTTTTGTAGAGGTGACTTGGTGATCCTTTGGTAAGGAGGTTTGGGACTCTTCTCATCCAGGGGTTCCTGTGAGGCTTATTTGCACAGTTTTAATCATTATCACAAAGTTTTACAGACACATTCCCCTCCCCACAGGTATCTCCAGTGCCCAAAACTGTGTAGTTGTTCCATTTACTGATGATGGTAATGCTGATGATAATATTTATTACCCATCCTTCTCCAGAAGGTCTCAAAGCAGGTCACAATAATATAAAATACAATACTAAGAACAGTTTTAAACAAATTACAATCACAACTAGAAAGGGTCTGAAAATATATTTCTCAAGAGTGTTCTCCACCTTAAGTCTGCCTCTCCTCAGCTTTCTTTGTTGCCTTTAAGGCTGAGGTAAAGCTCCTCCTATAGCTGTGCCATTGGCTGCTGGTGCTGTGTTTGCTTCTGCCTGTTTTTCTCTTCTCCTCCATCCCATCCATCGCCTTATAAGTGGTTGTGACTGGTGCCCATTTGAACTGGTAGGATAGAAGCCAAGGAGGCCAAGATTAGGTGGAGCCAGAGCCAATGGCAGGCAGATCCTACTTTTGTCCATATCTTCCTCTCTGCTGAATTCCACAAAGGCAAAATTGAGACTAAGGAGGAGGAAGCAGACAGACAGGACAACCCTCTGGACTGGTTGTAAGTAAGAGGGCAGGTGGGCTTAAAGGAATCAAGACTGAGATTGTTGGGGCAGTGCCCCATTTGCCCTAATGAACCAGTCTCCACTGCTTATGGACAAATCTGAATTCACATCTTCAGACTGCTCTCGCAGCCAAACCATGTGCATTCTGGCGCAGCTGTGTTTACACCCGGATGTGTCATATCTGGTGAGGTGAAGCCATCAGGGCTGTTCCTGGCTACCTTTCCACAGTCCACAGGTTCCCTAGTCTTAGTCTACGCTGACTGGCAGCAGTTATCTAGTCTTCCTTGCCCTACCTGGAGATAGTTAGTAAAAAGACTGATCTTGGACTTTTTGAATGCAATGCATGTGTTCTACCACTGAGATATGGCTCTTTAATCTTGACTACTTGGTATGTTTCCCTGTTGACCATATTCATGATGGAATGCTAATTTAAATGGGCCTTGTTTAGATCTACCAAGGCAGGTTATATGTTCTTATTGTCTTGGGTCAATATATCAACAAAACATGCTTGTGCAGCAAGATTGTGAAATAAATATTTCTCAACCTTCTGTGCTGAAAAAAGAGTAAAGAATAATATCAGTTTAAAATATATTGCATTGTAACCTAATCTTCTCTGAAATGATAAATGAAGAAAACACATAATATTTTTAAATAGCAACAGAAAGATAGAAATAATTTGCTGGTCTTTAGTAAGGAATTACAATATCAACTTAACTACAAGAAGCAGGAGTGATATATCTGTCTTCAAAGATCTTTTTGCTGCAACTAGAACTATTGAAGAAAAGGACCTTGGCATTTTGGTGAGCAGATACATTTAAAAACACACGGTGAGGCATTTTTAGAGAAAACATTTCAAACCACAAACTTAATACATCAAGTTTGGTTACAGATGAATTGTACTTGAAGTACTTCAGTAGGCTGTTAGGAGTTTTAAAAAAGCAGTTTAATAAATTGATTTATAGTCCTGCTCCTTCATTCAGCAAATAAAAAAGCTTGAATAAGCAATAAAGTTATTTCTCTCAAAATGTAGGCTGGAAACCCGAAGCCTTATGATTTCAGGAGTAGAGTGTTAATTTGACTGCTGTAGCTTAAACTCCACTCCTGTTTAAAATATTAATTTTGGCTATCTTGCTTTTACTGAAAAATTACAATAAATTGTGCCTTTCATGTTTCTGTATCTCTTCACAATATAGAGTTGTGGAGAAATGAACCAGTGCAGCAGTTGTTCTGTGTCCATCTAAACTGGAAAGATTCAAGATCTGAGAAAGATAATTTCAGTTCACAAGACAAAACATGCTAGGTACCTTTCCACTTAACTTGAATCAGTTTCAGACCAGGGAAGAGCAAATTCCCAGGGGCAGTCAGGAACAGCACATAGGAACATTGCAAGCTGCCTTCTGCTGAGATCAGGCCATTATTCCATCTAGTTCTGGGTTTTCTACACTGACTGGCAGCAGCTCTCCAGGGTTTCAAACAGGGAGTGCCTACCAGCCCTACCTGGGAATGTTGGGGATTGAACTTGGGACCTTCTACATGGAAAGCAGTTGCTCTGCCACTGAGCTATGGACCTTCCCCCAAATGTTTCTAGGGATGGCAGCAAATTTCAGAATAGAGAGCCTGGAATGGCAAATTTCATGCTGCTGAACCATTTTTGCATTAAGCTCAGGCTTGATTCGTTCCTAATGAGCTTGATTCAATACTAGGGATGGGTGAATCTGTCAGTTTTAATTTCTCTCCATTTCATTTTTTTTGTAGCTTTAAGTTCGGCTCTCTACATTGGCTTACTTAAAAAAAATCTGAAAATTTATGAGCTTTTTGGTTGCAATTTCTAATACACACATTTTATGCAATTTTCCCTAATATGCACATTTGTGCATGCAGTTTTCCCTAATATAATACATTTTGAATGTTTTTTCTAATCATACACACTTCAAAGCTCATTTTACTCTAGTAAATGCATTTTTGTACACATTACTTGTCTAGAGAACTGCATTGCAAAACTCAAAGAACTGCAAATTTTGAAGGATGTCTGAGTTTTGGGTCAGATATCATTTCAGGAACTGCAAATTAAGGAAGCAAACTAAATGTGAACTGAACCAAATTTCTCCCTGCCAGTCTCTCCTTTTCCAAGCTGAAACTTGGGGGGGGGTGGACTGGCAGAAGTGAAGCCTCTTTACAGCACAGACAGCTTTTATAGCCTTTGTGACCTTTGTCACTGGGGATAATGGACACATAGGTTTCTATAGGTTCCTGACATTCATGGAGAGTGTCGATTGAGCAGGAACCAAAGGGGACTAACTTCATATACTTCCCGGAGGCAATGAACACTCTTTGAAAGCATTCAGGTCTTAAGCCCAAGGCCTGCACTGGCAGACTATCCTCTCTCTCTCTCTCTCTCTCTCTCTCTCTCTCACACACACACACACACACACACACACAGAACCAGGTCAGTTTGAAAAAGTGAGAGCAGCAAGGAGGACTAGTATCATTATAGGTCTCAGTTTGGCCCAGATATAAATGATTTCATTCATGACCAATCCAAACTAAGTCCACGTTCATTTGTTTGAGTTGAACCCTGTCCAAATCGAGCCTGGAGATATTCACTCACAATTGAAATATCTGTGCTTTCAAAACTCTGATTCTGTTTTCTAGCAAGACTAAAACATCTGAATAAATCTTTGGGCAACTGCAAAAGTAAAGAGCAAAGTATGGCACAATATAAAATGAACAATGAAAGACAATACTAAAGAAGCTATGATGATCATGAAACTGGACAAAACCCAAACATGAATTCATGAGATTTGTGCTGGCCATATTCCCAGCTTAACATCAATGAACAAAGAACAGTTGCTTTGTGATGGCAGAAGTGAACTTAAAGAAATCACTCGATGCACTTTCACTGGAGTAAAAACAAGAAAAGAAAAAAGAAAAATGACAATTTTGTTGGACAACATAGTAAAAGTGGTAGATAGTCATTATGATTCATTGCTTGACAAAGCACCTGATTGAAATGAAGGTCCCCTTGAAAACATCATTTCATATAGCAAGCAGGGCTAGAGCCATGTTCAACAGATTTCTGTATTCTATTAGCTAGATAGATTTGGAATAGAATTAGAGTCTTACTTTGCTTAATGACCCAGTTAAATCAATTGTTGTTGGGGCTCATCTGAACATATTATATGAATAAGAAGAGAATACCGATTGACACCTTTTAAAATTAACTTTGGATATTAATATTAACTAACGGCTCATTTCACCTGAAATGCTGAAATTATTGTTGCTTTTTAAAAAACCTATGTTTGCACAATTTTGTCACATTAACTCACATTATGAATGTTACAATGTTGCATTTTTCTAATGATGTGTGCAACATGTGACTCACCAAACCGAACCCACAGATTTCCACAAGAAGAAATTGTTGGATTTCCTCATTCCAGTTTGTTATTGTTCCATAGGTTGCTTTCTTCCATGTTCCATCCACCTGCATTCCAAGTTAACATTGGAGAATTTCTAAAAATAATTTCTGCAGTTTGCTCCACTTTTCATTTTGCTTCGCTTTGTCCGCCTCCTTGAATACATATTATCAATGCACACAATGAATATATCACATGAAAGGAATATTAATTTGAATGAGGTATACTAATACACAGAGCATGGGAAACAGGCAGGACAAACTTGAACTCTTAATACAGGAGAGTAATTATGACTAGATAGGTATAACTGAAACTTGGTGGGATGACTCCCATGACTGGAATACAGAAATTGAAGGATATAACTTGTTCAAAAAGAACAGAAGGAATAAAAGGGGAGGTGGATTCATGCTATATGTTAAAAATATATATCCCTGTACAGAAATACAGGAATATGAGCTTGGTAGCTCCACTGATATTATCTGGATTAAAATTAATGGGGCAAGTAATAAAAGGAATGTGGTGCTTGGAGTCTACTACCGACCACCCAATCAAGGAGAAGATGAGAATGTAACTTTTGAAAACCAAATTGCCAATATTTCGAGGAGGAATGATGTAGTAATAATGGGGGATTTCAATTATCCCGATATCTGTTGGGAGACAAATTCTGCCAAACATGGCCCCTCTAAGAAATTTCTGACTTGTGTTGCAGATAACTTCCTCCTACAGAAAGTGGAGGAAGCAATCAGAGGATCAGCTATCCTGGACTTGATTCTAACCAACAGAGATGATTTGGTGGATGAAGTGGCAGTTACAGGAACTCTGGGAGAAAGTGACCACAACATACTTGAATTCTTGATTTTAACAGAAGCAAAAGCTGAGCGTAGCCATACGCGCGCCCTGGACTTCAGGAAAGCGGATTTTAATAAACTCGGAACAATTGCAAGCACGGTTCCATGGCAAGCCATCCTAGCTAAAGTGACCCATGTGTTGATCACTTCTCGTCTAGATTATTGCAATTCTCTTTATATTGGGCTCCCCCAAAGAATACTGCAACAACTTAGAATGGTGCAAAGAGCATCAGTTTTAATGATAACAGGAGCTAAGTGGCAAGCCCACACTACACCACTCCTTCAACAACTTCATTGGCTGCCTGTTTCTTACCGGATACAATTTAAAATATTAACTTTAACTTTTAAAGCGCTACATGGTTTGGGCCCCTCTTATTTAGCTAACCGGATCTCTTCTTATGAACCCCCTCAGCTCTTGAGATCGGCCCTAGACTCGACCCTCACCATTCCTCCTTTTTCCCGAATTCATCTGTCCAATGTTAGAAATAAGACGTTTTCTGTGATTGCCCCTACTTTATGGAATAATTTACCTCAAGAAATACGCCTTTCTTCCTCCCTTTTAATTTTTTGTCAGCAGCTGAAAACCTTTTTATTTTGTTCTGCTTTTAAATTGTGAGATACTGTTTTACTTTGTTGTTTAATATCAATTGTTTTATGACTATTTTGTAAATGTCGCTCTGAATCCTTTGGAAAGAGAGTGGGATAGAATTTTTTTAAATAAATAAATAAATAAATAAATAATGAGAAAAGGAGTCCAAGATGGGTGGGAGTTTTTTAAAAAGGAAATTCTAAAAGCGCAATGGCAAGCAACTCCAACAAGGAAAAAAGGGGGGAAACAGCAGAAGAAGCCAATGTGACTTCACAAAAAGCTTAGACACATACAGGAAGTGGAAAGAAGGCCAGGCCACAAAGGAAGAGTACAGGCAGGTATCACAGAATTGCAGGGATGGCGTCAGGAAGGCTAAAACTTAGAATGAGCTGAGGTTAGCGAGAGATGCTAAAAGCAACAAAAAAGCTTTATTCAGGTACATTCATAGTAAAAGACAGAGAAAAGAAATGATGACTATTCAATGAGGATGGCAAAATGACAACAGATGACAAAGAAAAGTCAGAAGTCTTCACTTCCTACTTTGGCTCAGTCTTCTCCCAAAAAAGGGTGTATGACCCTCCCGGGAAACATGAAGTAGAGGGGGCAGGATTGGAGCTTGAGATTGATAGACAAATGGTCAAGAAATACCTAATCACTTTGAACGAGTTCGAATTGGCAGGACCCAATAAACTGCATCCTAGAGTATTGAAGGAACTGGCTGAAGAACTCTCAGAACTGCTGTCTATTATCTTTATGAAATCATGGAGGACTGGTGAAGTGCCAGATGACTGGAGGAGAGCTAATGTTGTCCCTATCTTCAAAAAGGGCAAAAAGGAGGAATCGGGGAACTATAAACCAGTCAGTCTAACATCAATCCCTGGCAAAACTCTGGAGCAGATTATAAAGCAGTCAATCTGTAAGCACCTTGAAAACAATGCAGTGATTAGTAGAAGCCAACATGGATTTATGAAGAACAAATCCTGCCAAACTAATCTTATCTCATGTTTGGATCGGGTAACCTCCCTTGTGGACTGTGGGAATGCTGTGGACATAATATCCCTCAACTTCAGCAAAGCTTTAGACAAAGTGCCCCATGATATTTTGATTAGCAAGCTAGTTAAATGTGGGCTGGATGGAACAACTATCAGGTGGATCCATAGTTGGCTATAGAATTGCACTCAAAGAGTGCTTATCAATGGTTCCTTCTCAAACTGGGCGGAAGTAACGAGTGGGGTACCACAGGGCTCGGTCCTGGGCCCAGTGCTCTTTAACATTTTTATTAACGACTTGGATGAGGAGGTACAGAGCATGCTTATCAAATTTGCAGATGATACAAAATTAGGGGGCACAGCTAATACCATGGAAGACAGAAACGAAATTCAAAGGGACCTTGATAGGCTGGAGCATTGAAAACAACAGAATGAAATTCAACAGGGATAAATTCAAAGTTCTACAACTAGGAAAAAAAAACCAAATGCACAGTTATAAGATGGGGAATACTTGGCTCAGCAATACATCATGTGAGGATTGCCATTGATCACAAACTGAATATGAGCCAACAGTGCAATGTGGCTGCAAAAAAGACAAATGCTATATTAAGGTGCATTAACAGAAGTATAGTTTCCAAATCGTGTGAAGTATTAGTTCCCCTCTATTCAGCACTGGTGAGGTCTCATCTTGAATACTGCATCCAGTTCTGGTCTTCACACTTCCAAAAGGATGCAGACAAACTAGAACAGGTTCAGAGAAGGGCAACAAGGATGATCAGGGGACTGGAAACAAACCCCTATGAGGAGAGACTGAAAGAACTGGGCATGTTTAGCCTGGAGAAGAGAAGACTGAGGGGAAATATGATAGCACTCTTCAAGTAAATGAAAGGTTGTCAAACACGGGAGGGCCGGGATCTCTTCTTGATCATCCCAGAGTGCAGGACACGGACTAACGGGCTCATGTTGCAGGAAGCCAGATTTCAACTGAACATCAGGAAAAACTTTGTAACTGTAAGAGCCATATGACAATGGAACCAATTACCTAGAGAGGTAGTGGGTTCTCCGACACTGAAGACATTCAAGAGGCAGCTGGACAGCCATCTGTTGGGAATGCTTTGATTTGGATTCCTGCATTGAGCAGGAGATTGGACTTGATGGCCTTATAGGCCCCTTCCAGCTCTACTATTCTATGATTCTATGAGGTTGTACCTTTTCTCATAGTGGTTTAATCAAACAATACATGTCAAATGGAAGAATGGCAGCAAACTAACATATCGGTGGCAGTCTGCAAACAAAATCAAGTAATTTGGAACCCCAAATTCCAGGGTTAATTCAGACAGAAAGAATTTTGTAAGCATTCCTAACCTACAAACTGTATATTGTCACCTGCTAACTGATCAACAGTCCCCCTGTCACCAGAGTTCCAGGAACACATTAAACAGAAGGTTTATTGAATCCCTGGTGGTCACTATACATCACTTTTAAGCTGCTTTCAGACTGATGGGTCGTAGGCTGTGCATGCATATCACATACCAAGGTGGTAAACATTGCAGGGGAGACCTCTGCTCCCTGCCACAATTAAAGACAAACATTGTTAGGAGTTGCTTTTGTGGGTTTTTTTGTAGATATCTCTTATTTTTGAGTAACTTGAATAAAGGGCAATTATTTTTAAAAGTTCCAAAATAAAATAAATGAAAGATACAAATAAAATTCCCACCAACATAATCTATTAGGACCAAAATGGATTTCAGCTTTAACTACAGACGGATGCAAATCTGGACAACTAGGTGTGTAACTACGTGACATTCAAAGCCACCAAATGTAGGATAGTCATAAATAATGTTTAAATGAATCACATTATGCTCAATGAAATAGGACTCCTGGGAGAGGGTGCACAAGATTACAGATGTACACCTCAAGCCTATGTAGGTTTGTTTAACAAATAAGTACTATTGAGTTCCATGAGATTTCTTCCTAGAAGTGACAATAGAACTGGAGCTGGGCAGAGCAATGCTATGTGAGGTGAAGGAGGAGCAGAGCAGCAGATCCACTGCCACATTCAAAGCCGTGCTGGCTCATGCCAGCCAGGATAAAAGGTTTGGGATGGCTTTTTGCCATCCTTTTTGCTGCAGCAGCTCCAGATTGGTATGGTTGGTATCTGGACACAGCTGGGGTCTCTGCCATGAAAGAACCCCACCACCACTACAAGCATTCTTCTTCACCAGCCAAGAAGCACCCATGCACCATCCCAACCCTCTCCAGACATCAACATGGGGTGGTCGGAGTCGTTCTGTGCCAAAAACTGTCCTCTACTTTCTAAAAATTCTCTTTCTCTCTGAAAGAAGGTTCCATTTTTTAAACTTATTTTCATGGCACTTTGCTTTAGAATGTCGGTCGGCATGGGGTTTTGAGCTTATGTGATTTATTTATTTATTTATTAAATTTCTATACCGCCCGACTAGCATAGCTCTCTGGGCGGTGATCATTACAAGGTGCCTAAGGGTGGTGCATGTGTTTTCCTTTCCAGCAAAAATGTCCCAGCACTCTGCAGCCTTCCTGACTGGCCTTGCTTCCTGATCAGAAAACAGCCCCATGGGAGGTGTTACCTTGAGGTGTCTTCTCCTGCCTCGTGGTGTCTTTGAATGAAGCTTGGGCTCCTGAGAAGGCTGCTGGGTGCAGACCACTGATCAGATGATTTGGAGAATGAAAGAAAGGATATTCACAAACAGTTCTCAGACACCACATAAGTAAGGTAAGTGCAACACAAATCCTCCAGTCCATCCATTAGAATTTTACTCTTCTTTGATAATTTTTGAATGTAATTTCTTTTCTCAATAATTGATGAAGAATGGTTGAAGAAAGACGGAAGAGTTTTTTTCCACACTAGTACATAGGATTGTGCTTTTTATATCACAACTCAGTTATTAGCTGGATTTGGGCCATATTTAAACTTTACATTCTCAAAGGCCATTTGCCATCTTTGTTTGTAATCTCCTCACGGGATGGGGCAATTGACAAAGCTGTTATCTTCAGTCTTGTTTTGCATCAGCCAGACAAGCAGTGTTGGTACTTTGACTCCCATAAGTGAAATCAATTAAGGGAAACAACATATAATTTTAAAACCATGCTTTCTGCATTCTGATTAATGATGCCATTGATTCTAAATGAGACACTACCTTAAATGCTTCAGAGCCATGAATGTTGGCTTGTTTATACTAGGCAAGTGATCCATACATCTTTCAAGGTCCATCATCAGGATATTGATTCATTCTATCTCCCTGGAAGCTTGTGATATGCATGCTAATGAAGGAAATGTGAGAGTGGCCACATGTGATTGACAGATGGGCTGTGCACCTTGTAATTGGAGGAACACTGTAGCATTATGAAAAATGGAAATGGACTGCCTTCAAGTCAATTCTGACTCATGGTGACCCTATGAATAGGGTTTTCATAGTAAGCGATATTCAGAAGGGGTTTATCATTGCCTTTCTCTGAGGCTGAGAGGCAGTGACTGGCCCAAGGTCACCCAGTGAGCTTCATGGCTATGTGGGGATTCCAACCCTGGTCTCCCAGGTCATAGTCCAACCCTGTAACCACTACACCACACTGGCTGTCTGTAGCATTATACCAGCATCCTAATCCTTAATATTAACATATTTCCTTACAACACTAGAATAAGGCATGTTTCTAACTCTCTAATTGAAATCAAGAGGTTACAAAGTGCAGATTGGACAACTCCTGTTACAAGTGGGACTTGTGTATGTGAATGGCCCATTACATAACTTTACATCACTTCAGCTGCAATATATATTTTTAGGGCAGAGTGAAAATCAGCTCCCCAAATTACCTACCATCTTACGTGTTGTGAAAATGAGAGGGAAGAGAATTATCCAACCGTTTGAAGGGGTTGGAAAAGAAAATCCTTTCCTAAGAAATGTTGGTTTCACACTGGTGTATGAATCAAGCAATGAGCTAAGAGAGGAGGGGTGGAAGCAGAAGGGACCAAACTCATTGCTTCCTTCAACAAGGAAAGCCAGTGTGGTGTCGTGGTTAGAGTGTCAGACTGGGACCTGGGAAACCAGGGTTCAAATCCCTGCTTGGCCATGAAGCTCACTGGGTGACCTTGGGCCAGTCACTGTCTCTCAGCCTAGCCTACCTCACAGGGTTGTTGTTAGGATAAAATTGGGAGGGGGAGAACCATGTTTGTATACCATCTTCAGCTCATTGGAGGAAAGGCAGGATATAAATGCAATAATAAATAACATTAATTTAAAAATATTAAAATATTGAACTACATTAAAACTGGATCCACAATTGCTCCCCAAATCCTCCACCTACTCACAGGCAACAACATTTGAACATTACAACTTGAACATTACACGCGCGCATTGCTGCCATCAACCAAGATGGAGGCAGAGGCTTCAGCCCCTTAGGGAAACCTCGGTAGCTATCATGATTGATGGCAACCCTGAGCACACAGCTCGCAGCTGCAAAAAACAGCGGAGAGAAAGGTAGGTGAAGTGGGGGGGCGGCTCGGAAGCTCCTGTCCTGTGATCCGCAGCTCATGCCCAAGGGCCCCGGCATGCCTAGGGCCGGCCCTGTATATAGGCCAACCCTTGGAGTAGATGTGAACAAGTTTAGCCTTTTTACAGCAGGCTTGTGGCGTCCTTAGCCATGACTCAGAGACTCTCCTTCCAAAGAGCTACACAAGTTTTAATTACAATGCATTTTTCAAATGCTAATCGTCTTTTGGAATGTAAGGCTTCTATAAAAATAAGAATAGCAACCATGTTTTCATCTTGCATTTAATGTCTTCTGCAAAGGCATATGGTACTTAAGCAGTCCATAGAGATGACACATAATGGGAGTTCTTCAAAGAGGATGGCTTAAAGTGTGTGAAATACCTCTTCTGGATGGATTCTAAAAATAAGTGAGGATAAACAGTAATCTGGCTGTGTTGACTAAGGAGAGAATCTATATTTTTATCCTACGGTGAATGTCAGGAAAAAAAAATGCTGATAAGAGAAGCAAGGAGTGAAGTCATGGCATGGAGGGGACAAAACACTCTTCAAACTTCTCTTGATCATACTTCCCAGTCCAACACAAATCACCTCAATGCCAAAGCACCCACTGAACAAAGCAGCTCAGTTAACACAATCTAGCATCTCTAAAATACATATTAATTCAGATGCAATTCCCTCTGTACTTTTGCATCTTGTAGCCTTGTTCTATGTGGGTCCAGCTCAGCTGCAATGTGTGCCCAAAGCATCACGTTAAGTTGACAAGGAGTTTTGTGTGTGTGCTTGTGTGTGTGCTTGTGTGTGGAGGGAAGGGAGTTAATGAACAGCTATGCAGGTCTCCCACTAGACAACTATATTATTTTACTATTCAAAAAAAAGCAGCCCTGCGCTTGAAGTTCAGCTCCTAGAATCCTGCACAAATATCAGAAATATGTTACTGTATGTTCATAAGCTGTTGGTCTGTTGTTGGTATTTATTTTATTTAAAATATTTCTATCCCACCCTTCTACCCTATAATAGGGCACTCAGGGGAGCTTACAATAAAATTAAACATGCACATAATAAAATTGTACACAATAAAGATCACAAAAACATTAAAATACATAAAATGCAATTTACATACATAAAATACTCTCTCTCTCTCTCTCTCTGTATATATATATATATATATATATATATATATGCACACATACACACATATAGAGAGAGAGTGGTACTGAAGGGACTACAGAGATAAAAATTAACATAGAAGGCATAAAATCAGTGTCAGGTTCTACCCTCAGTCCCTCCCAAAGACTCTCCGGAACAAGATCACTTTCAGAAGTCTCCAGAAAACCATCAGGGATAGAGCAGAGCGGGCTTCTTGGGGTAGGGTATTCCAAAGTTTGGGGGCCGCAGCTGAAAAGGCTCTCTCCTGTGTGCCTGTCAGTCTAACATCTTTCATTCAAGGCACACAGAGGAGACTAGAGGCAGATGATCTTAAATCCAGGGCTGGTGGTGCCCCCCCCATCATCTTGTTTAGTGGACACGTATTGTATTATGGTATTTTGGGTTTCATTGCATTGCATTATCTTTTCTAGATGCAACCGGTCCTGGGACCTGACGGTGAAGGGCAAATAACTAACAACAACAACAACAATAAATGCCCTATGCAAACTAAAGCCCTACATTTAGGCCGTGGTGGCCAATGTATATTGATGAATTAACTGCTCTTATTCGGTGGCTCCCCATGCAAAATGCCAAGTTTCCCTTTTGGCAAGGGGAAATCCTGGTACCCATAGTATGCTTTTGTACAAATGACTCTTCAGATGACACCATCCTCCACATGGAGGGACTGAAAAGAGAGCTCCTCATAGTAGTTGTTCCTCTCCTTGGTATTATCTGGGCATTGCAGAAGCAGGTTTTACATGTAAAGTAGAGATGTGACCCCTGTGGCCCTTCATATGCGGCTGGGCTCCAGTTCCCATCAGTCCCGCCAGAAAGGCCAATGGTCAGAGTTGATGGGAATTATAGTCCAACAACATCTGGAGGACCTCAGGTTCCCTATCCCTGGTGTAGAGAGAGGCCCTGTACTGTACAGCTATGCAAATGGAAGCTCTCCACATATATTATAATAAAGGAAGGGCTGTTGCTCAGTGATACATGCAAATGGACACAGGTTCAGTCTCTGGCATCTCCAACTACGGCTGGGCGACATTACTGAGCTAGATGGACCAATGGTCTGGCTCAGCATAAGGCAGCTTCTGACGTTCCTATGGATGGTATTCAATGCTAGTTCTACTCAGACTAGACCCACTGAAGTTAATAGACATGACTAACTTAGGCCTTATCTGCACCTTACATTAAAAGCACTACAATACCACTTTAAACAGCCATGGCTGTCCCCAAAGAATCCAGGGATCTATTGTTTGTTACAAACTGTAGTTTGCTGGTGGGTTGTTAGGAGACCCCTAGTCATAGAGCTATAATTTTCACAGTAGTTTAAAAATCAATCCCTCTTCCAGCAAATTCTAGAACCTAGCTCTGTGAGGGGGAGAGGGATCGCGTCTCAGCACCCTTAACAAACTGGAATTCCCTGGAAACTTTGGGGGAAGCCATAACTGCTACAGTGATATCATCATGCTTTAAATGCATAGTGCAGATGGGGCCTATGGTTCATTAATTTCTGTTAGTCTACTCTGAGTAGGACTAAGTTGAATGCATCTCTATGTATAGGTTAGGGGCAGAGACTATAGTCATGATATGATATGCACCAACATATGTACATTTATTTAACCATATATCATGTCTGAAAGAGCTATTCTGTGGTTTCCTCAAACACAAATACAGCACAAATCTGTTGAGTTTTGATTCTTGTTCATATGTCAACCAAGCACTAGAATTCTACGTTAGATTGCAAACGTTTCCAAAAGTAATAAAATAAAGTTATTGTTATTAGCTCAATTTAAGGTAAATTGTTAATTTAAGTTAAACAGATGAAATCCTACTATGCTGGATTTTTCTGTCAGGCAAAGGCAGTGTAGGTTTATTGTTAAAATGTCCACACTAATTGGAAGTAATATTTTCCCAGTTTAAAGAGGCCATGTAGCCCTAGGGAAACATCTTGATATATTAGTTCCTAATAAATAAATAAATAAATAATGAGTATCTGTGCTGAATTGAACTATCAGAGTTCCAAATAAAAGTTCCAAGTTGAGTTTATATCGGTCTGATTTATGTTGAATAGCAGAAAACAAATTTAGTAAGTCAGTACAATAATGCATTTTGTACAAAGTGGTAATAACTATCAAAATAAGTCAGTACCTCTATCACTCTAAAAAAATCAGACTTCCCAAGAATGTTTAATTGTAGCTTAAACATTCAAATATTAAATCTGGTTTGGGGGATGTAAATACGTTTTTCACACACACACACACACACACACACACATGTTGAGTCTGTAGTCAAGGCTCACCTAGTAAGAAGGGAGTCATTTCTTCCCCACCATTGCTGGGGAGCCACTGCCAACGGCTGTAGCACATGCCCAGGACTCTAGAGGGATGGTTCACTACTAGAATTAGTTTATTTATTTTATTTATTATTTGATTTATATCCTGCCCTTCCTTCTAGCAGGAGCCCAGGGCAGCAAACAAAAGCACTAAAAACACTTTAAAACATCATCAAAACAGACTTTAAAATACATTAGTTATTTAAATAGTTCAAGTACCTGCCTCTTTTTCATTAAATGTAGTACTCTTAGTTGCTATGTTATAATCTTTTCAGATGTTGATTTGTATTATAGAACCTCTTTTCACTGAATAAAAAAATCAACTTTGAAACAAAGCAACATTAAACAAGAATCCTGTGAATTACTATTTGCCGCAGGTTGTGGAATTCTTCCTCAGAGATACCTAGCTCCCTTCACGTTTCCCAGAATACCCTGAGTTGAAAAAATAGTATTGAACCAGTTTAAGTCTGTAATGTGGATATAGACAAAGCGTGCATTGAATGCATTTGTCTCTCGTTTGAGGAAATGAACCTCTAGACAGTTGGGATCAAAGAAAGGTCTTGCATATTACAGTTCCAGTATCTCTCTGTCTTTACGTATTCTGCTTACCAGAGATAATGGCCACAATGCTGTTCCTACTCTTGAAGTGGGGCAGGTTTGCCCTTACCCCTCCCAGATTTGGGAAGTTGTGTCCTAAAGGGAGGGGGCCGAGATGAGGGCCATGTGGTGGTTTAATGGCCAATTGGAGGCATTTTGAGCCTGATTTATAAGCTGGCTGCTCCCCTGAGCCTTCCTCCTTGCATCTTCTATGGTGCTGCCCTCCCTCCCCATCTGCTGCATGGGGTTTGCTAGTTGCCTGCTGAAGGAGCTAAATAGGATTTGGGGGGAAATTCTTGATTGGCGTTAGGGCTCCTCCTTTTTCACCTACTTCACTCTGCTGAATTAATTTGGTCTTTTGAAGTGGTATGGTTTGGTTGCCTTTTAGGGCATAGAGTCCAGGCAGGTGAGGAAGTTGGGAAGAAAAATATTTAGGTATACTGAGGCATTATTGGGTTAAGGGCAACTTAACTACCAGTGCTATACACCTTGTGGGATCTGGGGTGTGACATGCACATTTTGGGTAAATGTGTGTACAGTTGAGCCTGAGTGCACACGTTGGATCCATACTCAAGGCTCACCTAGTAAGGAGGGTGTCATTTCTTCCCTGCCCATTGCTGGGGAGCCACAGCCGATGGCTGTAGCACATGCCCAGGACTCTAGAGGGATAGTTCACTACCAGAATTAGTTCAAAGTACCTGCCTATACTTTTGAAGTCTGTTAAGGCAGTTAATAGGGCTTCAGTTCCTCCAAGCTATTATATTAATAAATATAACCTTTATTTCAGTGTTGGTTTCTCATGAGTTTTCCTTGTGGGCGTGGGGGTAATCTGGTGGCCATGCACTGTCTCTGTGAGCAAAGCTTGTTTTCTAGTGTTCCTGGATCCTTTTCCTTCACAGTTGATCGGATCCCAATTCTGTATGTAGTTTTTTGAAATGCTAAGGCACCAAATGCTTATGTAATTTATTTTTATGTTAACATACACATCAGAAAAACCTATTTTTAAGTCACCTTTTCTAAAGAGAGGTCAACTTCACCTTCATGATGTATGTTATGGTTTGGGGCAGGAGTTCTTCTGCAGGTTCTTTCTGGGAAATTCAGTTTCTTTTATGAATTCTTTGATGATGATGATGATGATGAATGTGTCCTAACTCATGTTAATTCTAGGGGTGACAATTACATACAAATCTTATCCAGGAAACACACATATTTATAACACATTTAGTTTTGATTAACAGTATTTTAGTAATGATAAACAGAAAGTCTTGCAAGAGCCATTGCCTTCCATATATTAATTATATTTCTAGTATATTGTTTGCTGGTTATGCTGAAAGGATCCTTACTGATGCATGAAAATAATGTTGGAAAACTAGGTAATAGTCTTTGAGGCTTGAGCATTCAGATACAGGCTAAGCAAACCGTGGAGTATTTCACAGAGCTTGGAAAAGTTACTTTTTTTAAACTACAACTCCCATCAGCACCAGCCAGCATGGCCACTGGAGTGGGCTGATGGGAGTTGTAGTCCAAAAAAGTAACTTTTCCAAGCTCTGGTATTTCATGTTATCCAGAGAGGATGCAAAGCACTGATCTTCAAAGTTCAGTAAAGCAGACCCTAAGAATACCAAATTGTTCCCTTTCTACAGGGTTTGATTGGCCATCCCCTAGCTCCCAAGGGCGTTCAGGCCCTGGTTCATGAACAGCCTCTTCAGGTCAGTAGTAGGCACAACATATTGGCCCACCACTGAGCTTCTGATTTAGATTCTCGCCTTCTCAATTAATGCTCCCCTTTCTTCTATCTTTCCAGATTCTCCACTTGATCCTTGATCCTAATCCTTTTTCCTGCCCTAAAGCTTCTTGCTAGCCCCAATAGCCTTTCCCTTGTACAAAGCTTGTTTGTCCCAGTCTCTCTTTCCCTCTCAATTGCTGTCCCAGTTACTCACTCTGGGTTGCTGCCTTTTCTTCCCAATGACTGGCTGTAGCACTCCACGCTGACTCACAACTCTAATTCCCGCCTGTATGGCTTTGAGCCATCCCAGTGCTCTCCTTCCAGTCTGCCCATCTCCACATCCGGCTGTGGTGGTCAGCCACAAATGCTACTCCACACCCGCTTCATGAACAAGGTGGGAGTGAGAAACCACAGCTCCCAGTCTCCACTGTTGTTCTGTCTTCCATTTCTCCACAGTGAGTCTTTTGTAGGATAATTTGAATCATTTGCATAGACATGAATCTCTGTTCCTCATAAGAGTGGAAATGATAGGACATAATTTGGGATTGCCCCCATTTATATCAACATAGATGCACTGTCAACATGCTAAAAATAATCTTCCTAGCATGTCTTGAAAATGATTAGAATATTCCTGCAAGCTTTCCCCTTCAAAAAAGTGAAAGATTGCAGGAATCGGACACAGATATACCTGTATATGCCATTGCCAGTGTTTATGTTGTATACATGGTGGGTGCATACCAATATATTCCCAGTGCCCCACTGGGCACACACTGAGCTTTGAGCATACATTGTTATTGCCTAAAAATGTATTAGGTGGCCCATAGTCTAACTGAACATGATCTTCATTGTCTCAAAGGAACTGGAATCTCTACAATATGTTGTTGTGGCTTGGGAAAAATTGAATGGACTTTTCATTTTTTTTGTCTCTCCCAGGGAATGCTAGTATTCTGCCCACTGATTCTGCAGAAATCAGCTACAGTAATTATTCTTTGGAGGCTATAAGTAATGCATTGCATTCCTGCATACCTGCTGAGGCAAAGGGCTGTGTGTAATTTTGCCAGCAGAACTGTATAACTAGCATCCCAGTTGGATAATGTGCAGTTCAAAAATGCCAACCATGCAGCCTGATCCTCTGCAGAGTTAGGCACACCAGAGGTCATTGAAATCTATGGGCAGAGGCATGCCTAATAAGCTGTATGGGATTGGGCTATTAAAGTGTTTACCCCTTTATAAGTGTGTTCTGCTGGTTAAAATTAATCAAACTCATATAAATGGAACCCTGGAGACTTTCATTAGCTCTAATTGCTTAATGGTGTCTCCTAAAGTATTCTATCACTTTATGTGGCAGTATGCTTTAACTATACAAATAAATTAATTTAATAAATAAAGGTGCATTAATTGGCTGAATTAAAAATAAGCTTTGCACAAGCGACTGCCTATGCAGATAAGCACACACTTTTGACCCAGTTAAAAAGCCCTCCTGTACTGCAAGGAATTTCTTAGCCTTAAGGTCAAATCCTTTTGAATATATTATTCTGTTTTAAAAATAAACACACAAGGTTCCTTTGGAAATCATTTTAAAGGGCAATAAAGTTTTATGGAAATTTAAGAGCCAGCATATATTATTGTTTCATCCATTTATTTGCTAGAGTTGAGGAGAGGGTTGATTAATTATATTTGAAATTTATAAAGAAACATGAAGTGGTAAATCTTTATAATTGTCCTCTCTTCTTGGAGGCCTCTCATGCAGTCTAAAAATATACCGGGTCATCCAACCCAAGATCTGCTGGGATGAGAGAAGTTTGGAATAGGTGCATCTCCAGCTGAACTGGGGCCCAGCCAGGGCTCTGTCAGCTCAGCTGGAGATACACTGTCTGAAGGAGTCAAATAATCCAAAACCCTGTTGGATTTATTTCTGTCAGTGGTCTCATAATTTGTTGAAATTCATTAAAAATCATCCATGTTCACAGAGTGCATGTAATCCTATTACTGACCTTGCCCCATTCTCTGACCTTCAATTTCTGCATTTAAAAGTTTTAAAAAAATGCATGGCTGATTTTTAATTCATTACCATTGGAGTCTATGATAGCACAACCAGCTGTCAGTGTCCTTAAATCCAGATTCACAGCTGTTTGGCTTGGATAATCAGGGGCCACACCCATGCCAGACATTTTTTCCACTTTAAACAGTTATGGCTTCCCCCAAAGAATCCTGGGAAGTGTAGTTTTTGAAGGGTGCTGTTAGGAGACTCTGATTCCCCTGATAGAGGTCCAGTGGGCAGAGTGGTTTAACAGTCAGCTCCTCTTCTGGTGATAGTAGCTCTGTGAGAGGAATAGGGCATCTCTTAACAACTCTCAGCACCCTTCACAAACTACACTTTCCAGGATTCTTTGGGGGAAGCCACGACTGTTTAATGTGGAAAAAAGATCTGGGATGGGTGTGGCCAGGGACAGCTTTGGTTTAAATTTGGGTAGGAGACTACACCTGTTTGCTATAGAATAAAAAGCTGGGGGGAAACCCCAAAATAGTGATACAGTTCACAATGTTTTCCTTTTGGAAAGGAAAGGGGCTTTCTCCCTGCCCAGTGCCCACCCGTGCAGTCTCCTCCCCCTCCCCCAGTAGGTTTTACCTATCCTAACCATGATTGCACAGGAGTAAATCCTGTTGAACTCAATAAGCATGCAAATGATCAAACCTGCCCTGCCCTCCTTCCTCTCTCTTCTCCCCTCCCCCTCCTCCTCTCCCCACTCCAGCCCCCCCTTCTCCTCCTTCCCCATGGTTAGTTAGTTTCACCTATCCTAAGGATGATTGCAGGGGAGTAAATCCCATTGAACTCAATAAGAATGCAAATGAATGATCCATTCTCAACAAACTTGCACAGGATTCCATTTCTTACCTCCTGGATTTAAAAGCAGGAAAATTCACTAGTAGGCAAAAAAAAAAACCCTTGTGGTTTAGGAACATGCCTATAGCCAACATATATTTTATCAAATTTCAAAAAGCAGGGAAACTGGGTAAATATAGTGTGCAGGTGTTGCCATCACTCACCATATGCTCAGAGGCAAAAGTTATGAGATTCTTCCAAGCTATACAGAAAGTGGATTGGATTGTGAAAGACCAACCCAATTGTGTTTGCATTTTGAAAAAAATTGTAGGGCAGTCCAATATCTCAGAGAGGAGGTCAGGTCTCCTGCTCCCCTGGTGCATTCACTATAGCTGCCCAATTTCCTTGCTATTTAAAATTTGATAGAAATATCTGTTGGCTATAGGTATGTTCTTAAAGTGCATGGATGAATTTAGTGAATACAGCCATGTTCCTGCCAAACTCTCCCTACCAGGCCAGGGGATGGCCATTTTGGTGGTATATCTGGTGGTACCACATACTTGGGAACCATGTTCAACTCCCATCTAAGGTGGCCACGCACCATCTTAATTTGCCCAAACTACAACATTCTGGCTTACATAAGTGTATAGGCCAGGACATTTGCCCTTTGAGTAAATTCAGATCGGGTATGTATATATGGCAGAGAGATCATCAGCTGTACCCTGTTAAGGGCCCCCTGAAATCTGGTGCCAGCCCTGCTTCTGAAACAAAACCTCCCTAACCATTTATTTAGCTGCTGAGGTGTTTATGAACATTCCAGCTATTTACAAGATTTAAAGAACCTGCCATCACACAAAGCCTAAGGACATGCTGAGCTGTGTTTTGCTGGAGGAAGTGGCTCAATGGAGAAATGGAATGGCACAAGGAGAAATAACATGAGATTGTCAATGGTAGAAACGTTCTTCAAAGATCAATAACAATTAACAAAATATTTTGTACATAGCAGTACCAAAATTCTTCAGGGTAGATCTCCTCCTCACCCTAGGCTCTCTGGAGAAATTTTGTGCATGAGCATGCAAACCCCCTTTAAATGCCAAAGCCTGTATATGCTATCTTAATTCCTCTCTTAACTATAAAACTTGGCTTTGATACAGCTGCGGGAGAATGGTAAAATGGATGATCTTTTAAATCAAGAGAGAATGCTGCTTTTGACAGCCAATATCGGCCCTCTAGAACAGACACAATATGCTGAGCTGGCAGGGACTGAACAAGTAAAGTTGCAGGTCTGCTGAGCTCTGAAATCTGTCCATTCATTCATTCATTCATTCATGCCAGCCAGTTGTTACAAGGAGGGCCAGCTTGCAAAATGCCATGCTTGCTTTTAAATGATTGAACAGTGACACAGAGAAATTGGAACATGCATCAAGAACACTGTTCAAAAAAACATCAATGAAGATTTTAATGTCACACCTTTTAAAAAAACTTCCCATCAGACATTTTAGATGAGATTTTTAAATGACAGTCATGATACAGCTGATGACTGGTGCTCAAGGAATGCCAACCGCAGGTTTGGGGGGACCCCACTTTCTCCCCCATGCTGACAGATCAACAGTAGCCAGCCATTATTTGGTAGAAGAGTTCTGCATTTGTACCAGTGTGTATGTCTGTGTAGCCAAGTGCTGCTTCTTAGTACTGATCACCACCAACTTAGATGGTTGTTGTTGTTGTTATTATTATTATTAATAATAATATTAACTTTTATCCCGCTCTTCCTCCCCGAAGGGGATTAGACACATTAATGTAGGGTAAGGTTATCCATGACTACTCATGATGGATGGATATTATTTCCACTATCAGAGTTGCCAGCAATTTATTGGCCCTCATGACCTGCTTGTCGGTTCCTCACAGGCATATGGTGGCCACTATGGAAACAGGATGCAGGTTGTTCGCCTGATCCAGGAGGGCACTTCTGATGTTTGTATGTACCAAGCCTCAGAATACATCATTTAGATCAATACCTACAAAATCATGCTTCGAGTTTAACAGCATTGCAGCATTTTGTTGTTTTTTTAATCGGGTGAAAATTGGATTAGCTGAGTGAGGGAAGTATAGGCAGATAAATATAACACCTTCTCCCATTCTATGAACACTGATCATGGGAAATTGTTGTTTGTTTCCAAAATTGAAATTTACTAAAAGGAATGAGATTGAGAATGTTCCTGGTTAAGACTAATGAGTTTTCTATAAAATGGTTTTCTCGCTTTTGATACATCAAGTGGGATTAATTTAACTTGTTCCAAACCAATAAGCAATACAATTTCTTTCATCAGAGATATGGGAAGAAGGGCTATGAAGTAGTTTCCTTTGCACTTGCTGTTAATGTTCTTGTTTACACCACAATTTTGGCCAAACTCCTTCATGAATTTGTGTGATGTAAAGTGGAATGCAAGAAACAATGAGATGCCCAAGTTCAACTCTTGTTCAGTCACGAAGTTGGGGAAGGGCTATAGCTTTGTGATAATCAGTATAGCACAGGCTTTGCAGGCCGAGGTCCCAGGTTGTATATCTGCCATCTGTAGTTAGGGCTGGAAAGGACTTCTGTCTGAAATGCAGTAAGACCAGGAGTCACAAGCATGGCACCCCTCAAAAATCCACAATGCACAAGAGACTATTTCCTCTTCCTATTCAGTTCCTGTTTCCACTGACTCAGACTCTCCTACATTGAACATGCCCCCTGAGACATGCCCACATTTCATGGGATGCCAGGATTGGACATACTCTAGCACTGTGTAGTTTTGGAACTCCAGTAATAGTAGTAAGGTTGGATGAATTTGCCAGTTTTGGTTTCTCTCAGTTTCTATTTTTTTCCAATCATAAGTCCAGTTCTCCACAATTTTGAATCAGTTTGTGGTGTAGTCCTCACAAAAATTTGTTAGCATTTTAGTGTACATTTTTCCTAATATACGCATTTTTGCAGGCAATTTTCCTCAATGTAATGCATTTTTACATGTTGCTTTCCCTAAGATATGCATTTTATGCATATGTTTCCCTAAGATTTTGTAAACATGTCTTGGTTGGAGAACAACATCTCAAAACTCAGAGAGGTGCACATTTGATGGATGGCTGCATTTTGGTTTGTGTATTGTTTCAGGAAGTATGAAATGTCTCCCCCATTCTTAAGCAGCTCTACATTTTATTGTCACATTATTATTAATAATACAGTATTAAGACAACTTGTCTTCATGAAAATGCTAGTACAAAGCTCATTCTGGACAGCCACCTAGGATACCCTCCCTCCAACCCAGTGTCATTAGAGTTTTGGACTACGACCGTGGAGTGGAAACTCAGGTTCAAATTCCCATGTGTCCATGAAGCTCAGGGAATGACCTTGAGCCAGTTGCAATTCTCAGCCGGCCCTACCTCACAGAGGTGTGGCGAGGATAAAAGGGGAGTGGGCAGAGCCATATATGTTGATTTGATCTCCTTGGAGTAAAACTGGGATATAAATGAAATAGATAAAAACAATAAATAACATTCCAACACAGAAGAGCAAAGCATTAACCCAGAGGCAGCACTTCCCACCCTCAAAGGGTTACAATCTTTCTGCATGTCCACCCTTTAGGGAGATCTTTTGGCTCTGACCCTCTGGTCCTGCTCCCTGGCTACCTTACCCTCATCCATTTCCTGCTTCTCTCTGTCTTCCCCCACTCACATTGTTTAGGATGCCTCTGGGCACAATAGCAGGGGACCCTTCCTCTCCTTGTTCCCTACCAAACAGACACTCCTCTGACCATTTAGCAAACTCCTGCTCCTTTGCTTCTCCTGAATATAGAACTAGGCTGCAGAAGAGAAAAAAAGAGAAAAGATGAAGAGCTATTTAGCATCCCATCCTACCTACTTAACAGACAAAGAAAGGATGTCTTGCTATTGAGTGGTGGTGTCCTGGCTCCTGACTTGAAGTCTGGGTTCTGCATGAAGCTTTTATTACAGCAGTCAGTACAGAAATGCAGCATCAAAATATACAAGGCATATCAGGGTACAGAACAGGCACAAACTAGGCAGACTCCTTATCACACCCAGACTCTCTAAATAAAAGAGAGGTGGGCGGGCACTTTACTTGCCCGAGCTAACTTTAGCACTTTCCAGCCTTTGCATCAAGCCAGAGGAGAATTTCTCTAGCTGAAGCCTCATTTTCTACAGTCTACGTGACCTTTTTAATTAATTAATTAATTAATTAATTAATATCCTACCCTTCCTCCTCAGTAGGGAGGATAAATGATTATCTCTGGCTCTGACAAACTACTCTCATTCTTATCTCTTTGGAACAGCCCAGTCAGTTGATTAGAGGCTATCTGTTCAACAGGTAAGTCTGGACTTGTGCCAGTGGGGATTCCTCTCTCTCTGTCCTAGGTGAAGGGGGACTACTGACATCAATGGACTCATTAGACACAGAGCTGCCAGAAGCTTCTGGAAGCTTGTGCCCTATGATTTCCCCAGCCCCTTCTGTAGCATCAGCGAACCCTTCTCCATCTTCCCAATCCTGCCAAGCAGTCTCCATGGGGCCCATGAAAGGTGGCGTAGTGGACTGGGATATTAGTTAAATAGCTGCTCTAAATAGTGTGCACTGAGGCCGCAATCCATCCCAAATCGAAGAGCCACCAATACGTGGGTGCCTTGTTTTACATGCAGATTTCCTTGGTAAGTAAGTAGGGACATAGGGAAGGTGGGAGGGAGTGTGGCAAAGAGCTCCAGCATTGCTTTTCATTTCTTTTGTTCTGTCTGCTTTTAAATCTGCAGCTTTCTTTCTCTTTTCATTTGCTTTCTGCCTGTTTATCTCTTCAGTCTTACTGTTTAGTCTTGATTTTTCCCTCTTGATTCCTCCTTCTATTTCTTGGGGTTTTTTCCTGTTCCATCTCTTTTCCTTTGCTTCCCCTAACACACTTGTTCTGTTTCTTCCTCCTTTTCTCTTTCTCCCCCCTTTTCCTTCTTGCCTCTGGACTTTCTCCTTACTTTTCCATTTTTCTTCATAGTCCAAACTGTGTGTGTGTGTGTATGAGAGAGAGGCAGACAGACAGACAGAGGTGTAAAACCTCAAAAGGAACATGGCAGAGGCATTGTGTGGCAAGGACAGATTTACACCTATTCCTAACCCCATTCAGCTTGGTCATGTAACTTAGGCTCAGCCAGAAGTAGCCCCTCCCAGAGGCTCCTGAAATGAGTTTGCAACAGGAGTAACATGCCAGCGTATGCTACATCTACTTTCTGTAGTTAAGTTTGCTCTATTAGAAAGGAAGGAAAGGAAGTATAGATCAGAGATTGGGAGTCTGTGGCCCTGCGGATGTTGTTGGATTATAACTCTCATCATCCCTGCCCATGGTCCAGATTATAGGGGTTGAAGTCCAACAACATCTGGAGGGCCACAGGTTCCTTATCCCAGATACGGATGAAGGCAGCAATTGGAATTGTATTGGCAGTGTGAATGGTAAAGCAGACTAATTAAAGTGTTGGCCTGGTGTGCTTTTTAAAGTTTTGGCAAGTAGGATAGAGGAACCAATTGTTCCAACTGTGTGGCTTATAAAATAACAGAAAAAGCTGTTGGCACTCCAGAGGCCTCATTGAAATAGCATGGTGGAGAGAAGGCAAGAATCCCTTCCTTCTACCACTTAAATAACCCCCAGTATGAACCAGACCCTCCACATAAGTCCATCTCTATGCAGAGATTCAGTTCACACATTTTCCCCTTTCTTGAGATGAAGACATTGCACAATGTGTGTGTGTGTGTGTGTGTGTGTGTGTGTGTGTGTGTGTGTGAAAAACCTCATGATACCCCTTCTTGAGGACCATTGTTTGTGTCTGATAACGCAGCAGTTTGGGACACACACACACACACACACACACACACAGAGAGAGAGAGAGAGAGAATTACTTGCCCATAGTATTTTTTATTTTGGATTTGAGTAAAGTATAAGCATTTGCTTATACATCTCAGTTGTGTTAGTGAGAAAGCATTTGTCCAGACATACAATTTGGGCTTTTAAACCAGTAGAAAGAAGATAACCCCCAGGGTTCTGTTTTGTTTTTTGAGCCAGTTACTTGCCTACCAAGGTTGCAATTGTGTGCCGCTGCTTAGGATAAGGTAGGGTGGCTGCACTGATTTTGCTGCACATCTTTTAACATAGCTGGATGAATTAGGAGGCTCACAATGGCTTTATCAGCTGAAATGCAAACCAGAAGTATCTGCACTGATTCAATCAGTTCAGTAACGCAGCATACCAAATCATCTACAAAGTTTCAGCAAACGGAATTGATTATCCTATTCACTTATTTAAATGTGCAGCTTTTTGTGTCTGCAGGGCTCAGAAATGCCAACACTACTGGCAATTTTAAAAGGCAGAAATCATAGCATTTATATGACTAGGAGAACCTTTGGGAATTTTCCTTCCCTTCTATACACAGGGTACTTACAAGAGGAAGGAGTCTCTTGTTATCTGTTGAAACCACTAATGCCATATCTACCCTTAAACCTTCCTTTTTTTCAGTGGGAAAGAACAATTAAATCAGGTGCACAAAACTTGTAGTCCCCCTGGGCTCCTACTGGGAGGAAGGGCAGGATATATATATATATATATATATATATATATATATATATATATAATAGTCTACCATCCATGTATTGCATCCTGCTGAGTCTTTAACCTCACCCACCCCATTTTTGCCATCTCTGGGAAGCAGCAAAAATAGATTGTCAAGTATTATGTATGGCTGGACGTGCCACAAGCTGGGCAGACCTGTTTTCATAAATGTATGTGTTCTCTCTTCACATTAAACTGAATAACTCGCAATAGCATCCTGATCTCAAGAAAACAGTTTTTGTGTAATTGGATTGGGGAGGGAACGAAGAGACCAGTTCTCTATGAGACCAGGTTTGCTATTTATTTACTGAAAGATGTTTTTTAAACCCCACTCTTCTTCCAAATAAGGATCCCAGAGTGGCTAACCGAGTAATAGAAACAAAACAGTCCATACAGTCTAAGTCTTAGGTACAGTTCAAAGTTCTTCTGATGATTAGCTGGGATGAAAACAGTTCCACGACATGAGCAGTCAACTGTTTCTGGTCTCTCAGCTGTGGAAGAAGGCCATGATATAAATCAAATAATAAATAAGTAAGTAAATAAATACATAGCCTGAATCTGGGTTTCCTAAATTGTGGTCCATGAACCACCCGTGGTCTGCTAGCTTCACTAAGGCGGCCAGTGGTATGTCTGTGAAGAACCCTTACCATTTGAATTCTGTGGAATTCAAATTGTAATACAGTAACATGCAGTATAGAAATAAAAGAAGCAATCTAAATGCAGATGAAGTTATCTAGCACCATATGTTAACAATTGCTGCAACAGGCAGGAACACCATGAAGTGGTCTGCCAAGACCCTCAGTAATTTTCAAGTGGTCCCTAGTGGAAAAAAAGTTTGGGAATCACTGGCCTGAATGAATGGCCCGGTGACAAATCTCAAATATATGTGACAGATATCTCTCCCCCAATGTCTTGGCTATCATTTGTGTAGCTGTGTAATGAACAGTCTGGTACAGAAGCTGGTCACTGCTTGGGATGGAGCTATTATGGCAGCTTCCAGGCAGGTGGGTTGCTGTTGCTTACCAGGAGGGAGAGTGGAAATAGTGAGGCAGTGGAGAAGTCAGGGCAGTGCAAATGCACTACCAGATCAATTTGGCATGTCTGCTGATGCATTTACACAGCACCAGCCTCCCTGCCACCTTGCCCCTCCCCCATCTCTCCTTGTAAGCAACAGCAACCCATCTGCTGGGAAGCTAGAGTGGCTGCTCCACACACCTGGCGAAGCCCTTCTGGTCTGGTATGACACCAAACATGATTTGAATCCAGATCCTTTAGGAATGGAATGGTCATCTCTAGTCTGCCGCATTTTTAGGGCCCCTGCATTGGGATGAGGAGAACCAATCCCAACACTCTTAAAACAAAAAAGTCTTTAAAATATTAAAATGAAGGAAATGACCTATTTACACAATGCATGCAAAGACCATGGTTATATACGTTTATGGTTATTTCACCCACCCTGATGCAGATTAGTTACACCTTAGCTGTTTCCAAAGGAATGCTGTGTCTTTTATTCATGGACACAATTCACCAACCCCAGTCCTACTATCTCATTTCAATGGGACTTGAGGGAAAGCAGGTGTTCAGTGGTTTGTAACTGAATGGGACTTGTCAGGAACTCTGAAAGGTTTCTCCTCATAGTTGTGCAGTTGTTTAAAAAAACGCATGGGAGGGGGCAAAGGGGTTTCCCAACAGAGTTATCACAGCAGTATTCAATAAATTCATCTCTTTCATTCCGCTTCCACCAGCGGAGTTCTGGCTTAGGGCCACAAAGCCTAAAGGGAGTTCATTGAAAGCAACCTAACGTAGAACATACTGCACTAATATGCTTTCAGCCATCCTCTATGAAAAGAGCTGCTGTGCCACACTTTGAATATCAATAAAAATGGAGCAGAGAAGAGAAAGGATCCTCAGAAGCTCCTAACACAGATTTTCGCCTGAGGCAGATTTTACAACATAGTAAATAAGAGCCCTGAAAAATAAGATATTTCATAAAAATGCTCACTTGAATATTTCATTTAAGAATATAATAAAAAGGTGCAGAATTTATTTTGACTAGTAAAATAGGTATCGTCAGACTGATGTGACTATCCTCAACTAAGTTACAGCTCATATTTATTTTCATACATTTACATGATCAGGCCTTGATCTTCAGCTGATGCATCAACAGGCAAGATTCCCCTCCATCTGCTGTTTTGTTACCTCTGCCTCTCCTTTCCTCACCTGCCTCTTCCTCTCCATGTTTAAATTAAAATTATGAGTTCCTTTGGGCAAGCAGCTGTTTGTTTGAGTTTTTTTTTGCTTTTGTTGTTCTATAAAATGCCATTACACTAATGGTGCTGTATGAAAATATAATTCTGTATTTTATTGCACTTACGGCAGTGAAGCCTCTGACACTGATTAGTTAAACTAGGGTAATAGCACAGAACATTCATGACTATTCTTATGGATTGGGAAAAAAATTATCATCAGACTGTTTGTAGTCCAGCTTATGTGAGGGAAGAGAAAGTAGTCCAATTAATTGGGAATTAAATCTTGTAAAGACCCCAGAATAGGAAAAGTGTCATGGACCAGGCTGAAGATGAGAAGAGATATCAGCAGATAAGACAGTTAAGGGGAAGAGAACACAGAGGGAAGGAGACTTAAGAAGGCAAGAAACATAGATAGAGAACCTGAGGGAAAGAAAAGTAGGACAGAAGGGCCATGAAGGGAATTAATGAGAGTTCTGTCACGTTCTCAACTGCCAATTCACAATACAGCTCAGAGACCTCAGAAGAGAAGTCAGCACTTGGGAATCTGGCATTCCTTACTCCCATATCCTTCAGGTCAGACAATGTGTGACCTTGTTCAACTGCTCTGGCGTATAGGATATCCATCTCAGCCCTTACCATCTCCATGTTAGTGGATACAGAATAATGCAATGGCCCTTTCAATAACAGATACCTTCTGTTGCCTCCACCCCTCCTCGTCAGCCAGCCTTCAAGAGGCATCAGCATTCTGCTGAAACAACAACTTGACTGGTAGGAATGGACAAATCTGTCGGTTTCAATTGCTCTCAGTTTTTCATTTTTTCCAATCTCAAATTTAGCTTGCCACATTTCCACTTTCAATCAATTTGTGATTTAAAATTTTTTTGTCACAAAAACCACCAGCATTTTAGTATGCATTTCTCCTAATATATACATTTTGCATGCAATTTTGCCTAATATAATGCATTTGTGTTCATTAATATGTGCATTTTTATACACACTTGTCTCTGATATACATATTTTATATGCTTTTTGGTTGCACAAATGCCTCACAAAATTTAGAAAAGTATGAATTTTGAAAGATAGGTGTACTTCAACTCACACGTTCTTTCAGGAAGTGTGAATTCATTAAACCAAATTTCTCTCCCATCCCTATTTGCCATGCATTTCCTTTGGAGGACAAGGAATAGTTACCTGACCCACCACCTTGTATCAACTTCCATCTCCTCTTCCAAAGTGTCCCATAAAAATTTAGTTGCTGTCTAGGACCAGTGTAATTATCATGGGTTATACTCTCCATGGTGCAGAGTGGTAAGCGGCGGTAATGCAGCCGAAGCTCTGCTCACGGCTGGAGTTTGATTCCAACGGGTCGAATCTCCGGTAAAAGGGGTCGAGGTCCACTCAGCCTTCCATCCATCCGTGGTCGGTAAAATGAGTACCCGGCATACGCTGGGAGGTAAAGAAAGGCCGGGGACAGAACTGGCAAACCCACCCCATATATATGGTCTGCCTTGTAAACGTCGCAAGATGTCACCCTAAGAGTCAGAAACAACTCTCTACAAGTGCGGGGACACCTTTACCTTTATATTCATGGTAGCACTAAGGCAGTAGTAGCACTAAGGCAATTATTCCATCAGTGCAAGGATTTCTCAACAAAATGATTTTCTCCTCTCATCTCCCTAAATCTGTTCTGGGAGTTATCCCAACCCTCCGGAGCAGCTTTGGGGTAGGGTAGGGATATGCTAGAATTCCACTCAATTAGGAGCGGTACCAAATGTTTCTTTAATTAACTTATTCTCTATCACTGAAGATCAGAATTTTTCATAGTGATTTTCCACAGCTACTCTTGAAAACGGATTTAAGTACAAAACATCCACCTCTTAAATACTGATATTAAGAATGACAGTTTTATCAATATCTCCTTTCATATATCAATATTTACTTTCAAAATATTGATATTTCCTTTCAAAACATCAATATTAATATAATTTTTGTGAGGGAAAAAATGGATCTGTAAAAGTAGCTGCTATCGGACAAAGAATTGATACTAGCCTGTAGGGCTGACGGAATGCTTTTGAACTGGCTCTGGCCAAAGGATCCCATCCCTAACGCAGGACACGCACAGAGGAAGAAGAGGGGGAAAGCCCATTTTAAAAAAGTTAGTGGAATACCACCCCATGTCTCTAAAATTGCCCACTTATAGTGAAAGAACATATGACACAGAGACAGAACATAGGTCTGAGCATGTGGAATGACAGGCCATAGGATGCTGGGTTTAGAATTCATGGAACTATCTAAGACTAGTCATAAATAAATGTTGATTGATAGTTTAGTGGCAACTGGGAACCACACAGTAAGGAGCCTGTTGATAATGCAAATTCAACAGAATAAGTGTGTCCTTTAAAAAGGGGGGGGGGCTTTTCTCATCACAAGGTGTTAGAAATGAAGATAAAGACATAAAACATAAAATGTCAGCTTTACCTAATTTTTACCAACCTCCCCTGGCCAAAGTAGCTGCTTTAAATTCCCACACTGATAAGGACCTGGCATCTGTTATTGCCATCTTCTTTGTGAGCCGTACAAGGTACACACATCTTCAGTCTACCCTTGCAGATAAGGAGGCATTGCTTCAAAACCAGAGCTTCAGGGGAGCTGTTTGAAAAGTGTTACAAAGAGCGCCGAGCAAGTCCTTCCAATCTTACGATCGGCTGTAATTGCTATTTCCCTATCAGACTCACTCTGCATCAGGAACCTGGGAAGCAGCAGAGAAGCTTGCCCATTAAACAAATACACCAAGCGGACATGTATAAACTGCTGAGAACACTGCCCTGCACATGCTTTCAAGGGATTTCTGAGGCATTAAGCTGAGCTGTAAATTTAGGAATCTTACACAAGACAATTCTGAAATAGATTGTGCTACTGCTGTCTTTTTCTGAATGTTTCTTTTGAGAATTACTGGGAATGGGCAGAGAAAGAGTTGTGGTATACAATAGGTGAACTAGGAACCCTCATTCTGAAGGAGGTAAGCAGCAAAACATGCATCTGTAATTTTCAAAGCCAGAGAGCAGTTTCAATCTACACATTGTGTATAGGGAGCTGCCATATACCGAGTCAGACAATCTATCCAAGCACAGTGTACACTAACTGGCAGCAGCTTTGCAGGGTTTCAGACTGAGGACGATCCCAGACCTACCTGGAGATGCCGGGGACTGAACGTGGGACTTTTGCATGCAAAGCAAATGCTCTGTCACTGAACTGCATGGCCCTTCTCCACGTAAGCCATCAGCATGCTTTACATCTTACAACAATAAAAGATAGGAATTGAAAAAACAAGGCAGGTACAATTGCAATTTAATCTCTATCTGTGGTTATCTACCTGTCCATACATACACACCCTTCAGCAAAAATAAATAAATAAATACAGGGATCTGGTATTAGCATACAAAGCTTTCTTCAAAAGGAAGCTCTTCACAACCTCCTAAATGCCATAAAGGAACTAACCAGATGCCACTCCTGAAAAGGCCTTGCTACTTGTTAACAACTTTTTTCATCTCTGAGGGTCTCTGGTGGTATATATATCTAATCGATGGCAATGCGTCCTCTGAGCAAAGGCTCATCTGGGAGAAGGTGATCCTTCAAGTGCCCAATCTCAGGTTGCATAAAGCTGCTAAGGCTGGAAACTAACAAGAAAATATGAACTTCTTTCAATACTTGTGCTATATGCTTCTTGTGGCTGGCATCTCTTGTTACCCTAGCTGTCACTTCTGGACCAACTGAGCTTTCTACATGTTCTCAAGGTTACCAAAATATGTATCTCCATTGTTAAATCCATATTTGGCTCTATATCTGTAACATAGAAACTGAAATCTTATGGCATAAAAAAACTGATTTCTTCCTATCCTATTTCAGCCATCCTCAGATCTGGACACTAACACAAGTATTTAACGGATCAATGTGATGAGGGTAAACCCACATGAATCAGCTTTCCATATGTTCATATGCCCCTCCCCCAGATCATGGATCATGCATTTGCCAGGGTAATGTTGGGTTTGCCCAAAATGGGATCATGATGATGCAACAAATGTCAAAATATGTAAGAAACAAACGGTGGTGTTCAATAAAGTCATGAAATATCTTAGAACCACAGAGTTGAAAGCAGACCTTGTAGACCATCTAGTTAACCCCCTGCTTGTGCAGGAAATCAGAGCTAGAACATCACCAACAGATGACAATCCAGCCTCTGCATGAAGATTTCCAGCAACTGAAAGTGAAATTACCATCTGGGCAATTGCTACCATTATCAAACTGCTCTTATCCTCAAGTCATTTTCCCTAATATTCCACCAAAAACAACCTTCCTGAATCTTAACCCTATTAGCTCATGTCCTGCCCTCTGGCTAGGGATGAGGGAGAAATTCAATTCAGTTCACAAATGCTACCTTTTCACACTTTCCGAAACACTATGTGAACCAACATTCTTCCGATCTCCTATCTCTCCAAATGTTTCATTCAGCTTTGCAGCCAAGTATTGTGTACAAAAATGCATATACTAAGGTAATGCATGCATAAAATGCATAAATTAGTGACAATGATACATGAAATTGTATTATATTACAGAGAATATAAATATGAGGGAAAATATGCCTTGCAAAATTGTGTGTCTTAGCAAGTTGCATACAGAACTGTGTATATTAGAATGTCACACTAAAATGCTGATGATTTTTTGTGATTTTTTAAAAACTGATGTGGAAATATGGAGAAATGGATTTAGGATTGGAAAAATGAGAATCTGAGATCAACAGATTTGCCCATCTCTACCTCTGGGGCAGCAGAGAACAATCTTTACTTTATGTGTGACAGCTCTTCAGATATTTGGAAAGGGCTATCATGTCCTCTTTCCTCTTCAGCAGGCTAAACTTACCCTGACCCTACAACCTCACTTCACTGGACCTGTTTTCCATAGCCCTGACCACCTTCAGTGTCCTCCTCTGAACTCATTCCAATTTGTTGATATCCTTCTTCAAGTGCAGCACCTTGAAGATTAGAGTAAAAAAACAATTTGTGTTGAGCACAAAATGGGGGGAACAGAAATAACCAAAGAAAACTTGACTTGGCTGGCATGGCTGGGAAAATAGATTGTCTTTTTGGCAGTCGATCATTTCAGTCGTCTTCCAAATGTAACATTCAGCAAATTGACACTTTATGGGAAAGGATGTCAGTGGAATTTCCAATTTAAACACTTGTGAATCAATACACCTCTTAGCACCTTGTAGAACAGAAACCCGTGAGATGTTCTTAAATGCTCAAGTATTCTCTTCTAGCACTGCCAAGATAGCCTTTTTATGATCCTTTCTTTCCCAAGAAATCTCTTACAACAGTACAACAGTAAGCAAAATTTCCCAACAGAAAAGCTGTATACATTTTTCCCTTTATCCATATAAAATAGCAGGGGTGCCATTGATTTGACAAATTGAATTTTTAAATGGACACAATGCATGCTGCTATGGATTTAAGTCCTCATGTAGTTTCCGAGAAAGATCCATATGCAATCCTGTTCTCCACTTCACTCTCTTTGCCTAATAGCTAATCAAAGCTGGAGGGGGGGGGGGCATTCAAAGAAGGCACAAAATATAGCGATAGAATTTCACTAAACTCTTGTTTGTCAGTTCACACTGGCAGCCAATAATGTTATAACTGAAAATGGTCACCAAACGTAGGGAAGCAAAATGAGTTACTTTATTTGCTTTAATTGATTTTCACAGTCATTGCTTTTTCTTTCTGCTGACCAAAAAAAAAAGTTAAGAATATAAGGCAGAAATTCTGTTCAATTAAAATAAATTGGAACCATACCAATGGCTTTCATCAGAGCAGGACTCCACTTGGCATTGCTAGTGTCTACTAAAACCTTTGGGTTGGAGAGCTATTGGTGCATTATGTGTGCTGCTACAAGTGCATCCCCTTCCAGTATCACCAATGATGTACCAGCTGCTTCTGAGTTGATGCTGGCACCTGGCAGAGTGTGCTGACTATCTGGCATGAGCTTAGGGTTAGGATGCGATAGAACTAAGCATGCCCCAACGTGTTATGTGAGAACATATTAACATAAGAAGAGCCAATGCCCCATCTAGTCCAGCATCTTGTTCTCACAGTGGCCAACTGGATGACTATGTGAAGCCCAGAAGCAGGATCTGAGTGCAAGAGCACGCTCCCCTTCTGCACTTTCCAGTAACTGGTATTCAGAAGCATACTGCCTCCGACCATGGAGGAAGAGCATAGCCACTGTGGCTTTCGTTTAGTGGCCTTGTTGCAACCCTGCACCACTTATTTTTGGAGATTACATCTCCGTTATGAGAAGTGGGCTGAGCAGGATGTTTTTGCCCCAGTTGTATTCTCTCCTATTACATACAGTGTTGCACAGCCCAAAATATCTAGAGCAGCTTTAAATGAAAAAAAAATGTAACTGAGCTCTGTGTCTGCAGTTATTATTTTCTTGATGATTACTGGGCACCATGGGTATTATTGTTTTTACATGGCTGTATTGGCAAAAGAGTTGACAACACGGCTATGTCATATGGTGCCTTGTTATGCTGAATACACAATGCTGTGCCTCATTATCATACACTTTTGCCTCTTTGACGTGCAATTCCAGAATTTTAATTATAATATTGGTTATATAATCTTACACAGGAGATAGTTTAAGAAAAATAATCAGAAGAGGGGTTGTTGAATGTACAGATCTGAGCCAAGAACATGCACAGTTTGCACTTCACAAATATTTTGATGTCCGCCATTTGTCAGCAGGCATTATTTATTTAACTGGCTAGCTAGCTAAGCTATGACCTTAAATGCAGTGCACATTAGAACTCTGTGAAATTATTTTGTTTGCTTCCCCCCCCAAAAAAAGAAACACACATACGCCACAATGCAATAATGTGCACTGTTTCTTTAATAGTTGCAATGGAAGGGGGAGGCTCAGGAGAACCTGCTTATACCCTTCCTTCCTCATCTGCTCCTACCTGCCCTGCAGAGTAGGCCGCTTGCATTTTAACCTTCTGGTAACTGCTGCCACTACTTCCTTCTCAGTTTGCAGCCCCCCAGGTGAGAAGAGATACTGGGGTGCCCAAGGAAATACTTAGGATCCCTGAGATCCCCAGGACACTGCACCCCGAGCTTCTCCGCCAGATCACACTTACAATGTACCCAGAGAGTAATGTCACCTCATGCTCTCCCATCTCTCCGGAGAGCAGGACAATGTGGTCATCCTTTATAAGCTCTGAAGCACACTTTATCATGAACCCCAAGAGGTTTAAGCACCGGGGGGTGCCTGAATACCCTGAAGGTTGGCAACAATGCACACAGACCCAGCTATCCAATTGATATAATGTTTATTAATAATAAAAAAGGCAAAGGAACAACAGGAATAAGCAGAAGGAAATAGCAGGAGCCTTTGTAGTTCAGTCTACCTGCTCCTAAGTTCTCAAATTACAATTATGCCTTTGGTCTCCTCATGTGTAAAGCTGCTTGGATGATCAGTAGGCTTTCATGATGGTGGGTGAGGGACATAATGAACACTCAGGTGAGGCGAGACAAAGAAATTCAGTCTCTTTTGAAGGGTATCCTGTCTATGTTGTCCTGGATTGGTAGCTGTCATCTGACAGCCAATCAGGTAGCTCCTTCATACCTTTTGGAATCCGAAGGGGAAGGTGACAGACACCCCTGCCATGGAGAGGAAGATGAATATCACTTGTGAAAATTGTCCACTAATTTTCCATCTTCCTGCCAGACCTTCTAATCTGTAACTTGCAGATTTGGATACTTGGGGAGGAAGTTATGTGCTGGCCTGGGATAGCCAAAATGGAGGGGCAAGAGAGCTGATTTTTGTCATAATAGTCACTTTAGTTAATGGGAAGCATACATTTGCAGGAGTGGGGAATTTACATTTAAAGCTTTCTTACTGTCATTAAACTCTGGAGATTTCAGATATGGAACATAAAGAGATATTGCGGGTCAATCTGTGGCATTATACATTTGCAATTGGCCTTATTCACATATGAAAGCCATAGCTTGACATAACAAGCAAGGTTCACACATTTTTATATGAACCATCCCCAGGTATACAATAATCAAATATAGAGAAATGCCCCCCTAATATTTTCCCCTCCTCATCAGAGTGATCTGATGGCATGCCCCCTCTCATAGATACAGTATTTTCCCTATCTTGAGATTCCTTCTCCTGAGATTTTGTTTACTGAAATGGAATATGCAGCCAAGATGTCAAAGGTTTGGGTTAGAAGTAAAAATGAAGCAAGTCTTACAGATGAAGGTTTATGTTTCTCCTTCTCTTTCTGAATTCCTAGTTGAAATCTTTCAATACTCCATAAAGGTACCATATAGAAAAATTTGACACAATGTAGATTAGAATTCAGTTGCTTTGGGCGCTGTTGTGTCCAGATGTTCCTTGACAATGAATCTGCTTAGGTTGTCATTTATTTAGTATTTCGGTGTTTTACTTCTAACATGATTTATTCCCAAGCAACCAAGAAATGCAAAGCATTAATGTTTGCTACTATTTTATAGCATACAGAGTTATATTTCTCATTCATAACTTAGAGTTTATTAGTGCTAAGTCTGTTTATGTATTCCGCTGGGTCTCTAAAAAAGCAGAGAGAGAGAGAGAGAGAGAGTGAAGAGCGCTGTGCAACTATATAGGTTTTTGGAGATATTAAACTCTTGTTTTGTTTTAAAAGCATCCGACTCCAATATCATCTTTATGTTCAGTTCAGAACTGGTGTGACCACAGGTCAATCCTAGATTCAGAAAATCCCAATCACTATTTTATTTTATTTTGCATAAGGGACTGAGGGACTGTCTGGTCATTTGAAATAGAAGCACATACAGGCGTCTTCACCTCTGCTCTTCCTTGGCATAAGAGCCTCTTTGTTTTGCCCATTATCTTCTAAATTTTCCTTTTCATGCCAGGCTTCTTCTTTTCTGCACTCCTCTGGATCCTTCTCTCCTTCCCGAGGCCTTACAGCATCCTTTGCACTAACCTTTTCCCTGCTATCTCCTTACCTTAGTTTCCCTAGGCTTTTGCTAACCTTATCTCATTGAAAGACAGGAGTAACTTAATCAATGGTATCCATGTGTTCCTTATTTGCCACTCTGTAAAATTAAGGCAGCTTACTACCATAGACTTTGTCACTCCTACCACCCCTTCAAAATCCCTTATGGCAGATCTGTCCTCTTACTGTGAGAATGGGTTTCCTTCCAGAAGCCCCTGTGAGCAATGTTCCATGATGCCTATCTCTCCTGGGGATTGCCATATTTCCCTTCCCCCTAGAAACCTCCATCAGGATGATGCCATGTCACCATATAGCACTGCTCTTTTGACAGAAAGAAAGGTAGGTGGTGAGTTTCACTCTCTACTCCCAAATCCTCTCCCTCCAATCAGCCAAAAATGCCCCCCCATTTCAGAACAGCCACAGGAAATATTGCAAAGATGTAGCATGTAAGGTATTGCACAGGGTCAAACTATGGAGGCATTTATGTTTGTGTATTTATGTGTCTGCCCCATTCATTTATAAAGTGAGGACTCTTATTTTTAGAATAAAAGAGACAGATGGGTGAGGGCAGTTAAATGCTTCCCTACTTCCACTGTAAGTCTTAAAATAAATGTCTATCTACAGTGGCAAATAAGCATACCAGTCAGGGAAAATTAACAAAAATTGAAAGAAAATGAGCAATACATTGTTTATTCTAGCATATCCTTGCGCATTCAGGAACTTTGGATGTGCCCAAGAACTTTGGGTGCCCCACTGGGCATTTTACTCCCCCTCTCCTGACATACCTTCCCAGCATACCAGGCCTTTGAAGATTCCTGTTGTTTTTACATTTTCTTGCCACACAGCATGGCTATTCAAGAAACATAAGCTCAGATATGCTTTCAAGGCACAGAACAAGTTGTGCATTCTTTCAGCCAAAGTTCTTAAGAACATAAGAAGGATCTTGCTAGATCAGACCAATGGCCCTCGTAGTCAATCATCCAGTTTTCACAGTTGCCAACTAGATGTCTATAAGAAATCTGCAAGTACTCTCCTTACGTGTGATCTCCAACAAATGATATTCAGAGGCATATTGCCTCTGACAGTGGAGATAGAACACAGACTGGTTGTAGTCAGCTTTAGCCTCTATAAATTTGCCTAATTATCTTTTGACGTTACCCAAATTGGTGGGCATCACTACCTCTTGTGGGAGCAAATCATATAGTTTAACTATGGGCTGTGTGAAGACATAAAAAATAGGAGGATGCCATATTCAGTCTTACCGTGTAAATGTTCTAAGACCATAATTTGCATGATATGTGACTGAAATGCCATAAACAGCTACGACTCAATGTGTTCAGTGGGGCTTACTGCCAAATAAGTGTGCCTCATTTTTCTTGCAAAAAATAAAATCTGCCAAATAATCCTCATAATGAGGAATCCATCAAATCTGTCTGTACCATGTAATGAGTAAATGTGTGATTCTTTGGTTTCAACCAAATCTGATTAGATAGTGATTGGGAACAGGATCCATTCTTGGTTCCTGTTTGACTGTATTCAGTCAAACTGGAAAGAAGTTCCATTTTCTGTTAGTTATTTTTCCAATATCCTTTGTTTTCACCATTCTGATTATTCAATCCCGAAAAATAAGGATATTGTTACCAACTTTTTCCTTTCAGAAAGAAATGGAAAAGAATGGAAAGGAAAATGTTTTCCCTCTGCGCAATGCCCGCCTACCCAATCCCCCCTCCTCCTCTTGAATCTTAGTGGATCCTCCTCCTCCCCCCCAGCCTTGGGAGAAAGGGAGATATCCATTTAATGCAAAGCAAAGGCACAGGCTAGTCAATTTCAGATTAGCAAAGCAAAGACACAAGCTTGTCAGTTTAAAGATCACCAAGCAAAGGCACTGGTTTACCAGTTTCATGTTAGCAAAGAGAACACAAAAGCCAGTTATTTTCACATCAGCAAAGCAAAGATATAGGGTGCAGAGCAAAGAGCAGTCAGGCCGATCAAAGCAAAGACACAGGCTGCAAAGCCAAAGTAAAGAGCAAGATGAGCAAAGCAAAGACACAGGCTGCAAAATAAACATACAGGCTTGTCAGTTTCATGCTAGCTAAGCAAACACACATGCTGGTCAATTTTACAAGCAACACACAAGGTGGTTACTTTAACATTAATAAACAAAACACAGATTTTCAGTTTCATATTAGCAAGCAAAGGCATAAGCTTGTCAGTTTCATGTCAGCAAAGCCAATAGACATGCTGGTCAGTTTCATATTAGCAAAGCAATGTTTTATGTGTTCAAAAAAAAATCAGTGTCGGAAAAGCCCGGGAAATCACAGCATCCAGGATTAGTTCACAAAGATAGCAAACCTGTGGACTATTGGGAAGTCCAATGCCAAGTTTAATTTTAGCAAAATTCATGCCTGTTTCTAATGGTGATGTCTCACCGGGCCTCTTCTTCCTTCTCTGCCCACTATTTGGATGATTTTTTGTTTGTAGGGCCAGCGGGTTCTTCACACTGCCGTTACTTGATGCGATCTTTTGAAGCTTTAGCCATTGAGCTGGGCATCCCTTTAGCTCCTGAGAAGTCGGAGGGCCCGTCCACTTCCCTTACTTTTTTGGGGATTCATTTGGATACTGTGGCTCAGTCTTCCAGTTTGCCTCCGGACAAGTTGCTTGCCTTGCGGCAACAACTTAGAACAGCACTTTCATTGAGGAAGATTACATTAGCACAATTACAGGAACTTGTAGGCCATTTAGTTTTCGCTTCCAAAGTCATCTCCCCTGGCTGTGCATTCCTCATGCGTCTCTGTGACGCGATGAAAGGAGTTCGCTCTCGTTTCCATTTTATTAGGATTTCGTCTGGGATGAGAGCTGATTTGCGCATGTGGCTTGCTTTTCTGGAGGATTTTAATGGTCTCTCCTTTTGGCGCAAGGAATTGCTTTTAAGAACATAAGAACATAAGAAGAGCCTGCTAGATCAGGCCAGTGGCCCATCTAGTCCAGCATCCTGTTCTCACAGTGGCCAACCAGGTGCCTGGGGGAAGCCCACAAGCAGGACCCGAGTGCAAGAACACTCTCCCCTCCTGAGGCTTCTGGCAACTGGTTTTCAGAAGCATGCTGCCTCTGACTAGGGTGGCACAGCACAGCCATCATGGCTAGTAGCCATTGATAGCCCTGTCCTCCATGAATTGGTCTAATCTTCTTTTAAAGCCGTCCAAGCTGGTGGCCATTACTGCATCTTGTGGGAGCAAATTCCATAGTTTAACTATGCGCTGAGTAAAGAAGTACTTCCTTTTGTCTGTCCTGAATCTTCCAACATTCAGCTTCTTTGAATGTCCATGAGTTCTAGTATTATGAGAGAGGGAGAAGACCTTTTCTCTATCCACTTTCTCAATGCCATGCATAATTTTATACACTTCTATCATGTCTCCTCTGACCCGCCTTTTCTCTAAACTAAAAAGCCCCAAATGCTGCAACCTTTCCTCGTAAGGGAGTCACTCCATCCCCTTGATCATTCTGGTTGCCCTCTTCTGAACCTTTTCCAACTCTATAATATCCTTTTTGAGATGAGGCGACCAGAACTGTACACAGTATTCCAAATGCGGCCGCACCATAGATTTATACAACGGCATTATGATATCGGCTGTTTTATTTTCAATACCTTTCCTAATTATCGCTAGCATGGAATTTGCCTTTTTCACAGCTGCCGCACACTGGGTCGACATTTTCATCGTGCTGTCCACTACAACCCCGAGGTCTCTCTCCTGGTCGGTCACCGCCAGTTCAGACCCCATGAGCATATATGTGAAATTCAGATTTTTTGCTCCAATATGCATAATTTTACACTTGTTTATATTGAATTGCATTTGCCATTTTTCCGCCCATTCACTCAGTTTGGAGAGGTCTTTTTGGAGCTCTTTGCAATCCCTTTTTGTTTTAACAACCCTGAACAATTTAGTGTCGTCAGCAAACTTGGCCACTTCACTGCTCACTCCTAATTCTAGGTCATTAATGAACAAGTTGAAAAGTACAGGTCCCAATACCGATCCTTGAGGGACTCCACTTTCTACAGCCCTCCATTGGGAAAACTGTCCATTTATTCCTACTCTCTGCTTTCTGCTTCTTAACCAATTCCTTATCCACAAGAGGACCTCTCCTCCTATTCCATGAGTGTTAAGCTTCCTCAGAAGTCTTTGGTGAGGTACCTTGTCAAATGCTTTTTGAAAGTCTAAGTACACTATGTCCACTGGATCACCTCTATCTATATGCTTGTTGACACTCTCAAAGAATTCTAATAGGTTACTGAGACAGGACTTTCCCTTGCAGAAGCCATGCTGGCTCTGCTTCAGCAAGGCTTGTTCTTCTATGTGCTTAGTTAATCTAGCTTTAATCATACTTTCTACCAGTTTTCCAGGGACAGAAGTTAAGCTAACTGGCCTGTAATTTCCGGGATCCCCTCTGGATCCCTTTTTGAAGATTGGCGTTACATTTGCCACTTTCCAGTCCTCAGGCATGGAGGAGGACCCGAGGGACAAGTTACATATTTTAGTTAGCAGATCAGCAATTTCACCTTTGAGTTCTTTGAGAACTCTCGGGTGGATGCCATCCGGGCCCGGTGTTTTTTAAAAATATTCTCCAATTTATAAAGCCTTCACTTTCTAGTTACCATGGGGGGTATTCTTTCATGTTACATGTGAATAAACCTGCTCAAGATTATACCTGAGATACCCTACCCAGATGTTATTACTGTTTATCAATGTATCATGTTACAACACATGACCATCTTATAGATCATCCAGATAACAGAATATATATAAAGTCAGGTGTGGAGAACTGGAAGAAAAATATAGATTTAAGTAAATCAATTAAGAAGAGCACAATAATTTTATGTCAACCATAATCTGCTCCCTGAATAAAACTACCTTGGAAACAGCTTCACTAAATCTTCAACACAGAGCTAATTTGTAGTAAAATAGAATATAGAGAGCATTAGTAAAATAGTCACACACTCACAGCCTGCAATGACTGATCTGTTCAGATGTCAAATTAGGGGTCTGTCAGGTAGAGTGGTCACCATGACTTTTCAGGCTGCCATTGACTTAGCTTCTCTGATACCACAGAAGGCACAAATAGCTTTTAGCTGAACAACTGAGTGCTTGTGTAGTGGTTGGAAAAAATATATAATTTCAATTCCAAGACCACATTACAATGTTTGTTAAATTAAGCCACATAAATGTTGGCTTTCCACAGACAAAATGTGTCGTTGACAATTGGTTGATCACTTTCAGAGCCCAACAGGCAGAAAAATACTTGCTGTTTATGTTATGTAAAACCTTTGCTTATTCCTGAATAATATTTAATAATATTAATAATATTAATAATAAATAATAATATTTATCCAAATAAAATGCCTTAATGCTGCCTAGAATTTTATTACCGTCATGAGGAAGAGGAATTTGGTGAAGCCCAGAGAATGCCTATCTACATGTTGTTCGATGACATATTTATAACGTCATAAAATAATGAATAAAGCCAGAGGCTGTTAACTAATGCAATACTGTAATATTGCAGTATATTATACCGTCCTAACAGGAGATCAGAATAATACTTAAAAACGTATTTTAAAAAAATAGTGAAGGGCAATCCAAACCCACCAAAAAAAACCCCAAACCCACACTGGCTGACCTTGGGGTTTATTTGCACCACAATGAGACTTCCAATGGAAGTATGGGGTAACTTTGTCCCCCAGAGACCTTTTTTTTCTGTGTTAACACTGCAAGTGTGCTTGACAAGAGCCATGCACCTTAAGCCAAAAAAGACTTATTCAGAGGAGGTAGAATTATTTTTTGAGCTGGTCCCTTCCCCATGCATACTGAATAAACAACATAATTTTGGGGGTATTTTTGGACTCCAGTGTTTTTTTGTTTCCAGAAGGAAAACGGTAAGTGGTAACTGGCTGAAATGTGGGGATGATGTACAGCGTAAAATTTTGTGGCTGTGTCCTAGGAGGACAACCTTGAAGGTCTACTCATGTGTAAATTGCACAATAAAATGTGTGTTGGGGCAGAAATTTGCCCTCGGCGCTTTTTACCCCAGTGGGATATTTTTGGACCCCGGTGTGTGTTTTATTTCACAAGGAAAATTGTAAGAGGTAACTGGCTGACACTGTGCAGGTGACAGTTTGTGACAATGTCCTAGATGGACAACCCTTTAGGTTTACTCATATGTAAATTATACATAGTTGCAGGAAGTTGCAGGAGCGTAGAAAGTTGCAGGAGCGTAGATTCAGATTGGATATTAGAAGGAACTTCTTGACAGTAAGGGCGATTTGGCAATGGAACCGACTGCCTAGGGAGGTGGTGGGATCCCCTTCGCTGGATGTCTTCAAGCAGAGGCTGGACAGCTATCTGTGGGAGATGCTCTAGCTGTGGATTTCCTGCTGTGAGCAGGGGGTTGGACTCGATGGCCTACAAGGCCCCTTCCAACTCTATGATTCTATGATTCTATACAATAAAAGATGGAAAATTGCCCCTAGATTTTTTGTTACTGTTGGAAGTGGGGTAAGAGCAACTTCTGTTTGCATTCTTTTGTTTGTATTCCAGAAGGAAGATAGAGTTAGTGTCCTCCAGCTGGCTAAGCTTGCCTACCTTTACCTGTGCTCTTCTCTACCTAACTTCCTTCTGTTATAAACTGATATGCTTAGGGAAGCTGAACTGCCCCTCCTTCCTTTGTCGTCTTCTTCGACTGTCCGAGGAGAGAGGAGACAACTCTGTTTTTGTTCTCTCTCCTGAACCATGAGGGCAATACCCAAGTCTGGGCATTGCACCTCCAACTTAGGTAGATAGAACTAGGTATGCCTTTCCTATCTGTTATGTATTTCTATAAAGTAAACTTTTGTTATTTTACTAAGTCTTAAGTCTCAGTGATTTAAATGTGGAGTAAAAGCATGCGTCTTTGGTAACACACACTGGCACATGCAGCTCAGACAGCTGAGTTACTTTGCATATCCATAACAAAGGGTTATGCTGGCCCATTAAGCTAAATTGAATTCTGAGTTGTGCCTGAAAACTAAAATGCTACGTACTGTGTGTGATTTGCAAAACAGTTCAAAAGGAGACTAGGTTAGAGAAAGAAGATCAGAACAAAAGATAGGAAATAATGGCTGAAGAATCAACACTTAAGACAAGCATCCCAAGGCTGGAGAAAGACAATTATGTGATTTGTCATCAAAGTCATCAAAGGATGGCACTTTTGGAAGGGGAAGATCTACATGGAGTCCTGACTGATCCTGAACCCTCAGCAGTGGACCAAGTAGTCATTGCCTCCTGGAAGCGCAAGCAAACCAAGGCTAAGTCTCTTCTTATTTCTGCTGCATCAGATGAGGCACTGAATGTTTGCATGGGCTGTAAAAATGTGAAGAAAATATGGGAAAAGCTTTAGAAAGTGTATCAGAGAAAATCTACAAATCATGTGATGCTTCTCTATAAGTCGCTGTACTTGCTGAGACAATCTTACACATGGAATCTCAATCAACATCTGGACAGTTTTACAAGTCTACTCTGAGAATTAGAAAGTTGTGAAAAGTCTTTAGATGAGGATTTGCAGAAATCTATACTACTGGCCTTTCTAAGTGAACATCAGTGTATCATGGCTTGGATACTAGAACAATCAAATCAGAACTTGGATCAGATGATGGCATTTCTTGAAGATCCGGAATATAAAGATAGGAACAAGCTCTGTCTTAAAAAGCAAATTTTATTGTGGGCAGAAACAGCAGACAAAGGCAGGACAGAGAGATGAGTCATGCCCCAAAGTCACAGCAGGACACAGATAAAGAATTGTTTCAAATGCAAATCTCCTAATCACCTTCAAAGAGATTGTATTAGAAGGGGGAGAGGAGAAAAAGTTGATTTTAAAGAGAAGCAAGCTGAAAGGAAAACAAATAGCTAAACTAACGTGAAGCATTCCAGTTACCATGTTATCTGATGGAAATAATGATGATCATAAAACTAGATTTTTAATTGATAGTGGGGCAACAACACATTTAATAAATAATGAAAATATTTTTAAACAACTTAAGCCCCCAAATACATAATATAATTATAGCATCAGGACATGTTTTCTGTTCACACGGAATAGGCACTGTGGAGCTACTTTGCAAAACACTAGAGGGTGCCAGCAGGGCTGGCTCTAAAGGACAGTCAGGTGGGGCCCTGGCGAAGGGCCCCACGGTCCATAGGGGCCCCTCAAGTGCCCCTCATTATGGTGAGGGAGTAGTGCTACCCCTTAGTGGCAGGCTCCCTGCAGTGGATCGCAGGGAAGAAGCTGCTTGCCCACCCACCTGTTCCCTCCCTCCCCCCTCCCCCCTCCCTCCCTCCCCCTCCCACCCATTCCCTCTGTCCCTCCCTTGCTTGCCCTTCTACCTGACCTCCTGCTCCTCCTCCTGCCTGGTAGGCAGGTAGGTGGAGCATGTGTGTGTGTGCCAGGGCAGGCTGAGGCCAGCCCTGGGTGCCAGAGAGCTTGAACTAAGAAATTGCCTATTTGTTCTAGCTATTAAAGAAAAATCAATAAGTGCCACAAAAATAATGTAACTTGGAGGTGAATTTCATTTATATGACAAAATTGGTTGAGTTCTAGATCAAGAAGAAGCGTGTTGTACTGCAAAATTGAAAAATGGCATTTGGGAATATTTTGAAACTATGCATGCAAATACAGCCAAAGAAAACTGTGATTCTGGATGTGTACATGTTTGGCATAGAAAAATGGGAGATGCCAGCTTAGTCAGAATCAATGCCCCAGAGAAGGAAAATTTGGCTAGAGACATTAAAATTGGACAATGTAAATCCATAGAAAAATATGAATGTTGTATAAAGGCAAAAAGTGTGAAATCAAACTTTCCTAAGAAAAGTGAATGGAAAACTACAAAACCTCTAGAATTAATTAACACAGACCTTTGTAGGCCCATTACAATGCCATCACAGGGCGGAAATCTTTACATGCTTACTTTCATTGATGATTACTCAAGGTATACTACAATGTACCTACTGAAAGAGAAAATTCAAGTACTCCAAAAACTGAAGGACTATATCAGAATCATATCTGACGAATTTGGCAGAAAGTCACTGTCGGAAGGCAGAGCTGGGGTCCCAATCCCGGGGAGCTGGATCCTGGAGAGTTGGGAGAAGAGTATTCGGATGGATGGCAGAGGGAAGGGGGAGGAACTTCCCCCCTTTGGAGCGAAGACGAAACAGAGGAACTGCCAGTGATAAGGTCGCTTAGCAACGGGGAGCCTGAGCCCTCCCTGGACATTCTCACGCCTCCCCCTCTTTCAGGCTCAGAGCAAGAGGGGGAAGAGGGAGGGCTGCTCACAGCCGAAAAGCAGGGAGGCAGTTTACCATCAGCCCCTCCCCTATCCCCCATCCTGGAATCGGAAACTTCAGAAGAGGAGGGGGTGATGCTTCCCCCCTCACCGCGCACACGCAGACAGCTGAAAAGACAGGAGAGAAGGGGGGAAGGCGGGCAGTACCTGAGGGGCAGTTAAGGAGGAGCGAAAGATTGCGCGCCCGTTTGGCCCCTTCTTAAAGAACAGGCGGGAAGAAGTCCCTTGCTCTGTCAACTTTCTCCCAATGCCGCAGGACCTGTATCCCTGTATTGATTCATGAGAAAACACAGTCTTTGTTTGGACATTACCCTAATAAAACACGAATTAACTACAATCGTTGGTCTGGTTCCTGAGTCACATCCTGGGCCTGACAGCTTGACAGAGCCACCAAAATCACCCTCAACGCTCTCTTCACTTGACTGGGACAAGATGTCAAAGGGAGCAGCGGGGGGGGACGAACCCCACTTCTGAGACGGAAGAAGTGGAACTCCTGAGGACTAAGGTAGCTGATTTGCAGATGGATGTTCAAGCCCTGCTAGCAGCAGTCAAGGCGCTGAAGATGGATAATCAAACCTTGAAGGCCACGATAGACCAGATGCGAACAGCCCCTCCAGCTGCCGTAGTAAAGGTTCCCATTGGATTGCCCCCAAAATACGCGGGACAAAGTGATCAGTTGGCAACCTTCGTGGCTCAATGTGAGTTATATCTGGATGTCAGGCACACGGAATTTCCAGACGATGGGGCTAAAGTAGCTTTCGTGATTAGCCTCCTGGAGGGAGAAGCTGCAAAATGGGTGACTCCATATCTCGTGAGAAAGGATACTGTCTTAGGAAGGTACAGAGGATTTATACAGGAGATGACCGAGATGTTTCAAGACCCGCAAAGGGCTGAAACAGTAGCACGGCAACTAGGCGCTCTGAAGCAAGCTAAAGGGACTGTTTCCGAGTACACTAACGCTTTTAAAATTCTGTCCCAGGAAACTGGTTACAATGACGCCGCCCTGATGTTTATGTACCGGAGTGGATTAAATGCTGAAATCCTGGATCAGTTGGCCAGGACCTCCCCCCCCGCTGACCTACCAGGGCTCATCCGGCTATGCCTACAGATAGATCACCGGATGGAAGGAAGGCGCCTGGAAAGGAAGCAGGAGGTCCCGAGATACTCAGCCTCGGCATCCCGCAACAAGACCCTTCCCACTACAGGGATGGCAGGTAATGCAACTGAGGGACAGGGAGGGGCTAGGCCAAGACTGTCGGAAGAAGAAAAGGAAAGACAACGCCGGGAAAGTTTATGCTTTTATCGTTCAAAGCCGGGCCATGTGGCCAGAGACTGTGGACTGAAAGGGGGGAAAGCCGAGCCGTCGGGAAACTAGAACACCCAGTCCACGTGCAGGCCGGTGGACTGGGGGCAGCGTTGTATAAAGGCCCCCCAACAATCCAACCTCCCTCAAAGGGGGTGTTGGTCTTGCCTATTTGGATTACAACTTCCAGAGGAGTGGTGTTTAATTCCACTGCCTTAATTGACAGTGGAGCCTCCACAAATTTTATTGATGCAAAGTTAGTCAAGCGTCATGGAATTTCCCGGTGGAAACTGGACACTCCCCTAGCTGTGGAAACTATCGATGGGAGACCCCTGAAGTCAGGAGGGGTGACACAAGCCACGGAGGAAGTGAAACTTCAAATCCCTGGGCACGAAGAGTTCATTTCGCTATACGTGTCAGATCTCTCAAACTTTGAGGTGATTCTGGGAATGCCCTGGCTAGCAAAGCATGAACCCAAAATAAGTTGGAAGGAGGCGGTGGTGTGGTTCACCTCACAGTATTGCCAGGAGAACTGTCAACCTGAAGGAATCAAGAACACCTTAGCGGGGGCAGTGCAAGAGATCAAGCAAGTGACCCTGCTGCCAAAGTATGAAGAATTCAAAGATGTGTTTGATGAAAAAGAGGCAGAGACTTTACCCCCCCACCGCCCTTACGACTGTGCGATTGATCTAGTGCCAGGAGCCAGCATCCCATCAGGGAGAATCTACTCTCTCACAGAGAATGAGAGGGAGGCCCTGAAGGAATTCCTGGATAAAAACCTGAGGCGAGGATTCATACACCCCTCACAATCCCCTGCTGGAGCGCCACTATTGTTTGTGAAAAAGAAGGGGGGGAACTCAGACCCTGTAACGACTATCGCGCATTGAACCAGATCACCATCCCCAACAGCTACCCGCTGCCCCGATCTCAGAGTTGCTGGACCGACTGCGCTCTGCAAAAATCTTCACGAAGTTGGATTTGAGAGGAGCGTACAATCTGATCAGAATGAAGGAGGGAGATGAATGGAAAACAGGATTCTTGACCGCTTATGGACAGTATGAATACCTGGTCATGCCGTTCGGGCTTTGTGGAAGACCAGGAATTTTTCAAAAATTCATGAACGACGTGTTTAGAGACTTACTGGACACGTATGTAATCTGTTACTTAGATGATATCCTGGTGTTCTCAAAGAACCAGGAAGACCACGACCAGCATGTGAAGACGGTGTTGAAGAGACTGAGAGAAAATCACCTGTATGCTAAATTAGAGAAATGCGGATTTGACCTCAAGTCTCTAGACTTCCTTGGATATCGAATCTCAGCAGAAGGCGTGGAGATGGACCCAGGGAAAGTAAGCTGCATATTGGACTGGGGCCAACCTGTCACCAAAAAGGATGTACAATGGTTTTTGGGGTTTGCCAATTATTACAGAAAGTTCATTCCAGGGTTTTCCAAATTAACAGCTCCTCTGACTGACTGTTTAAGGGGGAAGAAGAAGTTTCAATGGACAGAGAACGCCACCGAGGCCTTTGAGGAGCTGAAGAGAAGGTTTGCTGCTGAGCCCATTCTGCGCTTTGCTGATCCGAACCGCCCTTTCGTAGTGGAAGCAGATGCTTCAGATTTTGCCATTGGGGGGGTCCTGCTACAATTAGACCAAGAAGGGAAGGAGCTGCACCCCTGTGCGTACTTCTCTCGGAAGTTAAAGCCTGCAGAGAAGAACTACACAGTTTGGGAGAAGGAGCTGCTGGCCATCAAGGACTCTTTTGAAAACTGGAGACAATACCTAGAGGGGACCTCTCCTCGAATTGAAGTGCGCTCCGACCACAAGAATCTTGAAAGCCTCCAAACAGCCAGAAAGCTGAACCAGAGACAGATAAGATGGTCCCAGTTCTTCACTAGGTTTAACTTCCAGATTACTTACCATGCCCAAGCCAAAAACCAGAGAGCGGATGCCTTATCCAGACAGCCACAATACAAAGAAAGTGAATGCGAGGACCAGCCTCAGTACGTAATCCCACCAGAGAAATTAACGTTGGGAGTATGCCAGCCTTCATGGGAAGAGGAACTCAAAAAGGCACAACAAGAAGATGCAGACATGCTAAAATATCAGCAGGAGACGGGACAAGGTCAAGACTCAGAAGTAACCTTTCACTGGAGAAATGGACTGTTATGGTTCAAAACCACCAGATATGTGCCAGAAGGGGAATTAAGGCTCAGAATCCTACGCCAGTGTCATGATTCCATCACAGCGGGACACTTTGGGATTTACAAGACCATTCAGAACGTGGCCAAGGACTTCTGGTGGCCTAAAATGCGTCGGGATATTGAGAGTTATGTAAAGTCCTGCTCTGTCTGTCTGCGGACAAAAACACAAACAGGGACACCAGCAGGACTGTTACAACCGTTGCCTGTCCCACACGAACCCTGGAAGGACCTCTCCATGGATTTTATAACTGATCTACCCAAGTCCCAAGGAATGACAGCCATCTTAGTAGTGGCGGATCTACTTACCAAAATGGCACACTTTCTTCCTTGTGCAGGGGCCTTAGAGGCTAAAGAAACAGCCAAGTTATTCATCAAAGAAGTCTACCGGCTGCATGGATTGCCAAACAGCGTAGTCTCAGACAGAGGAACTCAGTTCACAGCCAAATTTTGGAGAGCAATGTGGAAACAGTTGCAGACGGAATTAAAACTCTCCTCCGCCCATCACCCCCAGACAGATGGGCAGATGGAACGCTTGAACGCCGTTTTGGAAAGATATTTACGAAGTTATGTGTCCTATCAACAGACTGACTGGGTATCATATTTGCATTTTGCAGAGTTCGCCTACAACAATTCTCTGCACTCCAGCACTCAACAAACCCCGTTCTTCACTAATTATGGATTCCATCCTAAAGTCTTTCCAAGCAGCTCAGAAGGAATGCTGGTACCGGCAGCTGAGAACTTCCTTAAGGAATTGCAAGCGGCGCAACAGACACTGAAACAGCAGTTAAACGAAGCCAAAATGGAGTACAAGCGAGTTGCTGACCTGCACAGGAAGGAGGGCCCCCCCCTTCAACCGGGAGACCAGGTATGGCTGTCCACCCGCTTCCTCCAGATGCCGGGCAAATGTAGAAAATTACAAGACAAGAGGGTGGGTCCTTTCGAAATAGAAACTCAAATCAATCCCGTGGCGTACCGACCGAAGCTGCCTGACACGTTTAAAATACATCCTGTGTTCCATCGATCCCTCTTAACGAAAGCCACCCCTCCCAGTGAGTTACGGCCGGAGGAACCTCCCGGAGCTCCACTTCTGGTAAATGAGCAGCTTGAGTTTGAAGTTGAGGAGATCTTAGATTCCAGGATCAGACGCCACAAGCTGCAGTACTTGATTCACTGGAAAGGCTATGGGGTGGCTGACAGATCATGGGAAGATGCAGCTGATGTGCATGCTCCAGAATTGGTAAAACTTTTCCATCAACGTTTTCCCCACCGTCCCAAGCCAGACAAGGGGAGGGGGCACAGCCTGGGAGGGGGGATGGTGTCGGAAGGCAGAGCTGGGGTCCCAATCCCGGGGAGCTGGATCCTGGAGAGTTGGGAGAAGAGTATTCGGATGGATGGCAGAGGGCAGGGGGAGGAACTTCCCCCGTTTGGAGCGAAGACGAAACAGAGGAACTGCCAGTGATAAGGTCGCTTAGCAATGGGGAGCCTGAGCCCTCCCTGGACATTCTCACGACTCCCCCTCTTTCAGGCTCAGAGCAAGAGGGGGAAGAGGGAGGGCTGCTCACAGCCGAAAAGCGGGGAGGCAGTTTACCATCAGCTCCTCCCCTATCCCCCGTCCTGGAATCGGAAACTTCAGAAGAGGAGGGGGTGATGCTTCCCCCCTCACCGCGCACACGCAGACAGCTGAAAAGACAGGAGAGAAGGGGGGGAAGGCAGGCAGTACCTGAGGGGCAGTTAAGGAGGAGCGAAAGATTGCGCCCCCGTTTGGCCCCTTCTTAAAGAACAGGTGGGAAGAAGTCCCTTGCTCTGTCAACTTTCTCCCAATGCCGCAGGACCTGTATCCCTGTATTGATTCATGAGAAAACGCAGTCTTTGTTTGGACATTACCCTAATAAAACACGAATTAACTACAATCGTTGGTCTGGTTCCTGAGTCACATCCTGGGCCTGACAGTCACAAAGTATAAGATGCAACAATGCAGGAGAATTTGTGTCCAGGGCTATGCAATACTTTCTATATGAGGAAGGCATAGAGCACCAGACTGCTGTTGTTTATACTCCAGAACAAAATGGGGTCACAGAACACATGAACTAGACTCTTGGACAGATGATTAGTTCCTTGTTAGAAGATGCACAGTTACCATGAATTACTGAGGGGGAGCAGCGGTTACTGCCACCTTATCTGCAGAACTGACTTCCAGCAGCTGCAACCAAGAAGATACCTTTTGAGTTATGGCATGGGCACACACCAAGTGCGTCTCACCTTCATGTGCTTGGGTGCAAGGCCTTTGCGCATATCCAGAAACAAAAAAGGTTAAAATTTGACAACACTGCCAAGGAAGGAATATTCATTGGATATTTTTCAACACAGAAGGGATACCGAGTCATAGATTCCCAAACTGGTAAAGTTGGAGTATACAGAGCTGTCCACTTTGATGAAGTAAAGTGTGCACACCAACCAGAAGGGGCACCACACCTAACAGATGACAGCAAAAGGGAAGAAGACACAGTGCTATTCTTCCACAACAGAAGGGATCACAGTAATACACCAGCAGAGGAAAATGAGGAGTCTGAGCCAGAAGAGGCATCAGAGCCAGGAGGGGCAGCTGAAGCACCAGCACCCGGACACTCTGAATGCACCAACAAAGGTGTACCGCCAGAAAGATTTGCTTACCTCATGAGAGATGAACTTCCAGAGCCAGAGACCTAAAAAGAGATTGAAGCCTTACCCAAAGCTGGAGCTGAGAGATGGAGGCAGGCAGCCAAGGAAGAGCTGGAAGCTCTACACAAGAATAAAACTTGGACAGTGACCAAGCTTCCTCAAGGAAGAAAAGCTATAGGATGTAAATGGATATTCAAGAAAAAGCTGGATGCTGAAGGAAACGTTGAGAAATACAAGGCAAGGCTAGTAGCCAAAGGATACTCTCAAAAGTATGGATAAGACTGCTATCAAACATTTGCTCCTGTAGTCAAACACACAATCATCAGAACTCTTCTGAGTGTTGTTTCTAACAAGAAAATGCAGGTGGAGCCCTTCATATAAAAACAGCATCCTTGCATGTAGAAATAGTATAGGAAATCTACATGCAACAACCATCATGGTTTAAGTTCCTGGAAAAGAAACCCTAGTGTGTAAACTTTAAAAACCCATCTGTGGACTTAAACAGGCTGCCAGAGCCTGGAATGAGAAACTGAACAAAATGTTCTTGAAAAAAGGCTTTGTACAAGGCATAGCAGAGCCAAGCCTATACAGCAGATTCAGGAACAATGGGTGGAGTTACCTACTGTTTTATGTGGTTGATCTACTGTTGGCTTATCAAGAGCCACTGGACAAGCAACAACTAGTAAATCATCCCAACAAGGAGGCTGAAGTGAAGTGCCTAGGTGATATCACTCACTACTGCAGAATACAAATTGAAAGAGAAGATGATGGTTCCTTCTTGCTGTGTCAAAAACAAAACATCCAAGACCTCAAGAGTCTAGGATGCACATCCAGCACCTACTCCAATGGAAGTAGGATACCTGAAACTGGACCACAACAAACAACCATAGAAGACAATGAGAGCTACCACAGCTTGGAAGTAACTTGTTAGAAATAATGAGTTACTTATAATTCACTCCTTTTTTGCATAACGAGTGGGTAACTTCATTACATTTTGCTTGTAACAGAAAAAGTGGTAATTTTATTACTTTTCAGCTGTAACTAGAATGTTTCTCACATTACATTTAGATGTTATGGGGGGACAGGGGAAGTCTGTTGCTGTGATTGGTGGACAAAAGACATGTGCCTTATACTGAGCTTCTGCACAGAGCTGCTCTTCCCTCATGCTCTGTGTTAGAGGCACGAGGGAGGAAGTGGAGAGAAAGAGAGAAAAATGCTTCAAGAATGGATGGTGGTGGAGAAGAAAGGAGACAAGGGAGAAAGCCTGAGGGCAAGGACGGAGGAGGCAGCAGCAGAATGGAGGTGAGGAGCTCTGTGTGTGTGAGAGTTACGGTAATGTCCCTACCCCCACTGTCTCTCCTGCGTTCACTCAGCCACCCCCTCTTGCACACTCCGTCACTCATCCTCCCCCACCTCCATTCTCTTGCCCGCACTTTCTCAGCCACCCACTTGCATACTCCCTTTCTCATCCTAACATCCCCACCCCGTTCTCTTGCCTGCGCTCTCTCAGCCACCCTCTTGCATACTCCCTTTCACATCCTAACACCCCACCCCGTTCTCTTGCCTGCGCTCTCTCAGCCACCCTCTTGCATACTCCCTTTCTCATCCTAACACCCCCACCCCATTTTCTTGCCCACGCTCGCTCAGCCACCCTCTTGCATACTCCCTTTCTCATCCTAACACCCCCACCCCATTCTCCTGCCCGTGCTCTCTCAGCCACCCTCTTGCATACTCCCTTTCTCATCCTAACACCCCCACCCCATTCTCCTGCCTGTGCTCTCTCAGCCACCCTCTTGCATACTCCCTTTCTCATCCTAACACCCCACCCTGTTCTCTTACCCGTGCTCACTCAGCCACCCTCTTGCATACTCCCTTTCTCATCCCAACACCCACACCCCCACTCTCTAGCCCCACTGTCTCACCCCCACTCTCACCCCCTGCTCACTCCCTCACTCCCTCACTCACTCTACCACCCCCACTCCCCCCCTGCTTGCTCACTTTATATATAGACCATGGTATTCCCAATCTCTATGTATAGATGTGAAAGTTGGACAGTGAAAAAAGCTGATAAGAGAAAAATCAACTCATTTGAAATGTGGTGTTGGAGGAGAGCTTTGCCCATATCATGGATTATAAAAAAGACAAATAATTGGGTGTTAGAACAAATAAAACCAGAACTGTCACTAGAAGCTAAAATGATGAAACTGAGGTTATCATACTTTGGACACATAATGAGAAGACATGATTCACTAGAAAAGACAATAATGCTGGGAAAAACAGAAGGGAATAGAAAAAGAGGAAGACCAAACAAGAGATGGATTGATTCCATAAAGGAAGCCACAGACCTGAACTTACAAGATCTGAACAGGGTGGTTCACAACAGATGCTATTGGAGGTCACTGATTCATTGGGTCGCCAAATTTTTGTAAACCGCCCAGAGAGCTTTGGCTATAAATGTAATAAAATAAATAAATAAATAAGTCATAATCAATTTGAAAGCACATAACAACAACAAAGTCTCAGTAATTTAAATGCAGGGTAAAAGTATACTTCTTAGGTAAATACACACACTCAGCTCAGACTGCTGAGTTACTTTACATATCCATAACAGTTTCCACAAGGAAAAAGGTAAATGACAAGTGGCTAAAATTTGGGGATGTTGTAGAGGTTAAAATTTGTGATAATATCCTAGAAGGACATCACTGTAGGTCTACTTACAATGAAAAAGTGCTCCTGGGGTTCAAATGGACCCCAGAAGACAGGATGAATGCTATGGTTCTTGAAATATCTAAACTGTAAAATGGGCATGCCAGTTTGTCTGCTGGTAGTCAAACATATAGTTAATACAGAGGTAGCCAATATGGTGGTCTCCAGATGTCATCGGACTACATTTCCCCCAGCCCCTGCCAACATGAGCAATGGCAGGGCTCATGGATGGTGTAGTCCTGGAGAGCACCACATTGGTTAGCCTTGAGCTAAAACTGCTTATTGAGAGGCAAATGATCAAGTAACAGGGATTCTATAAACAAGATAATACTGAATGAATAAGAGAGAAAGAGCTGCCCTACTTAAATCCTAACTCCACTGCTCAGAAGGAGGTGATATTGATATTATTGTTAAAACAAAGAAATAATTTAATGAGGCCTGATTGCCATGTGCCGTAAGACGTTCATTAGGTTACATCAATACATAACTCCTTATTTGCCTGTACAAGCCTCAAGAAAGGGGGTTAAGCATCCTTTTCCAGAGGCCATAACAGGCACTCATTATGTAAATTTTCTAGAGGTGATACCTCCATAGAATATTAGTGCAATACGAATCAGCCTTTTACCAAGTTAGATTTTATTGACACTGACTAGCAGTGGTTTTCCAGGGTTTCAGAAAGAAGTCTTTCCCAGCCCTACCTGGAGATGCCAGGGATTGAACCTGGGATCTCTTACACGTAAGGATGTGTGCCACTACAGAGTAAGCCTGGATGAACCAGTCGATATCTAGTCCATGTCAGTTCCATATATCCATATTCATAAATCTGTTCTGCTCCATTTCTGCATGATGGTTTGTTCTTAAAAACCATAAAACCCATTTATGAACAAAATACCCATTTTTATAATCATCTCATCCTAAAATATACATTTGCATATGCATTTATTTACAAAAACATTTTTATAATCATCTCATCCTAAAAATACACATTTATGCCTGCATGTTAAAGTAAAATATGTATTTTGCTATGTTTTTGAGCCAAGAGCTGTATTTCAAAATTCAGAGGTGCAGAAATGGAATGATAACTGCATTTTGTTATTCCATAGGTCCAGATAAGGTCAATTCACTTAAAAGTGAAGAACTGATAAAAGTATTGATCTCTGCCACTGAGGGCTTATCCAAACGGAGCGGGATAATCCACAGTTTCCATATTTGGTTTGTCATCTGATAGTCCTCACTTTGCCTTTTAGTTCGCTCTTTCCCAATTAAAAAAAACCACTTTTTTGCACCCGCAGCGGTAAGACCCCTACATTCTTTTCGCTTTTTCCAAGCTCCGCCTCTAAAACCTCCCCCTATCAACCAATTGGTCAGCAAAAAAATTACGTATGCTCCTCTCCCCCTTTGCAATGAAGCACAATACTGCTGTAAAGGAGTTCTCGCCTGGGAAGGAAAGGCTGCTGGTCGGTTTCACGCCTGCCTTCCCACGGAGAATGAAATTGACACCATTTTCTTGTTTGCATTTGCGATATTACACTTAAATGAATGTATGCTTTTCTGCCTTTAGTGATATTTAAGGAGATACACATGCTGGCAATCCACTTATTTCTCCAAAAAAGCAAGAAACGTGCCCCCCCCATTCTCCCTTTTCTTCCCACGGAGAATGAAATTGACAAAGCTTTCCGGAGCAGGCTTGAAACTGACCAGAAGCCCTTTTCTTGTTTGCATTTGCGATATTACACTTAAACGAATGTATGTTTTTCTGATTTGAAGCAAAAAACCCAGCAAGTAGAATGAAATTGACAAGGCTTTCGGAGGCAGGCTGAAACCGACCCCCCCCCCCTTCTCGCTTGCTGTGCATTGCAGATCTCACCCAGAGCGGCCGCCCAGTTTGCAGGCTGGCAAAAAATAAAATGCATCTGCGCAGTAGTTGCAGACCCCCCAACACCCCACCATTGCGATGATTGGTTCAATTTTCCTGGGTTTATTCTCGCACATGCGCAAAAGTGCAGATACGTGATTGGCTGGAATGAGGAGAAGGGGCAAGGGGAAATGCCCAAGAACCGCCCATCAGCTGTAAAGTCCGCGGTATTGCATCCTAACTCCTGAAGGCACAGCTGATGATTCCCAATTTTAAACAGCAAATCAGATTTTTGCTGGTATTGCAAGGAGCGGATTTAACCCATGAAAATGCGTAACAGTGCCCAATGTCATTTGGACGACCGAAAAATAATGAACACACATAGCAGGCATGTCACACATTTTGCAGTCGTCTGGATCAGCCCTGAGTTACAGCCCCTACCTTGCTGATGCTTAAGAATATATGTGATCTTCCTCCATATATTATCCTCTAGTTGTTTGGGACTCTATCTCTGGTTTTCACCACCCCAACTATAATTTACTCACTCTGGAAACTTTTACTTTCCTCTTAGTGAAAAACACTGCCAGACCAGGCAAACAGCTTTTTTTTCAGGGGGCAGGAAGTTAGAGGTTGAATCAAAAGACTAGAAGCCTGGGACTACAGACCAGTTTGAGCATAATGGTGAGCCAAAGTTCACCCTCCTCCTCCTCTGCTGTGGCTAGATAGGGGAGATTAGAAATTTGCTTCCTGTTTTTAATGAAGTGTGGTTTATCTTTACATCCAGGAAGGACAAACTGCCATTTGTTTAAACTATGATTTATTGCAACAAGTCAGGATTGTACCATGGATTATAATCCCGAATTCCTAATTTGGACATAATGAGAAATACCAGTGCTTCCAATCTTGCAGCTGTGCTGGAGGACGAAAGGGGAGAGGATAGGGGAGTGTGCAAGCCAGGGGTGTAGTCATCCAGGGTCCTGGGAGTCTTACACCCCTTACTTTTGGGGGGAGACAGGTCCAAGCAGGGCCCCTACGTCTCCAGTATCCTACGAGCCAATCAGCATGAAAGGGGAGCTAACATGTGCACCCCTTTCACGCTGATTGGCTCATAGGGACATATGTTGCTGTGGGAGAAAGCATGTGGAGGAAGGAGTGATGAGCGTGGAGGTGATAATGGAAAGCAAGCAACTAAGTGACAGGGTTTGCAGAGGGGAGAGTGGACACAGCCAGGATGACGGGAGACAAGGGAAAGTGGAAAAGGAGGAGAGGGAAGAACTTGGGCTGAAGGTCTCGCTCTCGCTCTCGCTGTCTGCTGGAGGTCCTCTAGTTTGTTTCATTCTCAACCCAGCAGCAAACAAAAGGAGGGAGGGGGAAGATGTGTGGTTTTGTTCCAGCCCCAAACCAGGAGATTGGGGAGGAAAAGAGAGAAAATGTGTTCAAGAGGGCAGTGAGAAAGTGTATGTTTGTATATACTTGTGTGTATATGTGTGTGTGGTGCAGCCAACACCAGAGGTTAGGATCAGAAATTTCCATGCTTAAGTTTCCTCCTAAAACTCATAAGATCTATATGGCAGCCAAAAAGGGAAACTCAACCAGAAAGGAACTTGCCTTACAGTATGATTATGATGATGATAAACTGCTTCAATGGGCTAAAACCTCTATCTTTTTCTAACATTCTAGGTGTGTGTGGAAAACACAGGGAGGTAACACAGGGAGATAGAAGAAGGGGGTGGAAAAATATCTTCCCACCTTCTAGAAGGTGATATAGTTCAATATGTTATAAATTCCTATGCAAAATGCCTGGACTCTTAGAGAGTGTCAATTCCTTCATATAGGATAAACAGGCTTTGTCTTAACCCAGCAGCAAAAAATCTCCCAGATAAAAAGAGTGTGTGTGTGTGGAATCTTATGCACACATCAGTTTTTCAAAAAGCTTTTGTTTTGCTTTCTTGCTGTAGGGCTTTCTGGGTCAGTTCTGCAAGCCCCAGTGAGTGCCAGTTGCAAGCAAGCCTTAGTTAGTTCCTACTTTAAAAAACTAAGGCATGTAGGAATTCTATAACTGAAGAAGAAGAGATAGTGAACCCTGACAATAGCATCCCATCTACATAATCAAACAGTTTGGTAGCAGAAGGAGACATATGAGTAGACACTGAATTCAGTAATTCAGGCAATATCTCTGACAATGAGAAAGGACAGTCAAATGGTGACCATGACAGAGAGCAGAAAGCAGTATTCAAGCCTGGCCAGATTAATCTTAGAAGACCGTATAATCTTAGAAGGGGGTGTTGCTGTGAGGGGGCATATCATGAAGGGCCCCTGCACTTCTGAATCTGCCACTACACTACTGGAACAAGCCCAGGGTTTACTGCTGCTCATGTACATAATACTCAACCATGGTTTATGGTTATGTCTGAACCAAGCCTATGTGTACTGTGTAGTGTGTGTGTGCTTGTGTTTGTGATAGATTTGTAGTCAAGCAAAGGATGGACATAAGAATGTGCAGATACACTTCTGAATGAGTCGTTGGAGGAAAAAAGACTCTTGTTATTCTTCTGGAAGCTTGTACAGCTAAATAGGTTGTTCAGTACACGCGTAGTCTCATGAAAAGGCATATGCAGGAATTAGGCCAAGAATATGACAAAAGCCCTCTTTTTTAATGACCAGTCATGCAGATGCTTAATATTGTTATCATTCTATCCATGGAAGGTGCTATCTTGTTGAAATGAAATGGACCTCTTTGATGAAATCACACACAATTGTTCCAAGTTTTGTTTTGTTTGCATTTCTTGAACAGAACTTCATCTTTTTTTGTGTTGGCAAGTATGATGCTGCCACAGGGGACCCAATTTATTGCTCCATGAAAGCAGGCATATTTCTATTGCCCTCTGACTGCACTGCTGAATCTGTTATTTCTGCAGTAAAACAAAAATGTTGCTGCATTCCCACAAGTTCATGGGAATTCCAAATGCACTTCCATTCAGAAAATCAAATCTATAAAAGTGTCATCATATGAGCACCCTTTTTATTGGACTTAGATTACTTTCAGAACACATTTGCTCAGTTTACAATCAAATGGTGATTTCTATAGCAGCCAATTTTGCAGCCAAGCTGGGTGCAGAACAGCTAAACTTCATCACTGCAAGGAGGAAGGCATGTATATATAAGAGAAACTCGGCTGGATTTCATTATCCCCATTAAGGTGTGCAGCTGCCAAGACAGATTAAAAAAAATGTGCCCGGCTTAGTTATCACTTCTAAAATGAAGCAGAAGACAGAAATTATTTGTTTTGTGCTTATGGTACACAAAACCTCAGTGTGAATTACAATATGTTGAAAAGTTTTTTGGTTTTTTTTTTTTTAAAGCAAAACACCTGTTCTGCCCATTCCTGCAGCAGGTACCTACAATGTTTAAGGCTGCTTTCACACTGCACTTTATTCCGTTATTGTGACGATTTCTTACCTGGTAATTTGCACATTATATTTGATCTTTCACAACATGCACAAGCTAGCTCCAGAATTCTAGAGGAATGTAGTGAACGTTTAGTGCAAATCTCCGTGAAAAATGATACCAGAAATAATCCATTAGCAAGGCTGGGAATCTAGAAGATCGCAGGAGTTATTGCTAGCTGCAGTTGCTCATGTGACAGGCATCCCAGCATGCACTGCTTTCCCACCCTTTAGTTGCGTGTGGGGGTAATCTGATAAACATTGTACCAGTATTCTGGCATCAATGCAGAGCGCAGCAGCATTTCCCACCCCACCCACCCCATGTTGATAAAACTAAAACAATGTAAAAAGTCAGATCCTAAAGCTGAGATTAGAATGTGGAATGCAATCCATAGAGGCAATTATCTGGAAGTTAAGAATTCTTTATTGGTTAAAATTGATTTATAACCCTTCAAGTTTGGCCCCGCATGTTCTTTTAGATAACCATCATTCCCCTTGGGAAACAATGATTCATCATAAATTATCAATGTTAGGTCTCTCTCCTTTATACATATCACAACTGAATTATGAAACTGCTAGAGAATAGTCAAACAATGAATTAAAGATATAGATCTACTTCTTATCAAGAAGCAAAGACATAACCCCAAATATTGTACATTAATGTCGTTTTTGACGACCCTGGACCTCCCTATATATCGTAGAGCATTTACTCTAATGAGATTAAATATCTTGCCCTCTTCTATTCTTTCTGGCAGATATAATAAAATCCCTTATTCAGAGAGATTATGCCCTTGCAATATGAATCTAATGCTCATGTCCTTTTTCATTGTTTATACTATCAAGATTTGAGAAGCAAACTAATTTCTCCCATTTTACGATCATTCCCAGGCAGGGACCAAGCTTTTTATCTAAACTATCTCTTAGGTGATCATTTAACTGAGGTGTCTTTAGTAGTTGCTAAATTTAGTGCTGCAGCCATCCAAATTAGGAAAATCAAAATGACTCAATTATCTGATAATTAAATTTTACATTGTTTTAATGAATTCAAACACCTATGTACAGTGATGTATTATGACCTTTTTAATATTTCTATGTGATTTTAAGTGACTCTGTATGTCTTTTTCTGATTGGTCTATTGACTGTAATAAATCAAATCAATCAATCAATCAGATCCTAAAGGGAGAGGACTCACATGATGACGGGATGAGATCTTAGACCTCCTACGCAGTGGGGAACAGTGTGCATGTGTATAATGGGTGAGGGATGAAATCAAGACATTCACTGCAGCCGTGTGAAAGACCGTTGTACGAAATGCCGGTATATCTGCTGAAAAAACTGCTGTTCTTTAACGCAGAAGGTACTGCAGTGTGAAAGTGATTTTAGAAATCGGGACAGAAGCACTGCTTTTTTAATCCATTAAACTAACGCAGTCAGCCCCATGTGTGAAAGCAGGCACTAAGAGTAAATCGGTTTCATTTGCATTCTCTCCCTCTAAATATAAAATGAGATTGAAGGAAAAATTAAGTATTTAAATGAGGACAGTGCTGTTTGCATCCCACTAAGCACAACATCAAGATGTGATCAATCGAGTTTTGCTGCTTTTCTGGGGCCACCTCCACACTGAAAGTATTTTGTGGGAGGGATCCAAACTCATACTGAAACTTTAGCCTTGAACAAATAAAGTGGATTAAATTCCTCTGTTGCCGTGGCACAACAAATTTACTAAAACAGGAAAAAAGAAGAGGAGAGGACCTTTTGCGGTTAGGAAAGTGATGGGTAAATGCACTGAAATGTATGGGTTGAACAAACAATTAACAGGAAGATATATAAATACTACACAAGCAAATCATGAATGCTAATTGTTGTTTAACTCCCCTGCAAACAAATCAGAACAAATGTTCAACAAAGATTGAGTGTAATCTATTGCCCCCACATCTGCAAACAAGACTCATGAGACAGAACTTGCATTAGATGTTATATTTGTTAAAATATAACATGAGGAAGAGTTATATATAACCAATTAATTGAATCACCCTAAGGTCCCAGGGTGGGTTACAATGTAAGAACAATAGTGTGAAAGAAAGTAACAGGAGAGCTCCTCCTGTAAATAACTGAAACTTGAGAAAATAGTATCCATTAAGGTATCTGCACTATCTCAGATTTTTCTTTGATCAATTTCTGTCATCCTTCCAATACAACTGACTCATCTGTGCTGTGTGCTTTTTACTATGGATAGCAGCAATACTATTACTATTGCAATAATGTCTTATCCAGATTTAATGTACAGGGATGGGGGAGAAATTTGATTCAGTTTTCATTTAAACATGAACCTATCTAATTCACACTTTCTGAAACAATATGCAAATTGAAACACAACCACTTTTCAAAATCCACAATTCACACTGCTCCAAGTTTTGCAATGCACTTCTCCAAACAAGTAATGTATACAAAAATGCATGCACTAGGGTAAAGTGTACATATAAATGTACATATTAGTGATAATAACATAGATAATGCATAATGTAAGGGGAAATTGCATGCAAAAATGCGGATAATTGGGAGAAAACAGCATTACGATTCTGGTGAGTCTTCATGAGGATTTTTTTTAAAAAGCAATCTGATATGGACATTTGAAGAACTTAAGGCTGGAAAAATGAGAAACTGAGAGAAACGTAAGCTGACAGATTCACACATCCCTACATAAGTACAACTAATTTACAGTGCATTCCTAACCATGTCTACTCAGAAGTAAGCCCTTTTGAATTCAATGGGGTATATGCCCAAGTAAGTGAAGTTAGCATTGTAGCCTTAAGTTTGGGATCAAATTACTATTACTACTACAACTTTTTAGAGTGCAGTTCCTCGTAATGCCTTGCAGAACTTGGCAAGACTTATAATGTTGTTATTGTTAAATTTTATTTTTATCGCAAAAGTTCACTGTTGTGAACCCGCCCTTCACTAGGGATTGTCCCTCCTGATGCCCACGCTTGGTTCAGGAAATCCCTACCCAGTGGGACACTTGTCTCAGCCTGGGTCAGATGTGCTTTCTGCATCACATGCTTCAGCCCTTCCACCTTTTGTCCCACCCAAAAGGTGACCATTGGTGTGCCCTGTTAGCACAACAGGTACAGGAACTGAATAGGACCCTGATATGGTAGCACAGGTGACCAGGCAGACAAGCAGGCATTTAAATGAACAAAATAACTTGATTAAAATTCAAGGAGTTAAATAGTATATTGATATATAGTGCCTATCTTCCCTACTTGTCCTACCCCTGCTAACTAATTTGTAATCCACCCTTTTCCATCCAGCTCACTCCCACAACACAACCTCCCTCTTTCCACTTCAAATCCCAACAACCAAACTCCTGTCAAAACTTTTTTTATTCAAACCTCCCTTAGAACTCTCCTTCCCACCCCCCTCCCACCTGGCAGTCTTACATCATTCATACTCCCAAGCATTCTATTAACTCCTTCAAACCCATCACATTTAATAACAGTTCCCAAGTGGTTTCGTTACAATCACTGATGAATCCATTTATATATCATTCACTGTGCTGCGAAAGAAGCATTCAATTGGTTTTGTTGTCTAATTGATATAAGTAAATTCAATCTGAAAAATATGACAAATTAGATTATGCTTTTTTTTTGTTCTCTTCTTTTCAAAGGCTGACAGAAGAACTAGGTACGTAGGCATTTGCCTTCAAGGTCTTGCCAAAGCACTGCTATAAACTAGTCATCTTGATTGCTTTTAGCAAGTGTCTGCCACCCACTTCATACCTGGAAGTCTAAAGTTCAAGTACATTTGGAAAAATGAGAAAATTGACAGATTCATTCACACCAACATACACAGCAATAGTATAAAAGTTAACAAAAGCCAATGGCTACAACACATTTATGCAAGATGTTTGCACTAATTATGCAAGTTATAAGAAACAAAAAGGGATGAAAAAGAGGCTCTTGCATATGGGAAAACTGACCAAAAAGTATCATTTGAATGAAAGAGAATGCCCAAAAGTGGTTGTCATATGGAATAATAATATGTTTCTGGATTCCCCTCCTGCCATAAGCCCCCTGTTTTTGGTTTTACAGTGCTACAGCCTCATATGCTCCCAGACCATCCCCCTTTGGGGTCCACCCAAACGCCTCCAGCATCATCAACTATGCCGCCTAACAAGATCAGCCACACAGGACCTTCTCTCGGTCCCACCAGTCAGAACAGCTAGGCTGGTGCAGACCAGAGAGAGGGCATTCTCGGTTGTGGCCCCCACTCTCTGGAACTCTCTCCCTTTCGGTCTCCGACATACCTCCTCCCTAATGGGTTTTCGCCGAGCCTTAAAAACCTGGCTATTCAGGCAGGCCTACAGAATCCTTGGGGTGGATGAGCTTTTATAATGTATTAATTGATGTTTGGATTATTTTTGTACTTTTTGATTGTATATTGTATTTTATCCTGGTTGTTGTAAGTCGCCTAGAGTGTCCGTTAACTCGGACAGATAGGCGACTAACTAAATAAAATTTATTATTATTATATTATTACATGTAACAGCTGAATTAAATCTCTTTATTGCTTTGAGTTTACAGACAGTTTATATTTGTTGTGGTAATTTCCAGAAGTGCACATTGTTCACAAAAGGTGCTGGAGATGTCAGGGCTTGCAATTAGATTTGATTTCCAGGTTTTCAAATGGTGGACCCCAAAGGGGGATGGTCTGGGAGCATATGAGGCTGTAGCACTGTAAAACCAAAAACAGGGGGCTTATGGCAGGAGGGGAATCCAGAAACATATTATTATTCCATATGACAACCACTTTTGGGCATTCTGTTTCATTCAAATGATACTTTTTGGTCAGTTTTCCCATATGCAAGAGCCTCTTTTTCATCCCTTTTTGTTTCTTATAACTTGCATAATTAGTGCAAACATCTTGCATAAATGTGTTGTGGCCATTGGCTTTTGTTAACTTTTATACTATTGCTGTGTATGTTGGTGTGGATGAATCTGTCAATTTTCTCATTTCAGTTCACATTTCAGTGGCAATCTGTGATTTTTTTTATTTTATTTTTTTTAAATCCTTTAAAAATCCTTATGATTTTTGTGCAAATTTCTCCTAATAAAGACACTTGTATGCGGTTTTGGCAAATATACACATTTTTGCAAGCAATTTCCCCTAATGTAATGCATTTCTATATCTTATTTTAACTAATCTATGCATACAAATGCACTTTATCCCGACATATGCCTTTTTGTACACATTGCTTGGCTGGAGAGCTGCACTGCAAAATTTAGATAAGTGTGAATTTTGAATGATCACTGTGCAGTCACATAGAATTTCAGAAAGTGCAAATTTGGTAAATTCACCTTTAAATGAGAACTACTTAATTTTTATTCCCCCCAACATATATACCTCCAACTCAGGAAAAAACTTCATGCATCTGATGAAATAGACTATAGTCCATGAAAGCTTATGCCATAATATAATTGTTAGTCTCTAAGATGCTACAAGACTTGTTTTTGCTGCTAGACACTAATAATGTGTCTGGAAACTGATATAATTTTAATGCTGCCGTTTTATTTGCTACTTTCCTACAACAGGGGAGTTACTTGCTCCCAAAACTAGTTTGAGTCAGACAGCAGAATTCTAGACAAGCTGACGTTGCTGAACACTTTTCAAATCAAGCCCAATGCTGAACACATTGAAATAGTCCAACCATGATATAACATGGCCAGATTTGCCTTCTCGAGGAGGGCACACATCCTACTTTGACCAAAGTTGAGCAAAGACATTCCTGGCCATAGCCACCAGCTGGACATTCAGCTCCAAGGCCAGATCCAGGGCACCTCCAGATGTCAAATGCAAAATTTCAAGGGGAAATGGTCTAGGAGATGGGGTGACCAACACAACATCATCATCCTTCCTATGAATCCTATGAAGTGGTATGTGTGTGTGTGTGTGTGTACACACAACCATTAAAACATAAACTATTTCAAATCCAGTACAGATAATGACTGGGGAAAAACTCTCCTTAGAAGGCTTGTTGAAAGGGGAAAGTTTTCAACAAATGCCAAAAGACAATAGAAATGACCCCTGTCAGATAGGTAATGGGAATGAGTTCCAAAGGATAAGTGTTACCACACTAAAAGTCTGATTCTGACTACATATGGAAAGGACCTCCTGCTAAGATGGTATAGTATTTGTAGGATGCCCCCTCCTGCAGAGTGCAGTGATGAGTTGGGTATATAAGGGATGTAATGCTCAGAAGATGGTCAGGACTCCTTCTCCTGCAATTGCACAACTAACTCCTGCCATTATTTTTCCCATGGCCTTCCACTCTTTCAATAGCCATACCTGCTCCCATGTTTTCCAATTTCTAGGAAGCTCATCTCAAATCTGATATTAAGCCCAAACTGCATTTTACTATGACATTATTGGGTAGTTTTACTGTTTAGTTTCTAGATACAATGCTATAACGTAGCTTTTTTGTATATATGTACTTTAGCTTGATAAAAAAAGCCTTCCTGCTGTTTATGTTAGGACATTTTGTAAAGTTCAGTGGCATATAGGTGTTTGCTTGCCTGAATAATATGCAGCCAGCAATTGCTCACAACAAAGGATAAACACCTACTGTGTTCCTAAGGCTCTGTCTCCAGCTACAGGACCCTTAACAAAAGGTCTTAATGGCACATAACTTACTAGCATGCTGTTTCTGAAAAGAGCAAAGTTTGAGAATCATTTAAACCAGTATGGCATATAGGTCAGGTGTCCTTTGAGTTCACCATTCAAACTGCTTCATACTCTGTGAATTACATAATTGTCTCAAGTGGCATGATGCACTGAAGGTCAGGAAGTCCTGGGAAGTTTGAAAATTTTCTTTAAACTTTAATTTGTCTGGTTATGAGGTTGGAACACTGATGAGAGGGTGAGAAATTTCAGTGTTCCCTTTATTTGCTACCTAATGTGACTGTCCAGAATTTATTTTCTTTATCAAGCCCACATAGTCAAGATGCAACTGAAAATTCACAAGGAAGGGGGAAAAAGTTTATATGCGTGAGAAAGAGAGAGAAAGACAGATTTAGACAGAGATACAAGATTGTAGCATACAAATCAGGGATGTATGGATCACCTCAATATAAGTCAAGGTAGGTCACATTTTTGCCTCTCAATCCATATAAACCTCCCAGAGAGTGGTAAACTGCCCGGAGAGCTTCACCTTTGGGGTGGTTTATAAATGTAATAAATAAATAAATAAATGTGTTGGATCATTTTCACTCCCATCATCCTCCCCATGAATAATTAAGATGGAGATGCATGCGTACACCTATATGCAAGTATACTGAATTCTCCGAATCCTTCCATCACTTACTGATGCTGTTGCATTGTGTTGGTGCTAGATTGGCCAATTATGCATTGCCAAAAAATAGGAAATGAACCAAATGAACCACCAAAAATCAGGAAAAAGAGGACACAGATTTGTATAATATTTGCATATGCTAATTTAGATACATAGATCAAAATGTGGAAATAACTATTAAAGTAGGGCACACAACCACCCTAGCTGGTGCCCTAACAACTGGGGATTGATAGCCTATCAAGTGCCCATTAACTAGGCCAGGGGGATCCTATTGTTATTGAAACTCTTCAGGACAGCCCTCCCCCCTTCCTGAGGCCAAGGTGAGGCTTGTGTTTTGAGTTGAGTTTGAGGAAGGGCTGGGAACTGGAGGTATGCAGAGAGGCTGGCTCTCTGCACCATGGCTTTAGGGTACCTCCTGTAAGCCTGATGAAAAATGCAAGATCCGTTGGACTGCTGATGCGTTGAACCCCTCCATTTTAATATCAGGTTAGATTGTGTGTAAATAAATAAACCATATTTCATAAAGACACCATAGTCTCCGCTGACCTTCTTTCCAAGGAAAGCAAGCCCCTAGGTAAGCGCAGGGAACCCTGGAAATCTCTCACTGCTCAGAGATTGGGGTGGCATGCAACAATATTTATTTCTTAAAACATCTTAACACTTCTTAAACATTTTACATGAATGCATACAGCTGGCCTTAGCCAATAAGTCAGAATCGAACAAGTTACATTGCAATATATCTTAAGACTGTCATCCAGTTCTCATTCAGAAAATAAATGAACATTATCTCACCCTCAACATGTTAGCAGCAGTAGTTCTCTGTAATCATTTCCAAAGGACTGGCTCTCAGCAGCAGCAAGTACACTGGACAAGTCTGAAAGGCTGGTAGCATACTATCTAAAATAATCCTTTTACAGGAGTCTTCAAGGCTATACCCTATGCCACAACTCAGACTGTTATCTGACAGGTCACTTTATGAGGTCACAACTCATACTGAAGTGTGTCAGTTTAGTAACATTCCAGGTGTGTCAGAGACGGCTGTCCATCCCCATATCAGTTCTGGCTGTTCTTATCTGTTGTTAACTACCAATATGGCAGGCTGCCTGGAACTTTGGGTGCTGCAACATACATTTCCTGCATGTCCATATAAGACAGTTCCTCCCTGACAGTTCCTCTCACACAGTGTTTTAACACCAGACTTCATACTAATGATTATACAGAATACATAATAGTATTCTGTATACTATGTATATTTATGGATACATAACATAGTATTTATCTTGCTAATGAAGGCTGTTGGGGAGTAAAATACATAAGAAATGATGGAATATAATGGGAATAGCACATAAGGGAAATAAGCATTTTCTGTACCAGCTCCTTCATATTATATAATAAAGTTATATATATATAGCTATATGAAGCTATATGAACAGTGAAGTTAGCATGCCCAGCCTCCCTGGCAGAATCAACCTTCACAACCCAGAAGTTGAGTGAGAGGTATGAGACACTAAGGCCTTTCCATTGATTTATCTATGACCAACCACACCTTGGATCTCCTGCCAGAAATGTCTCCACCTGGCTAAGTAATTCCACCTGGCTGAACCTAAAGGAAAGGTGAGACTGTGTGACCAGACAGCCCACAAAATGACTAGTAGCCCATCTGATCATGCGTATCTATGTCAATCATTAATAGCACATATAGTTTGAAAGAAGGGGAGACTAATATTTCAGTTAGCAAAAACTATTCTGCCTCCTGTGATTATGACTTACAAAAGGCAATCAGACAGGTTGCCAATTACAAGCCTGATTTAAGATGGAGTTAAAAGTGCCTAACTTTGGCTGGATTGCACCCTATGCTTTTGCATGCAAACACTGCTTTCTGAGGAATATTGCTTTCAGAAATTAAACATGGTTGAATATTTCTTAACATGTGCAACAGGAATCACTTAGATATTTCTTTTCCGGTATCATGCTAGTTAAATTTGTTCAAGTAACTGGGCTGCTAAAATATCATGTTAACTGCTAATGTGTGTGAAGCTGGGGGTGAACAAATTGCAGGGAGAACTGGGAATGGCCTTGCACTCCCTTGAAAAATGCCAGCTGCAATTACCATATGTTTTATATAGTTAGGCACAGATTGTGCATCCCTCTGTGGTTTTCCTGAACACTTATCTTTAAGAGTCATTCAATAGGTTTTCCCCAGTAGGGTTATTCCATTAGCAATATGAATCAACCAGACTTAAGGGCTGCACACACTAACTTTTAATGCACAATAAGAGACAGTGATATACAAGCCCGGGCTTATTAAAGTCAGTGAGATACAAGACAGAGTTTATTAAATCTATTGGCGCATCTCTCACTTTGCTCATAATGGGGCCCTTATGCACCTCCAGATATCATTAAGGTAAGGAAATGCCATTGATGAAATATTCTTCTTGTTCTTGGCCATCTCTCTTTCCCCAGAGTCACTATTTTCTGCATTCTGTGGCTGTGAAGTTGACTTACGGATATAACTGGTAGACAACCAATGGAAATATTTTACTCTTAGATGCAGAACATATTAACAATTATTTATGCGTATGCGTGTGTTATGTGCCTTCAAGTCAATTACGACTTATGGCGACCCTATGAATCAGCATCTCCAGTAGCATCTGTTGTAAACAACCTTGTTCAGAGCTTGTAAGTTCAGGTCTGTGGCTTCCTTTATGGAATCAATCCTCCTCTTGTTTGGCCTTCCTCTTTTTCTACTCCCTTTTGTATTGCCAAGCATTATTGTCTTTTCTAGTGAATCACGTCTTCTCATTATGTGTCCAAAGTATGATAACCTCAGTTTCAACATTTCAGCTTCTAGTGATAGTTCTGGTTTAATTTGTTCTAACAACCAATTATTTGTATTTTTTCGTGGTCCATGGTATCCACAAAACTCTCTTCCAATCCCACATTTAAAATGAGTTGATTTTTCACTTATCCACTTTTTTCACTGTCCAACTTTCACATCCATACACAGAGATTGGGAATACCATGGTCTGAATGATCCAGACTTTAGTGTTCAGTGATACATTTTTGTATTTGAGGATCTTTTCTAGCTCTCTCATAGCTGCCCTTCCCAGTCCTAGCCTTCTTCTGATTTCTTGACTATTATATCCATTTTGGTTAATGACTGTGCCAAGGTATTGGTAATCCTTGAGAAGTTCAATGTCCTCATATATTCTTTGAAGTCATATAAATCTTCTGTTGTCGTTACTTTAGTCTTTCTGACATTCCGCTGTATTCCTGCTTTTTAACTTTCATCAGCATTCGTTTCAGATCATTACTGGTTTCTGCTAAGAGTATTGTAATGTGAGTAGGAACCCAAGTGAATTAGAAGTAATTGTACGGGGGAATCAGTTGGGGTGGGACCAGTAGGAAAATGAAAGTAGAGTTTTTTGGTTATGTAGCAACACACTGTGAAATAAAGTTTGTTCCTTCTAACCAGCATTTGTGGTTCATTTCAACACTTGCAAATATTACATGGTGTCAGAAGACTACCTAAAAACATAAGGCAGTGAAAAATGAACCAGTTGAAGCCTCCAGGAAAGTTGGTGTTTAAGGAAATGCAGCAGAGAACTGGAGAAGATGGAAGCAAGGGTTTGAATTGTACTGCATTGCAAGTGGAGCAGATAAGAAAGATGAGAGACTCTAGTCAGCATTATTTCTGCATGTGGCAGGTGAAGAAGCAAGAGAGGTATTTAATACTTTCCAGTTTGATGATGATGCAGATAAAAATAAAATTCAAGTTTTGATGAATAAATTTGAAGCACATTGTGTGCCCAGAAGAAATGTTACTTATGAAAGGCACAGGTTCTTCACTAGAATACAGAGTGAAGGAGAAAGTATAGACCAATATGTGACTGATTTGAAGATTTTGGCTCAGACCTGTGAATTTGGGGAGCTGTGTGATTCTCTTATTAAGGAGAGCATAGTGTGTGGCATTCAGAAAGACAGATTGAGAGCCAAGTTACTGCAAGAGAGTGATTTAATCCTTGAGTGTGCAGTGAATATATGCAGGGAGAAGAAGTGACTGCAAAACAGATGAAAGATTTTGGGGCAACAGAAAAACAAATGGATGCCTTACAGGGCAAAAGTACCTTTGAAAAGCCAAAAGTAAGCCAGCCTCAGAGCAAATGGAGCTTTGGCACTACTACCAGCCCCCAAGAAAATGAAATGCCACAGAGGCCTGTAGAAGCAGCAAAGGCCTGCTACAAGTGTGGTATCAGTCATCATGACATAAATGTTTGTCCTACATATGGGAAGGAATGGACTTGTTTGAATTTCAGAAAAAGGACTATCTACTTTTGGTTGATTATTATTCAAAATATGTGGAAATACGTTTGCTTGAAGACACTACAAGTAGATCAGGAATTTTACACTGCAAATCTATATTTGCAAGACATGGTATACCTGAAGAGGCTGTCAGTGATAATGGCCCTCAGTTTTGCTGTAGAGACTTTAAAATGTTTGCCAAAGATTGGGACTTTGTTCACACAACATCCAGTCCACTATTTCCTCAATCAAATGGAAGGGCAGAAAGAGCGATCCAAACAGTAAAGAGGATTCTTAAGAAATCTAGTCTGAATAACACAGATCCTTATCTTGGTTTATTGGATTACAGAAATACGTCTACAGTAGATACAGCCTCACCTGCACAACTTTTAATGGGGAGACGTTTAAGAACCAGGTTTCCTACCTCAGCACCGTTGTTACTACCTCAGCAGGTAAAAGGTGACATACAGACACATCTGAAGAGAAGACAAGAAAAACAGGAGCTTTACTTTGACAAAGGTTCCAAGCCTTTACCACCTTTGCAGGTTGGTGATTCTGTTAACGTTCGGCAAAATGGAGTGTGGAAACCAGCGAGAGTGACTGGACAAAACATGACTCCAAGATCATATTTGGTTCAGACTGATGTTTTAGCTGTCTACTGAAGGAACAGAAGAGATCTTCAAAGCACTCCAAGTTGTGAACCAAAAATGGATGAGACTACTGAAACTGCAACTGCACCTCCATCAGAAGTAGACCTACCAGAGTCTCAAGACAACAAAAGTGGAACAGTTGTAGCACAAAGTGCCAGTGATATACCAGAGAAGATTTTGGACTCTGAGTTACCTGTTACTACATCAAGAGGCAGTGTGATCAGAAAACCAATTTGATATAGACAGTAGTTTCTATCTTTTCTCTTAAAAATAAAAAAGGGAGATGTAATGTGAGTAGGAACTCAAGTGAATTAGAAGTAATTGTATGGGGGAATCAGTTGGGGGTGGGACCAGTAGGAAAACGGAAGTAGAGTTTTTTGGTTATGCAGCAACCCACTGTGAAGTAAAGTTTGTTCCTTCTAACCAGCATTTGTGGTTCATACCAACACTTGCAAATATTACAAGTATGGTGTCGTCTGCATATCTTAAATTATTGATATTTCTCCCTCCAATTTTCACATCTCCTTCATCTTGGTCCAATCCTGCTTTCCTTATGATATGTGCAGCATATAGATTAAACAAAAGGGTGATAAAATACACCACTGTCTCACACCCTGTCCAATGGGGAACCAATCGGTTTCTCCATATTCTGTCCTTACAGTAGCCTCTTCTCCAGAGTATAGGTTGCGCATCAGTGCAATCAGATGCTGTGGCACCCCCACTTCTTTTAAAGCATTCTATAGTTTTTTGTGATCTACACAATCAAAGGCTTTGCTGTAACCTATAAAACACAGGGTGATTTTCTTCTGAAATTCCTTGGTCCTTTCTATTATATGTTCGCGATATGATCTCTGGTGCCTCTTCCCTTTCTAAATCCAACTTGGACGTCTGGCATTTCTCGTTCTATATATGGTAAGAGCCTTTGTTGTTTGAGCATTTCTTTACTAGCATGGGATATTAAGGCGATAGTTCGATAATTACTGCATTCCCTGGGGTCCCCTTTGGAATTGGGATGTATATTGAACGCTTCCAGTCTGTGGCCTATTGTTTTATTTTTCATATATTTTGGCAAATATTTCTCAAAATTTGGACAGATTCCATTTCAGGAACTTGTAGCAACTCTATTAGTACACCATCTATTCCTGATGACTTGTTTCTTCCAAATATTTTAAGAGCAGCTTTCACCTCACTTATTAAAATTTCTGCTTTTTCTTCATATGGTTCCTCCGTGAATGCATCTCTTTTATATTCACTAACAGGCAAAAAACCTTGTGGCTTAAGAGTGTACCTATAGCCCACAGATATTTCTTTCAATCTTTATACAGCAGGGAAACTGGGCAGCTATAGTGAATGCACCAGGGAAGCATGAGACCTGGCCTCCTCTCTGAGATATTGGACTGCCCTACAAATTGGTCAAAATGCAAACACAATTTGGGTAGGTCTTTCACAGTCCAATCCACTTCCTGTGTAGCTTAGAAGAATTTGGTAACATATGCCTCTGAGCATATGGTGAGTGGTGGCAACACCTGCCATTTCCAAAGATGGAGAATTATATTTTTGTATGTTTGTTGGTGTTCTTCTTACTTTGCTTCTTTCCTGTGTTACTAATGTTTCTTCAGAGAATCTAATCTAGAAAATTTTATTTCCCTCATTATTCATCCTAGAAACCTGTGTAAAATTTATTTTCATTAATTTCAAATCCTTTCTATTGGTCAATGTCATATGATGGTGAAGACAGCTTTTTGTGTTTCAAATTGGAGGTTATGCTCTATTTCTATTTTGGGTGCATTAACAGTTGAATCTGAAACTGCAGTTTGATGTAAAACCAGACTGATTACAATATGTTGCTCCTTCAGGAATGACTTTAGCTGTTGGAAAATAACAAACCTAGCCTGCCCAAGATGCATGTTTTCAGGCCGCTATGTTTAAACCACTTCATTTAAGACAAGGTGGGCATGGTGAATTAAAAACATAGGGTAGGGCACACCTAGCATTTTGGTAGCATATATTTCACCTCCCACTGTTTTATCTTGTGCAAACTGAGGCACTCCTCATGTCTATTCTGCAGAATAGTGAGTGCTATTATTCCACAATTTTTGTAGTTTTTTTAGTGTAAAGTTTTCAAAGTGTTCCTGTACTTCACATATTCACAGAAATAGAAGCAAAAGAAAATGATTTCCTATAGGAAAGTTCACTAAAATTGCAAATTAAATCAGACATATTTAAAGTGACTATCTGAACTATATCAACTCTTATGTTGCCTCCTCCCTGCTAAAACAAGATCAGCACAGCACATGTCTTGTTTCTGTTATTTCAGCTGATTGCAGGTGTTGCCACTACTCACAATATGCTCCGAGCAGAGCTTGGAAAAGTTACTTTTTTGAACTACAACTCCCATCAGTCCCAGCAAGCATGGCCACTGGATTGGGCTGATGGGAGTTGTAATTCAAAAAAGTAACTTTTCCAAGCTCTGGCTCAGAGGTACATGTTACCAAATTCTTCCAAGCTACACAGGAAGTGGATTGGACTGTGAAAGAGCAACCCAAATGGTGTTTGAATTTTGACCAATTTGTAGGGCAGTCCAATATCTCAGAGAGGAGGTCAGGTCTCCTGCTCCCCTGGTGCATTCACTATAGCTGCCCAATTTCCTTTCTTTTTGAAGTTTGATAGAAAGATATGTCGGCTATAGGTAAGTTCTTAAACCACAAGGGTTTTTTGTGTATTAGTGAATTGACTTGTGGTCATTCTTCGCAGGAAGCCATGCATGTGACAAAGCCTCACGTCTAATTTCTCATGCAATGAGGTTGATGAGGAGGCAATCTTGATATCTTCACTCAGTTCTTCATAGGTGCAGGCGCTTGTTTTCTCATTCTTGACTTCAGAATTAGATCCCTTGCTAGAAGGCTGAAATCATCTTTATTTTTATCTACCAAATGTGGGCTATAGGTTTTTAAATTGCAAGGGTTTTTTTGCCTGTTAGTGAATTTCTCTGCTTTCTAATCTGGCAGGTAAGAAATGGGATCCTGTGCAAGATTGCTGAGAATGGATTGATCATTTGCATGCTTATTGAGGACAGTGGGATTTACTCCCGTGCAATCATGCTTAGGATAGATGAAACTGACCACAGGGGATGGGGAGGGAAAGAGGCGGAGGAGGGAGGGGAGGGAGGGAAGAGGGGAAGAGGGGGATGGGAGCAGGCAGAAGGAGACGGGAGGAGAAGGACAGGTTTGATCATTTGGATGTTTATTGAGTTCAGTGGAATTTACTCCTGTGCAATCATGCTTAAGATACGTAAAACTGACCATGGGGGGTAGAGAGGAAGGGCTGGAGTGGTCAGGGGAGGAAGAAGAAGGAAGACAGGAGGGGAGAAGGAAAGGAGAGGAAAGGGAAAGGAGTGGAAAGGCAGGTTTGATCATTTGCATGTTTATTGAGTTCAGTGGGATTTACTCCTATGAAATCATGGTTAGGAGAGATAAAACTGACGATGGGGGTGGAGGAGGGGGAGGGGAGAGGAGAGGGAAGGAGAAAGGGAGAAAGGGAGAGGGGAAGGGAGCAGAACGAGGAGAAGGAAGGAGAAGATTGGAGGGGGAGAGGCAAAGGGAGGGGGAGGGCAGGTTTGAAAATTTGCATGCTTATTGAGTTCAGAGGTATTGACTCCCATGCAAGATAGATAAAACTGAGCATGGGGAGGAGGAGGGGAAGGGGAGGAGGAGGAGGAGGGGAAGGGGAGGAGGAGGGGAAGGGTAGGAGGAGGGGAAGGGTAGGAGGAGGGGAAGGGGAGGGGAGGGGAAGGGGAGGGGAGGACAGGGAGGGAAGGAGGGAACAGGGAGGGAAGGAGGGGACAGGGGATTGGATGGGTGGGTACTGGGCAGAGGTGAAGCCCCTTTCCTTTCCAAAAGGAAAACATTTTGAACAGTATCATTGCTTTTCAGCATTTCCCCTACCTTTTTATTCTATAGCAGGCACATGTAGCCTCCCACCCAAATTTAAACCAAAGCTGTCCCTGGCCGCATTCACACCAGGCTTTTATTTTACTTTGGACAGTTATGACTTTTCTCAAAGAATCCTGGGAAGTGTAGTTAGTGAAGGGTGCTGAGAGTTGATAGGAGATGCCCTCTTCCCCTCATGGACCGTCAATCAGAGCAGCTGACTGTTAAACCAGTCTGGCCACTGGAGCTCTCTCAAGGAATAGGAGTTTCCTCTCAGCACCCTTCGTAAACTACACTTCCCATGATTTTCTCTGGGGGAAGCCATGACTGTCTCATGTGAAATCAAAGTCTGGTGTGGGTGTGGCCCCCGGATTAGCCAAGCCAAACAGCTGTGAGTCTGGCTTTTAGAACACTGACAGTTGGTTCTTACTGAGCACGCCCGACATTATCATTGAGTTGAAGCCAAACTTTCTTAAATTAATTAAAAATCCTCCAGGCATTTTTTTAAAAACTTTTAAACTGCAGAAGATGAAGATCAGAGTATGGGGCAAGGCCACTTTTAGGATTACAGGTGTTCTGTGAATATGGCTGATTTTTAATGAATTTCAACAGATTATGAGACCGTTAACAGTCCAAAAGAGGTCTGGTTCCCCCCCCTCTTTTTAGACTTTGAACTCTTGATTCTCTTTTACTGTTTTGTGAAAATTTACATTAAAAATACATAAAAATTTATATAAAATTTACATAAAAATTAATCAAGTGTTTCTGACTTCAGGACTATACGTTTTGTATGGTTTTGTTTTGAAATTATCTTATGGGAACCATCAGAATGGCATGGGGGTATTTTCAATTTAATGCAAAAAATCCACGCTGGCTATAGTATACAGCCACTCTCATGGCTGTATAATTATTCAGCGTATTGCTTCCATCTTCCTTTTCCTTTATCACAGTCAGTCAGTGTGTTCCCCTGTTGATTATTCAACATCCCTCCTCTTGGTTTAAATTTCTCTTTAATTTCTCTAATCTTTTGGAATAGAACTCTTGTTGTACCTTTTTTTTTGTCCTCTTCTATTTCTATACAATAACTATTGTAATAGTAGTCTTTGTCTTTATATACTAGTCGCTGTATTATTGCATTTAGGATTCTGACCATGTTTCTGTCTCCTTTTGTTTATGCTTTCCTTCTTTCTTTAACCATTTTAAGAGTTTTGTCAGTCATCCATTGAGGTCTCTCTCTCTTTTTAATTAGAGATATTGTTTTTTGCATTCTTCCCTGATAATGTCTCTGACTTCACTCCGTCATTCTTCTGGTTCTGTATCAGTTAGGTTTAAAGCCTCAAATGTGTTCCTTATTTAATGATTAAATTCTTCTGGGAGGTTATTTAAATTGTATTCTGGCATTATGATTGCTTTATTGTTCTACTTTAGCTTTACTCTGATTTTTGATACGACCAGTTCATAATCTGCACCGCAGTTGCTCCTGGTCTTTTCGCAGAAAGTATGGAACTTCTCCATCTTCTGCTACCAATTATATAATCAATTTGGTTCCTATATTGACCATTTGGTGATGTCCATGTGTACAGTCATTTTTTTGGTTGCTCGAAAAATGTGTTTGCAAGAAACAAATTATTGGCTTCACAGAATTCAATAAGTCTCTCTCTTGCTTCATTTCTATCTCCGAAGACCCATTTCCCCACAGTTCCTAGTTCTTCTCTGTTCCCTACTTTTGCATTCTAGTCCCCCATGATTATCACAGTATCCTGCTTTGGTGTGTGATCAGTTTCTTCCTGTACTTCTGCATAAAATCTCTCCCTGTTCTTCTGCATTTGCCGTTGCAGCATAGACTTGGGTGATGGTTGTTGATAGGTTTCCCGTTAAATCTCATTGATGTCACTCACTCACACCTTGCGTTGTAGCTCCTATTTACTTTTGCTACATCACTTCTCACTATTAGAGCAATCCCATTTCTTCTTAATTTATAATTTCCTGCATAAAATATTTTGTAGTTGATTGATTGAAGGTGTCCCATTCCTATCCATTTTAATTCACTCACACCAAGTACTGTAATACTTGGACTCGATGGCCTACAATGGGGTTGGACTCGATGGCCTACAAAGCCCCTTCCAACTCTATGATTCTATGATTCTATTATTCTAATACTGATACATTCCATTTCTTTCTTGACAATTTCTAACTTTCCCTGGCTCATGCTTCTCACATTCCATGTTCCTATTCTGTATGTCGTACAACTCCAGACTGTCCTTTCACATCTGTGAGCTGCAGCCTCTGGGCTTCCTTTCAGTTTGACCCAGCTGCATGATTAGTCGTACTTGTCCATTGTTCTTCCCCAGTAGCTCAGTGAGTACCTTCTGACCTGGGGGTCTCATCTTCCAGCACTATGTCATGTTGCATTTTGGTGTGGTGTAGTGGTTAAGGTGTTGGACTACGACATGGGAGACCAGGATTTGAATCCTCACACAGCCAAGAAGCTCACTGGGTGACCTTGGGCCAGTCACTGCGTCTCAGCCTCAGAGGCAGGCAATGGTAAACCCCCTCTGAATACCGCTTACCATGAAAACCCTATTCATAGGGTCACCATAAGTCAGAATCGATTTGAAAGCAGTCCATTGCATTGTTCATTCCTAGGGTTTTGATGGTAAAAGGTATTCAGAGGTGGTTTACCATTGCCTTCCTCTGAGTTTGGATGCATCTTAGTCTGGTGTCTCAGCTTTGACCATTCTGCCTTGGGTGCCCCTGCCAAGAGTCTAGCCTCTTGATCTAGACCCCTGACGGCATTGCTATCAGCTTCTTTGATACTCTCAAACCCCCTCACCATGTTAAGGTGTGCATCCTAGAAGGGGATTAACAATTATGGCATTCCTCTAAAACAACTTGCATTTTCCCACCTGGATATAATGGTGGTGTGCTGTGTGGGACATAGTATGGTTTTTGTGCAGTAAGCATATTTTAACAAATAAATAAATATTTCAGGATGAACATAGGAAGCTACATTATACTCCATCAGGCCGTTGGTCCATCTGGATCAGTAATGTCGATGCTGATTAGCAGTAGATTTCCAAGGTATCAGGCAGAAATTTTTCTCATCTCTACCTGGAGATGCCAGGGACTGAACGTAGGACTTTCTGCACACAAAACAACTACTCTCCCACTGAGCCACATCCTTTCCCCCAGTATACCAGGCTACTATTTCTTTAAGAGCTCAAAGAAATAACAAAGATCCACAGGCCAATCATTCTTGTACCACAGGAGGAGAAGGATTCCAGAGATAGGGGAAACACTTTTGCTGAATGTTTCCCTGTTGTGTAGATCTTAAATGACCTGTATCTTTGGAAATGTGTTGTCCTACAGTATAGAGTAGATACACTGCTAATGTTTTATTGCTGCAATCCTAAGCATGGGCAGAAAGTCTCATTTAACTTTATGGGATATACATCTGAGAAACATGTTTAGGGGATTGTGCTGTGGTTTCAGGATTCCTGACAAATCTTTGTAGTAAAGACTATGTAATTACTCAAAACTGTGGTATACTTTGGATAACATAATACATTTTTGATACCTGATTTTCAGCTATTGAAATTATACTCCAAACATGTTTCCTTAGAAATCTTACAGGAAAGAAAGCCCATATGACTGAATCACTTTCGCTGAAAATGAGGGTTGCCAATGTAGATCTCTTACTTTGCAACAGAAGACACATTCTCTTGTAGCCAGTATAATAGACTGCAGTGTGCACTTGGTTGTAGTGTATGTATGGTGCCAAATTTATCCAGTTCACAAATGTGCCCACTAGCCCCAGAAGATTGATGACCTCTGTTTCAGGTCAGCAAACAACTGGAGCTATCCTGCACAATCTGTAACCCACCCAAAATCCCAGAATGCAACACACCAGCAATAAATCAGAGGTACAATAAACCTCCAGTGTTTTGTACCTGCTTGGGATTGCTAAAGAGGACAGTTGTCAAGTTCCCTGACAGGCCACAATACACGACTTGTGAGCTTCAACTTATGCAGGCCTAGAGCAGAGGGATATACTGTTTGGTCACCTGAGTAGAATAGTATCCATGATCTTGCAATGCAAAAAGATGGGCAGCGCAATCCAACTTACAGGTAGCCTGCAGGAGGGGGGCAGAGGTGGAGGAGCCAGCAGAAAGCTCCATGGCATCCATTTTCTGCTCAGGAGCTGCTGGCCCAGCTGAATCGAGGCTCTGTTGGGACCCTCGTGCAGGAGCCAGACAGGAAGAGGCAGCTCAGCAAATACCCCTTCCAGGGGGTAAGTGCTCCCTATAGACCATCATTGTCATTATTTTACTCTGCTGGCCTTTTTGCTGATGGAATTCTCATGTGGACCAGGACCCGGGAGAGCACTTCAAGGGGGACTTGGATCTCATGTAGACCCCCCCACCTGCCACGCCCCCAGAACATCCCACTTTCGTGGCTTATGGCGGCTCTCCATCCGCTGGGCTGTCTGTCTCCAGTGGACTCCCAGTGGTGCCGGCAGGGTCCTGGCAGTGCCATAGCTCAGCTGAGATGGGGGGGTTTATGTTGGCAGAGCCCGGTGGAGCCCAGCAGCTCCAGAAGTCTTCCAGTTCAGCTGGGGGTCTGCCTCAGCCAACTCCCCCCAGTCTGGCACAAAATCAAGTTGGATTGCACCCACAAATGAAGTTCAGAAAGCAGAGAATGAAACCATTACAATAAAAATAATGGCTTGCTTCAACTGCCCTAGGATGCTCTTTTTTATATAAAAGTCAACACACATCATAGCATAAAGAGAAATTAATCTAACTATAGCATATGGGTGTGCCTTGGAGCAATGAACTATAGAACCAACAAGAAGAAAGAAGACTCTTGACTTCATCCCAAATGAGGTGCCGCATGGCATAGCACTGTCAGGTTACAGCAACATTGGCCACAACAATGATCTGTTCAATGTGCATGTGGGTGGGAAATTGCCTGAATGGGTACATTGTTGAGAAAAGAAAGGTGGAAGTTAAACAGGTGAAATCACCTCTGGCTGTGCAGAAGCAATTTAGAGTTGATATGATAAATACAAGTATAAAATCCATACTACACATATTTTTAAAATCTACATTGTAACTGAATGAGGCCAGTATTATTAAATAAATGAACCAGGGAGGCTATAAAAGGCATAATGATTATGACTGCTTTATTCTTGTCCAAATTATTGTTATTATTTTAAAGACTCTTGGTGAAATGAAGAAATTAGAAATGAGTACAAAACCTGGTAATTACATGAAAAACTATGGTCAGGGCTATACTAAGTAGATGTCACTGAAAGAAGGGGCTATCAGCACCTTCATCACTCTTTCTGGTAATGGGTATTAAAGCAAAACACAAGTCACAATAGGTCTCTTCAGATGATGTCCATGCAAAGGGCAACAAAGATACAAAGATACAAAGGGGCTGCAGGGATTCTGCCATAAGTCGTAGTTGACTCGGAGGCACATAACAACAACAAACTTACATGTCCATTTAAAATTCTTGAGAAAAAATAATCCTCCAATGTTGCTTGTAATTACCTATCACAATTTGGTATCTCTTCATCCATCATCTGAGGTGCAGATAGTGGACATCAGGAGAAGGGCCTTTTATGTCATGGTGCCAAGACTTTGGAACATTCTTCTGAAGCATGCACATGTAGTTCCATCTTGACTTGCTTTAGGCACATGGTAAAGACTGAATACTAGTTGATTTTGTGGTTATTTTCTATGGCCTGGATTGAAAGATGAGCTAATTTTAAGGAAGTTCATTGAAGAAAAGTCTCCTCCTTCCCCTCATAGCTCTGAGTACCCATTCCACATGTTCATGAAGATCCCCCATCTAAGGGATTTTTTAGGGGGTACAGGTGGGTGCAGAATGGAGTGGGGTTGGAAAACTTCCATGAATCTCCTTAAGGTAACCTCTTGTAGGATTTAAGATAGTGGTGGGGAATCTTTCAATTTCAGTTTCTCTCAGTTTCTCAGTTTGCTACTCTTACATTCTGTATCAGTTTGCAGTTGTTTTTAAAAAAGTCTACAGTACATGAAAATTCATCTACACATGTGCACATTTGTCTGATTATACACCTCTTGCATACAATTTAACACAGAGATTTTTGCAATCAATTTTCCATAATATAATGCATTTTTGTACACAATTTTCACTCATGTATAACATTTTGTATGAATTGGTGTGTGTGGATTGGAGAACTGCATTGCAAAATTCAGTGAGGTGCAAATTCTGAAGGACAACTGCTTTTCAGTTCACATATTGATTTGGGAATGGGAATCGTAGGTTCACTTTAAAATGTAAACCAAATTTCTTCCCTCTCTCTCATCTAATCCTATGTCTTCCATTTTTCTTTGTAAAATAATGTGCTCTTTTGTATTATATTGTGTGCTTTGCCTTTTATTTCATGTTGGCCACTTTGATCACTGAGGAAAAGCATTCTATAAATATTTTAAATAAACAAAATGAAACTCTGAAGTGTCATGTGTTGCTCCTAGTAACTCTTCCCCAATGTATTAGCTACTGAGTGATTCAATTACTGCTAAGCATTTCCATCTGAGTAAATTGTCTGGAAAACACAGGGAAAATGCTTGTTTATGCATGGAAGATGAAGTCCAAGAATCATTGTAAATAATCTCTGTTTTCCAACATTTTCCATGAATAGAAAAGAGGCAATTGTCCACATAAGCTGAGCAAAAAGCCCCAGGAAGCTTTTTACCAGGCTTAAATGGCCTAAAAATTGTCAATTACCACATGTAGGCTTTAAACACTTAAATTGTCATCCTGAGGCTTTGCATATTGATTCTTCATTGCTGTTAAATCCTTATTCGCCAAGCGAAAGAAATCATTCAAACCTCTCAAATGAAATTGTTTTGTCTTTTACATTACTATTATTCTGTCGGAGTCAGGAACCTAATCCCTTCAACACTTTACTGCCTCTTCATCTGAGAGCTCAAGTTTGTAGTAAAACCTGATTTGGGGGGGGGGGTTGATTTTAAATATAGGTGCAGTATTGTGCCACATACAAAGAACATACAAAAAAATGCATCTGTTTCAAAATATTCTTTTTGAATTTTTGGTCCCTAAATATCTAGGTCCCAGATACTTGTAGGACTGCAGTCATATCCACATAGGGTTGCCAGGCTCAGGACCTGAGACTGATCCTGTATCTTTAGGAGAAGAGAAAGTCAGCCAAGTGCAGGTGTTCTTGCAACACTATAATGAGAAAAACCACAAGGTGGAATTCTCCTTTCCCCCTGCACAACTTTTAAAGATACAGAAGACCTCTTGGTTGCCAGGCCCAGCCTCCAAAAGATTTCCGTATCTTTAAAAGTTGTGCAGGGGGAAGGGAGAATTCCACCTTGTGGTTTTTCCCGTTACAGTGTTGCAAGAACACCTGCACTTGGCTGACTTTCTCTTCTCCTAAATATACAGGATCAGTCTCAGGCCCTGAACCTGGCAACCCTATATCCACACCTTACATTTGAAGCACATTTAAATGACATGGCTTCCCCCAAAGAATCCTGGGAATGGTAGTTTGTTAAGGGTGCTAGGTATTGTAGCTCTGGAGAATAAACTACAGTTGCCAGGATTCTTCTGGGAAAGACCTGTCCTTTACATGTATGGTGTGCCTCACATTCTGTATGTCCATTTGTAGCAGGACCTTTATTTGCTCCCCTCACAACAAATCAGTTCCCACCCAGTTGGGGGAAGGGTCTTAGCTCAGAGGTGAAGGACATGCTTTGCATGCAGAAGATCCCAGTTTCAGTACCTGGTGTCTCCAGGTAGGGCTAGGGAGAACTTTGGAAACTCTGGCAAAGCTGTTGTCAGTCAGTATAGACCAACCAATGTGGTTCCTAGGGCCAATGGTAAGGGAGTTGTAGTCCAGCAACATCTGCAGGGAACCACACTGGTTACCCTTGTCATAGACAGTATTGAGCTAGCTCAGGTATGGTGAACCTTTGGCGCTCCAGATGTTGCTAAACTACAATTCCCATAATCCCTGGCCATTGGCCATGCTTGTTGGGCTGATGGGAGCTGAGGCCCATATCTGAGCTAGATGGATCAGGTTGGACTCGATATAAGGCATATTCTTATGTTCACCTGAATCCCATGAAATAGATTGGAAGGTAGACAGGTGTGTGTGTGTGTGTGTATATTGCACCACAGCTCTGATATAGGAACTGAAAGCCTGTAGATCCGTTTTTGGTGAGAAAAGGTAACTGAATCCATCCTGTCTGTTTTCCACCCCTAAACAGGTGTTCAGTGAGATTTCAGCTTTTTAAAAGGACTGTGCTGTTGGATTCAATTAGGAATCATGCATGCACTTCTAATTTGCACATGCAGTTCCTCATTTAGCTAGGGATACAGATGTCGAAGCCTGTGTCTATGCATGCTGAGTTCCTAAATGAGCTTCATCATCAGCCTAAAAACAAAAATATTAACTTCTAAAATACATAGAGGCATGATTTATGTTACCTGCAGTAAGTATTTGTCCAAGTGACCTTTCCTCACCATATCATATGAATCTGATGATAAAAAAACCCTGCACTTTCCCCCAACTGCTTAAAGCACATATATTCTTTGCTCTGGACTATTTGGCCTTCTGTCCATGGTGACAGCATTCACACTTGACAGCACCTCTGCAATTATTGGGTGACATTCTAATTTGTAGAAACTCCAGGTTCCTGCCTTATTTATGGTACTTGCAGAAGTAATTGGGCCAGTGTTAGCAAGTTCCAACTTGCTTTTTTATAATCAATGGCTGATGGTGAACCTTGGTGAGGAAGTAATGACCATATTTTAAAGTTTGCTGGGAAAGTTTCCCAGATCTTCAAAAGATATGGCCAATTCTTCCGCACCCTGTTTCTTCTGGCTAGCTTGTTTTTATCTTTTATCTTCAACTATAAAGATGGTAGAGATCATTAGGAAATAGATTTTAAAAAATGGAACTGCAAATATCATAATGCCATTATTCCAATGTATGGTGCAACCACACTTAAATTCTGTGTGCAGTTCCAGTCACTGCACTTCAAGAAAGATATCCTAGAGCTGTAAAAGTTTCAGAAAAGGGCAAATAAGATCATCAGGGGGCTGGACCAACTCCCCTATGAGCAGGGCCAGTGCTATCATTAGGCCAACTAGGCAGTCACCTATGGCGCACACCTCAGAGGGGCACAATACTGACCTTGGAGGGGCACAGTTTTATACAGATTAGTTTTTTTAAGCCTTGTAAAAATGCAACTGACAATTTATATTTTTTATTGTAAGATAAATACCACAACAGGGCTATGCAATATAATTAATTATAAAGTCTTATGAAAAGTTGAAGTTAGCAATTTTTGGGTGTGTGTGTGTAAGTAGTTAGCCTTGCCTAGAGTGCAAAATAGCCTGGCACCGGCATTGCCTATGAGGAAAGGATATATCAGTTGTGGCTTTTCAGGTTAGAAAAAAACAACGAATGAGTAAGAGGGGAACGTGATAGGGGTGTGTAACCGTAGGCATGGTATGAGGAAGGTGGATAGAGAGAAGCATTCCTCCTTCATGATAATAGAGCCAGGGATCATAAAGTGAAAGTGAATAGTGAGGTGTTTGGGGCAAACAAATTAGCACATAGTGAGTATATCAAATAACTACCAGAAGATGTGGTGATGGTCACTGTAATGAAAGTGCCACTTGCTCCCTTCTTTCTTCTGAGATAGAACATGTTGAGGAGGTGCATATCTGACTGCCACCACCATGTTAATAATCCTAAATTTGAACACATGAGATCCAACTCTCTGGGATTTTACTTATGGAGAAGGGGCAGACCTTTGACCAGAAATGTAGGTACTCCAAAGCAGAAATCACATGTGGACTGGAATTCTTGGACAGAGTCTAGCAACTCAGTCTGACCTCCCTAGAAAGTGTTCCCTGATGGCTCCTATATTCCCATGTGCCCTTTATTCCTTTGTTTCCTGCTAGAAGCCTTATATTTAAATATATTTCCAGCTTTAGATAGCATTACCAAGCACTAAGTTACTTTATGTGTTCTTGCCTGAATGTCAGACATTTTCTGCAGTCTAGCTGACGAGCTTGTGTGAAATATTTTAACTCTAACTCTGCCCTGAATTGCTTCTCTGTGATGTTTAGAACCCTTTACTTTGTTTCCAAGAACATTTATGTTTTACATTTTAATTTCCTTCTGCTACTTCATATAAGCACATTTACTTCTCAAGTGTTAAGGTCTGATCCTTTTAAATGCCTTTTATATGCTATTTTAATTTTTGCAAGTTTCACCCTCCACACACTCACAAAAAGAAGTGTATGTAACTTGGCATGCATCTCCCCATTCAATGTTTCAATGTCACTCAGATCTTTCGGTAACAAATAGCTTTTGAATCATTTTTATCTCCCCTCTTCATCATCCTTTGCCGGAAGTACTGTCAAGATCTGCCAACAGAAGAATGGAAGGACTGTTATCTAATAATGCTGAAGTTTGAAACTTTGGATATGAATACCCCAGTTCGGAATTGCCAAGCCCGTTCTAATTTGGCTGTCCCCCAGAGTTGAGGTCCCGTTCATAATGTGCTCACTCCTTGCAAGCCCTTTCCCTTGTTGCACCATTGTTGTTGAGAGGTCATAGTTGGGCCGAGCAGCAGACGGCATTGTGGGGATGTGCTGCTCACCTGACCTCCCTCTGGTTGAGTCACTGCAGCATAGCAGGACAGACACAGGAAAGGCTGCAGTGGTGGTGAGGTCAGTGTGATGCAAAAACAGTGGCAGGAGTGATGGATTGGCTCAGCCAGCACATTTGCACTATACTGACCTCACCACTGCTGTGGCCCTCCTCTCCATCCCAGTGTTCTGGAATGAGTCAGCTGGACTAGGTATGGGTGAGAAATTTGATTCAGTTCACATTTCAGGATGAATCTAAATTCACGCCTGCTGAAACAATATGAGAACCAAAACAGAGTAATCCTTCAAAATTCACACTTATTCAAATTTTACAATGCAGCTCATAAACCAATGTTTACAAAAATGCATATGTTAGAGGGAAGGGTGTAGAAACATGAATATATGAATGAAAATAACATAAAATGTGTTATATGATGTGAAATGTCTTACAAAAATGTGTACATTAGTAAAAACTGCTACAAAATATGTTTATTAGGAGACATTCAAACTAAAGTACTGGAGAATTTTCATGAGGATTTTTTTAAAAAAATCATAAATTGCTGCAGAAATGTGGAGAACTGAATTTAAGATTGGAATAACGAGAAACTGAGAGAACTGAAATTGACAGATCTTTCCATCCCTAAGCTGGACAGAGGTCAGGTGAGTGGTGCAGCTCCACAATGCTGTCCATTGCTAGTGGGGATTCTATTAGACTCTAGCTGACAGCCACGAGGAAGCATGGATAATATGGCTCCAATTATTCTTGCAGCACACTGAGCAGTATCTAGGGCAGGAGTGGGAAACCTGAAAGCCACATTCTTTTGTGGACAACCTTCCAGGGGCTGTATGTGTTGCCCTCATAGCAACAGCTACCATGGGGAACAGAATGTTGAGGAGGAAAGAAAAGGAGGGGGAAGGACAGTTGGAAAAGGTCAGTTGGAGAGGAAGGGGGTGGGGCTCTGTGAGAAGAAGACTGAAGAAGAAAAATTGAGGAAGGGAGATGGGAAGAGAGAGGTAATGTGGGACAGAATGGCTATGAGGAGCAGAGGCTCCAGCCACCTGCAACACATGTGTTAAGGAGGAGAGATATTCATCTGATTTACCTGGGCAACAGGCAGGGCCCTGAAAGAGGAAAAGGACTAAGCAGCAGCACTTAGTTCCTTTTATGAGGCCCAATATTTGTGAGGGGGTTGTTTAATAATAAAGTAATTGGGTTTCCCCCCCTAAAAGTCTGAAGTGCTTGCCTGGTTTCAGTATACACCTCCCAGATTCCCTGAGCCTTGTCACACATGCCCAGGTGGGTGTGGCCAGACACACACAACTCTCAATACTGTTTTCAGACAAGCAAGAGATGCTGTATTGTTACAGTTCAATGGCACATTCCAGCCAAGTAGAACCAGTAGACGAGGGCACAGAGCAAGGCCAATGAAGGATGTGGCCAGGAAAGAGTACCAAGGGCCAGGGAGAGAGACTTGGAGGGCTGTATTTGGCTCCTGGGGCTGAAGTTCCCCACTCCTGATCTAGGGCTATGAAAAACCATGGGAAGTATGTTTTTCAGGACTAAGGGAGGCTCACTACAAGCCTTTTCTTTTTACTTCCAGGTATATGAAAGTGAATGAGCCAGAGACACTAAAGGTGGCAGTGAAGGTGAGGAGGTCTATCGTACACCTAGGGAATGACTGAGAACATAACAGAACTGTAGCTCAGAATGGGGCCAAACTTCAAACAGTATATTTGGGTCCAATCAGAATCAGGTGAAATTTACTCACTTGATGTGGGTCCATTATAAACTGTGCCACACACACACTGCATCACAGTTAGCCTTGAAAACAGCCATCTAAACGACACCATAGTGGCTCTTAACAAACACCAATGTGAATCTTTTTTCAAATTTGATTTTCCAGATAGAATTCTGCATACCAATTATGTGCAAAAACAAATTTTATAATGCTAAAATGTCATACTATCTAAACAACGCACCATAGAGCAAAATGTCCCTCTTTGTAACACCGCCTGTCCAAAACCTTTAAAAAAACCATATTTTTCCTTCATACATGTATTAAACACATTTCCTATCATACTTCAAATAATTTCATGTAATATGGTAGAAAATTGGTCAGATTTTGTAAGCAATATTTTATTATTTCTAACATTGTCATTTGATCAAGTGGATGGTAGCCCACGAAAGCTTATGCCATAATTAATTTGTTTGCCTTTAATGTGCCACAATACTTTTTGTTGATTTTGCTGCAACAGACTACCATGGTCACCCCTCTGGATACTGCCATTTCTTTCTTTCACATATACTTATTAATCATGAAATGACTGCCTTTTAAGTGAATGGTGTTCCCTTACTGTCTGTTCTAACTTGTAACATTATTATTATTTGTGGTTACATCCAAAAATGAAAATTAAAAAATGCATGTGTAAAAACAGACTATAGAAACGTGAAATTAGGAAAGAGGCATGGGATATTCTTGCACTGCTCATTCATCATTTGAAGAACTGTTCCCTTCACAATCACACCGTTCTTGACACCAACATGTACATCGAAGTGCATTATCTATGCAAGAGTGTGTGCATATTTTCCTATGCACACAGGATCACTAGTTAATGTGCTGACATCAGGATGTGATGTCCAGAGAAGTTGACAGGCTAAGCTTGTCAATTGCTTTCCATTTTGGTCACATGGATTCTCTGGACCAGAAGATTGCGAGTAATGCAAGCCTCCAGATGTTGAACTGCAAAGTAGGTCGTTGGAATGCTGAAACAAGACTTCTGATATTGAAGGAATACAGTTCCTGCTTTCTGCAGGAACATATTTGCATCTACTCCTCCCTCCATCAAAAGGAGGCTGGTCAGAAGGGAGGAGGCTGGTCACATGGCCTGGGGGTAATCAGGAGGGGGCAGGGAGCATGGCTTATAAGCTCTCCATCATTGCATTTCTGCTGCACCCAGCCTCCCACCCTAGGCATTGCTAGTTCCTGCTTAGGGGCTGAATAGGATTTTTTTTTGTGGGATTCATGATGAGAATCCCTCCCATTTTTGTCTACTCCATACTGCAGGGTTTAATTCAATTGGCTATTGGAGTGGTGTGGTTGCCTTCCCTGTTGGCATGGAATATGGGCAGGAATATGGAATATGAGGTTAGGGGCACCCTTTGGGGATCTCTGGGTGCATTCCTGTGAACGCTGGTACAGTGGGGCCTGTATGTGTAGGGTAGGTGCCTAGCAAGAAGGGAGGTATTTCCTCCCCATCCTTGGCTGGGGATCCACAGCTGGTGACATGCCCAGGGTACTGGGGGAATGCTTCCCCACCAAATGTAGTTATAACCTCATCTGCCTGAATGGTTTTAATTTGGTTAATTTTGTTGATTTTGTCTGCAGGTTCTCCAAAATTCTTGTTATATTTTAATAAATATAACACTTTCCCAGTCTTTGTGTCTCAAGACTTCTTTGGGGTGTGTGGTGGAAATGGTTGTACCATGGTCTAGTTCTCTGGAAATATGATTTGTCCTGTATACACTAACATTTCCTATGCTACTAGGAGGATGATACATTAATGTTTCAAAATGCTGAGATCAACCAAATCCAGGCATTCTGCTGATTGCTAAAGCAAAATTGATAGTTCAAAATGACACTCATATTTTCAACACAATTTTGTTCCACCAGTCTTTAAAAGCAGATATTGTATCAAACTGTAAAAGAAACAAAAGAGGGGAAGCCAATCAGCCATGCCAGCAGGAGAATAATAACGTAACACATAGATGGGAAGATAGTGACAATGGCTTATAGCTCTTAACTCAGTCCATAATTCTGCTAGGCCTGGAACACGTAGGGGCCCAAACAGTGCAAAAACACCACCATCAAAATCCATTGTTTTGATAATAATTATGCAGCCACGAGAGTGGCTGTATACGATAGCCAGCGTGGATTTTTCACATTCCACAATGTTAAATTGAAAATACCCACATGCCATTCTGCTGCTTCCCATAGGCTCATTTCAAAACAAAACCTTACAAAACTTACAGTCCTGAATGCAGAAACGCTTGCTTAACAATGCTCTAAATTTTCATGGTGATACACAAAACAGTCAGAGAGAACAGAGAGTCCAAATTGTAAAAAGAAAGAAAAAAAAAACCCAGAGCCCTTTTGGACTTTTTTCTGACAGAGTTCTCATAATCTGGTGAAATTCATTGAAAATCAGCCATGTTCACAGAGTACCTGTAATCCTAATACTGACCTTGCCCCATACTCTGACCTTAATCTTATGCAGTTTAAAGCTTAAAAAAAATGCCTGGCTGATTTTTAATTAATTTAAGAAATTTTGGCTGGAACCCTTTGATAATGTCAGGCATGCTCAGTAAGAACCAACTGTCAGTGTTCTAAAAGCCAGACTCACAGCTGTTTGGCTTGGCTAATCAGGGGGCCACACCCACACCAGACTTTGATTTCACTTGAGACAGTCATGGCTTCCCTCAGAGAATCCTGGGAAGTGTAGTTTGTGAAGGATGCTGAGAGGAGACTCCTGTTCCATTGAGAGAGCTCCAGTGGCCAGACTGGTTTAACATTCAGCTGCTCTGATTGAAGGTCTGTTAGGGAAACGGGATGTCTCCTAGCAACTCTCAGCACCCTAACTACACTTCCCAGGATTCTTTGAGAGAAGCCATGACTGTCCAAAGTGAAATAAAGGCCTGGTGTGAATGTGGCCAGGGACAGTTTTGGTTTAAATTTGGGTGGGAGGCTACATGTGCCTGCTGTAGAATAAAAAGGTGGGGGGAAAGCTGAAAAGCAATGATACTGTTCAAGGTTTCCTTTTGGAAAGGAAAGGGGGTTCCCCTCTGCCCAGTGCCAACCCACCCAATCTATGCCCCTCCCCCCTCCTCCCCCCTCCTCCCCCTTTCTCCCCCCTCCTCCCCCCTCCCCGGGTCAGTGATGGACTACGACCTAGGAGACCAGGGTTCAAATCCCCACACAGCCATGAAGCTCACTGAGTGTCCTTGGGCTAGTCACTGCCTCTCAGCCTCAGAGGAAGGCAACGGTAAACTGCCTCTGAATACCATTTACCATGAAAACCCTATTCAAAGGGTTGCCATAAGTGCGGTCGACTTGAAGGCAGTCCATTTCCATTTTCAAACATGATTGCACAGAAATAAATCCCATTGAACTCAAAAAGTATGCAAATGATCAAACCCACCCTCCCTTCTCCTCCCTCCTATCCCCTCCCTCTTGCCCCCTCCCTCCCCTTCCTTTGCCCCTCCCTCCCCATCCCCTTCCAATCCCCTCCCCCTTCCTCCTCCTCCCCATGAACAGTTTTACCTGTCTTAAGCATAATTGCACGGAAGTCAATACCATTGAACACTATAAACATTCAAATGATCAAACCTGCCCTCCCTGCCCCCATCCTTTGGCCCCTCCAGTATGCTCCTCCCCTCCCCCTCCCCCTCCCCCTTGATCAGTTTTTCCTATCCTAATCATGATTGCATAGGAGTAAATCCCATTGAACTCAATAAGCATGCAAATGATCAGTCCTGCTTTTTCTCTCTCCTTTTATTTATTTTATTTATTAAATTTATTAGTCGCCCATCTGGCTGGTTGTCCAGCCACTCTCCTCTCTCTTCCTCCTCCCTCCCCCTTCCTTCTTCCTCCTCCCCTGCCCACTCCAGCCCTCCCTCCCCCCATCAGTTTTACCTAACCTAAGCATGATAGCACAGGAGTAAATCACACTAACTGAATAAACATGCAAATGATCAAACATGTCCTTCTCCCCTCCCCCTCCAGCCTGCTCCCATCCCAGTCCTCCCCTCTGCCTTTCCTCCCCCCTCCTCCTCTTCCTCCCCCCCTACCCATTCTCTGTGGTCAGTGTCACCTATCCTAACCATGATTCCAGGTGAGTAAATCCCACTGAACTCAATAAGCATGCAAATGATCAGAGCTGATTTTCCCTCCTTCCCCTCTCGCTCCCCTCCTCCTCCCTCCCTCTTCCTTCTTCTTCCTCCCCTCCTCACTCCAGCCCTCCCTCCGCCCTAGTCAGTTTTACCTACCCTTAGCATGATTACATGGGAGTAAATCACACTAACTCAATAAACATGCAAATAATCAAACCTGTCCTTCTCCCCTCCCCCTACTGCCTGCTCCCATCCCAATCCTCCCCTCTGCCTTTCAGCAGTTGAAGTCATTGATGAAGTAGCAACATTTTGTAATCAGTCTGATTTTACATCAAACTGCAGTTTCAGATTCAACTGTTAATGCACCCAAAATAGAAATAGAACATAACCTCCAATTTGAAACACAAAAGGCTGTCTTCACCATCACATGACATTGACCAATAAAAAGGATTTGAAGTTAATAAAAATAATTTTTACAAAGATTTCTAGGATGAAAAATGAGGGAAATATAATGTTCTAGTTTAGATTCTCTGTAGAAACAGTAATAACCCCAGAAAGAAGCAAAGTAAGAAGAACACCAACAAACATATAAAAATATAATGCTACATCTTTGGAGATGGCAGGTGTTACCACCACTCACCATATGCTCAGAGGCACATGTTACCAAATTATTCCAAGCTACACAGGAAGTGGATTGGACTGTGAAAGACCAATCCAAATGGTGTTTGCATTTTGACCAATTTGTAGGGCAGTCCAATATCTCAGAGAGGAGGTCAGGTCTCCTGCTCCCCTGGTGCATTCACTACAGCTGCCCAATTTCCCTGCTTTTTGAAGTTTGCTAGAAAGATCTGTGGGGTATAGGTTAGTTCTTAAACCACAAGGTTTTTGTATATTAGTGAATTGACTTGTGGTCATTCTTCACAGAAAGCCATGCATGTGACAAAGCCTCACATCTAATTTGTCATGCAATGAGTTTTATAAGGAGGTAATCTTGATATCTTCACTAAGTTCTTCTTAGGTGCAGACACTTGTTTTCTCATTCTTGACTTCAGAATTAGATCCCTTGCTAGAAGGCTGAAAGCATCTTTATTTTTATCAACCAAATGGAATTTGTACCCATCATGTTATGTCACATATACATGAAATGACCCTAATGCACATATGAATAGGATGGTTGTTTTATATGTTGATTGTTGGGGAAGAGAAGAATGAAAGAGTGACATCTTGCTGTATGGTGCATTGTTGGGGTAGTATCACATTTTTTCATATATTTGTTCTTTTAACAACATTGATTACTTAAAGAACAAATATACCAAAAAAGTCATACTACCTCAACAATGCAGTATAGAGCAAGATGTCACTCTTTAATTTATTTTGTTCTTTTAACAACATTGATCCCCCTCTAGGATGCACACCTTAACGTGGTGAAGGGGTTTTAGAGTGTGGAAGAAACTGAAAGCAATGCCGTCTGAGACACCAGACTAAGATGCATCCAAACTCAAGGGAAGGTAATGGTAACCACCCCTGAATACCTCTTACCACGAAAACGCTATGAACAGAGTATCCAAAATGCAACACAAGATAGTGCTGGAAGATGAGACCCTCAGGTGACTTCCGGGAAGGGTGACTTAGCCTGTGCCTGCTTTTGAGACGGGCTCCTGCCTCAAAAGAAGCTTATTCAGATATATCAGTCAGTTTTTTCTTTTTTTTTTGACTGATTAAACTTCTCCCGGGTAGGGAGAAACGAAGAGATTAACCTCAAAGCCTATTTTTGTTGGGACGACCAGATCTCATTAATTTATGGGACGAGGTCCAGCCGACGAAGGTGGGACGGATTTTCAACAGCAAGCTCTATCTGATAAAGCGAACGTTCACCTTATCTTCTAAGAGAGAACGCACTAACAGGCAAGCACCCTTCTTTCTATATTTTTCTTTTACTTGACTTAAATTGTTGCTGTTTAAAAGAGATTTGCCAGATTGATCGGTTTTTGACATCTCACTGGGGAGCCATAACTTCTCTCTGCTACGCACTAATTAATAGCTTATCTCTGTTTTTGTTGCAAAAAGCTGTCCTGGATTTGCATTCTAAAGATATACACAGAAGAGGGATTTCTATTCCAGATTTTTATTTTGAAGAATATTATATTGTCTGAGACTACTCTCTTTTTGGTCTATTTTATTTTGACGAATCTGTTTTCTGACGACTGCCATTAATTGTTTCGATCCTGGGAATTGCATTTTGTTTACTTAACTATGGAGAGATAAGGCTGTCTGCTCTGTTTATACTGTGATGTCACCAAGTTTGGAGTATTAACCCAATTGTTGCTGAAATAAGAAGTGGTTTTCCTATATTTTTCTTTTAAAATGGCAATTAAGAAAGTGGCTGAGAATCTGGAAATAACTATGTTTCAGAAAATAATGGATGAGATTGAGATAACGAAACAAAACCTGCGACAGGGTTGTAAGGAGTTGAAAATTGAATTGAGTAAAATGACGCAGGAGATTAAAGATATAGGGGTCCCTGTGAGAGAGGTGACCCTGGAAGGGGTCCCTGTGAGAGAGGAGACCCCGGAGATTGGAACAAACGTGGAACAGGAAAAAGATTTGGAGTCTATGGACTTTAGAAATAAAATCTATTGTTTGGAGACACAGGAGATTAAAGACATAGGGGTCCTTGTGAGAGAGGAGACCCTGGAGACTGGAACAGGGGTCCCTGTGAGAGAGGAGACCCTGGAGACTGGAACAGGGGTCCCTGTGAGAGAGGAGACCCCGGAGATTGGAACAAACGTGGAACAGGAAAAAGATTTGGAGTCTATGGACTTTAGAAATAAAATCTATTGTTTGGAATTCAATGTTATCTCTGAAGAAATTAATGAAGATTCTAGAGATAAAGTTATCAATGGCATGGATAATCTTCTGGACTGGAATGACGTGATGGAGCCCAATATAGAGAAAATCTATGGAATTAACTGCAGCCATGTGACAATGGAAAAACTTTCAAGAGATGACCCAGTGTATTTTGAAAAAAAGAACAGAGATATGATTTTACAGCAGTATTTCAGCAACCTATTCAGAATGGATGGCAAGAAAATATTTGGGATAGAGGTAATTCCCATCAGACTCTTACTATATGACTATGGCTTTGACAGCAAGATTATTATGGAATACTGATAATGGAAGATTGGATACTGAAATTACTGGACTTAACAAGACTACTGAAGATGGAAGATGGAAAATGGAACTAATAGGGATAATAGAACAATGGCTACTGAAATTACTGAACCTAACAGATTCTGATGTGATGGATTAATTGAAATGTTTATTTTGACTATGGTTATGACAATAAGATTATCATAATTAGTAATGAGATGGATTAATCGATATGCTTATCTGGAAAAAAAAATTGATAGATATATTTCTTAAAGAATTGAAACCTCTCTTTGACTTTTTGTGGAAAGAATAAAGTAATGTTTATGAGATTTGATGATTAAGTAAGATAACTATTGGAGGAAAGTGATTTTATAATATGACTTAAGAGACAGGATTGTTATATATTATAGATTTATAACTGATCTGATCTTTGACAAATGGGAAGTCAATATTTTACTCTTTATTTTTTATTTTTATTTTTATTTTTATTTTTTTTTTTGTTTAACTATTTTTGATTTTGTTTTTTGTCTTTGAATGTTTTATGATTTCGTCTTGTATGTTTTATGAAAATTTGAATAAAAATTATTGAAAAAAAAAAAAAAGAAGATGAGACCCTCAGGTCAGAAGGCACTCATTGAGCTACTGGAGAAGAACAAAGGACTTGGCGTGAATGAATTAAAATGAACAGGAATGGGACATTTTCAATCAGGCAACAACAAAATATTTTATGCAGGAAATGAGAAATGAAGAAGAAATGGGGTGACTTTAATAGTGGGAAGTGATGTGGCAAAAGCAATTAGGAGCTACAACGCAAGGTCTGAGTGAGTGATATCAATGAGATTAAATTGGAATCCTATTAACATAACCAGCATCCAAGTCTATGCTCCAACAGCAAACACAGAAGAGGAATTGGAGAGATTTTACGCAGAAGTATAGGAAGAAATAGATCACACACCAAAACAAGATGAGCTGATAATCATGGAGAACTGGAATGCAAAAGTAGGGATCAGAGAAGAACTAGGAATTGTGGAGAAATGGGAGGAGAAAGCCGGATAAAGACTTATTGAATTCTGTGAAGCAAATAATTTGTTTCTTGCAAACACATTTTTTGAGCAACTGAAAAGACGACTGTACATGTGGACATCACCCAATGGTCAATATAGGAATCAAATTTATTATATAATTGATAGCAGACAATGGAGAAGTGCCATACTTTCTGTGAAAACAAGACCAGGAGCAGACTATGGTACAGATCATGAACTGGTTGTATCAAAAATCAGAGTAAAGCTAAATAAGAACAACAAAGTAATCATAATGGCAAAATACAATTTAAATAACATCCCAGAAGAATATAAAGATCAAATAAGGAACAGGTTTGAGGCTTTAACTTAGTTGACAGAGAACCAGAAGAACTATGGAGTGAAGTCAGAGACATTATGAGGGAAGAATGCAAAAAAGACAATACCTCTAGTTAAAAAGAGAGAAAGACCTCAATGGATGACTGACAAAACTCTAAAAATGGTTAAGGAAAGAAGGAAAGCAAAAGCAAAAGAAGACAGAAACACGGTCAGAACCCTAAATGCAACAATACAACAACTAATAGGTAGGGACAAAGAGAACTATTACAATAGTTATTGTATAGAAATAGAAGAGGACAACAAAAAAGGAAGAACAAGATTAGAGAAATTAAAGGGAAATTTAAACCAAGAGTACAGGGAAACACACTGACTGACTGACCAAGATGAAATAAAAGGAAGATGGAAGCAATACACTGAACAACTCTATAAAAGAGATGCCAGGATGACAGATTCATTCATGGAGGAACTATATATGAAGAACCCAAAAGTTTAGAATGTGAGGTGAAAGCTGCTCTTAAAATACTTGGGGGGGAAATATCACCAGGAACAGATGACATACCAATAGAGTTGCTACAAGCTACTGAGACTGAGTCCGTCCAAAGTTTAACAAAAATTGTCAACAAATATGGAAAACTAAACAATGGCCCACAGACTGGAAGTGTTCAATATACATCCCAATTCCAAAGAATCCCTAGATGGGGTTACACTCCCCCTAAAGGAGCAGGTACGTAGTTTGGGGGTCTTATTAGATCCGCTCCTGTCACTTGAGGTTCAGGTAGCCTCGGTGGCACGGAATGCATTCTACCAGCTTTGGCTGGTAGCCCAACTACGACCCTATCTGAACAGGGAGAATCTCGCCTCAGTTATCCATGCTATGGTAACCTCTAGATTGGACTACTGTAATGCACTCTACGTGGGGCTACCTGTGAAGACGGTTCGGAAACTTCAGCTAGTGCAAAATGCTGCGGCCAGAGTTCTCACTGGGACAAAGAAATTTGACCATATAACACCTGTCCTGGCGCAGCTGCACTGGCTACCGATATGTTTCCGGGCCAGATTCAAAGTGTTGGTTCTTACCTATAAAGCCCTAAACGGCATCGGACCACAATACCTGGTGGAACGCCTCTCTCGCTATGTACCTACCCGTTCACTACGCTCGATGTCGAAGGCCCTTCTCCGGGTCCCAACTCATAAAGAGGCCCGGAGATCAACAACTAGATCTAGGGCCTTCTCGGTGGTGGCCCCCGAACTATGGAATGCCCTCCCAGACGAGATACGCCTGGCGCCTTCTCTGTTATCTTTTCGGCGCCAGGTAAAAACCTACCTTTTCACCCAGGCATTTTAAACATTTTAAATTTAATATTTTAAACCTAATATGGATCTTAATTTATAAACTCAATGGCAATTCTATTTCAGATTTTTATCATGTTTAATGTTTTTATAATTGTACTATATTTTTCACACTTGCTCATATTTTAATTGTGATTTTATTTGTTGTACACCGCCCTGAGAGCTTTCTGCTATAGGGTGGTCTAGAAATGTAATTAAATAAATAAATAAAATAAATAAAGAAAGAAAGGGAATCCCAGGGAATGCAGTAATTATTAAACTAATGCCTTAATATCCCATGCAAGTAAAGTAATGCTCAAGATTCTACAACAAAGGCTCTTACCATATATGGAACGAGAAATGCCAGACATCCAAGCTGGATTTAGAAAGGGAAGAGGCACCAGAGATCATATCGCAAACATACATTGGATAATGGAATGGAGTAAGGAATTTCAGAAGAAAATTGCCCTGTGCTTTATAGATTACAGCAAAGACTTTGACTGTGTAGATCATGAAAAACTATGGAATGCTTTAAGAGGAATGGGGGTGCCACAGCATCTGCTTGTCCTGCTGCACAACCTATACTGTGGAGAAGAGGCTACTGTAACGACAGAATATGAAGAAACCAATTGGTTTCCCATTGGAAAGGGTGTGAGACGGGGCTGTATTTAGCAGCCTATTTGTTTAATCTATATGCAGTACACATCATATGGAAAGTGGGATTGTACCAAGATGAAGGAGGTGTGAAAATTGGACGGAGAAATATCAATAATTTATGAAATGCAGATGATTCCATACTACTACCAGAAACCAGGAATGATTTGAAATGAATGCTGATGAAAGTTAAAGAAGAAAGCACAAAAGCAGGACTAGAGCTGAATATCAAAAAGTCTAAAGTAATGACAACAGAAGATTTATGTAACTTTACAGTTGACAATGAGGACATTGAACTTGTCACGGATTATCAATACCTCGGCACCGTCATTAACCAAAATGGAGACAATAGCCAAGAAATCAGAAGAAGGCTAGGACTGGGGAGAACTAGAAAAGGTCCTCAAATGCAAAGATGTATCACTGAACACTAAAGTCAGGATCATTCAGACCATGGTATTCCCGATCTCTATGTATGGATGTGAAAGCTGGACAGGGAAAAAAGTGGATAAGAGAAAAATCAACTCATTTGAAATGTGGTGTTAGAGGAGAGCTGTGAAAAAGACAAATAATTGGGTGTTAGAACAAATTAAACCAGAACTATCACTAGAAGCTAAAATGATGAAACTGAGGTTATCATACTTTGGACACATCATGAGAAGACATGATTCACTGGAAAAGACAACAATGCTGGGAAAAAGAGGAAGGCCAAACAAGAGATGTATTGATTCCATAAAGGAAGCCACAGACCTGAATTTACAAGATCTGAACAGGGTGGTTCATGACAGATGGTCTTGGAGGTCACTGATTCATAGGGTTGCCATAAGTTGTAATTGACTTGAAGGCACATAACAACAACAGAGCAACATTGATTCACTAATAGGCAAAAAAACACACACCATTTGGTTAAGAATATACCTATAACCATCCGATATTTCTGTCAAACTCTAATAAACAGGGGACCTGGGCTGCTATAGGGAATCACCAGGAAAATGGGAGACCTGACCACTTCTCTGAGATGTTGTACTGCCCTACAAATTTGTAAAAATGCAAATATAATTTGTGTTGGTCTTTTACAGTCCAATTCACATCTTGTATTGCTTGGAAGCATTTGGTAACATGTGCCTCTGAGCAAATTCTTGCAAGCTACACAGAAGTGGATTGGACTGTGAAAGATCAACCCAAACTATATTTGCAATTTTTCAAATGTGTAGGCCAGCATAATATCTCACATAGGAGTTCTGGTCTCCCACTCCCTTCATGCATTCACTATAGCCATTTAATCCCCCTGCTTTTTAAACTTCGATGGAAATATCTGCAGCTATAGGGACATTCTTAAACTGCCTATTAGTGAATTTGCCTGCTTTTTATAAGAGGTAGGAAATGGAGTTACTTTGCAAGTTTGCTGAGAATCGTTTGATCATTTGCATGCTTATTGAATTCAATGGGATTTATTCCTGTGCAATCATGCTTAGGATTGCAGCTTTAGATTTCACCAAAAATATTTTAACATAGTATGCAAATCTGTGCCTCTTTCTTGCTGGCCTTTTCTCTTATAATGTAGAAACTGCTGTATTTGCAATACAAGGAATCATGAAGCAATGCCATTATTCTGAGATTAGAGGGTGTTTCTTTAACATGCTGCAGCAACTTTTACTTCTGTGTGCAGTCGTTCATACCTTAGGATCTCTTTGGTCAAAATCCTAACTCATTGTTCATGGTTTGAATAATACAGTCTTGCTTTGATAATCTACATTCTTAGACAGTTAAAATTATCCAGTCAACTAAACAAAGCAAGGAGAAAGTATTCCCAGTCTCCTAGGTAACAATGCCTCCAGACTTAGACCTATTGAATTTGGTGGAGCTTTCTCTAAGGTAAGTGGGCTTAGAATTGCAGCCTATGTATTGGTTATAATTCTGGCATATGTGCAGGATTTATAGGCATATCCTCTCTATATGTTCATCCTGCTTCCTAGCACACTAAACAGGCCTTACAGCAGTTTCTAGAGCCACTGCACATGACATGAGGCAGTCATAGCTGGCTGCCTACATGCATGTGCTGTGATAGAAAAAACTCCTAATATGCAGTGGGCAGGTGCATGAGGGAGTCACAGCCAATTGTAGCTCCCTGGTGCATGCCCACAATGTTACTAAGAATCTGGAGAAGTTCTGCTTCATATAGGACAGCCTTCCCAACGTTTGGGTCCCCAGATGTTGCTGGACTATAATTCCCATCATTCCTGACCATTGGCCATGCTGGCTGGGGTTGATGGGAGTTGTAGTCCAACAACATCTGAGGACCCAAAGGTTGCGAAAGGCTGAACTAGATCTGAATCTGGAAGTGGTAACCTTTTGATCTGATGCAGGTTTGGTCAGACAAAATGGATCAATTAACGTTCCATGTGGCTATGTCATTGCATGCTAAACAGTGATGAAGACATTTTTTAATCTACATCACAGTGTACTTCAAGAAAGACAGAGACAAAAGAGCAGGCTTTGCCTCAAAATCCATTATAACTTTGAAAAGTACAAGGTATTGGAAGTTGAGCACATTCAGCACTTCCCATGAAAGCAGAATTGTATAGGATGGTTCTCAAGTTGTTCTGAAAACAATAAACACAGAAGCATATTGTGTTGTTGACTAGTTGGCCAATATGGACCATGGAAAGATCCATGCTGGTTTCCCCAAAAGAGAATGAATCTGTCCACATAAAAAACCCATATCATGCTGTTCTTCTACTTTTAGCAATCTTTGATAATGATTTGCTCTATTCCCGTACTTAATAATCAACAAATACGGTTTCTCTTCTCTCAGTTCACTAATATCTCGAATATAATGAGAGCTAGACAAACAATGTCCTTCCTTTCCCCCCCTTCAAATTGCACATTTTACTTGCTGCATTTCCTCTCTCATATAGTAGCTTCTTCCAAATGAACACTGTTCCCAGAGTACACAAGTTATATTTGCTGGCTCTCTTTAAATAGATATGCCACAGTAAAATGGTCCAGAACAGCAGTAGTGCCAATGAACTTGCCAGAGGGAGTGAAATTCAGACAGCCAGAATAAAAATTGATACAATCTTTGACAAACAACAACATAAAAAGCAGATTACAGAATCTACCTGTGAAATGTTACACATGTCTGCAGGCAAAATACAGCTGTCCACCTTATCTTCCTGAACCAGTTTGCCAGCCTTTTTTGGGAGAATAATCATTCAAAACAGAAGAGGGAAATTAGAGTAATCAGCTGTTTGTTTGTTACCATCAGTTCAGGCAAATCAATCCACAAAAGCCTGGCCCATTTCATTGGCATATAAGGTAAAACCCTAAAGAAGACAGGTAATTTAACAACAAATTCCACTCCAAACAGAACCCAAGTCAAACCCATCCCCCAAGGTTTTCATTGGAGTGGAACCATTTCTCAGATTGAAGCCAAGAGCTACACACTATTTGCAGTTTCTGAGTTGTATCTAGACAGGGCCGGCTCCCGGAATGCCGGGGCCCTTGGGCATCAGCCTGCCCCAGGCCCCTCTGCTCCCCTTCTGCGATCCGCAGCATGAGCCATGCCACGGATCGCAAGACAAGAGCTTCCGAGCCACCCGCCATCCCCCCGCTTCACCTACCTTTCTCTGTTGTTCGCGCAGGGTTGCTATCAATAAAGATGGTGGCCGAGGTTTCTGTAAGGGACTGAAGCCTCTGCCGCCATCTTGGTTGATGGCATGCAGCCACGCGCATTGCTGCCATCAACCAAGTTGGCAGCAGAGGCTTCAGTCCCTTATGGAAACCTTGGCCAACCCTGCGCGTGCAGTACGTGTAACCGCAAAGAACAGTAGAGAAAGGTAGGTGAAGCAGGGGGGATCGCGGGTGGCTCAGAAGCTCCTCCTGTTCTGCGATCTGCAGCTCCTGCTGCGGATCGTGGAAGGGGAGAAGAGGGCTTCTCAGGGGCTCCTGTAGCTGCAGGACGCTTGGGCCAGTGCCCCACCTGGTCACCCTTTAGAACCAGCCCTGTATCTAGATATACCATGTAACACAAGGCCTAGTTTGAGCTACCACAACCACCAGGCCACTCTAGGCCTCCTCCCTCATTCTTGGTGGTTATTTCAGAATTCACAATCCACACATGAGATTTTGCTGTTGGAATTCATTGATTCTGGTATCCATCCAGTGGTTCTACCCATGGAGGTTCCCTGTTTTTCCTACAGTGTCTTTAAAACACAACTACATTATGATCATTGTGAGGCAAACCTTGCAGCCCATCAGGCCACTGATTGTTGAAGCTTCATCACCACTTGTGGCAGCGAAACAATAAAGTTAAAGAGCAAGGGGGGAGAATCTCCCATTGCTTTCCCAGTAATCCCTCCACTAAGTATGGGTGAATCTATCAATTTTGTTCTCTCACAGTTTCTAATTTTTCAAGTCTTAAGTTCAGTTCTCCACATTTCCACACCAAATCACATCTTTCTTTCTTTTTAATAAAAATTCCTCATAAAAATTCCTTAGCATTTTAATGTGAATTTCTCAGAACATTTTGGATGCAAATTTCCCTAATAAAATGAATTTTTGCATGTTATGTTTGCTAATATTTATTTATTTATTTAATTCAACTTTTATACCATCCATAGCAAGCTCTCTGGGCGGTGTACATCAATAAAAACACATCACATATAATATAAAAACCACTTAATCATCAAATTACAAAAGATATATCAAAAACTGTCTGTTAAAACATTAAATACAAAATACAAATACAAGAATACGAACATGTTAAATATTAAAATATTAAAATGCCTGGGCCAAGAGGAAGGTTTTCACCTGGCGCCGAAAGGATAGTAATGTAGGCGCCAGGCGAACCTTGTCAGGAAGGGTGTTCCATAGTTCGGGGGCCACCACCGAGAAGGCCCTCTTTCTTATAGTTGCCTTCCGGGCGTCTCTCTGTGTCGGCACCCGGAGGAGGGCCTTCGATGTTGAGCGCAGTGTACGGGTAGGCTCATATCGGGAGAGATGTTTCATCATGTATTGCGGGCCCGTGCCGTGTAACTTTACACAGTACATGCATTTTTGTACCCTTTACTTGACTGGAGAACTGCATTGCAAAATTCAGAAAAGTACAATTTGAGTATGGCTGTATTTTGCTTCTTATGTTGTTTCATAAAGTATGAAAGCTCTACTTCTCCTTTTCATCTTCTTCAGGTGAGGCTGTCAATGTACTGAACCAGTGCCTGGCTGCGACAATGGACTGGATGAGGGCTAATAAACTGAGGCTCAATCCAGACAAGACTGAGATGCTGTTAGTGGGTGGTTCTTCTGACCAGATGGTGGATGTCCAACCTGTTCTGGATGGGGTTGCACTCCCCCTGAAGGAGCAGGTTTGTAGCTTGGGGGTTCTCCTAGAACCATCTCTGCCACTTGAAGCTCAGGTAGCCTCGGTGGCATGGAGTGCCTTCTACCAACTTCGGTTCGTGGCCCAGCTATGCCCCTATCTAGACAGGGATAACCTGGCTTCAGTTGTCCATGCTCTGGTAACCTCCAAGTTAGATTACTGCAATGTGCTCTATGTGGGGCTGCCTTTGAAGATGGTTCAGAAACTGCAACTTGTGCAAAATGCAATGGCCAGATTGGTAACAGGGACCAGACAGTTCGACATATAAAACCGATTCTGGCCAGCTTGCATTGGCTGCCTGTATGTTTATGAGCTTGATTCAAGGTGCTATAAAGCCTTACATGGCTTGGGACTACAATACCTGATGGAACACCTCTCCCAACACAAACCCACCCGTACACTACACTCAACATCCAAGGCCCTCCTCTGGGTGCCTACTCGGAGGGAAGCTCGAAGGCTGACAACAAGGGATAGGGCCTTCTCAGTGGTGGCCCCCAAATTATGGAATTATTTTCCTGACAAGGTGCGCCTGGCACCAACACTGTTATCTTTTCAGCACCAGGTCAAGACTTTCCTCTTCTCCCAGGCATTTTAGCATGTGTTTTTAAAATTTGTATATTTGTTTTTAATGTTTTTAATTATTGTAAACCGCCCAGAGAACTTCAGCTATGGGGCGGTATATAAATGTAATAAATAACTACTACAATAACAACAACAACAACAATAATTATTGTTATTATTATGCTCTCTGGCTTAAGAAAATTACAAGTGTCTGAATCCCAGTGGGAAATGATATTTCTGAAGTTAAGCAGATCATCAGGCTGCTGGTCTGACTATCTGATAGTACACTGGGCTCCCACCTGCTGTTGGTCACATCCTCCTTTCACACAGGTGAGGGGTGTGTGCGGGGCAAGGAAGGATATCCAGGAGGGGGGCTAAAATTGCAGTTAATTTTGAGGTTCAGTCCAGAGAATGGGTGATATCCAACATTAGTCATCCTCAGAGTTGTTGTTGTTATGTGCCTTCAAGTCGATTACAACTTATGGTGACCCTATAAATCAGTGACCTCCAAATCCTCAGAGTAGGCCCATTGAAATTAATGGACATTTTTCTTGACAATCGATTTCACTGGGCCTCCTCTGAATATTAATATGATATATCATGCAATGGGTCTGGGTCATCACAAAATTGGTTCCATTTTATTCTACGGGGGGAGTTCCATTTCAAGTCCTCTTTCTCCATTTGAGTGTTCAGCCCATCTTGGCATGCAAAGCATGTGCTCTGCCACTGAGTTATGGGCCGCAAAGTTACAACCTATCTTCCTTGGGAAGAACTTTTCTGAGATATGACACCTTAAACAGGAGGCCAGATGTGAGTCAGCTGCATATTCAAATGATTAATGCAGTCTTGACTGGGACAGGGAGCAGGGAGAAGGTATACATGAATCATCCACCCAGGCAGCTGTGTCATTTATTCCACTGTAGGCCCAAGCATTCATGCTTCTTTGTGCCTGCCACGAAGGGGCTGCTTAGTAGGGTTGCCAGGTTCTTGGCCTGAGACTGATCCTGTATCTTTAGGAGAAGAGAAAGTCAGCCAAGTGCAGGTGCTCTTACAACTCTGTAATGGGAAAAACCACAAGGTGGAATTCTCCCTCCCCCCATCCCAACTTTTAAAGATACAGAAGACCTCTTGGTTGCCGGACCCAGCCTCCAAGAGGTCTTCTGTATCTTTAAAAGTTGTGGAGGGGGGAGGGAAAATTCCACCTTGTGGTTTTTCTCATTACAGAGTTGCAAGAACACCTGCACTTGGCTGACCTTCTCCTATCCTAAAGATACAGGATCAGTCTCAGGCCATGCACCTGGCAACCCTACTGCTTAGGCAAGTGCATCAGCCAGGACTTGTGGAACTGCAAACAGTAAAAGCAAATCCCTCCAGGTGGCAATTACTCCTTGCTATGTAATTACTTTTAGTATTGTAAGGGGGAAATGCAATCATAATTATCTTTAGAGGACAGGAAATGAAGTAGAAGCTAGTACTTCATTGCTAAAGAGTCATTCAACAGTAATGGGTGCAGGAGAGACAAACACAAATGGAATGTAAGATTCACAACCTGACTCCCTGTTAGTACATCTTTGCTATTGTTTATAGTGACAGATGGCCCACATCATTTAATCTTCCTGGGGTGTGACTGCTTTCCACAGATAAATGATTGAAAGTCTCCATGAAATGACATCATTAGAAAAGGCAACATGAAACCAAGTCCCCAGTAAATGAATTATAGAGATTTTTGGACATCGGGACCTAATGTTTGAGGCCAGCTAAATTATGGGGGGAAAGTTAAATAATGAATGATCGTGAATAAATCCATGATAATCCCTTCTGCAGCAAATGATGAGAAATCACCCTCAAAGAATAGCTGGGGAAAGTATGAAGATAAAAATCATAAGTACCATCAGTTCTGCTATAGTCAGGAAAATCATTAGCATGCATGGATATTTTTATAATAGTTTTAAAAATAAAACCACATTGGTAACATTAATTTTACATTTAAAAATGTAATAATGTACATAATTCCTTCATAAATTTGAGTTTTCATTGAGAGTTTGGTTTTATACTAGGGTTGGAGAACCCATGGCTCTCCAGATATCGGACTCCAACTCTCATCATCCCTTCCCAACATGGCCAGTAATAAGGGATTATGGGTTTTGGAGTCCAGCAACATCTGTACAGGCCACAGGTTCCTCACTGCTGTTTTATACATATATATATACAATATTTTATAGAAACATTGGAAATATATAGTTTCCAATATTAATGTAAACCTGGGGGGGCATTGTTATGGAAACATGGAAACTTATTTGTGAGTACAACATTTTCAGGAATATGGGCCAATAGGGCCAATGTATTTATTATAGGGTTCCCAGATGAGAAACATCCCAAACCCTGAGATTTCAGGAGTGGGCCCTAGTGATGTCATAATGGTGGGCCCTAGTGATGTCATTAAACATGATACATTAAGCATCAACCCCAGTTGCTTGGAACTTATTGCTCAAACAAACAAACAAAAATCTCTGATTAGAAATTAAGATAGAAATCTTAGCTAAGTGAGGATGTTTCCAAAACCAGCTGAAGTGATGGGATCATTCCTTCTCACCTGCTTAGACAGCCTGGGAAAGGAACATTTAATCTAGTCTACTTGCTTATGGCAAGAAGGTTTAAGTGCCTTCAAACCAGGCCAGTCACCAGAAGGCCATTATAGGAAGAAAGCCATTGTTGTGAAGAGCTTAGATGGGAGCACTCAGGACTAAAGATGGATGCCCCTGAAGGCTGCAATTCTAAACACACTTACAAAAGGACTAAACCACATAGAATTCAACAGGACTTATTTCTGAGTAGATATTGTTAGGATTGTGCTGTTGATAAGGCTTGACTAGGGATCATCTGCAACAATATCCATATCAAAGCAAGGTTTGCAACCACCCGCCTGGAATGCCCTGCCTGCCTTTTAAAGTGGCTGCTTCAAACTTCTTTGCACACTTGACTCTTCACTGTAGAGAAAGATTTGAGAAATGAGTAACAGTTCAGAAGATTCTCTACTCCTTACTGCCTATTCTGTGGACTGCTATAAACTCACTTTGACAGTCAACCAAATTCCAGTGAGTAATAAATGAAAGAGAGAAAATACACATGGTTTGGTCTATTTTCACAGGCGGTACCCTGGAAACAACTATAGTCACACTTCCCAGCATGTGACTTTTATTTTACCACTACTGGGCAAGAAACAAACCATCATGAAAATAACAAGGTGCATCATTAGTAGGTTTAAGAGGGTTGAGCTGACCACATGGAACCACTGTTGTTGCTTCTATGGATGTAAGAGAGTAAGGTCTAAGGTAAATGAAATGCAAATACAAAAACAAAAACAAAAGATAGTGATGATTTCCTAAATGCACAAAGGAATCTACCTTATACTGAGTCAGACCATAATTTGTAAATCTAGCTCAGTACTGATTGCATGGACTAGCATTGGCTCTCCAGGATTCCAGGCAATAGTCTCTTCCAGATATTGAATTTTGGACCTTTGCATGCTATGCATGTGCCCTATCACTGAGCTACAGCCCTGTTTTAAAAAGTATATTTTAATATTGTTCTTTTCAATTCACTAACGAATGCAAAGCATACTAGGGCAGATCCACACCATGCATTTAAAATACATTCAACATACATTTGAAGCACATGAATTCCACCACAGAATCCTGAGCACTGTAGTTTGTTAAAGGTGGTGGGAACTATAACTGTGAGGGGGAAACTACACTTCGCAAGATTCTTTGGGGGACGTCATGTGCTTTGAATGTGAGTTGAATGTGCTTTAAATGTATTATGTGGATCTGCATTACTTCATACACTTTACCTGCATATAAATCATTTTAATTACATCTTAAAATGGAAATATGCTACAAAGTTTACTGGATGACCATGGGCTACTCACCATCTATCAGCCTAATCTGCCCCTCAGGGTGAAAACAACAGAGAGGGACCATGACCACCCCAAGAAAGAAGGACACACAATCTAGAGGAAATAATCATTTGTAAATAATAATTTACAACCATAGTGTGAAATCAGATACACAGTATAAAGAAATATTTATATATACATGAATGTCAAAGATGTTTATTAAAGATACTTATAGTGCAATCCTATGCATGTTTACTCAGAAGCAAGTCCCAATGTATTCAATGGAGCTTACTCAGACAGGGAAGCACACAGAGGACTGTAATTCAGTGATAAGAAACTTCATTCACCCAATCCAAAATTCAGAACCATGCCAGTTCAAGCTGTTTTTGCAATTGTTTTATACTTGTTTTATGGTTATTGGATTTTAAATAGCCTTATTACTTGTCGTGAGCTGCCTTGGTTTCCAACCCTACATCCATAAACACACACACACAGGAAATGTAAAAATACATACACCCCATATAATAGTTTATTGTCAAAACTAGTTGGCCAGTGCAGAATATTTTTTTTAAAAAATAGGTATTAGTTTCCTGCCAAATAAAAGAAATGACACTTGAGTAAGCTCTGCCTAACTGCTCAAAAAAAAAAAAAGGATCAGAGGGGGAAAGATTTACAACACAATCCTTTTCTATATTCACACAAATGTCCCATTGATTTTCAGCACAATCCTAACCATATCTACTCAAAAGTTAGCTCCCAGGTATGTGGAATTAGCATTGAAGTTTTACTCCCAGAAAAGCTTCATATTGGGAAGGTTTTCAAAACAGTTTATGAATAAGACAAATAAACTGCCCTCTTCAACAGTCCAATAAAATTTAAACTTGTTTAACTCCATAATCAGAAAAGTATAACACTGCAGCATGTACACGTTTTAAAACTTCTGTTCAAAAATCAACTGAAAGATAAAATGTATATGCCATTTTTGCAAGTAATTAAAAAAACTGCATGCACACTTTTATTAAAATTATAACTAAAATTGTTTACTGCGTATGCCCAACAAGATCCTGTTGTGATCTTCTGTTGTAGTGTGATCCTATTAGGGTTACCATATGTCTGGTTTTCAGCCAGAGACTCTGGATATTTGGGGTTGTCTATGGATCTCTGGGTGAGTCACCTTAATCTCTGGTCTCTCAGCTTTCTTTTTTAAAAGAATTAAGTTTCTAGGTGGCTTGGTTCTCAAGATATACACCAAAAAGTCAGTTGCCCCCCCCTGCAACTTCCGTGAAATAATCTCTTAGCTGGCTGCTCTAACCCTGCCCTTTCAGGTTTGCAGCTGATAAGTGAAGTCAGGATTGTGATTGACAAGGGATTTCTGGACCTCCAGACAGTACTTAGACTCCATTGCAAAGGTAGAAAATGATTGTTGTTTTCCTGTTTATCTGAAAATCCTATAAATTGAGTAAGTATATAGCTTTCAGAAGTACCAAATGTCATTTTTTCTGTTGTGTTCACAAGTCAAACAAGTTTAAATTTTCCTGGACTGTTGAAGTTGGCAGTGTTTTGAAAAACTTCCCAATATGAAGCTTTAATCCAATACTTGATTTTCTGAAGGTAAAGCTGCAATGCTAATCTCACATACCCAGAGTAAACTCCACTGAATTCAATAGGTCTTACTTTTGAGTATACATGGTTAGGATTGTGCTGTAAATTAATGGGACTTTTGAGTGAACATAGTAAAGAACTCTGTGTTGTAAATCTTTCTATCCCCCTCCAATCCCATTTTTAAAGCAGTTAGGCAGGGTTTACATAGTTATCACTGCTTCTATTATGTAGGAAACTAATACTGATTTAATTTTTTTTAAAAAATGTTCTGCAATGACCAACTCATTTGGACAATAAACTATTATATGGGGTCTATGTATGTTTACATCTCCAGTGTGTGTGTGTATATGGAGTGTTCCCAACAACTTTGTGAAGTAGGATTGATGACTGGAAACCAAGGCAGCTCACAGTAAGAAATAAATCCCTTTAAAATCCAATAACCATAAAAAGTATAAACAGTTGCAAAACAGTTTAAAGTTGCATGAGTCTGAATTTTGGGTTGGCATGAGTGTTCTTTATCACTTGATGCTGCAGTTCTGTGCATGCTTCCCTGTTTGAGTAAGCCCCATTGAATTCCTTGAGACTTATATAGGGTTGCACTAAAATATCTTTACAGGTTGTGTAAATAATAAACATCGTTGACAGTCATGCTTATATAAATATTTCTTCATTTAAAGCACATGACTTCCCCTAAAGAATCCTGGGAAGTGTAGTTTCCCCCTCACAGTTATTGTTCCCACTACCCTTAACAAATTACAGTTCCCATGATTCTGTGGTTGGGTTCATCTGCTTCAAATGTGTGTTGAATGTGCTTTAAATGCATGGTGTGTAGGGCCGGCTGCAGGCATGCGGGGGCCCTTGGCCATCAGTTTGCCCTGCCCCTCAGTGTGTGTGTGTGTGCAAGCATGCATACACACACACGTGTGCCCCCCTGTGTGCCCCCCACGCCCCCCTACCTGTCTAGTCTTTACCATTGCCCTTAATGAAGATGGCGGCCACGGTTTCCCTAAGGGGAATGAAGCCTCTGCCGCCATCTTTGTTGATGGCACATGTGCGTGCTATGCGCGCACATCTCTGCCATCAACTAAGATGGTGGCAGTGGCTTCAGTACCTTAGGGAAGCTGGGGCTGCCATCTTCATTAAGGGCAATGCTAAAAAGCCGGCTGACAGGTAAGTGGGGGGCGTGGGGGTGGCACAGATCACGGAAGGGGAGCAGAGGGCCCCTCAGGGGCCCCTCAGGGGCTCCTGTAGCTCCAGAACCCTCAGGTCAGTGCCCAACCTGGCTGCCCTTTAGAACCGGCCCTGATGGTGTGGATCTGCCCTAGGTATGATATGCATTCATTAGTGCAGCCTTTCCCAACCAGTGTGCCTCCAGATGTTGTTGGACCACAATTCCCATCAGCCTCACCCAACATTGCCAATCATCAGGAAAGATGGGAATTTTGGTCCAACAACATCTGGAGGCACACTGGTTGGGAAAGGCTGCATTAGTGAATTGAAAAGAACAATTTAAAAAGATAATTTAAATTTGAAGTTTGGGTGTGCTCCTGGACTCAGGTCTGAACTTGGAGGCCCAGGTCTCGGCCGTGGCCAGGAGTGCCTTTGCCCATGTAAGACTAGTGTGCCAGCTGTGCCCGTTCCTGGAAATGCCTGATTTGACTATGGTGATGCATGCCTTAGTTACATCCCATTTAAACTACTGTAACACACTCTAGGTGGGGCTGCCTTTGAAGACTGTTCGGAAACTTAAACTGGTACAAAGAGCTACAGCCAGAGTGTCCACAGGGGCTGGTTACAGGGACCATACAACTCCCTTGTTACAACAGCTCCACTGGCTGCCAGTTTGTTTCCGGTCACAATTCAAAGTGCTGGTTTTGACCTTTAAAGCCCTATACGGCCCAGGTCCAGGCTATTTGTCAGACCGTATTTCCCTATATGAGCCTGCCCGGGCCCTGAGATCTTCAGGAGAGGCCCTTCTCTCAGTCCCAACACCCTCGCAACTGCGATTGGTGGGGACGTGAGATAGGGCCTTCTCGGTGGCTGCTCTTAGGTTCTGGAACTCCCTTCCTAGGGAGGCACGAATGGCCCCCTCCTTGCCATCCTTCCGTCGGCAAGTAAAGACTTTTTTATTCCGACAGGCTTTTGGGATAGAAGGTGTTTAGGGTTGGGCTTTACAAGGCTTGTTTTATTGTTTTATATTATTATTTGTCTTATTTTAAATTGTTCTTAGATTTTCAAGTGCCTTTTAAGGTTTTAAGGTTGTGCATAGTTTAATTGTATTTTAATTGTATGTTTTTCTATGCTTTTAACTACATGTAGTTCTATTTGTAAGCTGCCCTGAGTTCCAGTTTGGAAAAAGGGCAGGGTAAAAATAAAGTTTCAATCAATCAATCAATAATTTTTTAAACAGAGAAAAGGCTGAAGCTCAGTGGTAGGGCATATGCTTTGCATGCAAAGATCCAAAATTCAACTTCTGGAAAAGACTATTGCCTGGAATCTTGGAGATCCAATGCTGGTCCGTGTCATCAGTACAGAGCTAGATGGTATCAAATGGCCTGAGTTGGTATAAGGTAGATTCCTTTGTTCCTAAAAATGGAAAGAGACCGAAGGGCCACAGTGACTTTAAAATTTATTTATGTATTTTATTTACAACATGTATATACCGCTTTATTGTAAAAAACCTGAAAGGGGTTTACAGAAGGAGTTAAAACAATAAAATTATTGGCAAAAACAGTTAAAGACAGGTATTCAAAAATATTCAAAATAATAAAAACAACGAGTTAAAAACAGATAAAAAACACAATAGCTTCTACATGCCTGGATAGGCTTGCCTAAACAAGAATGTTTTTAGCTGGTGCCAAAATGAGTGTAATGAAGGCGCCTTCCCAATGTCAATAGGCAGGGAGTTCCAAAGCATAGATACTGACACACTAAATGATCAATTTCTTACAAGAGCAGAAGAAGTACTATGTGGAACCTGTAACATGGAAAGCACACCTTGTGATCTGACAGCATGCCACTTTCCCCCCATACAGATTCAGCAGTCTTTAACAATCTTTGGAAAGTGTTGGACCTTTCCATTCCAGTTTGCCATTCTGAAGCAGGATTAAGCTGGTATAGGGCTTTCCAATGGGATAGTATACTTGCTTTCTTAGAACTAAGGTTTACTGTGCCCAATGTGCCTTGATCCATGGTTAGTGTGTTTGGGACTGCCACCCTATAGCCCAATGCTATAAATGTTTGCTGAAAAGTAAATCTCACTGTATTCAGTAGAGCTTACTCCCAAGAAGGAGTGCATAGGATTGCAGTTTCAATGTAGTAAATTATGCTGTATGTGGTCTAATAGGATTTCAAGATGATGTTTTACATTTGTTTCCCCTCCCCCTTCCATTGTTACCTGCTCCATGCCTTAAGAATTTGAGAAGTTATATAGGATTGCCAGGCTCAGGGCCTGAGAATGATTCTGTATCTTTAAGAGAAGAAAAAAATTCAGCTAAGTGCAGGTTTTCTTGCAACACTGTAATGGAAAAACCACAAGGTGGAATTCTCCCTTTCCCCTGCACAACTTTTAAAGATACAGAAGACCTCTTGGTTGCCAGGCCCAGCCTCCAAGAGGTCTTCCGTATCTTTAAAAGTTGTGCAGGGGAGAGGGAGAATTCCACCTTGTGGTTTTTCCTATTACAGTGTTGCAAGAAACCCTGCATTTGGCTCAATTGTCTCTTCTCTTAAAGATACAGAATCATTTTCAGGCCCTGAGCCTGGCAACCCTAATTCAGATAGATAAATGGATGGGTGTGACAGGGAATCCTCAGTCATTTTCTAAAACAGGGAAAGTGATGCAAGAACTTTCTCTGATAATTATACTACAGCAGCGCTCCCAATTTGCATAGGTCCCTACTCTGAAGTATAATTATAATAATGGTTAATCTGGCCATAAAATTTATTTTCTCTTGGCATTGCATCCTTTCATTTTGTTAGTTTGCCTATTTCTCAAAGTCCATATTAATAGTACTTCTTTTCAGGTTCTCCCCCTCCTTTCTTTTTATAGGTAATTTTATTATTTTGCTAATAATAAAATAATAAAATATTATTTATTTAAATAAATAATTTACATTAATAATAATAATAATATTTATGTAAATAATAATATTTATTTATTTATAGCGTATGGACAAAAGCTTGTTTCAAAGTTGTGCTATAGAACAGTAGCATGCTACACTATTTTGGAGACATTCACCAAGGAGTGAAATAAAAAACATGCTGCGTTTTAGTGTGACGTGCCCGTGGCCACATGCGGGATGAAAGAGACCAAGTAGGAAAGGCAATTCCATTTGGGGAAGAAGCTACTGATGGGGAGAGTGCTTGAGCTTCACAAAATACTGGAATAGTGACTTATATCCAAGAGGATTACAGGGAGAGAGTTCCCAAATGGCATAAATGAAAAATATTTTCAGCCTCAGCTTTATACCACATAAGCTCTTTACAATCTATATCAAAAGGCCAATATCAGATGGCCACTTTTCGGCCTTTCCTTTTCAGTCTTTTTATCTTATACCTTGTAACTCAAAAGTTATTAGAAGGTCTGTGCTCCTTTTCAGGGGTAAGAAATTGCTGAAGTCAGCCTACAACCCTTAATAATTTTCAGGGGGGGGGAACCTTTCAGCAATAAAAAAATAATCAAAGACCAGATGTTGGGCACAACCAATTTTATCTGATCAGTTTCATTTATTACTGTTCCACTTAATGCTATATTCTATCCAAGGAAATGGGGTTAATACAATTTTTAATAATTGTTTCTCAACAGCATACCCATTTAAAACTTTTTTTAAAAAAGACCTACTATACATTGTAATCAGCTGGCTTGCATAACTGCAGTGGCCAAGAACAACTGTTTGTAAGTGTTAAATGTCTGATCTGTAATCTACTTTAATGGATAGGCTTCTGCCTCTCTATGTATCTTCTGAGCTACACATTATTCTTGAGCCACACACACACTCACTCACTCTTACTTGGGAAAGTGCTAAAATATCAGCTTCCAGACAGGGGCACCATTCTGAATGTCTTCCAGAATAATGCCACATCATCATGTGGCATTGCCCTAGGGCAACCTTTCCCAACTAGTGGGCCACTAGATGTTGTTGGACCACAATTCCCATCTTTCCAGACCATTGGCAATGCTGGCTGAGGCTGATGGGAGTTGTGGTCCAACAACACCTGGTGGCCCACTAGTTGGGAAAGGCTGTCCTAGGGCTTCTGAGGTAGACAAAATGGCAGCTGAGAAAAGCTGAGAGGAACACTCATGAGTAAGGATGGGCAAATATGTCAGTTTCAGTTTCTGTTAGTGTCCCATTTTTCTAATCTTAAGTTTGGTTCTCCACTTTTCCACATCAGTTTGTGATTTTTTAAATGTTCCTATGGTGTTATGCCTATTTTTCTTTTTGGTTTCTCTTCCATGTACCTTTATTGTTTTTTTGTCACCAGGGTTTATATTGTTTTGTGAATTATAGTTGAAATTTTTGATTAAAATACTTATAGAATAAAAGGTCCCAGTATATGTGGTTTTGTACATCTTACTTGACTCAAGAACTGCATTGCAAATGTCAAAGGATGGCTGTGTTTTGGATCACATAGCGTTTTGGAAAGTGCAAATCTGTTAAGTTCACCTTTAAATGCATAATGGAATCAAATTTCTCCTCTATCCCTACTGATGAATGTTGCCCTCTCCCACTTTTGTAACTCATGAACAGGACCAAAGTTTCTTCCCACGGCTGTCATTGCAAGCCTGCTCCTGGATCACCTGGACTGACTCAGCCCCCGCTATAGAAGTCATGAAAAATTAACTGCTGAGTGGTGTTTTTTTTTGGTGCCATTACTATTACATACTGACCTTTCTCGCCTTGCCCATCTCTCCTCCTGGATCTTTTCATGTGTTGTTGTTTTTTGCTGGGGATGGGATGGGGAGGTTGAGCTCTAAGAGACATGGCCTCATATATACAACTAAATTGGTTTTTTAAAACCTTTATAAACCTTCAGGATATGGCATGATATAAATTCATGTAATAAATAAATATAGAGATATGCAAACCCTTCCCAGAATGGAGCTTAATGGAGCAGTGCAGTCATCACCACAACTGGAGCCCTGATGCTCGTGCTGGCCAGGGTGGAAGGGAGGGCAGCAAAGCAGCCCAGACTGGGCTTGTCACCACAGTTTGCCTGAAGCTGGCCCAGCAGATCCTTGGCTAACCACCTTCTGCCCCCCCACTTTTTCCCTCCCCCAATATGCCATGCTTCATAGATATGTGCACCACCTACCACTGGGAGAAACACCACCAGTCACAGCCTCCATCCACTTGTGATTTAGGAGGGGACTGTTGGGAACTCTGGGACAACAGAGGAAAGCACAGCTGGGAAGATCTGAACAAAGCAGATCAGGGGTTTGGATTGTTCTGCAATACCATTTGTAAAAGGTCAACACATTCCTTTGTCCTTTGAAATTTTAAAATCATTGTCTTGATTTCCTTCCAAGTGGCTTGCGCCTAGAGTGACTTATGGCCATTCTTCATTTTTTTCTGCTGAAGATTTTGTGAATGAAACACATCAGGAAAGTGTTTGTGCATGTTAGATATTGTCAGATACGTGCTGGAATCAGACTGGTTTCTTCTTCTTGATTTTTAACATCTGATTCCACTGCACTACCTTTTAAACTGTTGCTGAAGAAACTTTAAATACTGTAGTGATTGTTGAGCAATTGGGGGAACCAGGAAATGTGCAATTCTGCTGGAAGTAGGTGTGATAATAAGCACTCTCATTGTATGAAGTAGCACCAACACTGTCCTCCTCTGTTCTTTCAGTTTTGGGGCAGCAGGACATCCTGACACATCTCTGTGGGCGGTGTCTCTGTCTGATTGGAATTAAAAACAGGCTGAGTACTAACAGAAGTCACACTTTGAGCGCCCCAGCTGATGTCTCTAAAAGAAGAAAACCCCTCACAAAAAGAACCTCCTTATATAATCACTTGTACCCACATGAGTACAAATAAATAAAGCAAGGTACAAAAGGCAGCAATGAGTTTCCAGTAATTTGTGGTGTGTTTTTTATGGAGTAATTTGACTGAGTGTGATAGGTAGTATGAGCCAAAGAGAACACAACCTTTCCAGCTGACTCTGGTCCAACAGCAGGCCTGTGACTCTGTAGATGGAGTATAGCTGTTCCCTCCCCAAGGTCTGTTTCTGGGACAAGGAGAAAGTCACCATTTCCCCATCAGGTCACATTAGGCTAGCTGAGCATCATTGGGATAGCAAGTCTTCATGTGCATCTATATTGAAGATAATCCATAATTTGGGAAGACTGTACCCTCTTAAGTGTAAATCTGAGTTAGTGATCCGGCCATCCAAGCATTTTTATTGACCCCTGGACACAGCCTACTTTTGGTTGTGGCAGCGGCATATAGTACACAAACTGCATTGATGACTAAACCACAGTATTGGAGGGGGGGGAATTTGCAGAGCTTCAGTGGTCTAAGAAGATTCCACACTTGGAGAAGCAGTGGTTTTAAAATAAGGAGTTTTCCAGGAGGCCTTGTGTCAACTTTGCTGCCACTGCCACCTTCCTGAGCCTTCCATTCCTAGGAAAGCAATTCAGTTGTCACTGTAGGAAAAGTAGCTGTGTTGTCATTAAGAAGCACAGCCACTCAGGCAGGCTGTTGGAAGCAAAGAGAGGCTCTGCAGATGAGTGATTAGCAAGATTAAAGTTGAGTGTGGGTGGCTGGCTGTTCTGCAAAGAGAGGTAAAATTCCAGCCCTTTTCTCTGTTGCTGTGATTTGGATTGGCAAACAAGCTTGGATCTGCTCCTCTTTGCCAAATCCCTATGGATGTATATGGACATGCACACTCTGGTGTATGTGTGCCGTGATGTGTGCCATGCCTATTTTGGGCCATTCCCAATTTTTAGCCACACTCACTGCTAGCATGTGCCCCCTGGATGAATTGCAAGAATATTATTTTTAAAAAATGAAATACAAAGTAAAGCATAAAACCATTAAAAAAGAAAAGGCAGGGAGGATGTGATAATATTAAATTGAATGTTTTATTGTTCTGACCTGTTTGCACAACAATAGATTAATTTTGCAGATATAAATAAAATTTTGATAGAAGGCTGTATATATCCAGGAAGCTTTTACAATAATGCGTTAAAATACATCACCTACACAATACATTGTATTTCTTTCAAAAAACATTGTAGGTGTTTTTTGGCAAAACTTGAAGTGCTGTCAAGATTGCCACCTTGCTGACTTCCGGGAAGGGTGACTTCGCTTGTGCCTGCTTTTGGGACGGGCTCCCGCCTCAAAAGAAGCTTATTCAGATATAAATCAGTCAGAACATTTTTTTTTTTTGACTGATGAAATTTCTCCCGGGCAGGGAGAAACGTAGAGATCAACCTCAAAAGCCTGTTTTTGTTGGGAGGACTGGATTTCATTAATTTATGAGATAAGGTCCAGCCAACAATGCCGGACGGACTTTCGAACAAGCTCTATCTGCTTAAGCGATATGTTTATCTTTTCTTTAAAGAGAGAACGGACTAACAGGCAAGCACCCTTCTTTCTATTATTTTTTTTACTTGGTTTAAATTGTTGCAGCAAAAGGAGATTTGTCAGATTGTTCGGCTTTGGACAGCTTCTGGGTGAGCTATAACTCTTCTCTGTTATCCACGAAATTAACAGCTTATCTCTGTTTCTGTCGCAAAAAGCTGTCCTGGAAGTGCATTCTAAAGATATAAACAGAAGAGGGATTTCTATTCCTGATTTCTATTCCGAGGAATATTATATTGTCTGGGACTATTCTCTTTTTGGTCTATTTTATTTTGACGAATCTGCTTCTTCACGACGCCACTAACTGTTTTGATGCTGGGAACTAAATTTGTTTTGCATTCTTGAACATAGAGAGATAAGGCAGGCTGCTCTGTTTATACTGTGATGTCATCAAGCCTGGAATATTAACCCAATTGTTGCTGAAATAAGAAGTGGTTTTTCTTTATTTTTGTTTTGCTTTGTTTTCGTGGTTTTAAAAATGGCAATCAAGAAAGTGGCTGAGAATCTGGAAGTAACTATGTTTCAGAAAATAATGGATGAGATTGAGATAACGAAACAAACCCTGCGACAGGGTAGTAAGGAGCTGAAAATTGAACTGAGCAAAATGACGCAGGAGTTTAAAGAAATAGGGGATCCTGTGAGAGAGGAGAATGAGATCAGAGATGAGAAAAGAAAAAATAAAGGGAAGATACAAGCCCTGGAGATTGGAACAAATGTGGAATTGGAAAAAGATCTGGAGTTTATGGATTTTAGAAATAAAATCTACTGTTTGGAATTTAACGTTATCTCTGAAGAAATTAATGAAGATATTAGAGATAAAGTTATCAATGGCTTGGATAATCTTCTGGAATGGAATGATGTGATGGAGCTTGATATAGAGAAAATCTATGGAATTAACTGCAGCCATGTGACAATGGAAAAACTCTTAAGAGATGAGCCAGTGCATTTTGTAAAAAAGAAGAACACAGATATGACTTTACAACAGTATTTCAGCAACTTATTCAGAATGGATGGCAAGAAAATATTTGGGATAGAGGAAATTCCCATCAGACTCTTATTATATGACTATGGCTACAACAGCAAGATTATTATGGAATACTGATAATGGAAGATTGGACACTGAAATTACTGGACTTAACAGGACTATTGAAGATGGAAGATGGAACTAATAGGGATAATGGAATAATGGCTATTGAAATTATTGGACCTAACAGATTCTGATGAGATGGATTAATCGAAATGTTTATTTGGACTATGGTTATGACAATAAGATTATTATAATTATTAACGAGATGGATTAATTGACATGTTTATTTGGAGAAAAATTGATATATTTCTTAAAGAATTGAAACCTCTCTTTGACTTTTTGTGGAAAGAATAAAGTAATGTTTATGAGATTTGATGATTAATTAGGATAACTACTGGAGGAAAGTGATTTTATAATATGATTTAAGAGACAGGATTGTTATATATTGTAGACCTATAACTGATTTGATATGTGACAAATGGGAAGTCAACATTTTATTTTTTTTTGTTTAATCATTTTTGTTTTGTTTTGTTTTTTGTCTTTGAATGTTTTATGATTTTGTTTTCTATGTTTTATGAAAATTTGAATAAAAATTATTGTAAAAAAAAAAAGATTGCCACCTTACTAGTGATGTTTTCATCGATACCCTCTAACAGTAAATACATGTTCTGAACAGTTGTTTGAAGTTGCCAGTAAAGTCAGCTCTATTTGAGTTGTGTAGGCTCTATTTAGACAAGTCATGAAGAAGAACCTCAAATAGCCTGTGAAAATTGATACAAATTTGGTTATCATACTGAATTTTGTGGTAATATTAACTGCTGCTTCATACTTTTATACTGGGAAACCTAGTCCAGAATAAGAAAAAAGTAGAGATGGACAGTGGTGCTTATAATTGGCATTGTACATGTATACATTACAACTTTTGCCAACAAAGACAGGACATGTAGGACAGAACATTTCAGCAAGTGCCATTTTTCTTGAATGCCATAATATGACAAGGCGCACCTGCTCATATTCCGTTCTTCAGCACTCTTAAAGGTCAAGGAATGCTGCCCTCTATTGTATTGTCCTCTGCCCTTCACTTTAATTTATATCATGTTCCTTTTTTGTATCAGGTATTATTTTACAGGTTCCAGAGTGATTCTGAAAATGTCCTTGTGGTCCACAAGCCAGGTGCTAGCAATTAGTCATTGATTGCAAACATCATATAATGTATAAGAGAATTAGCATAATAGTTTGAAACAAATGTAAAATTGCTGCATTATCACTCATCAGACAATGTCCTTCTAGGGAAATGTAATCACAACCAAATCACAACCAGATGTGAAAAGCACTTAGGCTAAAGAGAAATCTGCTTTAAACATTTGATTGTTCTGCCATATGTCAGAAGAGCTGGTGATATTCTGATACTGTAAACGGAGGCACAAAGGAGGAGGGGCTTTCCATATTAGTTCTCATTGAGCAGATAGCAGCAGGTTGGCAAACAGATGATCACTAATGAACTTGCAGACATAATAGAGAAACACACCAATAATTAGGTGCACGGTAGGTCAGCATTCAGTGCAAGACTAACAGCTGGATGGCTAGGCTAAAGTCAATAATCATGATACACTGCACGTTGTGCTGTGCTATAGACAACATTATTCAATAACTGTATAATACAGATCAGCAGCTGGCAGCCCCAGGGTCAAATCTCTCCTCCACCTTAATGTTGATACTGTGCCCCATAGCTTACACCTTGGGGTCAAGAGAATCTGTGTATGGAGAGTAACAGCTATGGCCTTGAGACTTTTGTGGGAAGAGCAAGATGGATGGGTCGCTGGCCTGCTACTGTCCATAACCTCCTCAGGTAACACTCCAGGAAAGAAAGAAAGAAAGAAAGAAAGAATTGTTGATCATGACTTTAGAAACACTAACGGTACTCCAAAACACATTCATCCAATGCTGTTCCCTAACTTTAGCTCTTCCTAGGTTCTAGCTTTGCATATTCTTCTTCAGAGAGCCATTCCAAATATTATGCAGAAGGACTTGTAGAATGAGTAAGCCTGATAGTTGAGCTGTATCATAGCAGGTTGCCAGATTTATTTATTTATTTAAATCTTTCAGTTGTCACAAACTCACATAATCTGGTTTGTTACCAGATTTACTAGTGTTAGGGTTGCCACATCTTTGGTTTTCTCCTGGAGACTCTGGTTTTTGAGGGTCCTCTCGAGGTCTCCAGCTGAGTCACCTTAATCTCTGAACTCTTAGCTTTCATTTTTTTAAAAAAAAAAATAATGTTGTTAGGTTGTCTGGTTCAAAAGATATAAACCAAAATGTCAGCCACCCCTCCGTAACTTCTGTGAGTACTGACTGCTCTAATCTCTGCCCCTTCAGGTTTCTAGCCCATAAATGAAGTCAGGATTGTGATTGTCAAGATTTGTTGAACCCCCCCCCCAGGCAATACCTAAATCTACTCTTTCCTTTTCCTGCTTGTCTCACATCAGGAATTCAGTAAATGCATTGCTTTCAGCAGCATAAAGAGTACTTTCTCTGTACAGGATTGGGACTTGCTTCTGAGTAACCATGCATAGATTGCACTACAACAGAAGATCACAGCAGGATCTTGCTAGTCTTCCAGCCACACATACACCAAATTCCCCTGGGCTTCACCTTCATGGCCACTTTGGCGCCTCCTTCCTTCACCTCAGCGGGGATGGGTAGGTGGCTGGCTGGAGGGGTGCCAACCACCCCAATGGCCTCCCTCTCTCTCCTTTGCATGTGCACCACTTTAGTACATGCATGCACAACCTGCCCTGGTGAGTGGAGAGGGTCTCATAGCAGGACAACCCACCAAGCAGACAATGGGATGGGAGGTGCTGGGGAAGGACTCTGCACACCTCCCCAACAATTGCCACCCCACATTCTCATTGGCTGCCTCTGAGGCCCAATGAGAGCCCAGGCTTCCGCAGTGGTGCACCCATTCGAGAGAGGAAGGGAGGGAGAAGTGTCTGTTTTCTTATCTATCAGAAAGGAAAGGAGGAAGGGAGGAAAAGAGGTTAAGAGGAGGAATAAGGAAAAGCCTATTCTACGGGGGGGAGGAAGGAATGGCAGTGACATCATAGTTTTGCAGCTCATCTCTGTCCCGTGGGGCTTTATTAATTTGTTTTTATTGGCTTTCTATGGAAAATATTTGCAACAGGGGGAACAGACGCACAATGATTTTGCTCAAAGGCTTTTTTATTTTATCTATAAAAATCTTTGTATACTGCTGTTTTGTTAAAAATCATCAAAGCAGTTTACAACATGTTTTTTAAAAAACAACCACCATAGAATAAAAACAATAAAATTCAGTAAAAACAAAGGTCACATATCTCTGTTTTAGGGTTGCCAGGTTCTTGGCCTGAGACTGATCCTGTATCTTTAGGAGAAGAGAAAGTCAGCCAAGTGCAGGTGTTCTTGCAACTCTGTAATGGGAAAAACCACAAGGTGGAATTCTCCCTTCCCCCTGCACACCTTTTAAAGATACAGAAGACCTCTTGGTTGCCAGGCGCGGCCTCCAAGAGGTCTTCTGTATCTTTACAAGTTGTGGAGGGGGGAGGGAGAATTCCACCTTGTGGTTTTTCCCATTACAGTGTTGCAAGAACACCTGCACTTGTCTGACCTTCTCTTCTCCTCAAGATACAGGATAAGTCTCAGGCCATGGACCTGGCAACCCTACTCTGTTTGGTAAGTGTCTGTAAATACATGCTTTGAGGCTGCAATCCTAACTCCACTTAATATGAAAGTAAACCCCGCTGGATGCAATAGAATATACATCTGCACAGACGTGGTTAGGAATGCGCTGTAAGTGATCAAGGCTGCAATCCAATACACACTTACCAGGGAGTAAGTCCCATTGAAGCCAAAGCCAGTGGAGCTTTCTTATGAGTAGACATGTATTGGATTACAATGTAAGGGTACAATCCAATACCTGCCTACTCAGAAGAAAGCTCCATTTGCTTCAATGACACTTACTCCCAGGCAAATGTGTATTGGATTGCAGCCTAACTGCATCCTTCCACCAGGATCCACAACAACCTTGACTGATGTCCTCTTTGATACTTTAAATAAAGTGTATGTATACAACTGAAATATGTTATAGTGACTAACGAAATGGCTTCTGCCTTCTTCATGTGAGAACTTTCAACAGCAAGGCACCTGTGGCCATATCGTGAACTGCTGCTGAAAACCTGTTTCAAATAATGATCTGCCAGGCAGTTTGGGAGCTGCTATTTGATAAACAGAAGGGCCCAAGCCTTTCGTGATTGGCCCTGTCCACATGGCAGACGGAGGCCTTTCAGAGCTGTCAGGGTGAGAGATGGCCTTCTCATTAGGCCAGGGCTGGAAACCTACAGCGCTAGGACCAATGCAGCCCTGGCTTTGAAACTTCAGGGCGTTTTGCAAGCAATCAGTTCTGGTGGCAAAGGCGATCTGCTCCTTCCCCTGGCAGTCCACAGTCAGGAAGAGAGAGAGAAATGGAAAGGGGTGTCCAAAACCGAGAGAAAGGGGTGGCAGAAAAAGAGAGGAAGAACATTCTGCTCTGATCCACCCTTTAATGGCTTCTGTCCACCCACCAGGGCCAACCCATGACATTTTGCTACTTCAAGCATGGACGAGATGGCACCTCCTCCCATTCCACATACAGGAACCGACTGGACTGGGATTCAAACAGTGTGATGGGTCACTTGAGGCAGCAGAATAGTTTAGGGCCCCAGGACAGACTGTTTGGTGTCTACAGCTCTATCCTCCAACAGGAGGCAATGGTGGGTTGGCAGGCTGCCACTATTGCCACTTGTGGAGGTTGCCTCACTCTTCCTAATAGCAGGGCTGGCTCTGCCACTCACTACTGGCAATCACCCCTAGCAGATGACCCCAAGGGAAATGGTGGCCCTTACAGAAAAAAGGTTGCTCATCCCTGCAGCAGACCAAAAACAGAGAACGAATCTCAAAGATGCTGAAGAGTCATGCACTTTTTATTCATGTGTTTCAGTCCAAACAAGCCTTTGTCAAGGGCTATTATTTTTTCTTGTAAACAGCACAAAAATACCTTGTTTTAAGATCACTGCAGGCAAAACTCACAAAACACTCCTGCATTAGACAAAAAAAATGTAGTTTATTTAATCGAATGTAATTGCATTTTTACTGGCCAGGAGGAGGAGAGGAGCTTCTGAGGACTTTCTGCCTCAGACGTGAAAATAATTTGGCTGACCTTCAGTAGTACTTGGGGGACAGGGCACCATTTGAGTTCTATGGGGCTTAGTTCCTTAGTAAGCATGTTTAGAATTGCAGCCTTAACAGGTATCCATGTGTACTCCTGAGTGCTCCCATCTAACATCTCTGAAACACTAGGCTCCTTTCTTCCTACAATGGCCTTCTAGTGATTGGTCTGGCCTGAGGGCACATAAACCCTTCTTGCCAGAAGCAAATAGGCTAGATTAAATGTTCCCTATCCATGCTCCCTAAGATGGTGAGAAGGAATAACTCATCACTTCTGCTGGACCTGGGAACACCCTCTTTTAGCTAAGATTTCTATCTTAAATTTCCAATCAGAGATTTTTTGTTTGTTTGAATGGTATGCTCCAAGCAGCTGTGGTTGATACTTAATGTATCATCCTTAATGACATATCTAGGGCCCACCCTGTGATGTCACTAGGGCCCACTCCATGACATCACTAGGCCTACCCCATGACATCTCAGGTTTTTGGATGCTTCTGACCTGGCAAGCCTAGTTCCCAGGATTTTGTGGGTGGATTCATGTGCTTCAAATGAATGTTGAATGTGCTTTAAATGCATGGTGTGGATCTGCCCTAGTATGTTGTGCATTCATTAGTGAATTGAAAAGAACAATTTTGAAATGACATTACTAGGGCCCACTCCCTGACATCACTAGGGCCCACTCCCTGTGACATCACTAAGGCATGCTACTGCAATCTCAGGGTTTGGGATGCTTCTGACCTGGCAACCTTAACTAGTATTCACATGTACACATCTTACATATGTTTTTGCTAAGTGTCTAATTTTGGGGAACTCTTGGGACAATTGCGCATGCACAGGCATTGGTTATGATAGCCTTGCTTAATTTATGGAATTTAGCACAGGTCACTCTTAGTGTACTTGCTCTAGAAAGCCAGTATTAAACACACTTCAGCTGCAAATTAGAATATTTATTTATACATGAATATAGAGTTTAAAGGTGAAAACATTCCAGTATAAAATGATTTAGAAGCAGCTTTGCAGCTTGAAATGCCACTAGAGAAAAATACAGAAAAGATTGGGTTAAGAATGCATACATAGGCAAGCTCACCCATGTGTTCTCTGGACCATGTTGTACAGAAAGAGGGGAGAGCTGAGAAGCAGATAATCACCTAAGAGCTGTGAGGCTCAGTCTTAAGACCTTGCTATGCTATAGAGAACATGAAATAACCAGGAATGAGGAAAGGTTATATGTCAAATAATTTCTAGGGCTGTGCATGCCCCTCTCCAATCTGATGTGCGGCCTCATACAGCACATTGGGTCAACCTCCCTCCAACCCTGTCTAATCCAAGAGCAACCTGAGCTGGATCCAGGATCCAAATTGATTCAGGAGCCCAGCCTAGGGTTTGAAACCCTAATTAAAGATGTGGTCAGGTTGGGGGGAGAAGAAGCAGTAGCAGCTCATGGGGCAGTGTGGACAGGGTGGCATTTTTTACCTGGCTCCCAATGCTACATGCTGCAGCAAGCTACTGGTGGGGAGTCGTGGTAGGCTTGTTTACCTGGCATCCCAATACAATGTGTTGCTGCCAGTTACCAAGACCAAACTGGGGAGGGGTAAAGTAATGGGGATCATGATGCAGGTGCAGTGCCAGAGCCAATGCAATGATCTTGACACTTGCCCACACTACATAGAGCTCCCTGTTGCTTCATCTCTCTCAGTAACCGTCAGTGATGTGGGCTGTTGAAGCCAGGTAAGCAACACTGATCCATCAGCTGCTACTGCACATGCTTACTTGAAGGGAAGTCCCACCACTCTGCCAGCCACTACTATACATGTTTACATGAACATCTGAGTGAGAAAAAGGGGTTTACTTTCTAATAAGAATGCATGCATGCCTCTCTTTTATCCCCCTGCCGCTGAACAGGCCCACCTTTTCGCAGCCTTGGGTTACTCTGAGTAGTCTGACCTGGGGTGATCCAGAGTTGTCTTAATCCAATTCCACCAAAATCAGCCCAATTTTAGGTTTATGGAGATCGTTCCATGAAAGGGCCAAAGGAGCTCACTAGGATGAACCACAAATTCTCCCCAAGATTTTGTTGCACACACTTTTTAAGGAATACCCTAAACCTGTTAAGCCTCACACAGACATGGGGTGGCCAATAAAGCAGCCCTGAGCCAAAATTTGTGCCATTTGGGTTCTCTGAACACTGCTAATTAGTTCAGAAATAGACACATTTTTCCCATTAGAAAGATAGGGTGATGTATGGAGTACAGGTCAGAGGGTATCATTGAAAAATGGACTATGAAACTGATTTCCTCCTGGCCACCTGTTCAACCCCTGCTGGGGCATGGACTCTTGCTATGAATGATTTTTGTCTTCGTTCTGTACAACCAAAGAGTTTTTCAATCAAAACAAAAACAAACAAATGCACCTATTATGCATAAATAGATATGCAAATTACTTTGCATTGTGCATTATTCAAATATTCAGTGACATAATTGCTGCTATCTCCAGAGGTGCCTTCCCACTTTTTTCTGAAATGTTTGCTGACTTTGTCTAAATAGCTCAGACTAAATCCAATAAGTTTGCAATCCTAACCATGTTTAGTCAGAAGAAAGTCCCACTGAATTCAATGGGGCTTACTCACAGTTAAGTGAGGTTAGGATTGCAGGCTTAATCTATTTCCTACAGTGAATTTGTAAACAAACTGAATGCATCATTCATTCATTCATGATGTTTATACCCCACCTTTCTCTCATCATAGAAACCCAAGATGACATACATATGGTTCCCAGGTAATTTTCCATCCAGGCACTGACCAGACCCAGACCTGATCTCTTTAGATTCCTCACATGTATTTATTAGCAACATTTTTAACCATCTTTCAACAGAGATGTTCACACTACCCATTTTTGCTACTTCTAATGCAAACATTAATTGCATCAGTAGTGTGGTGGTAATAAATATTCAATTAATGAAACTTGACTTCTTAGCCAAATTTCACATTATATAGGATTCTGAGATTCATTAAACAACAGCAACATCTTACAATGGTTGTTTCAACTGTTTGAAAATACAGTTAGGTTTGTCTGCCTACGAATCCCCAAACTCATATGACACATATGAAACCAAAATTCAGTACTCCTGATTTTAGTTTTGAGAGCTGAAAGAATTGATCATATTTTTTTGAGCAGAAGAGCAGGATAAAAAATGCTACAAAATATAAATGGAAAACAATGGAAAACTATGGGCATGATCTAGCCAATGTTAGATTTAAGCACATGCTTTAACTTTCCAACAGAAATTAATAGGACTTAAACATGCTTAACTTTGGCTGGATCATGCCCATAAGTTTTTTACAATGAGATTTAGTTCTGTCAAGACAGATGGTATTTTCTTACAACTTCATGAACATTTTAGTGCTAATTTCTACATCTTAATTGTATGTACTGAATTGCTCATTTGGATATTACCATACTACTGAGTGGAATTTTTAATGACTTTTCATACACTTGGCAGTTTAATACAATTTAATTCTCTAATAAATAGGATAAAAGTGAGCGCAAGATGATTAGCAAATACCAAAGACAAACATTTCTTTATAATGGCAATATTAACTAGGGATGTTCAATTTAACAACAACCCTGTTTAAGTACATCCTGAATTATACATAGCTAAATACATTTGGGCTTCATTAAAAATTCATCAAGAAATATCATTGGGGCCGTTATAGCATTACCAAATAAAATCCTAACAAAAAAGTAGCAGACTCAATACATCAAATTGTGTACTCAAACTACTACTATAATGACTGGTATAACACAGTTTGTCCTTTGGTGGCATAGAACCAATAATGACATGTGTGCCCATTACGTGATTTCACTATACTTGACAACTACAGCAGATGATATATGCACCAACTATTGAGACTATTTAAAATATCTTTTTTACTTGCAAATTTAACAAAGAGAGAGAAAAAGCAAAATAATAAAAATGAGGGAAAGAAAAAGAAATCATTATCATCATCACAGTGAGCTCATATTTATGATATAAGAACCATCAGTACATCCATCAACCTTATAAGAATATAAGCCCTCTAGATGTCCAAAAAGGGATCTACAAGAAACTGATGTCTCTAGGAAATATGTTCAAATGTAGCCAGGCCAGTAAGGTCCTCAGATCATGGTGTAATGGACACCACCAGGCTTGAAGTATACTTCTTATAGCGGACATATAGAACCCACAGAATCTCATGCTACAGGAATATAATTTAACAGTACAAGAAAATATCAAGGATTTTGCCAGTATGAATTTGATACAAACAGCCAATTCAGAACAATATTTTTAAGCACAAAAGCCACGTTTAAATTGAATACATGTATGTACTTCCCCCTAAAAACACACATTTTTCAATAAAATACAATGTATGTGTGCAGTGCAAAATTCAGAGAAGCGTGCAATCCAATTGTTAACTATATTCCAATCCCCATGTAAAAAAAATCTCTTCCATCCCTACACTTAGCACTCCTAGGCAGAATGCTTCATGGAAAGCAGCAATAGCTGTATCATGCTTTCTGAACAGTTGTGCCTCATTTGTTCTTATTGTAAAGGAAGCAACTAGGGGCCTTGCTATTGTCTAGCAAATATTTCTCAGAATTACTGGAGGATCTTGAAATTATGCTTAAAAGCCATCAGGAGGTCATATAAGAGGCGTAAAACATCCCACAGCAGTAGAGCAATGTGGTTTTCAAAAACAAATGGCACTTTGGACAATATGATACAAATATATTTTTCCCAAGTGTGTTTCAGTGCTTCATATGTATTATTGAAACAATACATGCCAGAATCCATCTTAGAAGAAAAAAATGTGAACACAAAACTGAGGAGAAAAGCCTTTTCTAAGAAATATGTCTGGAATGTGGGGATGGATATTTTAAAGCATGAGAGGCCCCTGCCTACCAAACACCAAAGGTGTGCAGTAGTGCACCCTAATATTACAGCATATAAATTTGAAGCCTCATGTAGCTCTTAATTGTTGCCAATATGTTTAATTGCATCCACCAAGAATCCTGCACCTGAATAGCTCCCCAATACAGAAGAAACGCACAACAAACCCTCCAGCATCATTGCCTTGACTGATAAAGCAGAGGGTGTCACAGTCCAGAATTGATACTGGACATGTGGGGAGCCATCAGCATGGCAAAATAAATTAGCATCCCTCTGATTCCTAACTTTCATGAATGCTTGGAATGCACACACTGGGTAAAACAAAGAGCACAAACTTTCCTTAAGGGCAAATTTAAAACCCCTGTCTTTTTACTCAGGCTTAAAGGAATAATCACGACCACACCCTGACTCAGGCTAATACCACTGGTGGATATCAGTCAGCTTGGCCAAATACTCCTCAACCCTCTGTGTTCCAACCCCCACACACAATATTCCAGCTATTTTGAACATGACCTCATAAGGTGAGCAACAGAACAAACAAAAACATCACACAACTACCTACAAGATTACTTCGGGAATGTGTGTAACACAACTGCCTGATTTCCAGCCTGTCCAGCACCAGAGGGGCTTCCTTGCACCAGCCTTCCAACAACTTCCTGATCCTAAAATAGCTGGAGACATCTTCACAACTGCCAGCTGTAGCCCTAAAAGCTGATGTGGATAGAGTGCCAGCAACTGATCTTAAAAACACTGCATGATATGCTCCATGAGAGTAGGTTAGATATCAGGAGGGCCTACTCTGAAATTCTGAGCTATGTCTGACATAAGAAGCCCTAGTGCTAGCATCAAGAGCTGCAGCTATGGCATACTGCACCTGGCTCCAGAACACAAATGGCACCTGGTTCTCAGACCTTGCTTCTGGTGCCTCAGACCATGCTCTTGATGCCAACTAGTAGTAACAGGCCATCTGCACCACAGCCTGTCTCCATTTTCATCTGTGAATAAGACATAATCTCAGCAAAGTAATTCTGCAGACCTGGAACATGCCTAGCTACAAACGAGTAGTACTCCTTAGGCAGCTCAGTGATAGAACATCTGCCTTGCATGCAGAAGGTCCCAGGTTTGATTGCCAACATCTCCAGGTAAGTCTGGGAATGTCTCTGCCTGAAACCTTAAAGAGCCACTGCCAGTCAGGGCAGATAACAATGAGTTAGATGGACCAATAGTCTGATTCAGAATGAGGCAGCTTTCTATGTTCCTAACTGCATGATACAAGAAAACCAGGAAGCCTGGATATTAATCATTTGCACCGTGACATGGTTGTCACACTAAAACTGCATGGTAGAATTAAAAAAAACGAACTCCTCCACCCATACGTGCACAATCAGTAGATGACTCTATATGCTAAAAAGTAATATAGAACAAGTTGGCTACTAGAGAAGGAACAACACCATTCACAGAATACTACAAATGTACCGAGGGTTGTCTGTATTGCTGCACTGTAACACACATTTAACAAGCAGCCATCTCACTTGCTAAGTTGGTCATCTGTAATTCAATATGAGTCTAGCCTAACTGAAGTCAGGAATTCCCTTCTCCTCTTTATTAATTTTAAATATGCTCAGGCTGCTTTTCTCGGCAAATGCCCATCCAAATTATCATGCTATCAAAAATGACAAAATATAAGAACCATAATATATATATTTAAAACTTAAAACTACCACTCACCAACATTCCATATCCCTTTGGGTGGTGATGGTAGTGAAGCAACTTCAAGTGTTTCTGGATGACACTGATTATCTGAAAACTTCAGTCAGGGCTTCACAGCCCTAATTTAGGTTCTGAAACAGCCTTGGATGCCTGATGGATGGCCTGTATTGAAAGAGATACAAGGGGATTGTGGACCCTGTTACTCCTACTTGCTCTTTCGGTGACTTTTGATACCACTAACTATGATGTTCTTTTGGACCAACATATCAGAATGCATATGAGATACACTGTGTTGTTGTGGTTCCATTCCTACCTTTGCTGTGACATCTAGAGAGTAGCATTGGAGGAATGTTCCTCAGTCCCTTGATGTGATATGGGGTTCCATGGGGGATTGTTATGTCCCCAATGCTATTTAATTATACAGCCACAAGAGTGGCTGTATACTATACTTTTTCATATTCCACCATGTTGAATTAAAAATATCCCCATGCCATTCTGCTGTTTCCCATAAGCTCATTTCAAGACAAAATCTTCAAAACTTAACTCAACCTGAACTCAAAAACACTTGCTTAACAACCCTCTAGGTTTTCATGGTGATACACAAAACGCTCAGAGATAATCTAGAGTTCAAAGTGTAAAATGAGAGGGGAAAAATCCAGATCCCTGCTGGACTTTTTTCTGTCAGTGGTCTCATAATGTGTTGAAATTAAATAATAATTGGCCACATTCGCAGAGTACCTGTAATCCTATTATTGACTTTGTCCCACACTCTGACCTTCATCTTTTACAGTTTATAAGTTAAAAAAATGCATGGGTGATTTTTAATTAATTTAAGAAATTTAACATTGGACTCTATGATAGTGCAGGCATGCTCAGTAAGAACCAACTGTCAGTGTGTCCTAGAAGCCAGACAAACATCTGTTTGGCTTGGCTAATCAGGGGGCCACATCCACATCAGACATTTTTTCCATTTTAAACAGTTATGGCTTCCCCCCAAGAATCCTGGGAAGTGTAGTCTGTGAAGTGTAATGAGAGTTGTTAGGAGACTCCTAGTCCCCTGAGAGCTCCAGCAGTGACAGTGGTTTAACAGTCAGTCCCTCTTCCCACAGATTTCTGGGAATTGTAGCTCTTAGCACCCTTTGGCTTCCTAATCAGAGGGAGTCCTGACATGGCTAACAGTTTCCAGTTCAGTGTGCTCACTATCAGTGTGGAATATGTGACCTATTCACTTCTTTCTTCCCATTTCTTTCTTCCCTTCCAACTTCACCTGGGCAGCCTTTAAAATCCCATTTGCTTTCATATCTTGGGGAGGGATCATAACTCAGTGATAGAGCTTCTGTTTTATATATGGAAGTCCTCAGGTTGAAACTTTGGAATCTCCAGGAAGACTAGGTAGGAAACCCTGGAGAGCTGCTGCCAGTTAGTATAGACCAGGGGTGGGGAGCTGTTTTTTAGCCAGAGAGCCCCATTGTCTCTTGGGCAACCTTCCAGGAGCCCTTTGGGAGCATCAGAAGCAAGAGTGAATGGAGAAATGAATGCACACTTTACTTTTGTAGAGTAAGGTAGCTTCTGCACACACTCATGAACCCCTCTCTGTCTTTCTGCCAGACAGAAAAAGGGATTGAGTTCAATGACATATTCCAGCCAGGCAAAAACACTCAAGGTCAAGGAGGGTGTGAAGCAGAGTTAGTGAGGGGTATGGCCAGAGGCGAGGAGGTGTGGCTGGGGATGTGGCCATGAGAAAATCCTGAAGGCCAGATAGAGAGGCATTGTGGGCTGCATTCAGCTTCTAGGCCTGAGGTTTCTCACATCTGGTATAGATGTTGTTGACACTCTTATTATTGTTTTTAATTATCATTTTATTGGGTTTTAATTTTATAATATTTTATATGTTGTAAGCCATCTTGATCTATTTTTATGAAAGTGCAGCTTATAAACATTTTAATAAAGAAAGAAATAATAACACAGGCAATAAGCATTTAAAAAAAAAAAGTAAATAAGGATGGCACCGGGAAATCCACACAAGTGAACAAGTGCCACCCAATCCCCACCAAATTTAAATGGCTTACAAAAGATTTCTGTATTTTAAGAACTCACCCCTTCCAAGCACTGTCATTGAAGAGTGTTGGGTGGAGTGATAGCATTCTAGACGCCCTCCCTTACTCCCCACCCTGGTGTTCTCTGTATATGGTGTTGTAATTGCTCCATTTCAGAGATACCCTGTCTGGGTTCATTAGAAACTGCTTTGAGCTACAGATCTGTACAGATCTGTACAAATCAATTAGGCACTAGCCAAGCCACTCTGTAGAGATTTGTAGCTGCTTCAGCCCAATCAGGACAAGATACAAATCAGTTTGAGTCAGCCTGATTTGGTTTGAGATTTGTACAAATCCTGTGCATAGCCATACCAGCATCTGCCCTAAGGAATAACAATGAATTTGTAAAAACATTTTTTCCTTTTCTTTTCCTATGGAAGTGTAAAGGAAAAACATATATCCTGCCAAATAAAGAGGCTCCCTCCTGCACACATGAATTTGTATGGAATGGTTGAAACACTGGTAAACTTTCTAACATAATATTTGCATAGGAAAATTGGGGTATTAGAAATAGGATAAAAGTCAAAGTATCCAGTCTATTAAAATGCATAGGGATACTGTTAGGCTTTTAAAATTATTTAAAATTATTATTTTTAGTTTTCACTTCTTGAGTAACTATGAAGAGGATAATTACCAAGGGGAAAATGTCTCCACTCTAGATAACATGTAGCAAATAAAATATTAGTAAATATATATACAAGCTCTTTATTTGTTCATTTTACATGGTTTACAGTATATAGAAAGAGGGAAAGAGATGTTAAATAAAAAAAACAAACTTCTGTCCCCAGTGGGGTTCTTATATGTCAGTTGTGAGGATCTTCAGTAATTAAAATAGCTGACCTTTCTCTACACTTGGCTTCTTCATTTGCATTAGTGAAGATCTAATATGGCTCAAGAGTCAAAAGCACACAAATAGATCTGAAGGGGGGGCAGGTGGTTTTCTCAAACTTCTGTAGGTTCCCCATCTCCAATTTACTCGGGGGGGGGGAGAGATAAGTCATCCGACAAGAAATTCTATGCAGAAGTAAACACAGAGAAGATGGCCAATCAAAATTGCAATGAGAGACTGGAAAAGAATTGAAAGAAAACCATCAGTTCATGATGTCTGAAAATGGCATGTTCACTTTTTCCTATTCATAAGTATGGTGAAGAGAGTTGCTTTATGCAGCAGAGTTCATTGGAGATATAAAAAGAATATGAAAGAGAGTGGTGTTTATCTTAAACAAAATAAACTCATTTCATTAAGAAAGTACATGTGGATAGGAAAGACTAATCACCTACACTAGCTGAATTCAAAAGATAGGGAGTGAGAGAATCGTGGGAAGGGAGAGGAGGAACTGGAAGTGATGATAACCCTGAGAATATCAGTCTAACCAATCAGAGGCATGCTTAAACTTGAGGAAAGTAACAATGAGAGAATTCAGGTAAGCGTGCTTTCAACTGAATAACTATATCTATTGCCCCTAATGGTCAATAGATTCAAAGCACACAGTGAGACAATGCATTCATATGGATCAGTAGTGGATGGGTGGGCTGAGACAGTGGTGCTAACCTGTGCATTTGCACAACACCAACCTTTCTGCTGCTTTGCCCCTCCACTCTCCCTCCCAGTAAGCAGTGCTTTTAAAAATACCATCAAGGTACTGTACACAATTAAAACCACAGGATATCATCAATTATTGTTTTGCAATACAGCTAAATGGATGATTTTACTAGAAAGCATTAGCCAATATTTTGTTTACTATTTCTGTTTCATAAGTAGAATTCAGCTTCATTGGCTCCAGGCTTCTGCCCGCATATTGCCTAGAACCAATTTTCCATCTTATTTAGGGAACTGGAGCTGGTGGATAAGAATAAGGGGGAAGAGGAGGAGTGGTTGCATTGGGAAAATTAGGAAAAGACATTGCATGGCAAGGATATTAGGTGTCCTTCCTCAAGATCTCATCACTTGTCTTATTTGGGGTCATCAGGTGGGTCTGAATTCTCTCCTCTAGAGCTATTGCTTATTTGAGGCCCCTGGCTGTTGCATCAGACAGGGGAACCATGAGCTAATTGTGAATAGGTAGAATATGTTTAGACGTGCTTTTATGGTCAGCCCCCTGCTGTCCTTTGAAGGTGTGCGAATAAGATGACTCATTCAACAAATATGCTTGTACTTTGACATAAGAGTACAATTCATTCACCAAGTATGCTCTTGCCTTTGAAGTCTTACACAGAGAGGCCAGTTGACCTAGGACCAACTGTGGCCAGCCTTTTAGCCTTCCGACTGACTCACTGTTTGTCAGCTATAAGACAAGGCAGAGGCAAGCAGAAGTCATTCACTGATTCATTCATCCTCTTAGGAGGAGCATAAGAGAGAAGAGGAAACCCCAGACTCAGACTATAGTCCTGCAGGCAGTGCTGAGTCATCAGAGAGGGTGCACAACCAGGTTGGGGCTATGTTTGGCTTTTCCCATAGCCACTGAGACCTAGCATATAAAATGAATATAAGATCATGCAGCATGATTGTGTAGCTGTTTCACCACCTATCACTTAACCTGGATAATTGCATGGAGGCTTATGATTTTATCTGTTTAGGTTGTGAGTAGGCAATGGTGTATATTTCTGCCTGCTGTGTATTAAGCCTGTAATAAAATTCTGTTTCTTCAACCATAATTGCATTCATTGTCCACATGATCCAAAAGAACCTCTGCTCAGGCTTAGCTACCCTGGGGCAGAACAGCAGTATAAAAAGAAAAAAGTAGATAGCAATTGGTTGAATTGGTTGGCAGGTTTCTTGACATATAATGGGCTGGTGCTGGAGAAACAGCCCACTAAGGGAGCAGTACTGATGAAGTACATTGATATTGTCTTCTGGGCATATAATGATTTCATGGGCAGAGTGTGGTTGGGACCATTTAGGATACAGGTGGCCTTTGACCCTAGTCTGAGGTGGAACAAAAAGAAATCAGGGTTGTGGTTGCAATTCATGTCTGGGGATGGAGCTGTATCCAGGGATGGATCAGACAATGGCCATTTGGCATGTCAGAGCAGGTGACATGATAGAAGTGTATAAAATTATCCCTGGTATGAAGAGAGTGAGTAGATAAAAGCATGAAAAGAGAACAAGACAAATTCATGAAGGATAAGGCTAGTGGCTACTATCAGTGGCTACTAGCCGTAACTGTTATGCTCTGCCTCCATAGTCAGAGGCAGTATGCTTCCGATCACCAGCTGCTGGAAACTACAAGAGGGAGAGTGCTCTTGCACATAGGCCCTGCTTGCTGGCTTCCCACAGGCATCTGGCTGGCCCCTGTGTGAACAGGATGCTGGACTAGATGGGCCACTGGCCTGATCCAGCAGGCACTTATGTTCTTACCTTCTACCAGAATCAAATAAATTTACTTCCAGGTAAATGTATATAGGATCAAGTTGTCAGACGTTATTAGTAGACGAATTCCTTGTAAGCACTGAGGGAAAAACAGGTTTTGAGAAGAGATATCGAGGAGGATTAATGGCCTAATTATATTTAATTTATATATATGGAAGGAGGATTATTACCCTGATTTGACCTATCTTAATGTTGTTATATCAGTGAGAGAAAATGCATTTGCTGACATGTTGAGAAGCTAATAATAAAAGCAACTAATTAATTCTAAGAAATCCAAGATGACATTTCATAACTTATGCTTCTTAGACATGGTCCAATTTTTCCTGACCTCTTGAACAGAGGGTAAGGAATGCATGTGCAATTTTATGCTGTATTCATATTAATACATTCCTCAAAATGAGGACTTTATTTAAGGACCTGTATCGGGGGGGTACACACAAATGCATACACAAAAAACAAACGAACAAGAAAAAATGTATTCACACCAACACAATCCAAACCTGCCCAAGGTATTAAAGTTGTTGTAAAGTCATTATAAAAGTGTTGGTCTAGAATCTGGGAGACCTGTGTTCCAATCCCCACTCAAATCCCTATGCAACTATGCATTGGGAGACCTTGGGCCGGTCATAATCTTTCACAGTCTGTGCACATTCCATTTCCTGTGTTTCTGTAGAAGGCAATTCCTCTAAACCAGTGTCTAAATGCTATTCTTAAGGACTATTCTTAAGGATTATACATAATACATAATAGTATTGATACGTTGATATATAATGCATAATAGTATTTATCTTGCTAGTGAGGGGTCTTGGGGGTGAAAATACAAAGGAAATGATGGAATTTAATTGAGACAGGCCATAGCACCAGCCGTCCCTGCTTTATTTTGTATACTGGGTCAATGTGTGGGACAGAAAGATGGGAATTAAGTGACAGAGTCCTGAGGTGGTAGCAAGGTTTATTCTAACATGCAGCTAGACACATATTTTTCAGCATCAAAAAAAATGTGCAGTATGAAATAAGTTTTGTGCAGCTGGGCATATGGAAGTTAATAAGGAGGCAGGTAGTTTTAAAAAAAGAAATAGATGAGAAAAAATAAAAAGAAATAGAAAATGAAGATGAATAGTGCTCACTTTCAAATCTTTATAACCCTATATTAATATATTATGGAACTGATTACTTGACTGATCAAAGGCGTTATTGATTCATATTGAGATCTACTGAAACAGTATGTAGGTATACAAATATTACATACCAGTACAAAGTAAACACAGAACTTAATTGTTGATGAGGGCACGCGCGTATGCAGTAGGTGTTGCATCAGTAGATTCTTGATGTTTATCAGACAGCAGGTGCCAATGAGAACATAGCTGAAAATATTTTGTTGGCAGTAGTGTATGAGGGACATCAGCTAGCAGAGCCGCTGTAGGTGGTGATTGTGGTGAACTGTTGGATGCTGCTAGCGAGGGCTTTGGGGAGTTGGTTTTTGGAATGATTTTTTGTTCTTGTTCTGGTACAAAGTTCTACAACAATTGACTTAACAAAAGGAACTTTTATGTTGAAAGGATATACAAAAGATTATCAACTAAAGCAGCTGTGTGGGTTAAAAGAAAGCAGTAAAACCATTTTTTCCCTTTTGTCCCAATCTAAACATCCCTACAAACACAAAGTTTGTGCTTGTTCTAACCAGGACTGGCTCCAGGAATGCTGGGGCCCTTGGGCATCAGCTTGCCCTGGCCCCCGGTGTGTGTGTGCATGCGCACTCACACATGCAGCCCCCCACCTACCTGTCTGCTGTCTTTTACCATTGCCCTTAACAAAGATGGCAGCCATGGTTTCCCTAAGAGGATGACGCCTCTGCCGCCATATTTGTTGATGGCACGCGTGCGTGCTACGCATGCACATCTCTGCCATCAACTAAGATGGCGGCAGGGGCTTCAGTGCCTTAAGGAAACTGTGGCTGCCATCTTCGTTAAGGGCAATGGTATAAGACAGCAGACAGGTAGGTGGGGGGGCATGGGGGGTAGGGTTGCCAGATCTCCGGTTTTCAGCTGGAGTCTTCAGCAAAAGGGGGCCATCTCCGGTCTCCGGCCATACTCACGTCAAACACGTGGATCTCTGGCTTTTCAGTGGCCCCCTCAGCCACGCATGCGTGATTGACACACGCATACATTGAAGGCTCTGGCTGGCCGCCTTCCCGCCCTTTCTCAGTCAGCTGGGGACTGCAGACACAGGAGGACGAAGCGGCTGCCAGCAGGTGCCTCAAGACTCGAGCCGCCGCCATCGTTCCTGCGCCTGAGCGAGGCCACCCTCCTGGCCCGCAGCTGCCGCATGGGCACCTTCATCCAGCTGCAGCCCAGCACGTCTAGCTGCTGCCCTGCAGGGACCCCCCCAGCAGCAGACCCGGCCCACTGCCAAGCGGCACACAGCCACATCTGCAGCAGCAGCCCCGCCACCCACACAGCCACAGGTGAGGGTCCTGGAGTGGAGCCCGCAGGCGCCTGGCCTGGGGCCAGAGCCGCCACCGCCACCGTTCCTGCTCCTGAGCGAGGCCAGCCTCCTGGGCCGCATCTGCCATGTGGGCGCCTTCATCTAGCCGCCACCCCTGCAGGGATCCCCCCAGCAGCAGCCCCCACGGGAGCAGTTGCTAGGAGATGGCGTCCGAGCAGCCTGGCAGCCTCAGCAGGGGCCGTGAAGAGGCGGTGGCAGTGGAGGCCAGGCTGGGCCTGCTCCTTCTTAGCCCCGGAGCCGGTTCCCCTGCTCCAGAAAGGACGCCCGGCCGCTTCACCCCTTATGCTGTGGGCGCCGCTGGGTGGGACCGACCGTGATGGGGCTCAGCAGTCTCTGCCTGGGGGGAACCTAACAGCCCATTTTAGGAATTTGTATGAAGGAAAAGGAAAGGACAAAAGTAAGATGCAGAATCATGCATGGAAAAATCAGTTTTAAGTCTATCCCACTGCGGCTATTTCTAAACAAGCTTTTGGTCTCCTCCCCTGTAACATAGCAGCGTTGCTGGTCAGACAGAGGTTGAGGGACAAAGACTGTTGGCAAGAGACATCTTTTCAAAGTTCTTGATCCAGGTGGGTTCTGACTGACAGATGGTTCTGAACCAGCCACTTGCAAGACAGTCATGCCCATCAGGGAGAGGTGCTTGACACTTGTTGGGAGATGGGCAATTGCTTAGAGCAATTTCCCTCTTCCTTTCTAGGTAGAACCCATTCTGCACTGAGTGTATTGAAGGGAGGCATGACTTCTCCGGTTATATGTGATGGAGTAATTTTGATGCATGATTTTAGTACATGAAAAAGTTTTAAAATATAAAATAAAATCAGTAATTTTAAAAACACTTAATTGTCTTTTAAATTACTGATTTTATTTTATATTTTAAACCTTTGTTCATTTAATTTGTTTTTAATGTTTTTATTGGTATTTTAATGAATATTTTAGACTGTCTACTGTAAACTACTTAGAGGTCTTGTTCTCTAAGCAGTATATAAATTTTGTCAAATAAAATAAATGGAAGCCCAGAAAGACTGGGTCATCTTAAAGTCACAGGCTGCCACAGGGCAGGACTGCCTTACAGCATGTTCCATACATTCCTTGTGCATTATGTGAAAAAGGTATTTCCTGAACTTAACTGCATATCCAGCTTCTTTAGGTGACTTCAAGTTTTAGTGTTTGAGACTGCTTGTCCACTATTACCAAATTGTCTCCAAAGTATTCATCCAACAGGTGGAGGGGAAAGGAGAGTTGATGGGTACATTCTAGCATATTCTCTGTTTATGTGTTGCAACATTTAGGTTCAACTGGCCTGACCAGCAGCAGCCCACATTTAGACTGAGACCCAGAATTTGTGCTCACAATTCTTTGCGATACATGGAAAAATTTAGTGACAGATTTACAAGGGCTGTTGTTGCTATGTGCCTTCAAGTCGATTACGACTTATGGCCACCCTATGAATCAGTGACCTCCAAGAGCATCTGTCATGAACCACCCTGTTCAGATCTTGTAAATTCAGGTCTGTGGCTTCCTTTATGGAATCAATCCATCTCTTCTTTGGCCTACTTTTTCTACCCCCTTCTGTTTTTCCCAGCATTACTGTCTTTTCTAGTGAATCATGTCTTCTCATTATGTGTACAAAGTACGATAACCTCAGTTTTATCATTTTAGCTTCTAGTGATAGTTCTGGTTTAATTTGTTTAACATGGCTGCAACCATATCTACTCAGAAGTAAGTCCTATTGAGTTCTATGGGGCTTAGTTCCTTAATAAGCATGTTTACAGTTGCTGCCTTCAGGGGCATCCATCTGTGCTCCCATCTAACATCTCTGCAACACTAAGCTCCTTTCTTCCAATAATGGCCTGGCCTGAGGGCACGTAAACCCTTCTTGCCAGAAGCAAGTAAGCTAGATTAAATGTTCCCTAAAGGCATTGAACTGTGACCTGGCAGACCAGGGTTTGAATCTCCACACAGCCATGAAGCTCACTGGGTGACCTTGGGCCAGTCACTGCCTCTCAGACTCAGAGGAAGGCAATAGTAAACCACCTCTGTCTGAATACTGCTTACCATGAAGACCCTATCTGGGATCAACTTGAAGGCAGTCCATTTCCATTTTGCATCACCCTAAGCTTGTGAGAAAGAATGACCTTGTCACTTCAGATGGACCTAGGAACACCCTATTTTAGGTAAGATTTCTATTTTAATCTCCAGAGAATTTTTTTTGAATGGTATGCTCCAAGCAACTGTGGTTGATACAATGTATCATGCTTAATGACATCACCAGGGCCGCCCCGTGACATCACTAGGGCCCGCCCCATGACGTCACTAGGCCCCGCCCCATTTTCTCAGGTTTTTGGATGGTTCCGACCTGGCAACCCTAATAGGGGGCCATGGATCACAGAAGGGGAGCACAGGGGCCCCCTGTAGCTCCAGGGGCCATTGGGCCAGTGCCCCACCTGGCCGCCCTTTAGAACCGGCCCTGTTCCTAGCCAGCAAGGAACTCTTTCCAAAAGCAAAATGGTGCAGTTTAACATTCAGCAGCCTGTGGTCTAAAACTGTCTCCAGCACCTAATTCTCCTCAGGCCTTGAAGTGCCTCCTTCCTGCTCAGCCCTTAAGTAGCCCTGGTAGCACAGTGAGTTCTCTCTCTTCCAATAGGCAGCTTAGAAAATCACAAGACAGGCTCCTGACCCTTCTTCCTGCTCTTTTTTCAGGCCCTTTGTCCTTCCTTCTCCAACCCTGCAGTTTTCCTTTCTCAAGTTAGAAGAGGAGCTACAGGCAGGCCCCGCTTATACAGCAGGTTCCATTCCGGACTGCCGTCGAAAAGCAGAAACCACCGAAAAGCGGAACCCATAGATAATAATGGTGTGCGTTGCGTGAAAATGATGCAAAAATGGCACGCAACGAGAAAAACCACCGGAAAAGTGGAACAAGCGCCTTAAAGCGGGGACTTTCCGCATTTGTGCAATGCCGCATTAGTGGAACGCCGAAAAGCGAAGCACCGAAAAGTGGGGCCTGTCTGTATACCATAGTGCAGGTCTCTATTGTGTCATACTACAGTTCCCAGGATTCCTGGAACCTTGTTCCTGTTTGCCAGTATTAGTTTTGTCCTTCACCTATCCTGGAGAACTAATCCTTGAAGAAGACCCATATCACATGACTAGACTACTACAAAGTTCAGTTCAATAGAAGGCAACATCTCAGAGAGGCTACCAGACTGCGAGAAGGCCTTCCTCCCTCTGCTAGGCCCAACAGATTGCAAGGCATTACAGATTGAACAAGGCATGCCAAGAAGCACAAGGTCCCCAGACAAGCTGAAGGACAGGAAGATATATCGATATTAATTTGTGGCCTGGACCTTATTCCACATAGTGTTGTAAATAATATGTGGGTTTGAGGCAACGTGTGCAGTTTTTGAGCAGTCATTTTATGAAGATCCTCCATTAACCCTTAGTATACCATAACAGTAAATATAAACAGAACATTCACCATAATTTAGAAGAATAATAGCCATTTTGTAACCGAGGGCAAATCCTAGTTACAAAAGTTATAATTTGAGGTGGGAGGCTCAGCTTCATAGTTATGCTATGTGGAGGAATGGAGTCTCAGTACCTAACTATGGGTTAAGAAAGGGAGTTTATCTCTTTCACCAAATAACTGGGAGGGAGGGAATCACCTTACTACCACATTCTTTTCAAAGCACCTCTTTTTTTCTTGCTCCCACACTGTCTTTTTCATTTCCCCAAATTTCCTGTTTTTCCTTCTGTTAGTTTCCCCTTCCTGTCTCTTTCTCTGTTAATTCTTATTTTCTCTTCCATCTTTCATGTTCTTACTTGGGGTTACAAAAAGGTAGGGGACAGGCAGTGTGTTGGCTGCTTATGCAGTAGGGGAAAAAAAATCTTAGCCCTGGGTGGTAGAATGGAATGTTGTTGGAAGATCACTTTTTTGAATGCTCTCTGCAAAGAGAAAGCTAGAACAGCAGAGTGACAGCTGGACTGTCTGCCATGTGTGAGACAGAATAAGTTTTTTTATGTAAATGTGTCTGTTCATCCTTCACCTTATTTTTGTTTCAGGTAAATGAGGGGAGGTAAATTGGTGACATCATAAGCACTAGCCAATTTGTGCCCATTACATCCTATTTTCCCATTGTTTAAGCTGAACGTAGGGCTGCCTTTGAAGACAGTTCGGAAACTACAGCTTGTCCAAAATGCGGCGGCCAGATTAATAACGGGGACCAGGCTGTCGGAACACATAACACCTGTTCTGGCTCGCTTGCACTGGCTGCCAATATGCTTCCGGGCTAGATTCAAAGTGTTGGTTTTGACCTATAAAGCCCTATGCGGCACGGGACCACAATACCTATCGGAACGCCTGTCCCGATATGAACCTGCTCGTACACTACGCTCCACATCGAAGGCCCTCCTCCGAGTTCCGTCTCATAGGGAGGCTCGGAGGACGGTGACAAGATCTAGGGCCTTCTCAGTGGTGGCCCCCGAACTGTGGAACAGTCTCCCCGAAAAGGTGCGTATGGCGCCGACACTGCTCTCCTTTTGGTGCCAGGTTAAGACTTGCCTCTTTGCTATGGCGTTTTAATATGTAATTCGTTTTAGTTTTAAATTTTGTTGTAATTGTTTTTGATTTCTTGTTTTATATATGTTTATGCTGTATTTATTATGAGATCTGAGATGTTTTGTATTTTTATATTCTGTTGCTCACCGCCCAGAGAGCTAATGCTAGTCGGGCGGTATATAAATCTAATAAAATAAATAAAATAAATAAATAAACCACAATGACAACGTACAGGACACCCCCCACCACAAGAGCTCACTCTGGGACACAGTAACATGCACATTTGACTGGAGAGCAATAATAGTGTTATCAAGCCATTTCCACTATTAAAATGGTAATAAGCCTTAACCTTATGTTACTTTGTTATGTAGATTCATAAGCCAACGTCTCATGTTAATTGCACGAAGGGAGGCATGGAATTAAGGGGTTAGTGGGACCATGCTGCTGGTCTATCTCTGAAGTCAGGAGGCTTCCTTGTTTAGCCTCCCACCCCGCAAGATCCATGTGTTGAACTTGTGGGTCTCTATGCTTATAGGCTACCATGAGACCTGGAACCCTGGTCACACATGTGATCACACATAGACCTAGAGGTCTATATCTACAAGCTTTTCCCCTGAAGATGGACATCAGGGTGTGTGATAAGGAAACTGTGCAGCCTTGGAGATGGGGCCAACAGAGTGGCCCTGTGAACCTTCTAATGGTGTGGACCCCTTCTGTATAAAATGGCTTATACAGGAATACCCCGCTATACGGACCTTCACATTACGGACACTCGCGAGTATGGACAACCATGGGGCTGTCTCAATATGCTGTTGGCCCAACACATACAGCAGGACACACTCTAGATTTAATTTTTGCCACTGGACAGGGAGATGGTGATCTGAATGTAGGGAACTTTACATCGGTCCCTTTGTCATGGACAGATCACCGCTTGTTGAGGTTTAGACTTGCAGTGACCTCTTCCCTCTGCAAGGGTGGGGGACCCATTAAGATGGTCCGCCCCCAGAGACTAATGATTCCTGAGGATTGTCAAAGGGCTCTGGGGAGTTTTTCGGCTGATAAGGCTGGCGCTCCTGTTGAAGCCCTGGTGGAACTGTGGAATGCAGAAATGACCCGGGCAGTTGACACGATCGCCCCTGTGCGCCCTCTTCAGTGTAGAGCTCATGCAGCTCCATGGTATACTCTGGAGTTGAGAGCGATGAAACAGCAAAGAAGACGGCTTGAGTGCAGATGGAGGAGAACTCCTGATGGATGCAATTATGCACTGGTAAGTGCCTATACTAAGTTGTACTTGGGGGCAGTGAAGGCAGCAAAGAAGCAACACTTTGCTGCCACCATTAAATCATCTATCTGCCGTCCAGCAGAGCTTTTTAAAATTGTCCGAGGGCTATTACATTCTGGCCCTACAGACATGATGGAGTCATCGCAGGCGCACTGTAATGAATTTGCTAGGCACTTCCAGGATAAAATCTCTTGCATCCGCCAGGACTTAAGACTCCAATGTTGTAGCAGTTGAATCGAATGAGGTGTCCAGCACACAGTCTTGTCCTAATTTTTTGGATGAGTTTCAGTTGGTACAGCTTGAGGACGTTGACAAGGTGCTTGGACTGGTGCGTGCGACCACTTCTAGGTTGGATCCTTGCCCTTCTTGGCTAATAAAAGCTAGCAGGAATGGAACAGCCGGCTGGGCCAGGGCAGTGATTAACGCTTCATTGTGGGAGGGAGTGGTCCCTAGCCTCCTGAAAGAGGCAATAGTAAGACCACTTCTGAAGAAATCGTCCCTGGACCCAGAAAACCTTAACAACTATAGGCCAGTAGCTAATGTTCTATTCCTGGGCAAGGTCTTGGAACGAGTGGTTGCCGACCAGCTCCAGACACTTTTGGATGAAACCGATTATCTGGATCCATTTCAGTCGGGTTTTAGACTCGGTTTTGGCATGGAGACAGACTTGGTCGCCCTGTATGATGTCCTTTGTCGGGAGACAGACAGGGGGAGTGTGACCCTGCTGATTCTCCTTGATCTCTCAGCGGCTTTTGATACCATCGACCATGGTATCCTTCTGGGACGACTCACTGATCTGGGAGTGGGCGGTACTGTGTGGCAGTGGTTCCGCTCCTACTTGGTGGGTCGTCTCCAGAAGGTAGTACTTGGGGAGCATTGCTCGACACCCTGGGATCTCCAGTATGGAGTCCCGCAGGGGTCAGTTCTGTCCCCCATGCTTTTTAATATCTATATGAAGCTGCTGGGTGTGGTCATCAGGAGTTTTGGAGTGTGTTGCCATCAGTACGCTGATGACACGCAGCTCTATTTCTCCTTTTCATCTTTTTCAGGTGAGTCTGTCAACGTGCTGAACCGATGTCTAGCTGCGACAATGGACTGGATGAGAGCTAACAAACTGAGTCTTAATCCAGACAAGACTGAGATGCTGCTGGTGGATGGTTCTCCTGACAGAATGGTGGATGTTTGACCTGTTCTGGATGGGGTTACACTCCCCCTGAATGAACAGGTTCATAGCTTGGGAGTCCTTTTAGACCCATCCCTGTCACTTGAGGCTCAGATAGCCTCGGTGGCTCGGGGTGCTTTTTACCAACTTCGGCTGGTGGCCCAGCTACTCCCCTATTTGGACAGAGAGAACCTCGCTTCAGTAGTTCATGCGCTGGTAACCTCGAAATTAGATTACTGCAATGCGCTCTATGTGAGGCTGCCTCTGAAGACAGTTCGGAAACTGCAGCTTGTGCAGAATGCAGCGGCCAGACTATTAACAGGGACCAGACGGTCCGACCATATAACACCGATTCTGGCCCGCCTGCACTGGCTGCCTATTTGTTTCCGGGCCCGGTTCAAAGTGCTGGTTTTAACCTACAAAGCCCTACACGGCACAGGACCACAATACCTGTTGGAATGCCTTCCCCGATATGAACCTGCCTGTATACTACGTTCATCATCAAAGACTCTCCTCCGAGTTCCTACATATAGGGAAGCTCGGAGGGTGGCAACGTGGAAAAGGGCTTTTTCTGTGGTGGCCCCCGAACTGTGGAACAACCTCCCAGAGAAGATACACCTGGCGCCAACGTTACTATCTTTTTGGCACCAGGTTAAAACGTTCCTCTTTGCCCAGGCATTTTAATATGTTTAGTATGCGCTGACATTGTTTTAATCTTTTTAACATTTTAAATTTTTAATGTGTTTTATATTGTTACATGTTTATTGTATTTTTGATGTTTTCTTGTTCTTGTGAACCACCCAGAGAGCTTCGGCTATGAGGCGGTCTATAAGTTTAATGAAATAAATAAATAAAAAATAAATAAATATTTACAGTAGCACCCTTCCCCTGTTTACGTACGCTCGCTTTGCAAGAACGAACACTTAACGGCATGACGCCACTGCCTGATCAGTTTCCAACTACAAACTTGCGTACAGTATGTACTGTTAAAATAAGGCCTACTGTGTTTATTTTAGTTATAAATGAGTTATTTACATCAGTTATGCCCATATATGATGATTGCAGTGCAGTACATGCATCAATAAGTGAAAAAGGTAGTGCTTCACTTTAAGTACATTTTCGGTTTACATACTCGCTCTGGACCCATTGCGTACATTAATGCGGGGTATTCCTGTATAGTAAACTATAAAAAGTTCTATAAAGATTTTTGGTATCACCAGTCCTAGTTCACTTGATTTATATAATTTTAAATACAGCTGATATGAAAAATACAAAAAGGGAATCCTTTCTAATAGTCAATGGATATCAGACTTAGCCTGCAGAAATAGCTTTTCATTTTGTCTCAGAACCAGACTAGTGCTCTTTGAAGACAATGTTCTGTCAATGTTCACTTTTGTCAGTGGACTAGTTCAATAGTAAGAAACACAAGGGCTTCCTCAGAACATACATAGTAAAAATATATGGAATCTGTTTATTTCATTTTCATTAATTAGCCTTTTAATTAAGATTGCCAACAGTAGTCCAGAGGAGAAAATGGGTATCAATTAATCCTTAAATACAGAGTTTTAATAACTATGTTAATTTCCAATTTACTTATTCTAATTATCCTCTTAAACACCAATAAAATGAGATTTTACATTTGAATATAACAGTTGCAATTACACTGAGAATGCAGACGTAATTTGGGCAAGCTGAAGAGTAACATGATCTAGATCAGCTTTCTGGAATCTATTCAGTGCTTATTAATTAACCGACAATTAATATTGTATAAATATTATCTAGAATCCTTTACTCAAGGTGTAGAATCTTAGCATCTTCTTAGGAAGAACTAAACATTTGGGGAAAGGTTGCTGCTGAAAGCTAGAGTCTTACATCTGCTCCCCCCCTGACTCTAGTAATATGAATGAAAACAACCCACTTTTGTTTATATACCGCCTTTCCATAAAATATAAGGTTGGTGTGCTATAATGTCTAATTCCAATGTATGTATATTTGAACAACAAAACAAAAATCAGATCAACATTTTGGTGTGATCTGGGAGAGAGTTGTTGTTGCATTAGTGGACATCAATATGTTTTATTCTCGTATAACTAGAACTTGGCTGCAGTCAGATATGGGGCTCACAGTGTTAGTTTTCCAGAATATAATGGTAATGCTTCTGTCCTGCTTTCTAAAATTCATTTCACACTGCAAAAACCTGGAATTGTGGCTTATTGGCCGATATACTGCCATGTTGTGCTAAATGTCTTTCACACAGCTGCAACAAACAATAACTTGTTTCTATTGCTCATCTGTTACGCACATGTGCACTGCAATTCCCTCATAATTCACTGTGCAAATGTATCTTGTCATGTCTCCATATGCCATTTTTGTGGGGGGGGGATTGCTACTTGCACCTATGCTGGAATTGTTATGTGCCTTCAAGTTGATTACTACTTATTGTGACCCTATGAATCAGCGACCTCCAATAGCATCTGTCGTGAACCACCCTGTTCAAATCTTGTAGGTTCAGATCTGTGGCTTCCTTTAGGAATCAATCCATCTCTTGTTTGACCTTCCTCTTTTTCTACTCCCTTCTGTTTCTCCCAGCATTGTTGTCTTTTCTAGTGAATCATGCCTTCTCATTATGTGTCCAAAGTATGATAACCTCAGTTTCATCATTTTAGCTTTTAGTGATAGTTCTGGTTTAATTTGTTCTAACACCCAATTATTTGTCTTTTTCACAGTCCATGATATGCTCAAAGCTCTCCTCCAACACCACATTTCAAATGAGTTGATATTTCTCTTATCAGCTTTTTTCACTGTCCAACTTTCACATCCATACATAGAGATCAGGCATACAAAGGTCTGAATGATCCTGACTTTAGTGCTCAGTGATACATCTTTGTATTTGAAGATGTTTTCTAATTCTCTCATAACTGCTCTTCCCAGTCCTAGCCTTTATCTGATTTCTTGACTATTATCTCCATTTTGGTTAATGACTGTGCCAAGGTATAGATAATCCTTGACAAGTTCAATGTCCTCATTGTCAACTTTAAAGTTACATAAATCTTCTGTTGTCATTACTTTAGCCTTCTTGACATTCAGATGTAGTCCTGCTTTTGTGCTTTCCTCTTTAACTTTCAACAGCATTCGTTTCAAATCATTACTGCTTTCTGCTTATATTCCTCCAATTTTCACACTTACCTCTTCTTGGTCCAATCCTGCTTTCCGTATGATATGTTCGGTGTATAGATTAAACAAATAGGATGATAAAATACACCCCGTCTGACACCCTTTCCGATGGGGAACCAATCAGTTTCTCCATATTCTGTCCTGCTGGAATACAGGCACAATTTTCATGAGGTAAAAAAATAGGGGTAGGAGCAAATTGCATGCTGGGATACTGCACCCCAGTTGGTCACATGTGTGGCGGTAGCATGATTGTGGGAAAATGACAGTGCAAAAATCCCAGATGTTAGGGTTTGCAAATGGAATATTTCTGGAATCATTTATCACAGAAACAAGCACTGAACTTGCACTATATTCTGTTAGCTTCTACATTGTGTGAAAGACAAAGGGGGGGAAAGCAAAAATAATGAGGTAAGGAACCATCAGGGAAATGGATTAAAGTAGTGCCTGAAAGCACCTCTTGTGGTCTTCCAGATGTTGTTGGACTACAACTGCCATCACCTCCTGCCACCATGGCCAATGGATGATTGGAGTTGTAGTCCAGCAGTATGTGGTGGTCACAGGTTTCCCATTCCTGATGTAAATTAATTATATTATCTTTCATTGTAGCCCCTTTGTTCACATCTTGTTTGTCAGTATAAAGCTAAAGGTGAAAAAATAGTCATAGAACTGTATATTGCTAAATGTCCAGACTGAGTAGAGGGTTAACAGCACTCTGCAGAAGGTCTTTCTCATCAGCTGCTAATTTATCCTTTTAAGTGATGATGCTAGGAACTGACTCTTGAATTTTCGGTAGACAAAACATGTGGTCTGATCCTCAGTTTCAACTCCTCCCTGTAGGGAACGTTGCTTAAATATAATAAGGGTAGAATCAACTGACCTCCCCCTTCTTACATTTATTAATGTAATTCAAACATCTGGATTCACTGAGCTATGAAAGCTAAGAGACTTGAAATCATCATCATTGTACAACATTAATTCACCTTAATTATTCAAGAACAAACTTAGTTAATTCTTTAAAGGACAGTGACACTAAACAAAACTTTCAATCAACCCAGCCCATTAAAAGATCAATGAAAATAAAATGGCTTTGATGTGGACTCTTGGAAAGAAAAATGGCAAGGCACCAATTACAAGAAAGAGAGAAAATCTCCAGATGTATGAGGAAAAAATAATATAACCATTTAAAAATGAACCAGGTTTCCTTCCAGAGTTCCCTGGGATGAGGGACTGGCTGTTAAAACACTCTGCGAATTGTAGCTCTGAGGGGAATAGGGATCTCCTAAGTGTCAGCACTCTTCACAAACTACACTTCCCAGGATTCTTTAGGGGAAAGCCATAACCATTTAAAGTGAAATAATAGCAAAATATATGAATGGTGTTAATGTGGCCCCCAATTTGTAAAGCTCTTGCCTCTCCCTTTTGAAGCCAGGATCTATTTTCCTCCTGTTTTCACATAGGTGGAAACAGCTTTGAAGAATTTTCATGGTATGCAGGGGTTCATTACTATGAGCTAAAATAAATTCTCCACTGCTCTCCTAATAAAAAAGAAAACAAAACCTTCTGGCATTCCTTGGCACTCTCAGGCAGCCTTCTAGCTAGCCATATTTCCTGAAACTTCCATGGGAGGACATCATGGCATAATGTCCTCTGATGGACATTTCAGCAAGCACAAAATGATGAGAAGCACTGGGGACCAGCATCTGTCTCTTTATTGACCTTCTCTCAAACCTTCTGTACTTCCTAGAAGGGTGGTGGAGTCTTTTCTCCTTTGCAGAAAACTTTGTAATACAATACAAACATCTGATGTTTCTATTGTACTACAAAGCTCCTGCAACTGAGAAAAGGCCCACTCTAACAAGTGCCAATGGTTTGAGCAAGGGCAGGATCTTCCCTGCCATGGCAGAAGCTTTAGCAATGGAAAGAAACAGCAGGTTTTCACCAACTTTTCTCTCCTTCTCTGAAGCTTTAGTTAAGGCAATGAATCCCCCCCTTATTCTCTGTACATGCTAAGGGGCTGTAGGGGGAGATGGGGTTGCCTGACCTGCAGTGAAATTTAGAAAAGGACAGAAGAAGTGGGGGAAATGGCTACTGTTTCTTTCTATAAATAAATCTTTCTACAAAACTGGATAATATATTTGTAATAGTAGAACCAGGGTCGTTATCAGGTATGACTGGGCCCTTGGGTATCAGCCTGCCCCAACCCCACAGCATCATATTCTCCAACACCCCCTCCTGATGCAAGCTGCATGGGGCTTAAGTAGGCCTGCTCACCCTACTTACTTTCTGTGTCAGTGCACCCGCCCTGTGTGCTGCATGCACATGCCTGCCATAACCTAAGATGTCAACCCCTTAGGACGGCCCCATCATTATTTAGGGTGATGGCAGGCATGCACACACAGCGTTGGGACATGCATGCTGATGCAGGAGGTAGGTGGGGTGGGTAGGCTTATTTAAGTCTCCACTGTCTATATTGGAGGGGTTATCTGTTGCTTGGGAGCTCCTACTCTACAATCTTTGGCAGTGTTGGGATATTGGGTTCTACAACCCAACTCTGGTGCTGAGCAGGAGCCCCATCCTCCCAACCTAAGGAGGAGCCCTCCAGTTGCCCCTCGGGGCTATAGGGGCTCTTGGGCAGGGCTCTTGGGCAGGGCTCAGCCTGGCTGCCTGCTAGCTGGGACTAAATAGAACTTTGCCCAAATGAAAACACATGCATATATCTATACATACACTCATTAAGAACTGTAATCAGGGGCTTTCCTTTTTTCCCTTTAATTATGGTGGTATTATTATTTATGTTTTCTTTTTGTTGCCTCTGTATCAATGCAATACTGGAATCAGGTGAGACTGCAAGAACTACTTACTTGAGAAGTATTAGCAATGATAGAAGATAGAAGTAAGTAATGGATTCAACAGTGGAACTAACTGGTCATTAATTTGGACATACTTTATGGCCTCATCTGCACCTTTAAAGTGATATACTGCTATTTTAAACTAAACAGTCATGGCATCTCCCAAAGAATCTTGGAAAACATAGTTTGTTAAGGGTGCTGAGAATAGTAAGGAGACCCCTATTCCCCACATAGAGCTGCAATTCGCAGAATTCCTTGGGGAAAGGGATTGATTGTTAAACCACTCTGAAAAGTGTAGCTCTTTTTGATAGATCATCCTTTGTTATACCTTAAGCTACATTTCTGATTTATATTGCCTGTTTTGTCCATCAGTGGCTCGGGATGGGGGATAAATTTGATATTGTTAGCATTTAAAGCTGAATCTGTCAAATGTGCTCTTTCTGAAACAATGTGGGAACTGAAATATGCGATCAAGTGAGACTGCAAGAACGAGTTGCACGGCCATCCTTCAAAATTTGCACTTATCTGAATTGTATGATGTAGTTCTCCAACCAAACAATGCCAAAATACACATATGAAGCTCATGTAAATAACATAAAAAGGAGCAATTGCGTGTAAAATGTATACATTAGTCAAAACGTATACAAAAATGTGTTAGGAGAAATTCACACTAAAATGCTGAAGAAATTTCACGAAGACTTTTTGTAAAAAAAAATTGCAAATTGCTGCAGAACTGAATTTAAGATTGTAAAAATGATAGAACCAAAACTGACCGATGTTTTTCTATCAGTATCAGTGGCATTCTTAGTTGTGTGCGATATTCAAGGATGTTCCTCTAACTCGGATTTGTTCTTGCTACCAGTGAGAATGGAACAAGGTTGAAATTTCTCATCTCATTTTGCATTCCTTTTTTTTTTTGGTGACTGTTGGAAAGCACCTCTCGTAGTGATATTTAGCACTTTCTGTAAACACACTCGCATTATTCCGATGCTATTCTTCATGTCACAATTTTCTTTCTATCTGTCCTCACACTCCTCTGCCACATTTGCTCACATTATTATTGCATCAACCTATTGGCTGTGGTGACCCTTTGTGATTGTTTTGATAGTCACAACAACACAATGTAATCATTTCATGGTCAACAAGTAAACAAAGTGGTTCTCTATAGTCAGTGGATGAAGTGGTAGTCAATGGATTAAGTGGCATATGGGCAAATATGTATGAGAACTGCTTGGACAAAGAATAAGTAATGCAATGGTTCCGGAAAGCAGAAGGAACCCCTGGAAAAAAAAGTCACCAAAGACCACTAAAAGAATGCAAGTGATCAGCAAAGGTAGCATTTGCTGCTGCTGCTGCTGCTGCTGCTGCTGCTGCTGCTGCTGCTGGATCACCACCTCCACCACCCTTCCCTGTGGGACTTCTGCCTGGCAGACGTGCATCTTGCAGGACCAGGCCCCAGGTACCCAGCCAGCTGTGACTGATTTCCACCACCTGTCCCTCTTTGGAGGGATACATAAGCCGGCTGGCTGAGGTGGCCTGGGAGACCCAGTGCCTGCAGGAAGAGGAGAACATCTGTTTCGGAATAAACCTCCCCCCTGGGATAAAAACCAAAGAAATGATGAAATTTTAAAAGGGGTAGGCCTAGAAGTAGGCATTGTGAGAGCAGGGGCACAGGATATAAATTCAGAAGAGCAAAATTACCACAGGCCTAACCACAAGTGCCAATGACACTTGAAGAGAGACACTGCTTACAAGTGCCTGTACGCTAATGCTAGGAGCCTGCGAACCAAGATGGGAGAACTGGAGTGCTTGGTCTTAGAGGAGAGCATTGATATAGTGAGCATAACGGAGACCTGGTGGAATGGAGAAAACCAGTGGGATACGGTTATCCCTGGATATAAACTATATCGGAAGGACAGGGAAGGACGTATTGGTGGCGGAGACGCTCTATACGTGAAAGAAGGCATTGAATCCAGCAAGCTCGAAACCCCAAAAGAGGCAGACTCCTCCACAGAATCGTTGTGGGTGGTGATACCATGCCCCAGGAGGGACTTAATACTGGGAACGATCTATCGTCCCCCTGATCAAAATGCTCAGGGAGACCTTGAGATGAGATATGAAATTGAGGAAGCATCCAAACTGGGAAATGTGGTAGTAATGGGTGACTTCAACTACCCGGACATAGACTGGCCACATATGTGTTCCAGTCATGACAAAGAAGCAAAGTTTCTAGATATTCTAAATGACTATTCCCTAGACCAGTTGGTCATGGAACCAACCAGAGGGACGGCAACCCTGGACTTAATCCTCAGTGGGTACCGGGACCTGGTGCGAGATGTAAGTGTTGTTGAACCGATTGGGAGCAGTGACCACAGTGCTATTAAATTAAACATACATGTAACTGGCCAATTGCCAAGAAAATCCAACACGGTCACATTTGACTTCAAAAGAGGAAACTTCACAAAAATGAGGGGATTGGTAAAAAGAAAGCTGAAAAACAAAGTCGAGAGAGTCACATCACTCGAAAATGCTTGGAAGTTGTTTAAAAACACTATATTAGAAGCTCAACTGGAGTGCATACCGCAGATCAGAAAAGGTACCGCCAGGGCCAAGAAGATGCCAGCATGGTTAACGAGCAAAGTCAAGGAAGCTCTTAGAGGCAAAAAGTCTTCCTTCAAAAAATGGAAGTCTTGTCCGAATGAAGAAAATAAAAAAGAACACAAACTCTGGCAAAAGAAATGCAAGAAGACAATAAGGGATGCTAAAAAAGAATTTGAGGAGCACATTGCTAAGAACATAAAAACCAACAACAAAAAATTCTATAAATACATTCAAAGCAGGAGACCATCTAGGGAGACAATTGGACCCTTGGATGATAAGGGAGTCAAAGGTGTACTAAAGAACGATAAGGAGATTGCAGAGAAGCTAAATGAATTCTTTGCATCTGTCTTCACAGTGGAAGATATAGGGCAGATCCCTGAACCTGAACAAACATTTGCAGGAAGGGATTCTGAGGAACTGAGACAAATAGTGGTAACGAGAGAGGAAGTTCTAAGCTTAATGGACAATATAAAAACTGACAAATCACTGGGCCCGGATGGCATCCACCCGAGAGTTCTCAAAGAACTCAAATGTGAAATTGCTGATCTGCTAACTAAAATATGTAACTTGTCCCTTGGGTCCTCCTCCGTGCCTGAGGACTGGAAAGTGGCAAATGTAACGCCAATCTTCAAAAAGGGATCCAGAGGGGATCCCGGAAATTACAGGCCAGTTAGCTTAACTTCTGTCCCTGGAAAACTGGTAGAAAGTATTATTAAAGCTAGATTAACTAAGCACATAGAAGAACAAGCCTTGCTGAAGCAGAGCCAGCATGGCTTCTGCAAGGGAAAGTCCTGTCTCAGTAACCTATTAGAATTCTTTGAGAGTGTCAACAAGCATATAGATAGAGGTGATCCAGTGGACATAGTGTACTTAGACTTTCAAAAAGCGTTTGACAAGGTACCTCACCAAAGGCTTCTGAGGAAGCTTAGCAGTCATGGAATAAGAGGAGAGGTCCTCTTGTGGATAAGAAATTGGTTAAGAAGCAGAAAGCAGAGACTAGGAATCAACGGACAGTTCTCCCAATGGAGGGCTGTAGAAAGTGGAGTCCCTCAAGGATCGGTATTGGGACCTGTACTTTTCAACTTGTTCATTAATGACCTAGAATTAGGAGTGAGCAGTGAAGTGGCCAAGTTTGCTGATGACACTAAATTGTTCAGGGTTGTTAAAACAAAAAGGGATTGCGAAGAGCTCCAAAAAGACCTCTCCAAACTGAGTGAATGGGCAGAAAAATGGCAAATGCAATTCAATATAAACAAGTGTAAAATTATGCATATTGGAGCAAAAAATCTGAATTTCACATATACGCTCATGGGGTCTGAACTGGCGGTGACCGACCAGGAGAGAGACCTCGGGGTTGTAGTGGACAGCACGATGAAAATGTCGACCCAGTGTGCGGCAGCTGTGAAAAAGGCAAATTCCATGCTAGCGATAATTAGGAAAGGTATTGAAAATAAAACAGCCGATATCATAATGCCGTTGTATAAATCTATGGTGCGGCCGCATTTGGAATACTGTGTACAGTTCTGGTCGCCTCATCTCAAAAAGGATATTCTAGAGTTGGAAAAGGTTCAGAAGAGGGCAACCAGAATGATCAAGGGGATGCAGCGAATCCAAATCCAAATCCAAATCTTTATTAATACGGTCAAAGACCAGCAGTAAAACAATATCCAATAATACATACATTTAACTAAAATGAACAAAATTTTGTTCGATTTAAGATATTTTAAAACTATCAAATTATAAAACACCATGTGGGACCAGCAAGGTGCGTTGCTTTATTACTGCAGCACAATATTTTGCAACTGGGAATGTAACAGAAGGGTCCACATCTGCTAAAAGGTATTTTGTATATAATGCAGAGTCTCGGCCTGGGATTCGTTGGAGAAGAGGAGTAATAAATCGCTGTCTTAACTCATTGTAAAACTCACAATTTAACAGGACATGGTCGATGTTTTCTAAAGAGCCACTGCCACATGGGCAGACACGCTCTAGGAGTGGTATTTTTTGATATCTACCGTTTAATAAGGTAGAGGGTAGAACATTGTATTTGGCCTTCGTGAATGCTTTTCTTATTCTATAGTCCACTAAGATCCTCAAGTGATTCGCAGGTATATAGGGCGAGCTACGTGGTTCCCCAATTGTATTAATATGTCTAAAAGAGCATTGATTTTGTATTTCCGTATCCAAAATTCTTTTGGTAATTAATAAATTAGCTTGTTGGAATCCCATAGAAAGGAGAAAGGGCGGGGATAGGCCTAAAGATGTAAGTTTTAGTACTAGGGAATTTCTCCACTCCGAATGGAAGGAGTCAGTAAGTACTAAAGGAGCCAATCCCACCGGAAAAAACACTAATTTTAACCAAAATTTTAATTTAAGGATCCATATACGTGAATCCAGTGTTGGAAGACCAGCTTCCAGGCGTAAGATGTTATTTGATACACAGGATGGAACTCCTAAAATGGACCTAAGAAATTTTGTTTGTACTATTTCTAATAAGGAAAAGTTTGTACATGCGCTAGCCTGGGTACCATATAGTAGTTGTGCGACAATTTTGGAGGTAAATACTTTTAAGACTGATGGAATATGTTGGCCACCCTTAGTATAGTAGAAAGAAAGAAGGGCATTTACACTTCTTTGGGCAGTTATCTGCGCACATTTGGCCTGAGCTTGCCAGGTACCTGATGAGTGTAATATTATGCCAAGATATTTATAGATAGTTACTTGGTCTATAGCATTACCCTCCAGATTCCATCGGTGTTTTGTGCATTTTTTGGTAAAAACCATCACCTTGGTCTTTTCATAGTTGATTACCAATGCCTCAGTCTTACAGTGATTACTAAGAGCTGAAAGGAGACGCCGAAGACCGACTGGTGAAAGAGAAACTAACACAGCGTCATCAGCATATAACAATGTTGAAATTGGCCTATTTGAGAGCGTAGGATGGTGGGAAGGAATTTTTGCAAGGCTTTTAATTAAGGCATTCACATAAAAATTGAATAGCGTTGGAGCTAATATGCAGCCTTGTTTTACTCCATTTGTCGTTGGAATGTGCCCTGTTAAATTGCCAACACTATTATATCTGATGCGAACGTAAGTATTTGAATAAAGGGTACGTATAAGCAATAACAGTCTCTTATCAATATTTGCAGATTCTAATTTAGCCCACAGTTTGTCTCTGGGGATAAGGTCAAATGCAGATTTAAAATCTATGAAAGCTGCATATAACCCCCCCCCCGGGCGCTTTGAGTATTTGTCTATTAGATGTTTTAGAACAAGTAGGTGGTCAAGTGTAGAACGATTTACCCTAAACCCAGCTTGTTCATCTTCGAGTATATTTTCCTGCTCAAGCCAGAATTGAAGTTTTGCTAGCAGATGTTTAGCATATAATTTGCTGATCACACTCAACAGACTTATGGGTCTGTAATTCGATGGATCAGCTCTATTTCCTCTCTTAAATATTGGAACAATAATAGCTAAACCCCAGTCTTCAGGGATGATGGTCGTCTGATCTATACTCGTAAAGAGTGTAGCTAATATAGGTGCCCACCACTTGGGATCAGTTTTGATCATTTCAGCCGTGATATTATCAGCACCGGGGGCTTTTCCTAATTTCAGGGAAGTAATTAGTGTGATCACTTCACTCTCAGTCACTGGGGGCCAGGTAGGAAGGTCTTTTAACGGTATTTCGACATTACTGGTCTTAGTCTGATCACTTACATAGATCTTTTGAAAGTGACTTTCCCATAGGTTTACTGAAATATGGGAGTCCAATTTTGATATTGAATTTGGCCATCCTCTAGCAACTAACTTCCAGAATAGTGTAGTGTTCTTAATCCTAGAGGCCATGATCAGCTTTTGCCAGTATGATTTCTGGATTTCTAACTTTTTCCGTTTAATTAGATTTTTATAACTCTGTTTTAATTCTCTATATTCCGCCGGTATTTCTGTCAGATTTTGAAACCTATATTCTCTATATTTACAGATCAGAAGATTCTTATGGGCCTGGCACTCCTGGTCAAACCATTGTTTATGACAATTAGAACCTTTATTCCCTCTGGGAGTAGATTTCATGGTCAGATTTGTTTGGACCTCAGAAAGCATCTTCTGATAAGCTTGTATTGTAGGCTGTCCCTGTATTGCTGATAGTAATGTTTCTCTGAGCCGGACCATGGATGGAGAGTATATTATCTCTCTAAAGTGTTTTTCTACTTTAATTGTCCAACGTACCCTAGAGATGGACTCAACAGGTTCCCAGTTTAAAGTTGGGGTATTTACGGGGCGAATCTCTTGTGATCCCCATATAAGTGACAATATAAGGGGTAAATGGTCACTTTCTGTTCGGATATCAACAGAACAGGAAGCTACCATATTGAACCAGTCCCTATGAATAATAAAGTAGTCGATAGTGGATGATCCCGCGTTTGACAGATATGTATATTCACCAGACCAATCACCCTCAACAGTTCCATTTACCAGGGTAAAGTTCAGTCTATAAGTCATCTGTATAAGAGAAAAACCTGCATAATTTACTCCTTTATCTTTCGAGGAGCGGGAAGGAACTTTGTAATTCTCGTATGACATAGGGGGAATTTGACGGAAATGCTTATACAGTTTCTCATCACTACGGCCAGTTCTGGCGTTAAAATCGCCGGCTATTAATATTATGGCCTCTGGATGAGATGCTAATAGTTTAAGTATGTATTCCTCTAATAATTGGTATCTAGATTCAATTTGTTTCTTCTGTCTAATGGGGGGAAAGTAGATATTTATCAGTAACAGACTTGACTCCTTCGTTTTAAGAACTAGAGCCATGGCCAGTCCTGGCAAACATGGTAGATTTTTCAATTGTAGTCTTAGTTTGGTGGTAACCATTATACAGAGGCCGCCTTTAGGGCGACCTCCTTTATCGCTATGTGTTGCTGGCATGGTATAAGTCATAAATCCATCAATATCTATTGGATCTATAGCCCAGGTCTCTTGTAACAAAATCACATCAAACTTTTTAAGATAAATCAAAAGGGATGGATCAGTAATTTTAGATTTTGCTCCCGCAATGTTCCAGGAAAGGAGGGAAAGATTTGTAGGGAGTTGAGTACTACTCCATCATGGTTTCAAAGACTGTAACGTTGCTGTTGGTGCCGTCATTAAGCTTTCTTCAACTGATTCCGTTAGTCTGTCTGATCCCGACAAGGAGGTTTCTGATGGAGACTTTCCTTCTAAGGGTTGGTTAGGATGTACGTCGTTTAAAGATTTGTTAGTAAGTAGCGATGTCAAGTTTTGCAATCTTTCAACTATGTCAAATTGCGCCTCACTTGAGAGATCTGTGTACAGTTCTGGTCGCCTCATCTCAAAAAGGATATTATAGAGTTGGAAAAGGTTCAGAAGAGGGCAACCAGAATGATCAAGGGGATGGAGCGACTCCCTTACGAGGAAAGGTTGCAGCATTTGGGGCTTTTTAGTTTAGAGAAAAGGCGGGTCAGAGGAGACATGATAGAAGTGTATAAAATTATGCATGGCATTGAGAAAGTGGATAGAGAAAAGTTCTTCTCCCTCTCTCATAATACTAGAACTCGTGGACATTCAAAGAAGCTGAATGTTGGAAGATTCAGGACAGACAAAAGGAAGTACTTCTTTACTCAGCGCATAGTTAAACTATGGAATTTGCTCCCACAAGATGCAGTAATGGCCACCAGCTTGGATGGCTTTAAAAGAAGATTAGACAAATTCATGGAGGACAGGGCTATCAATGGCTACTAGCCGTGATGGCTGTGCTCTGCCACCCTAGTCAGAGGCAGCATGCTTCTGAAAACCAGTTGCCGGAAGCCTCAGGAGGGGAGAGTGTTCTTGCACTCGGGTCCTGCTTGCGGGCTTCCCCCAGGCACCTGGTTGGCCACTGTGAGAACAGGATGCTGGACTAGATGGGCTACTGGCCTGATCCAGCAGGCTCTTCTTATGTTCTTATGTTCTTATGTTCTTAACATCGCTGCCCAGGGAAAGAGAGCCTGCTGCTGCTGTTGGATCACCACCTCCACCACCCTTCCCTGTGGGACCTGCCTGGCAGATGTGCATCTTGCAGGACCAGGCCCCAGTTACCCAGCCAGCTGTGACTGATTTCCACCACCTGTCCCTCTTTGGAGGGATACATAAGCCGGCTGGCTGAGGTGGCCTGGGAGACCCAGTGCCTGCAGGAAGAGGAGAACATCGCTGCCCAGGAAAAGAGAGCCTGCTGCTGCTGTTGGATCACCACCTCCACCACCCTGTTGGGCTATGACCCATAGGCATTACTATCTCTAGTAGTTTTCCATAAAGCCTGCAAGTTTGGAGAAGTAACACTGTTATGTCTTTGCTGGCTTGAGAGCAGACACTCCAAGGCCAGCCGTTGTCATGGTAACATGAGATAGCAACTGGGAAAGTTCTAACAGAGTCTGTAAGTTGTGTCTTCTGTATATTGCCTCTGAACTGAGAGGTTGTCTTCTGTGTTTACCAGAAGGGGGGGTGACTGAAGAAACTCTATATGTATGTACTCTTAAGCCTGTTGGCCCTAATGTCTTAATAAAGACTCTTAACCTGATCTAATACATCTGAGAAGTTTCTTGCTCAACTTAACTCCAAAGTAACATATGCTGTGTCACGCAAGAACCGCCACCATCAACAGGGTTATGGACCCAGATCCACAGCGTGTTACACAAGAGTAAGTTGCTGGTCTGAATGGCATACGGAGTTCCAGAGAGGGCAGCGTGATTGATTGTGCCAGACAGAGGTGAGCAGGATGGCTGCTGTAAACATGTCTGGAGGCTTGCCGATGGAACGACTTAATGAAAAGAATTATGGCAGTTGGAGGCCAAGGATGTGTGCTTTCCTGATAACAGAGGATTTATTAGATGTGATTGAAGGAAACCCCCCAGCGGTACCGACCGAGGCCTGGAAGCATCGAGACCAGAGGGCGCAGGCGTTTATAATCTTGGCTCTATCGGATTCTCAACTGATGTGTGTGAGAGATGAGCCGTCGGCTAAACAGATGTGGGACGCGTTGCAGGATTTGTCCCAGGAATGGCAGCGGAGGCAGAAGGCGCAGAGAGCCGAGCTGATGGAAGCTGTCGGAAGCAAGGAGGCAAAGAAAAGTGCCATGCCAGAGGAGGCAGCCAGAAGCAAGCAAGAACAGCAGCGGCTAAAAGCTTGTTATTTTTGCGGAGCTCGTGGGCATCTTCAGAGAGACTGTGCAGTCAAGCGAAACTCCAGGGACGGAGGCTGGAAACAGGGAAGTGTGAACTTTGTTTGTAAACAGAAGTCTCAAGATTTAGGGCCTGTTAACTGGATTCTTGACAGCGGGGCAAGCCATATATTAATCAAAGACAGGAGTTTGTTTTACACTTCAGAAGACGTGCAGGACTTTGTTTTACTTGCGGATGGATCGCAGAAGAGGGTGGAGGCTCGAGGACTGGTGAGATTTGATAAGCTTGGAATACTGTCAGATTGTTTGTTTGTACCAGAACTGTATCATAATATGTTGTCAGTCAGAAAACTGGTGAATTCTGGGTATTGGGTAACGTTTGACAGAGGAAAATGTTTTGTGCAGAGAAGAGGCAAAGTTGTCTGCCAGGGATTCATGACACAGGGGCAGTTTAAAATGACCGTGGGTGTGAAGTGTGCTGATGCCTTGAGTTTAATGGGGCGGAAAGGGAATGACCGCCAGAGCTGTAAAAAGACAGCGGAAAAAGGCACACAGTCAGTGTTTACTGCTCACATGGAATCTTCATGTAATGCAATCAGGTTAATGCCTAAGAGAGTGCAAAGCAGCCGAGTTTACAAGCCACAGGGTAAGAGACGTGGCAAACGTGCACCTAGAGCACAAGAGAATGCATATTTCAGAGTTTGGTGTCCAGAAACACAGCAATTAATTCTGAGCAGAAGCATTAAAGTTGCAGAGAAGCCTTGGGATCAAAGGCAAACAGTCATTCTCACAGGGTCAAGTGATACACAAGCACAAACACAAGCGCAAACATTTAAACCAGATCTTGACATAAAAGTGGAAGGCACACAAATTCCACTTAGGGATGCTTGAAATGAACTCATTTGTGGGAAACGAAGATCGAAGAAACGTAAGGCTGAGGAAATGGAGGATCCTGGGCACGCTGTGCCAAGCACAAGCACAAATGGGGGGCAGAGAGAGCAGAAGCCCTAGTGCCTTTGAGACGTTCTACAAGATCAAACATAGGGAAACCGCCTGAAAGATTTACTGTGGGGGTAATTACCAGCCCAGGTATGCATAAACAAGTTGAAATGGATCCTGGGACACTGTATTTGACTTGTGTTCAGCCGAAATTTGATTGAATAAAGTTCTGGCTAAATGTACAGAGATGTTCTGAAATGTACTGCAATGTACTGAGATGTAATTTGGATCTGTATGATGCAATGTATTGAAATGTATTACCTTTGTATTGTAGAAATGTATTGCTGAAATGGAAAAGTTATAGATGCAATGGAAAGTTTTGCAGTCTTAATGGAAAAAGGGGGATATGTTGGGCTGTGACCCATAGGCATTACTGTCTCTAGTAGTTTTCCATAAAGCCTGCAAGTTTGGAGAAGTAACACTGTTATGTCTTTGCTGGCTTGAGAGCAGACACTCCAAGGCCAGCCGTTGTCATGGTAACATGAGATAGCAACTGGGAAAATTCTAACAGAGTCTGTAAGTTGTGTCTTCTGTATATTGCCTCTGAACTGAGAGGTTGTCTTCTGTGTTTACCAGAAGGGGGGGTGACTGAAGAAACTCTACATGTATTTACTCTTAAGCCTGTTGGCCCTAATGTCTTAATAAAGACTCTTAACCTGATCTAATGCATCTGAGAAGTTTCTTGCTCAACTTAACTCCAAAGTAACGTATGCTGTGTCACGCAAGAACCGCCACCATCAACACACCCTTCCCTGTGGGACTTCTGCCTGGCAGACGTGCATCTTGCAGGACCAGGCTTTCTGTAAACACACTCGCATTATTCCGATGCTATTCTTCATGTCACAATTTTCTTTCTATCTGTCCTCACACTCCTCTGCCACATTTGCTCACATTATTATTGCATCAACCTATTGGCTGTGGTGACCCTTTGTGATTGTTTTGATAGTCACAACAACACAATGTAATCATTTCATGGTCAACAAGTAAACAAAGTGGTTCTCTATAGTCAGTGGATGAAGTGGTAGTCAATGGATTAAGTGGCATATGGGCAAATATGTATGAGAACTGCTTGGACAAAGAATAAGTAATGCAATGGTTCCGGAAAGCAGAAGGAACCCCTGGAAAAAAAAGTCACCAAAGACCACTAAAAGAATGCAAGTGATCAGCAAAGGTAGCATTTGCTGCTGCTGCTGCTGCTGCTGCTGCATCACCACCTCCACCACCTTTACCTGTGGGACCTCTGCCTGGCAGATGTGCATCTTGCAGGACCAGGCCCCAGGTACCCAGCCAGCTGTGACTGATTTCCACCACCTGTCCCTCTTTGGAGGGATACATAAGCTGGCTGGCTGAGGTGGCCTGGGTTTTTTTTGTGTGCTGGTTGTGGGTTGTCCTTTTTTTCTTTTCTTTTCTTTTTTCTTTTGGGGGGGTTGTTTTAAGGTCGGGTGCCTGCCTGAGTGGTGGAAGCCTACATCGAGGCATGTGTCAATCACAGGAGAGTGATGGGGGAAGGGTGGGAGGCCAATGTATACCGAGGCTAGGCGGCAGATGCTGGGGGAAAGCTAGGGGCAGGTCACATCAGGTAAGAGGAACTAGGGAGAGATGCATAATATCTGTCCCCTGTTCCGGGCCTGTCCAGAGCCAACAGACAGCTGGGGGACGCTTGACTCCATACTCTGGCCTTCAACTGCTGCTGTGCAATGCCAGGTCTGTTGCCCAAAAAACATCCCTCATCCATGATATGATATTGGATGAGGGCACGGACCTGGCATGTATTACGGAAACCTGGCTGGATGAGGCTGCTGCTCCTATCCTTGCGGCCATGTGTCCAGCTGGGTTCTCGTATGCACAGCAGCCGAGGGTCAGTAGTCGGGGAGGGGGAGTGGCGGTTATTTACCAAAGGTCCCTGGCTCTCACCAGACCTCCTCTCTGTGAGACCAAGGTGGCAGACTGCATGTACTGGAGGTTGGGCCCAAAGGGCAGTCTAGGGATTCTGCTCGTGTACCGTCCACCCCGCTGCATGACGGACTCCCTGGCCGAGGTGCTGGAGGTGGTCTCGGCTGTGTGTGTACAGTCCCCAAACCTGCTGGTATTGGGGGACTTCAATGTACATTCAGAGGCCATCCTTACTGGGGCACTTCGGGACTTCATGGAAACCATGGCTTCCTGGGAGCTGCAATGGGGCCCACCCATGTAGCCGGTCATGCACTCGACCTTGTGTTTGTCTCGGGAGAGGAGGGGAGTGATCTGAAAATTGGGGATACATCCATCACCCCCTTGTCATGGTCAGACCACTACTTGGTGAGGATGGACTTTTCGGTGCCACAAACCCTCCGTGGGGGTGGAGGACCTATTAAGATGGTCCGCCCCAGGCATCTGATGGATCCTGATGGTTTCCTGAATGCGCTTGGGGACTTTCTGGAGCATGCACACAGCCACTCGGCTGAGACCCTGGTGGAGAGGTGGAATGCCTCAGTCGCCGGGGCATTAGACCGGGTGGCTCTGAAACGCCCTCTCCCCCTGAATAGAGCTCAGACGGCGCCGTGGTTCACCCTGCGGTTGTGAATTCTGAGGCAGGAGGTGAGACGGCTAGAGCGCCGGTGGCGGAAATCTCGCTCTGATGACGATCGGACACAAGTTAGAGCGGCTGCGGCAGCCTATCATGTGGCAATAAGGGCAGCAAAGAAAGATTTTTATTCTGCCTCTATTGCATCTGCAGAGTGCTGTCCCAGGAGACTGTTCCAAGTGGTCTGGAACCTGGTCGGTCCAGTTGCTCCGGAACCAATGGAACATGCTAAGGCCTCCTGTGACGAGTTTGCTAAACACTTTGCGGAGAAGATCGATCGTATTAAGAGTGCTATTCCGTGCGCTGTGGACACAGTGAGCGAGCCAGAGGTGACCAGTGGTGCTCTGGTGGTGTGGGATCGGTTCCAGCTTCTTCCATCTGATGAAGTGGACAAGGTGCTTTCAACCTTAAAGCCAACCACTTGCTTACTCAATCCTTGCCCATCGTGGCTCTTTATGAGCTGCAAAGATAGACTGGGTGAGGGGATCAAGATGGTGGTAAATACATCTCTCGAAGAGGGAGTAATGCCATCAGCGCTCAAGGAGGCAGTAATAAAACCAATCTTAAAGAAGCCCTCCTTGGATCCCCAAGATCTAAACAGCTTTCACCCAGTCTCAAATTTGCCATTCTTAGGCAAGGCGGTTGAGCGGGTGGTGGCAAAGCAGTTGCAAGCGCACTTGGAGGAAGCGGATTATCTGGATCCATTTCAATCGGGCTTCAGGCCTGGACATGGGACGGAAACAGCCTTGGTCGCCTTGGTAGATGATATGAGGAGGGCGTGGGATAGGGGCGAATGCACCTTCCTTGTCCTCCTTGATCTCTCAGTGGCTTTTGATACCGTTGACCACGTTATCCTCCTGGACCGCCTGAAGAGGTTAGGCATGGGGGGCACTGTATTGCAGTGGTTCCATTCCTTCCTCTCTGGTAGGTACCAAAGATTGGAGGATGAGGTCTCGGATCCTTGGCCTCTCACTTGTGGGGTGCCACAGGGTTCCATCCTCTCCCCGATGCTGTTCAACATCTATATAAAGCCGCTGGGGGCAATCATCAGGAGATTTGGGCTGCAATGTCATCAGTATGCGGATGACACGCAGCTCTATCTCTCATTTAAATCTTCACCGAGGTTGGCTGTAGAAACCCTGTCCAAGTGCCTGGAGTCGGTGAGTGGCTGGATGGGAAAGAATAAGCTGAAGCTGAACCCTGACAAAACCGAGGTACTGTTTGTGGGAGACAAGGGAAGGCTGGGGGATGTGGACCTGGTGCTCAATGGGGTACGATTGCCCCTGAAACACCAGGTCCACAGCCTGGGGGTCATTCTTGACTCCCAGCTGTCCATGGAGGCTCAAGTCTCAGCTGTGAGCTGGGCGGCGCTGTATCAACTCCATCTGATATGGAGGCTGTGCCCCTACCTTCCCAACCATCTGCTCCCACCGGTGGTACATGCCCTGGTCACCTCTCGCCTAGACTACTGTAATGCGCTGTACGTGGTGTTACCCTTGAAAATGGTCTGGAAGCTGCAACTGGTACAGAATGCGGCGGCTCGTCTGATTAAAGGCAGCCGCCGGCAAGATCACATCACTCCAGTGCTGAAGGAGTTGCACTGGCTACCGGTTGTTTACCGGGCCCAATTCAAGGTGTTGGTTTTGACCTTTAAAACCCTACACGGTTTTAGCCCAGTCTATCTGAAGGAGCGCCTCCAGCATCGTCAGGGATGCCGCTTAACAAGATCAGCCTCAGAAGACCATCTCTCGATCCCACCAGTTAAAACAGCTAGACTGGTGAGGACTAGGGAGATGGCTTTTTCAATTGTGGCCCCCACCCTGTGGAACTCTCTCCCAAATGATCTCCGCCATGCCCCTTCTATGATGAGCTTCCGCCGGGCCTTGAAGACCTGGCTCTTCAGGCAGGCTTTTGGGGTGGGTTAGGTTTTTACTGTTATGGTTTTAAATTTTAATGTTTTAATGTATTGTTTTTTATCTTGTACATCGCCCAGAGTGGCTGGACAACCAGCCAGATGGGCGACTAACAAATTTAATAAATAAATAAAAAATAAAAAAAACTTTAGTCTGTCTTAATACATATTTTCATCCCTCCAACTTACTTAACTCTTTAGATCTGTGGGCTCAGTTTGATAATCTTTTAAGCTTCATTAGCTCCAAACCCCCTATAGCAAGCCTTCTTATCGTGGGGGATCTGAATGCTAGGATTGGGAATGCTTCTATTAAGTTTCCATTACTAGAACAGATGGATTGGGAAGATTTTTTTTCCCTTTGGGACATCTCTCTAGGGATAGGTGCCTCAATCATCATGGGAAGCATCTACTTAAGCTTATTTTCAATCATAATCTTGTTATAATTAATGGCAGTTTTTGGGACAAGTCTGGAGGCAATTTTACTTACGTCAGTAACTTGGGGGCAAGCGCTATTTTACTGTTAGCCCTTCTCTCCTTGTCTCTATAAAATAAATGGATATTCTAGATTGCACAGAAAGTGACCATTATCCCCTTATACTTTTGTTAGATTTTAACATTGCTGGCCCTCAGTCAGCTCCCCATCATAACTGGAATAGAAAAGTTCTGGGGTCTAGAATACTGAGATGGTCTCAGTCTCTCTCTCAGTCTTTGACTAATTTTTTGACAGCCAAAGGGCTATTATCATTTTGTTCTTATTGCCTTTTGGGAGAATACACTCCCTTAAGTATGTATCAACAGATTGCAGACTACCTAAAACCTTTCTTAAACTTCATATTGTACACCATAGCAGAATTTCAAATCATTCTCTTCGTGGTTTGATAAGGACTATCAAAGTGCTAAGAGAACTTTGGCTAACTCTCCAGGTGACACCTAAAATTGAAAACAGAAGAAGCTACCCAACAACTTATCAAATTTTGATCATTTTACAAACACCTCATATGTTCAAAAAAGCATGAACACAACTCAATGGGAGGCCTTGAGCCAAGCTGCTATACTAATGACATGAACTGTAGAATGAAAGGGCACTCACAAACACCCCTCAACTACTTCAAAAACCTTGCACCTGACTTGTGAGAATTTCACTGATTTTTCTCTCTCCTTTGAACATTTTTGAATGCAGTTACTTTTCCCATCAACGAATGGAGAATGATAGAAAAAACACAGGGGAAATTTTTGGCCCAGCACCAATCTTAACTGCCAACGCTGAAAGTGAAGACAGACATATGATCTACGTAAGAAGGAAGCAGAATGAACATGTTTTCCTAGCCCTGAAAATAAATCCCCAAGAATGCAGTAAATGTATGTTCAGACTACTTTCACAATATTTTAGAAGATATGCCTGTCTTCACATTTCTGTTCAATTCCTACTACCACTGCTGCATGGCTTGGATTCCCCACATTACTGCCCGGGGGTTGTATCTAATTCTGCCATTCCATTCATTCAGGCAACAGACTTCTGTTTATGCAACAGAACTTCCCTCTCTTATCCTCACCTTACAGCCCCTGCACAGAACCCTCTGGAGCAGATTTTGAGGGTATCCGGGGAGAAAAGGTGAAATCCCTTTCATGAATGGATTGCCATTTGCACGGCTTTGGATACAACCCAGAGACTGATAGTTGTCCAGAAGGGCAAGGACCAAGTTGTCTGTGGCAAGCACTAGGGAAGTTGTGCAGCTAAGGAGTTTGCTATCAAATTTAGAAGAATTTGCCCCCATGTTTGGAGTGTGTTATTTAGTCCATATTGTATATAGTGGCAAATTCAGAAGTGCAGGGTCCCTTCATGTTTGTCACAGCCGCCCCCCTTTTGCTGCTGAGTTAAGAATGAGATCCTTTTTAATGCTTTCTCTTACAATGACAAAAATCCTTAGGACTAATAAGCATGAAAGGGGAGAGTGTTAGCTGCTGGGTAGAGTCTTCTCAATGGCCGGGTCACCTCTTTTCCCTCTGATTGGCTCCAATCAGCAGGAAAGGACAAGGAAGCATGTTAGAAGACTTCTCAGTGGCTAACACACTCCCTTTTCATGCTGATTGTCTCATAGAATGCTGAAGACATAGGGACACTGTTCCCCAAAAAGCAAAGGTTCTAAGACACACACCCCGAGACCCTGGATGACTACACCCCTGATTGTATAATAAAATATATATATTGAATTCTGTATTTTTGATCCTGAGGAAAAAACATCTTCTGAGATCATTTTCCATGGGAATGTCATTCTGTCTTCATTTCTTCTTTGCTACCTTGAGCACTTGAATGCACCATTTGATTTCAGCTTTATTTTCACCCCCATTTAGTTCAATGCTTCTTTTTTGCCAGTTCTGCCCTTGAGGCTCACAAAAACCTATTCAATTTGCTTAAAACACACACAGAAGAAAACTAACATTTCAATCAACATATGATAATTTAAGCACAACATGAGTTGCAAGCTGTCAGTGGGGTTTTGACTAAATTTTGTAGAAAAGGACTGAATTTCCAGATCCAGAACACTGGAAAAACATACGGCTTTGTCTAATCAGTCACATAAAATTAATGAAGGATGAAGCTTAGCCATTTATTCTTTACAGGGTTTTTTTGGTAATATCTAATATGGGGGATCAAAATTATTACCCTTTTGTTAGAAACTCTTAAGTTGGGAGTTGAAACATGGCATTTCAGTTATGCTGGTCATTAGAGACAGGATAATCAATTCTTCCCATGGACTAGTATTGTGTAGTCAGTAGGTGGCATACTGGAGATAAGAATTTTTTTTCATTACAGTCACAGTCTTCATTTGATTTAATCAGATTCATCAGCTAAAGGTGGGGACCAATTTTAATCAATAAAGGCAAATTTTAATTTGTTAACATTACTCTTACTTATGGTTTGAAGCAATTAATTTCTCTGACAGGGCATTAGAAAAGGAAATAATAAAGGTGAAGTTTCCCTCTAAGAATTAGTGCTTAGGATTTATTTATTTCACATTTTGATAAATCAAAAAACCATCTATATTTAATTGTACAACTTAATGGAGGATTTGCCTTATCAATAGCTCTCAGTCATTATAATGAAGAGGAATCTTAAATGGCCTCAAAAACTTCAGAGACACCTCATTGCTGAAAGCAGATTGTTGAACTAGGTATATTTAGCCACCCAGCATTACTGGTCCAACTATCAAAAGCAGGTCCAATTATGTGACTAATATTCAGATCTGAAAAGCCAGTAAACTTCAGATTTCACCAGACTCTGCCCTGAATCAGCAGATTCTGCCAGCCTTAATCCATGTTCCAGTAGTGGTGCATGTGATGGGGTGGACCCAGCAGTGTTACAACTGGAACCCAAAAGGAATCTGCAGGTCAAACGTCTAATAGAATATGACAGTGGCAGAATGTGTGGTGGAGAAGAGCTGTCCTGTTGACACCAGGGTCACTGTTGCTTTCCTGGACAGGGCAGTGGTAAGGTTGAGCCCACATGGTTGTGCTGGTGGGAACACTGGATTGCCAGCTGTATGGCCTCACCTCATCACCATTGCCCAGACCCATTCAGGTAAGGAGGGGTGACACTGGTGTCAGGAGGGCAGCTCAGCTCCACCATATGTGCTGTTGTTGCCATATTCTATTAGATTCCAACTTCTCTCCACTCTTGACCTGCAGATTCAATTCTAACACTACAAATTTCTCCAGACTAAATTTTGGCCCCCCAGGTTAAGAACATAAGAACATAAGAAGAGCCTGCTGGATCAGGCCAGTGGCCCATCTAGTCCAGCATCCTGTTCTCACAGTGGCCAACCAGGTGCCTGGGGGAAGCCCGCAAGCAGGACCCGAGTGCAAGAACACTCTCCCCTCCTGAGGCTTCCGGCAACTGGTTTTCAGAAGCATGCTGCCTCTGACTAGGGTGGCAGAGCACAGCCATCATGGCTAGTAGCCATTGATAGCCCTGTCCTCCATGAATTTGTCTAATCTTCTTTTAAAGCCGTCCAAGCTGGTGGCCATTACTGCATCTTGTGGTTCTACCTTGAGTCCACCTGCCCTCCACCAGTTAAAGTGTGCTGAGCCAAAATGACCTCAGAACTTCACAACCCTTCTTCTTCTTCTTCTTCTTCTTCAATATTTTAATTTTTTTTCAAAGTTTAACAAAAGGAGAACAAAAAAGAAAAAAAACAAGACAAAAAATATCACCTCACATTTATAATACAATGACCATCACTTCATCCATCTCAGTTTAAACATGTCAGTGGCTCCCAAACATTTTTCTCCCTGGACTACTTGAAAATTGGTGAGTGTCTTAGCAGACCATTTAATGATTTTTTTTGTCTGTTATAGCAATCATAATGTGCTGTGATAGATGCTGCATGATTTTTAATGGTATTATTATAGACATGCCTGAATGAATCTTGACTACTAGTGGTTCATGGACCACAATTTAGGAACCCTTGATATAAGTCAATATATGCCTTTGAAATGTCCTGATAGATATTCCAAAGAAACTGACATTTATATGTACCTTTGTAACTCTTCTTGAATGGTCACATTTTAGTGCTTTGCGGGGCACCAAAGGGGTTAAAGTCAGTGAAAACAACACTCCCTAGAATCATGGCAACTGGTGGTTGCTAATTTATTTTTTCATTTTGCATCACTATAGCTGCCAGGACCATGATATTCAGCAAAAAAAGGAGAACTGATGAGAAGCAATTTCATGAAACCTTTTGACAATCCCAAATTGTGTGTGCGTGCACACACACACACACTTTCTAAGGACTTTTGGCTCAGCCCTAGAGTAGGTAAGTAGATAGCAACCCATGATGTGAAACTTGAACTTGAATATTCTTTTTTAAAAAAAATCTTGTCAGTTCAACAACTTATTTAATAATGAGGATTACAAATAGGACTGTATTGCTATGTTCGAAAAATCTTTTTCCCCACAAAGGGAATTAAGACTTACCTTCTTAATTATAATTTGTGTCAGAGAACAGAAACAGAGGTGTCATGCCCACTTCTATCTAACCCATAAATGTGAGCATGATGGTATGTTTGTGCATTGAAGGCATCACTAATATCAGCTATGTATCTGCAGATGTGTTGTACAAAGGTGTTATTGTTTTTGTGCATTAAAAATATTTTCCACTTCACATAATTTCATGTGGTTTGATTGAAGCTCTCCTGATTTCTTTTATGTGTGCAGCAGAACATGAACAATGATGAAATTTTAAAAGTGTATCTTGTAATTTGTGTGCCTGCACATTTTGTGACCTTTCAATCAGATGCTTATATTTAAACAGTTGCCATATTGTGTTGAAAACCAGAAGGCATTCAGCCATGAAACATGACAGAAAGATAAAATAATAAGCACACCTGCCCAAAATGAAGTGTGCTTGATGCATAATGCTATTATTATGTAAGCATTAGTTTCACAACTTCCGGTGTATATTTCCTTCTAAGGCTGCACTCCTGTGCATACTCCTTTGGAAAACTATGGGACTTATTTCTAAATAAATACATGCAGGTTCGACTGTACACCAAATAGGGACACTTCAGAAACCTTTGAACAGATCTGGGGTCCTTATTAGACTGTTCTTTCTTTGAGTCACTCTCTGGCCTACTCCTTTTCTCCCCCATCTTTCAGTATCTTCAAATATTCCATATTGGTATGTTGTTATCAATAATCTACTTGTTAACTCAAGAGGGAAGAGGGCATGAAGGAGCAGAACTAAACTGTCCACCACAGCCCACATGTCTATGAATGCTGCAACACAGCTCTATGCAATTTAAATGTATCCAAATATGTTTTCAAATTTCTATTGTGATTAAAAGTATTTTTAAACAAAGATTTAAGCCTGCATTTAAAGTGGGTTTTTGCATGGATTTTGTTAAATTTCAGATTAATGCAGAAATGGGATGGAACAGATTCTGGGTGAACATACACAGAAGTGGTATGGACTAGAAGTAGATGTATTTACCCATGCCCAGCTAATAGTATGGGTTAGGGTTGCCAGGTCGGAACCATCCAAAAACTGGAGAAAATGGGGGCGGGCCCTAGTGACATCACGGGGCGGGCCCTAGTGACATCACGGGGTGGGCCCTAATTATATCACTATGCATGATACATTAAGTATCAACCACAGTTGCTTGGAGCATACCATTCAAAAAAAAATTCTCTGATTGGAAATTAAAATAGAAATCTTAGCTAAAATAGGGTGTTCCCAGGTCCATCTGAAGTGACAAGGCCATTCCTTCTCACAAACTTAGGGAGCACGGATGCAAAATGGAAATGGACTGCCTTCAAGTTGATCCCGAATAGGGTCTTCATGGTAAGCGGTATTCAGAGGTGGTTTACTATTGCTTTCCTCTGAGTCTGAGAGGCAGTGACTGGCCCAAGGTCACCCAGTGAGCTTCATGGCTGTGTGAGGATTCGAACCCTGGTCTGCCAGGTCACAGTTCAATGCCTTTAGGGAACATTTAATCTAGCTTACTTGCTTTTGGCAAGAAGGGTTTAAGTGCCTTCAGGCCAGACCAGTCACCGGAAGGCCACTGCAGGAAGAAAGGAACCTAGTGCCTTGGCGATGTTAGATGGGAGCATTCGGGAATAAAGATGGATGCCAATGAAGGCTGCAATTCTAAACTCACGCACTAAGGGACTAAGCCCCATACAGGACTTACTTTTGAGCAGTTTGGATTGTGCTGTTGGTAAAGCTCGACTAGGGATCCTTTGCAAAGAGATCCATATCCAAGCAGGGTTGGCAACCCCCTGCCTGGAATGCCCTGCCCATATCTTTTAATGTGGCTGCTCCAAACTTCATTACAGATTTGACCCTTCACTTCAGAAAGAGGTCTGAGAAATGAGTGAGAGTAAGAAGATTCTTACCCTTTCTGTCTACCCTGTGGGCTGCTATAAACTCACTTTGACAGCCAACCCAATTCCAGTAAGTAATAATTGACAGAGAGAAAACAGGCAGCAGCTGGGAACAACAACTGCAGCCACACTTTCAAATATGTGAATTCTCTTTTACCACTATTGGACAAGAAACAAACTGTGATGCAACCGACAAGGTGCATCATCAGTGGGTTTTAGGGGGTTGAGGTGAGTGCATTCAACAACTGCTGTTGCTTCTGTGGATGTAAGGGAGTGAGGTTAAAGGTAAATCAAATGCAAACAGAAAATGAAAAACAAAAGACAGTGATGCTTTCCTAAATGCAATACCATACCAACCACAACAAGATTCCTATGAGTAAGGCAGACAACGTAGCATCCCACAACCAGTCAGGATTCATAACCGAAAACCAAAACTAAAAAAATCATGGCGTGGCAGCCACTCAGTTAATGCAGAATGCTGGGGCATGATTGCTGACATGAATGAGATCCTATCAGCACATAATACCTCTGCTCTGAAATCTGCATTGGTTGCTGATTTGCTACCAGGCCAAGTTCAAGCTGTGCTTTCCATGTTATGGGTGCCACATAGTACTTGTTCTGCTCTTGTAAGAAATCAGTCCTGTAAAGTGGCAGCACTTTGGATACTCTATCCATAGGGTTTTCGTGGTAATAGATATTCAGAGGTGGTTTAATATTGCCTTCCTCTGACTTTGGACACATATCATACTTTGGACACATAATGAGAAGACATGATTCATTAGAAAAGACAATACAGACAGACAGAAGGGAGTAGAAAAAGAGGAAGACCGAAAAAAGAGATGGATTGATTCCATAAAGGAAGCCACAGACCTGAACTTACAAGATCTGAACAGGGTGGTTCATGACAGATGCTATTGGAGGTCACTGATTCATAGGGTCGCCATAAGTCAAAATTGACTTGAAGGCACATAACAACAACGGAGTGGCAGCACCTACGCTTTGGAACTCCTTGCCTATTGACATTAGGCAAACACTCCTTTTCAGCACCTGCTAAAATAATTTTTCTTTAGGCAAGCCTATCCACGCATGTAAAAGCTATTGTGTTTTTACATCTGTTTTTAACTCATTGTTGGTTTTATTAATTTGAATGTTTTCCAATACATGTCTTTGTTTTTGCCAATAATTTTATTGTTTTAATTCTTTCTGTAAACCGCTTTGAGATTTTTTACAATAAAGCAGTATATAATTGTTGTAAATAAAATACATAAATAAATTTTGGAGTCACAGCTTTTAAAAACGTTTTTAAATAAGTTTTGTTTTAATACATTTTAAAGTCTGTTTTTATGATTTTTAAAGTGTTTTAGTGCTTTTGTTTGCCGCCCTGGCAAAATAAATAAATAAACTTCGTTCACCCAACCCAAAATTCAGAATCATGCCACTTTAAGCTGTTTTGCAACTGTTTATACTTGTTTTATGGTTATTGGTTTTTAAAGGGATTTATTTCTTATTGTGAGCTGCCTTGGTTTCCAAATCACCAACCCTACCACACAGGATTGTTGGAAATACTCCATACACACACACACTTGTAAAAATACACCCCATGTAATAGTTTATTGTCAAACCAGTTGGTCATTGCAGAACATTTTTTAAAAAGATCAGTATTAGTTTCCTACATAATAAAAATGTGATACCTAGATAAACCCTGCCTAATTGCTTTAAAAATTGGATTGGAGAGAGAGGGAAAGATTAACAACACAAACACAATTCTTTGTCATGTTTACTCAGAAGTCCCATTAATTTACAGCATAATCCTAACCATGTCTACTCAAAAGTATGTCCTAATGAATTCAATGGGGTTTACTCCAGGTACATGGAATTAGCATTAAAAGCAAGTATTGGATTAAATACTTTCATATTGCCAAGGTTTTCAAAGCACTGCCCTCTCCAACAGCCCAGGGTCAGCCTGGGGCACACAAGAGAAAAAAAACTTTAAGCCATATTCTTACTTATTACTGAAACTGAAGATCTGAAAACCACCATTTTCTGACATTGCAATGAAGCCCAAGCACTGCCTGGGTCAACAAATCACAACTCTGGCTTCCCTTATTGGCTACAATCCAGAAAGGGCGGGGTTAGAGCCCCAGCTTGGGAAAGTTATTTTTTTGAACTACAACTCCCATCAGCCCAATCCAGTGGCCATGCTGGCTGGGGCTGATGGGAGTTGTAGTTTTAAAAAGTAAATTTTCCAAGCTCTGCTAAGAGTTGCTATACAGATCCGTTAATAAACAGGTTAAACAGTTATGGGGGCAGCTGACGTTTTGGTGTATATCTTGGGAACCAGACCACCTAGAAACTTAATTTTTTTTTAATTGAACCAGAGAGTCCAGAGATTAAGGTACATTAGCCGGAGACCCAGAGGGGAACCCCCCAAAACCAGTAACTCCCACTGAAAATCAGAAACCTGGTAACCCTACTCCATCTTGCACCCCCTTATTGCACCCCCTTATTGACTACACCCGGGGTTGGCCGCCCCCCTTCCCCCCCTTGGGATGCCACTGGGTGGTGTTGCTGCTCCTTAGTGTCGCCTGGGCAGGAAGGAAGGAGGGACGGGAGGCAGCGATCAGCAAGCAGAGGATGGCTGACTGGGAAAGGGTGGGCAGCCAGAGCCTTTGGCGTATGCGTGGGTGAATCACGCATGTGTGGCTGGGGGGGCTGCTGGAAAACCAGAGATCCACGTGTTTAAGGAGAATATGGCTGGAGACCAGAGACGGCCACCTTTTGCCAAAGACTCTGGCTGAAAACCTGAGATCTGGCAACCCTAGTATGGGTTGAGGAGAACATGATTTAGTTTAAGTGAAATAGCATTTTGATGCTGGGCCAGGGGTAGAGATCTGAAGGCCCAGAAAAAAAATTGGGGGGGGGAAACCATTTTTCCCCATTTTTTTTCCAAAGCCTTCTTTGGATTTTTTCTGAAAAATTGGAAAAAATGGAAAAAATGAAGAAAAATTGATTATGGAATGTTTTATTTTGGCATGATGAATAAAATGGTTCATTGAATCTTGGTCCCTCCCTTTTTCTCAGTTCTTTTTATGGGAATGGATGCTTTATGTCTGCTTGACACTGTGGAGGACTAGCAGAGACATAATTTTGTTTTATTAATGTTGATGGTTCTGTCTGTTTTTTTATTATTTTTTCCTGCTCCTCATAAACTGGCAAAATAAAAGAGGTTCCTTACAGTTCAGGTGTTCCTTGCAGTTCAGGATCTTGTAGATCCATTAGTTACAAAAAAAATAAAAAAGTAAAAAGTAAATTTAATTTGTAATAATGTTTGAATAAAATGCACTTTTAATATACCAAATGTGATAATTGTATGCCAAACCAACTTGTACATAATGACATTTGATGTTCCTGAAGTAACAAAGTGACTTTCAATCTGTAAAAAGTTCTAATATTGCATTTTTCAATTTTTCTGAAAATGTCCATTTCCATGGCTTCAAAATTTCCAGAAATTTTACATCTCTAGCCAGGGGTAGCTTACACAATGCCCTCCAGATGTTCTTGGACTATGACTTCCATGATCCCCATGGTCAATGGTAAGGGATGATGGTGCTGTAGTCCAACATTATCTGGAGGGCACCTTGCTGGTTCCGCTTGTTGTATGTTAACTAGAACTGAATATCTAGACAAAGTGAGCACATCTCTTGTGAAAAATCCATCAAGCCCTTAACTCCAGTGACTAAGATGTTGCTTGTATTGCAGTAATCCTAAAGATTATTGTGCTTATTTTGATAAATCCATACTCCTCCAACTGGGGAGAGGGAGTGGGATACAGGTTTTCAAGATTTTGATGGTATCACCAATCTCTGAGTTTCAAGTTCAGCCTATTTTATTTTATTTATTTTATTTATTTGTTGAATTTCTATACCGCCCTACTAGCATAGCTCTCTGGGCAGTGTACAACAGAGGAATATAAATATGCACAATAAAATCCAATAATTCAGTGCAAGGAACATGTATGTAGGCATCCACAAATCTAAAATCAGTTAAACATATTTAAAAGACTAAAATAGACTAAAATGCCTGAGAAAAGAGGAAGGTTTTAACTTGGCACCGAAAAGATAGCAACGTCGGTGCCAAGCGCACCTCATCGGGAAGACTATTCCACAGTTCGGGGGCCACCACTGAGAAGACCCTAGTTCTTGTTATCATCCTCCGAGCTTCCCTATGAGTCGGAACTCGGAGGAGGGCCTTCGATGTGGAATATAGTGTACGGGCAGGTTCATATCGAGAGAGGCGTTCCAGCAGGTATTGTGGTCCCGCACCGTATAAGGCTTTATAGGTTAAAACCAGCACTTTAAATCTGGCCCGGAAACATATTGGTAGGCAGTGCAAGCGGGCCAGAACAGGTGTTATATGTTCAGACCGCCTGGTCCTCGTTATCAGTCTGGCCGCCGCATTCTGCACAAGCTGCAGCTTCCGAACCATCTTTAAAGGCAGCCCTACGTAGAGCGCATTGCAGTAATCCAATCGAGAGGTTACCAGAGCATGGACAACTGAGGTGAGGTCCTCCCTGTCCAGATAGGGACGTAGCTGGGCCACCAACTGAAGTTGGCAGAACGCATTCCGTGCCACCAAGGCTACTTGAGCCTCGAGTGACAGGGAAGGATCTAAAAATACTCCCAAACTATGAACCCGCTCCTTCAGGGGGAGTGTAACCCCATCCAGAACAGGGTGGACATCCACCATCTGATCAGAGAAACCTCCCACCAACAGCATCTCAGTCTTGTCTGGATTGAGCCTCAGTTTGTTAGCTCTCATCCAGTCCATTATCGCAGCCAGGCAATGGTTCAGCACATTGACAGCCTCACCTGAAGAAGATGAAAAGGAGAAGTAGAGCTGCGTGTCATCAGCGTACTGATGGCTACGCACTCCAAAACTCCTGATGACTGCACCCAGCAGCTTCATGTAGATGTTAAAAAGCATGGGAGACAAAACTGACCCCTGCGGGACTCCACACTGGAGAGCCCATGGTGTCGAGTAATGTTCCCCCAGCACTACTTTCTGGAGATGACCCGCCAAGTAGGAGCGGAACCACTGCCAAGCTGTACCTCCAACTCCCAACTCCACGAGCCTCTCCAGGAGGATACCATGGTCGATGGTATCAAAAGCCGCTGCGTGATCAAGGAGAATCAACAGAGTAACACTCCCTCCGTCCCTCTCCCGATATAGGTCATCATATAGGGCGACCAAGGCTGTCTCGGTGCCAAAACCGGGCCTAAAACCTGATTGAAATGGATCTAGATAATTCAATGCCAACTACTTTGGATATCAATGTCTAAAGCCTCCCTTCTACTCTTAAAGAATAGGTAAATCAGAAAGATTGTGTGTCATATTTAATGAGCCAGGTACTCTCCCACAGCAGTGTTCTAAAACATAAGATAATTAAAACTGAAAAAATAGGATAATAACACATTTACAATTATGGATATGAGGATATGAAGAAAAAAGCAATATGGATGAATAAAACAGTGGGGTTTAAAAATCCACATTAATTAAGCTTTTGTGGGATACTGAGAGCCAGTAAACTTAATTCATTTGCTATGTTTAAAAAGTGGCTTGTGTGCAAATATGCAAAATTTGAGAAATGATGAAACACTTATTTGCACATGATCCTTTGTAGCATTTTACCCACTTAGCTTTCAATCCTATCTGCAATTCCCAAGTAATGTCACATTGAATTCTATGGGATTTGCTTTTGAATAGGTAAGTTTGGTGCTATTAAGTAATCTTGGGTAAATAAATAAAAATATAATGCATGAATTGGTGCTAAAGCAGAGTTGTGGAACCTCCAACCTGAGAGCCAGTCTTAACGCATCAGGGGGTTCACTTTGGCTTGTGAGGTCATTTCTTGCAAACCAACTTATGGGAGGGGTTAGGGTTTAATCCTGCTGGGTTCTGCTTTGCTAGCGTGTTCCCTTCAGCAAGCAGGATCGAATTCTCGACTCATCACTTGGGGAGTGGAGGGTTCAATCCTACTGGGTGCTATTTCACACACTTCAAGGATCAACTATGACAGGTGGGTGGGATTGCCCACCTATCAGTCACCTGACATCATCATTAGTAGCCAAAGGGACTATGTATGTATACCTAAAGCAAATCATTGTTTACTTCTAGTCAATTGTCTCTAGCCAAAACTTTGGGTAAGACTTGTTATTTTGGGGTCTAAATTTGTACTTCTTCAGTCCAAACCGTCAGACAGTAGAGTTTAGCCAGTAATATGGACCACAGATTCAAGACTGTGATTAAAATGAATTAAATGGTTTATTGACAGAAAATGGAAAACAGAAAGTAATGCTAAGTAATCAAAACAACACACCCAAAGTAATGAATAACAATTGAAAGTAACAACGGTAATTTAGAGTAAGAATTCTATATATATAAATCCCTTATATACCCAGTCGATCACTGCGCTCTGCAGGCAAGGCCCCCCTGCTGATATCATATTATCAGGAAGTTTGTTCTGCACAACATAAGAAACGGACCTTTAGTGTGGCGGCACCTACCCTTTGGAATTCTCTTCCCTTAAATATTAGACAGGCACCATCTCTGTTATCTTTTTGACACCTATTGAAGACTTTCCTCTTTCAACAAGCCTTTTAAGTTGAGACCTATCCCATTCTGCATCTGTGTTGGAATTGCTTTTTAATATGTTCTTAAGCCTTCTTGTTTAAAATGTTTTCTAATCTTAGAAGAGGTTTTGATAGCTTTTTTAAAGTAACATTCAAAAGATGTTTTAATGTGTTTTAAAGTTTGTTTTTATGATGTTTTAATGTTTTTAGTGCTTTTGTTTGCCACTCTGAGCTCTTGGTGGGAGGAAGGGCAGGGGGGAAAAATCTAACAATAACAATAATAATAAAATTCTGAAATTTGGGACAGAGAAGCAACGGCCCTCCAGATGTTGTTAGACTACATCTCCCATCATTCCCAACATTTGGTCATACCGGCAGGCAATGATGGGAGCTGAAATCCAACAACATCTGAAAGGCCACATGTTCCCCATCCCTGGATGAAATAAAAAGAGTGATGTGAGAAATGTTAATTAAACAGGAATGAAATGCAATGAGTGGCAAAGCAAGTACCAATGAAGGAATGTAATGATGCAATTTCCCCACTAGGTCTTCCTCATTGTTTCTCCTACCCCTACTAGTTCTGAAAACATGTTAGCTATTCACCAGCTGTTTATATACCTAGCAGTTTAGTTTAAAATAAAACAATAACTGCTATCCAGACAGGGGGATCCAGTGATCCTTCCAAGTCCAACACAGCCATGAAAAAGACAAAGCAAATGTTAGCATACTGACTGGTCCTTCTCCTCCATATGTTCTGCTGAACTCATAAAAGTGGACTCTACACATGTACAGGCATATGCATGCAGATCTCCCTCAAATAATCAAGGTTTCTGGGCATGAGGAATGTCTACTTGCATAGGCCCCTTTGGCATATGCATATGTTGTGATGTGGATTTTGGATGGGCTAAAGGGCACAGTTCTACTTGCTTTTCAACATGGTGTACTCATGGATGGGTAACGTCTGTACAAAGCTTATCTCTCAGCCTAATCAATTCCAAGGACAAAATCAAAAGAAATCCTTGTATATCACCCTGGGCTCTTCGGGTGAAGGACAGAAGTAAAGTATGATAAATAAATATATCAAGTGCCTTGTTTTAGCTCGAGCTGAGAGGAACAGACACTCAGTTCAACTCCCCAACCCCTTCAAAATTCTCTTTCGCTAATATTGGTGTTGAATATTCACCAGATTTCCTTTGTTGTTTGGCTGCTGGTGCATGCAACATCTCAAAAGCAAGCAGAGAAGTGTTGTGGTGGATGAAATTAGAGATGTAGCAGAAGTCAGTAGGTGGCCATTGTAACACCTAGTTGTTGTTGTTTTTAACATCCCAGTCCTGTGGGAAAATGGACTATGAATGAAATTACTTTTTAAAGAAGGAAAATGATTTTCTGTCATACTGACTCTAGATTTCTTTTTATAAAATCTGCTAAAACGCTGAGAAGAAGATTTTACATCAAAGAATTGCTCTTTTGGTATAGGACAGAAAAATTTGCAGAATACTAGAAGTTTTATCTTCCTTCTTTAGAGAAATCCATTTGAACCTAAGAGCTCCGAAATGTTTCAGTCGAAGACTTTCTTTTCAGAAGTCAAAAGGTAATGTGAATTTACTTTATATAAGATTATAATAATGTGCTAACTTAACACAGCCATTAAGTCAGAAGAAAGCGCAGTGTTAATATTCTGCCCTCACACTTTATTTCAGACAATCCTGTCTAGTAAAGAATGTGTTTTTAAATCCTTGCTATCATTGCAGCAATCTCCATTATGTGCCTTCAGAAGAACCAGCAAGCCCAGTGCATTTCTGGAGGGAAAGGATGGAAATTTGTCCTGTTAAGGCTGATTTATACGTTACTGTATTTTCTTCTTCAAAACTGATTTCTGTTGTTCATTCTGGTGCCTCACTGATAAGGTAAACTTCTTGTTGTCACATTACTAATCCAGGTCATTTGTGTACTTCCTAAATCAGAATTACTGATGCAGTAGTATAGTGGCAAAATCGGAAGTGCAGGGTCCCTTCATGATTGTCACAGCCATACCACCCCCTTTTGCTGCTGGGTTGAGAATGAGATCCTTGTTAATGCCTTCTCCCACAAAAACAGACATCCTTAGAAGCCAATAAGCATGAAAGGGGAGACTGTTAGCTACTGAGAAGACTCTTCTCAGTAGCTAACTCACCTTGTTTCACTCCAGTTTGCTCCAATCAGCAGGAAAAGACAAGAAAGCATGTTAGGATTCTCTTTCAGTGGCTAACACACTCTCCTTTCATGTAGATTGGCTCATAGGATGCTAGTGACATTGGGACCCTGCTGGGACCCTGCTCCCAAAGAAGTAAAGGGTCTAAGACCCCCTGAGACCCTGGGCGACTGTACGTGGTGCAATGAAGATGAAAGATAATAGGAAGTACCCACATTTTCCAGCATGCCTATATGATTCCTAGGAGGACAAAGGAGCTGTGGATAGGTAGTTCCCGAGTCCGGATAACTGGTCACTTTGCCTGCTTTGGATGGGGTAGTACTCCCTCTGAAAGAGTAGGTTTGTAATCTGGGGGTACTAGTGGATCCATCTTCGTCACTAGAAGCTAGGGATGTGCTAGAATTCCGCTCAGTTAAGATTTAGTACCAAATTTCCCATTAATTTGCATATTCACTATTATCGCAGATCAGATTTTTATATAATGATTTTCCGCAGCTATTTTGAGAAATTGATTTTTAAAGTGTCTAAATTATTGATATTAATATTGATATCTTTATCAGTATTACCTTCAATTTATGACAATTCCTTCAATTTATCAATATTTCCTTAAAATATTGATATCAATATCAATATTTTTCTGGGGGGCAATAGATTGGTAAAAGCAGCAGCTAGCGGACAAAGAATGAACATGAATTGATGTCAGCCTGCTTTTAGATCAGCACCAGCCAACAGACCCCATCCTGACTAGAGGCCAAGGGGACCTCTGTGGCTAGGAGTGCATTTTACCAGCTTTGGCTAGTAAGACAGCTGTGGCTGTTTCTGGACCAGGAAAGCCTGACCACTGTTGTCCATGCACTGGTAACTTCCTCTATGCACTCTGTGTGGGGCTGCCTTTGAGGTTGGTCCAGAAGCTGCAGCTGGTGCCAAATTCCCTCCCCTTAAATATTAGACAGGCACCATCTCTGTTATATTTTCAGTGCCTACTGAAAACCTTCCTCTTTCAACAAGTCTTTCAAGTAGAGGCCTTATCCCAGCCTGCATCTGTAATGGAACTATACAGATCGGGACCAGGATACCTGAAAGACCGTCTTACCCCTTATATGCCCAGTTGATCACTGTGCTCTGCAGGTGAGGGCCTCCTGCAGATACCATCTTATCAGGAGGTTCGTTCTGCACAATATAGGAAACGGACCTTTAGTGTGGCGGCACCTACCCTGTGGAATTCCCTCCCTTTGAATATTAGGCAGGCGCCATCTCTGCTATCTTTTTGGTGCATTTTGAAGACTTTCCTCTTTCAACAAGCCTTTTGGGTTGAGACCTATCCCAGTCTGTGTCTGTGTTAGAATTGCTAAACATGTTTTTTAATAATGTTAACCCTTTTTAAAAGTTGCTTTTTTAAAAAATGTTTTTAATACTGTTTTGTTTTAATGTATTTTATTATCTGTTTTTATGATGTTTTAAAGTGTTTTTAGTGCTTTGTTTGCCACCCTGGGCTCCTGCTGGGAGGAAGAGCGGGATACAAATTAAATAATAAATAAATAAACTGCTTTTTAATAAGTTTTTACAGATTTTTTTAAAAAAAGTTTTTAAGATGTTTTATTTTTAAGATGTTTTCAAGCTGTTTTATTCTTAAGATGTTTTTAGTGTTTCATTCCTTGTTTGCTGCCCTAGGCTCCTTCTGGAGGAAGAGCAGGATATAAATTTAATAAATTATATAAAATATTATCTTTAATCCTGAATTCCTGGTGCAGTTGTGAAATTTAAGAACATAAGAACATAAGAAGAGCCTGCTGGATCAGGCCAGTAGCCCATCTAGTCCAGCATCCTGTTCTCACAGTGGCCAACCAGGTGCCTGGGGGAAGCCCGCAAGCAGGACCCGAGTGCAAGAACACTCTCCCCTCCTGAGGCTTCCAGCAACTGGTTTTCAGAAGCATGCTGCCTCTGACTAGGGTGGCAGAACACAGCCATCATGGCTAGTAGCCATTGATAGCCCTGTCCTCCATGAATTTGTCTAATCTTCTTTTAAAGCCGTCCAAGCTGGTGGCCATTACTGCATCTTGTGGGAGCAAATTCCATAGTTTAACTATGCGCTGAGTAAAGAAGTACTTCCTTTTGTCTGTCCTGAATCTTCCAACATTCAGCTTCTTTGAATGTCCACGAGTTCTAGTATTATGAGAGAGGGAGAAGAACTTTTCTCTATCCACTTTCTCGATGCCATGCATAATTTTATACACTTCTATCATGTCTCCTCTGACCCGCCTTTTCTCTAAACTAAAAAGCCCCAAATGCTGCAACCTTTCCTCGTAAGGGAGTCGCTCCATCCCCTTGATCATTCTGGTTGCCCTCTTCTGAACCTTTTCCAACTCTATAATATCCTTTTTGAGATGAGGCGAAATTTACCTGTAGGGAACAGCTCTGTGGTGGCAACTATGTCACAACTATAATGGATGAAGGTGGGCACTGACTATACACTAAGTGTGGGGAATCTTTGGCCTTCCAGATGTCATCAGCCCCAACAAGCATGACCAGGCATTATGGGAGTTGTAGTTCAGCAACATCGAAAGGGCAAAGGTTCTCCTATACACCTAGTACACCATGCTATACACCTACTACAACATGGTAAATAGGAATTGAGCTCTTGTGCAGACTGGAGGATACTTCAAGAGTGACAATGATGAATAATGTGTTAGGGATTAAGGCTGACTCTCCATTCCATATAAACTGATTGGAACCCTGGTTGTGAACTAGGTCAAAATCTTTTTTGTAATGGAATCAGGCTCCACCATATTGTGATTTGAATATTTTCAGTGATCCAATTTTCCTGTATGGGGAGGAATAGCAAATGACACCACTTTTCCCAAGTCAAGGTGCACAATATCCAAGGCTCGCCAAGTTATTTTGACACTTGAGGACAGAAGCACCTCTCTTCTGGGTAAATAATAATAACAATAAATTAATAACAATATACTGTCCATTCATGTCACCCAAAATCAGCTGCCTGAGGAGACCACCTCATTCTCTCTAACAGAAGGGTTGGCCCTGATTTGTCAATGCAGAATTACATTCTTATAAACAAAAACCCTCTCTTTAACACCTGTACTATGAAAAAAAAAACAAATTTGTCAATATAGTTAATGGTATCTTATGACCTTCTTAAAACCTGCTGCTTGACACCTTCATTTGGTTATAAAAGAAAACACGTATGTACAGTCACAGTATTCACTGAACACATTTTGACTCTTAGATGTTGGCAGCATGAAGACATTGGAACAATTTCAACAACCAGAAGCTTCCTTGGCAATCTTCCTCAACAAATATAGGAGACTTCTTCAAAGTCTCCACAAAGGATTCAGTGCCATAATGGCATCCTTATTCTCTTCAACATAGCATCCAAAGGATTAATTAAAAAGCCTGCATAGCCTCTATAAAACTTCCAGGATGCAGCAAACTGGAGACAAACTCAGCATTCAAAGTAAGCATGGTATGCTATGGCATATAGTCAGCTTGGGCACTGAATTTAACCAGACTGAATTTCACTACCGAGTTAGTCTCCAATTTTCCGCACAATTATTTCTAATCTACAGGACAGATGTGAACTTCCTTCCACAAGCCAACACACTTCCATCCTACAAGCTTCTGCCCTAACCAAGCAATGTGCTCAGTGGCTGAAGCCTAGGGCTTAAATCAGGATCCTGGCATTGTTCCTCTTAGTGTTCTGCAAATACTCTCTTCATTTTCTACTCTTAGGTCCAAATTCTGTCCTTATTTGATTGCTTATTGCTTTATTTGATTGCTTATTGGTTTCAGGCCAATGCTCCAGCCTATCAAGATCCCTTTGAATTTTGTTTCTGTCCTCCAGGATATTAGTTATCCCTCCCAATTTTGTGTCATCTGCAAATGTGATAAGCATTCCCTGCATCTCCTTTTCCAAGTCATTAATAAAAATATTGAAGAGCACTGGGTCTAGGAATGTATTTCTGTGAGGGAAATAGGGGTCTCCTGACAACTCTGAGCACCCACAACAAACTACAGCTTGCAAAGGACAAGTGGAGCAGGAACATTTTGTGTACACATGGATGTTATTCCTACTATAAGGGGTCCTCTGTGATTGCTTCACCCAGCCACCAAAAATATATCTGGTCTGATCTATGCCCACAAGTGTGGGAGAGGTAGTTAGCTTCATAGTGGGGATGGGAAAATCTGTCAATTTCAATTTTTCTATATTTCTCATTATTCCAGTCTTCAGTTCAGTTCTCCGTATTTACACATCAGTTTGCAATTTTAAAAAAAAGTCCTAAGGAAAATTCATCAACATTTAGTGCACATTTCTCCTAATATACACATTTTGATGCAATTTTACCTAATATAGACATTCATGCAAAGCAATTTTCCTAACGCAATGCATTTCTGTGTTATTTTCACTAATATTTGTATTTAGATGCACGCTTTACCCTATTATATGCATATTTGTATACATTACTTTCCTGGAGAACTGCACTGCAAAATTCAGAGAAATGACAATTTTGAAGGTCGGCTGTTTTGGTTCATGTATGCTTTCAGAAATGACAAATTAGGAAGGTTCACCTTTAAATGTGAACGGAATCACATTGCCCATACCTACTTCATGATCAATATTGTTGTGTGATGTAAGGTGATTATGAGCATGAAGACACTGTACTATATACCATGTTAAGATATTCATTTTATTTTTAATTTGCTGCAGTTGTATATAGTACAAAAAGTAATAAAAATGGGAAAAAATGGTGACTCAGATGAGGGAGTGGATATGTAAAATTTGCAGATAACAAAAAGTTGGGATGGATTGCAAGGAAGATAGAAGACAGGCTAAACATTTAACAGGTTTGCAATAAACCATACATACAGCACTATGATGTAACCCAGCAAGGAAAAAATGTGAAATGTTAGAGAACAAAGATGAGGCAGAGGTACAATAATAAGTGTGTGTGTGTGGGGGGGATAACTGGCTAAGAACCAGCAGTTTGTCACAAGATTTAGGGATTAAAGCAAACTGAACATGACTAAAAAAGGGAGAGAGAAATGGCATTGCCACCACACCAAAGAAGACTCGTGACACAGATATGGAATAATGTTATATTTATTAAAATATAACACACTAAACCAAATTCAATTCAGCCAATTAATCAAATATAAAATACTTCGGGCAGGTGAGGCTAAACCTAAGTGGGAGGGTATACTCCCTCCCATTCTGAAGGCAAATAATTCTCATCAGACTGTAACTCCCCAGTCAAGGATGTGGGAGAAATCCTCCCTCCTTGCTATTGGAGTCAGGTATGTAGTTCCAACCTCCGCATCCTGGCCCCGCCGTACAGGCGTTCACTATGATGCGCAAGCCACTCCCACGAGGACACTCCTCAGATCCCCACCAGACATTAAGCCCTGATGGCTCCCTAGGGAGTGCCCTTCACCAGGATGTCTCAACCGCCTCAATTTTAACCCCAATATGCCTCACCTGCCCGAATTCCATGCCAGCCAAAGAAGACACACCACAACCCTACCCAAGATGCCAATTGAATTAAACCCGAGCAGTATGGAGTAGGCAAAACCAAAGGGATTCTGAAATCAGGATCCCTAAAAAAAAAATCCTACTCAGCCCCATTTGGAGACTAGCAGAGCCCATACTGACAAGGGAGTGAGGGAGGGTGCCGCAAGGCAAAAAAGGCAAATGCTAAGGGAGGAGCAGCCTTATATATCGCTGCTCGCACCCTTTCCTAATTGGTAAGAAGATCCCATGTGGCTCATTCAAGAAATTTCGAGAACCATCATGAGTCCTCTAGGGAATTGGGGTGGCGGCAAACACGCCCCCGCAAAGGCGGGAATGCCATTCTCTAACACAGATTATTGCCATTTTGTTTTTGTTATTGTGTGCCATTTTAGTATGTATTGAAAGAAGCAGAGTCTCCAAGATTTAGGAAGCAAACAGAAGCCATACTCAGCATTGGTAAGACCTCATCTGCAGAATCTGCTGTTGGGTTCTGGAAAACACTCAAAGGAAAGATGTGCATAAGCTGAAATGGAGAGAAACTGGAGGGAAATAAATTATCCAAGCTTCACAGCCTTTCATCTTTCTTTCTGAATGTGAGCACTGTTGTCCTGTTCCTGTTGTCCTGCTGTGGCTATTGCCTGTTTGTTTTTAAGTCTGAGTGAACAGCAGCTGTTCTTTCATTACAGGCTGCATTTCATGAAATAAATAAGAATCTGATTGCATTGTCACCCTCTTCAGCGAGCATCACTGGCTGCCTGTCTCATGACATATTGATTTTGAAATTTTACTACTTACTCTGGATGTTTTTTTGCCGAAGTTACACAGTAGGCCTTGATAATGGATCTAATTTAAAGTTATCAGCCAGCTTTCTCCCTCCAGTCAGTTTCTGAAAGCCAATTCACAGTTCCTAAGATTAAACTATCTGATGCTGGTGGCAGCAGTTTTTCATTTTATACATTATGGATACATTTCCTTAGAACCTTGGCACTGCATTCCTTGTTGAATTTTGCCCGAGTTTTTTGGGGAGGAAAAAGGCATTTCAAACATCCAGTCCCTCTACAATTGTACATGTTTAAGCCTGTACAGAGTGCTTTGCAGTCTTTTACAAAGAATCAGGACAGTGGAAAAGGTTCACGTTATAAGGATGTGTGTGGTGGCAAGAAAGAGGTCACATAGCAACAGAAATACTATAATGGGCCACAAAACACAATTTACTAACCCTTTCCCCCCTCTAGTTAAAAAAGATCAGGTAGCAGACAATGGAGAAGTCCTCTGCTTAAGACACTGGAGAGCTGCTTCAAGTCAGACTAGACAATACTAGACCAGTTGCACATATAGTCTGACCTGGTATCAGGCAGCATTCTATGTTCTTGTATTCCATTTTGTTTTGGGTAGTCTCAAGGTCTGTTAGTAGGATTGCCATATCTCCTTTAGGGAACTGTGACTACAGCTGGATAGAGACAACTGTTGTGCTGCAGCCAACTTATACAATTCACCTGGTGAAGAGCAGATGAAGGTATCATTTTACAAGACAACGCTACTCAACACATACATAACACTTGAGAGTTACATTTGAAGCCTTGACCCGCTTGTTCCAGAGAAGAGTCAGAAATGCAGACTTGAAAGTGAAGTGTGGGTGAAGCAGACAAGTGCCTCTCAACCTCTACTGCATGGGTTTCTGCACCATTGGTCAGAAGCGGGGGCCACCATGGTGGAATGATGCCAACATTCACCAATAAGAGGTGAGTTCTCCTCCTGTCCCATTTATCATCACATTTTATTCTGGAATATCTAACCCTCATCTTTGTACAGCTTCTTTGTTGTTTCTTCGAATACCCTCTGAAGTCCCAACGTTTGGCCATGTTGTTTAATTGTCATATTCTGCCAATTACATCTTTAAACTTCTGACTGCACCATCTTCAGTTGTTTTTCTGTAGATTCTCATCAAGGAAGACCAAGGCATACCGTGTGGCTTTCATCACAGGTTCTCATTTAGCTTTCACAGATTTTAGTGTAAAGGTGTTCCTAAGGGTCAGCATCTAAATCTTTTTGCATGTGAGTCTGAAGTCTCTGTAGGATATCTGTGTGATGTCCCTGTATGTAGATATTACTGTAAATATGGTAAGTGCAGGTTTTGTTGGGTAATTGTGGCAAGTAGAGTGAGTGAGAGGGGGGAGTACATGGGCTAGAATGCTGGAGGATGCTGTATTGTGATTGGCTGAGTGTTTGAGTGGCTGAAGGTATAAATGAGAGGATGACAGTTGAGAAAGTGTTCTGTTGGTTGAGGGGTTGTTGTTGTGGGTTGGAGTTGGTTGTGGGTTGGATTATATTTGGCTGGTATTAAGGCAGATTATATATGACTGGAAACATAAAGAGTGACACTATATGAAACCATACATTTGTTAAATGTACTTTAAGTAATCTTGTTATTTCCTGGTGTTTATAAATAAATATTTTCTTGGTTTACCAAAAGCCTGATCCTTGGCTGGGGCTTTCACAGACCAGAAGGGAGGGCAGGGTAATTACCAGGGTGGAGTAACAGTATCAAATGGTGGCAGCGGTGAAGAGATAGTGTATCATCAAGTATCCAGAGCAACCCAGAGCTGTATGCTTTATAGGCACAAAGATACAGGGGGGTTGTGGCCTGCAAGTGCACCCAGACACACAGTAACAATAAGCCAGAGGGAGACTAAGCCAAAGTCCCAAAGCAATATTGTGAAATAGGGAGTGGCTGGTGGTGCTGCCTAGCAGTGGGATCTTGAGAGATCTGTGCTAGAGCCGGTGAGAGAACAAATAAAAACCAGGATCCTGACTGGAGGGACCTGACAGGAAGTGGCAGCAGGTGGGATCCTCACAATCTGATTAAATGATTTGACCATTTCAGGACCAGTTGAGAGGACTAGTTGACAATGTTACTTACACCTTTCAGGACCAGATTAACACTATTAAGGTAGGTCACTATTGTTAATATCCCCACAATGTAAATGGAAACTTAGCTGAGAGTGACCTGCCTAAAGTCACAATTTATGATAATGGTAGAGGCAAGATTTAAACCATGGGCTTCCATTTCCTCAGTGTCCAAATTTAGAGTTATTTCTTAAGCGCTCTCTCAAACACACAAAAATACCTGCACATAAAAATACTAGCATGGATCCCTGAGATGTTATTTTTCTGATTTTGGGTGGTATAGCCTGGGAACACATTTACCACATGCTACTGTTGAGTTCTGGGACTGTTTACACAATAATCTATATTAAGGGGGCACACTTTTGCTGGACGGTGCCACTGGCTGTCAGGTTTCTATATGGAGGTTCCTTCCCTGCAGTCTGAAGTGGTGCAGCCCACTTTAACAATTTGCCTCTGCTGATTTTATAAACTGCTAGGGGCTGCTACATAAAAACAAAGTTCACATCTGCACTATACATTTAAAGCACTACTATACCACTTTAACTGTCATGGCTTCCCCCAAAGAATCCTTGGAAATGGAGTTTGTTAAGGGTGCTGAGAGTTGGTAAAGGAAACTTCTATTCCCCTCACAGCACTACAATTCCCAGAGTGCTTTAACAATCAATTCCTCTTCCCAGGGAACTCTGGGAACTTATAGAATCATAAAATAGTAGAGCTCAAAGGGGCCTATAAGGCCATTGCGTCCAACCCCCTGCTCAATGAAATAATGCAAGGCCTGGCCTGGCAACCAAGAGGTCTTCTGTATCTTTAAAAGGTGTACAGGGGGAAGGGAGAATTCCACCTTGTGGTTTTTCTCATTACAGTGTTGCAAGAACACCTGCATTTGGCTGACTTTCTCTTCTCCAAAAGATACAGGATCAGTCTCAGGCCATGAACCTGGAAACCCTAAACTTACAGCATATCTGACAGATGTCTGTCCAGCTGCCTCTTGAATGCCTCCAATGATGGAGAACCCACCATCTCCCTAGGCAATTGGTTCCATTGTCATACCACTTTAACAGGAAGTTTTTCCTGATGTTCAGCCGAAATCTGGCTTCCTGTAACTTGAGCCCATTATTCCATGTCCTACACTCTGGGATGATTGAGAAGAAATTCTGGCCCTCCTCTGTGTGACAACCTTTCAAGTACTTGAAGGGTGCTATCATATCTTCTCTTCTCAGAGCTAAACATGCCCAGTTCTTTTGGTCTCTTCTCATAGAGCTTTATTTCCAGTCTCCTGGTCATCCTTGCCACCCTCCTCTGGACCTGTTCCAGTTTGTCTGCATCCTTCTTAAAGTGTGGTGTCCAGAACTGGATGCAGTACTCAAGATGAGGGGAGCTAGTACTTGGTGCGATTTGAAAACTATAATTCTGTTAAAACAGCCTTAAAATAGCATTTGCCCTTTTTGCAGCCACATTGTACTGTTGCCTCATATTCAGCTTGTGATCAACAACAATTCCAAGATCCTTCTCACATGTAGAATTACTGAGCCAAGTATGTCCCATCTTTTAACTGTGGATTTTCCCTAGGTGTAGAACTTTGCACTTATCCCCGTTAAATTTCATTCTGTTGTTTTCAGGCCAATGCTCCAGCCTATCAAGATCCCTTTGAATTTTGTTTCTGTCCTCCAGGATATTAGTTATCCCTCCCAATTTTGTGTCATCTGCAAATGTGATAAGCATTCCCTGCATCTCCTCTTCCAAGTCATTAATAAAAATGTTGAAGAGCACTGGACCTAGGAATGTAGATCTGTGAAGGAAATAGGGGTCTCCTAACAACTCTGAGCACCCACAACAAACTACAGTTCCCCAGATTCCTTGATGGTTAAAATGGCATAATAGTGCTGTAAATGTATGGTGCAGATCTGCCCACAACTTATTTGCAAGGCTACCCTAACTTTCTTTTCAAGTGGAAGTGAGCTGAAATGAAATTAACATTCAGTCCTTTTTTCATTTTTTTATGCAACTTTGTCTCCTTGGTATCCATAACCCTCAAGTACTTGTAGATTATTATCTTCTCCATCCTTCATTATGTTTTAGCCACGTTACATATAATTACGTATTTTAATGACTCCTCACAAACTAATCTATCTAGACTCATCATATTTTGTTTCATTTCTTTGAACTCCTGCCAGCTTGTCAAGGTCTCTTTGATAATCAGTTATCCAGTATTTATTTTAAACTTGCAACTTTCTGGAGGGGGGGGATCGGGTTTGTATTCCTCCCTTCTAAATTGTAATGCTCTGCTTGGAAAGGCCAAAGGTTCATTAGACCAGTATACTAAAAATAGATTCTCCTTTGTCATTTCAAACAACCTTCTGTACTTTGTTGATAATCACAGAGCAGTGGAGGCTGCCAGAAGGTCATTTATTAATCAATGAATTTCTACAGCACACCACCACCATCTTAGAATGAAAAGACTTCTATACTTACAGCAGTCATTCATTAATCATATAACTAATATAAAGGAAAAGAAATTAGCTAATTTGAAGCCCAAGATCAAGTATTCATATCCCAACAGAGAAAAGAAAATAGGAGTGTTCAGACAATCTCTAAAAGTTCGGTGAATGTGTGTGGGGAAAATGGAATTGCCGTAAGACTCGAGAGTCAAGTTAAGTGGTGAACATGGTTACATGTATTGAATGCAACAAATTAGAAGTTCTGCAAAAATTAATAAAACAGATTAAGCAAATCAGGCTGTGTATATGTGTTGTGTAAAAAAAATGAAGCGCTGGTACTTATATCATGATAAAACTGTCGGGGATACCAGGACAAAATTATTGACAAGGACAGCACATAAAATCCTGCAAAGTGTTGCTTGTGAAGAGTGCTGAGAGCTGTTAGGGGACCACTATTCCCCTTACACAGCTACAATTGTCAGTGTGGTTTAACAGTCAGTCCTGTTCCCATAGAACTCTGTAATACGTAGCTCTATGAGGAGAAGAGAGGGCCTCCTAACCAACTCTCAGCACCCTTCACAAACTACAATTCCCAAAATTCTTTGGGGGAAACCATGACTGTTTAAAGTGGAATAAGCCTTTGTAATTTGGTGTATGTATCCATGATATTTTATTTTGTATCTTGCTTTATGTAGTTGTTATCTAGGCCTTCCTCTTCTTCCTGTTCCTTCTAGTTTCCCTTCAGTCATACCTTGAAACATATCAATCATATTTACCATTTCTTAGAAAATGCCTTGCTACATTTCATGATCTCTCCTTCATTTTTTATGTGTGTGTTTCATTTTCATCTATATGGAACATATACAACAAAGTACTGTTTATAACATGCAAATCAAAATCTGAAACAAGTTATTGTTTTTCTTGTATTCCTTCAGACATTTCAACCAACATCTGTTTCTCAATTATATTGTGCTTCCATACAAAATACATGTATTCCAAATTTGTTCATATGCTGCTAGAATCATTCTGTCATCCTTATTTTTGTTTTTTAAAATATAAAATAATGTACGTCCATTCTGCAAAGAAATTATCTGTATCAAACCTTTTGCATATCTAATGTTCTAATTCAATTTCCTTGCAACTGCAAGAAATTAAAGTTTTGGATACATTGCTCATTAGTTATGTTTCTAGAAAGTGGATGTGATCAGTCTCACTACCATCAACATGTAATTAATAAGCTAGTTACCTTTCACTTTTTTGTTTGGCCATTCAAAGATATTCATCCAAGTCAGAACTGGCAACATAATGTTGCACGCCTCTCCAATCTCTGAGCAGTGAGATTTCAGGGGTCCCTGCACTCGTCCTGGGCTTGGTTTCCTTGGGAAGAAGGTCAATGGAGACTGTGGTGTCTTTATGAAATATGGTTTATTTATTTATACACATTCCAACCTGAGCTTAGGATAGAGGGGTTCAAGGCATCAGCAGTCCAATATCCAGCTTTTCCATCTGGGTTGCAGGAGGCATCCTAAAGCCATGGTGCAGAGAGCCAGCCTCTCTGCCTGTCTCCAGTTCCCAGGCATTCTCAGACAACTCTAAACACACTCAAAGCACAAACCTCTGCTAGCCGCCAGGAAGGGGGAAGGCTCTCCTGAAGAGTTTCAGTGACAAAAGGGTCTTCCTGGCCCATTCACCAGTTGCTGGGAACCTGAAAGACCCATTAGCAAGCTGGCCACTCTACTAGCTTAACAAAAGAAACTCATCTGGCCAGCAGAGCCAGCCCCTCACCCCAAGGCACAGGATTCCAAATTAGAGGCTGGAAAGGGACTCACAGGATTCATTCATTCCAACCCCAAAACTCACAACAATAATTAACCCTTAATCATAATTAACACTTGTTCCCAAAGTAAAAATAAAGTAATATCAGAAGCTGCCTTATATTGAGTCAGACCATTGGTCCATCTAGCTCAGTATTGTGTACACTGACTCGCAGCCACTCTCCAGGATTTGAAGTAGGGAACATTCCCAGCCATACCTGAAGATGCTGGGGACTAAACATGGGACCTTCTGCATGCAAAACAGATGCTTACCAAGCTACAGCCCTTATTTGTGGACACAGCCACAATATGTAATTGTTGTAACCTGAACCAATGGGAGGGGGTTATCCACATGGGAGCAAAACATTGTATTAAAGATGCTGCTTTTACCTCCGTTTTCTGTTTACACAGTTCACATAGGGAGCTCAAAGCCAGCTACAAACATGGTACTTTTCATTCACACTGAAGGAAAAGGATCAATCATGCAGCTTCCTAATGACCATGCCCTCTTAAGGTCAAAATTCCACTTCCTCTGGTTACCTTGGCAACCAAGCATGCTCAGTTTGTTCTAGAGTTTCATCAAAGAAAAGAAAAACCTGAAGTGTGATTATTTGTATTTTCACTGCTACAATCCAGCTGGAATGCAAATATTTGCTTGAACAGTGTTATGCTTTTGTGCACAAATTAGCGGGGAGAGAAAAATAAAGCACAGTTTGCAGCAGGCTTGCAGGATGGGAGCTAGCAGCCAAACAGGAAATGAAATGAAAGAAGGGAGGAGGAGGGAGTGGGCATGGAGAAGGGAACGATTGATACACCCACCTAAACCATCAGAGTAAAGAGTCTAGCACAAGATATATGAACTGGAGATGTTTTTTCCTTCCCTTTTCAGATTAAAAGAACATTGATATACTACAGATTTAAAGGAGAAAACTGCATTCTAGCTGCTGATTGCATGCAACGTCATGCGATCCATGCAAATTAAAAGGGGCTGTGAGTAGCACCAGACCCGGACTAAACCTCTGTGTGAACCAGCCCTTCCTTTCTAGTCAGTCAGAGATAGTGTCTGTGAGTGTAAGCCTTGTGGCTCTACAGTAACTACATGTGTGTCTGTAGTCAGAATGACATTATTTCCTATTAGTAATAAACTTTATTATTTGAACCAGCAGTCTTACCAAACTATTCATTTCTGCATTCTGCTGCAATATACATAAAACTCTAATAAGTACAACTTTTCTTACTACTTCTCCAATGATATGGAGTTCATCCCAGGAGTTGAGGAGGGGTGCACTTGGCCTTCTAGCAGTAGAGCCACTTCTGCTTAACAGGAGAGGGAGGTGGCAGAGAGATCAGCACTCTGTGGGCTCATTCATAGATACAATTTGACACTCCCAACAATGTGTCGACTTAGTGCTGGCCTTCCCACTGCCTCAGCCCCCACCTTCTGGTAAGTGGCAGCAACTCTGCTGCTGGGAAGCCAGGTGCATGATGATGCCACTCTTCACCAACTACTCCTGATTCATCCCTTTCCATTCTAAGTTGGACTGAAAAACTGGAGGTTTATCATGGCCATTGTGGCCCATCTTACATGGATAGAAAGCTGTGTTAAGCTTGGCAGCTTGATACATCCCAAGTTGTGAAGTCCTGCTTGAGAAAGAGACACTTTAGTGTAGGATGACCTCTTTCTGTTTGATTTAACCTATGTTGGAATGTGGTGAACCCTAATTACCAATGCACCTTCTTATTTAAAGACAACTGTGCTATTTGCAAAATCATTCAGCTGTTAGAACATGTTTTAATGCATTACTAGAGTTGACCTCTGGAGTTTGTGATGCCCACAGTCATTCCTCTTTAGTGTATCTCATTTTCAGAGTCATCAGTCATTTAACTCCCGAGGCTACTTGTGTTCCATGCAAATTTATGGCCTCCTCTAGTTTGTTTCTGAAAATTATTCACATCTGAAATAATCATTGCCTGAGGTTATCAGGAATTATTTTCAATAGAAGAACGAATGCCACAGCATGTTAAGTTCCACATATGAAAGATGGTTTTCTCTCTCATTTGAGGCTCTTGTCCTTTATTGTCTTCAGCAACTGAGCTGTGGCAGAATGAGGGGGATGCCTCCAGCTATTTATTTTCTGACTTTCTTCAAAGCTCAAAACAGTTCACACAGGATTCCAAGGAGATCTCCATGCCTGACATGAGCCAAGTATTTACTTGCTAAGCAGCAGCAGTTGTTACATGGTCATCATGCACCTTGAGACCATAGCCCTTCCTATGTTTTTCCTTTCCTTCTTACATCTTATCGATTGTGTCTTACCTCACACAATGCAGCAAATGTACCAGTAATAGTTGCAGTTCTGATCATGAGTAATCCGTAAGATTATTTTTTAATCAACAGTTAGATGGGGGGGTGTACAAATTCTCAGCTGCAGTTCAACATTTCTTATTACTGTGAGAAATAGGGTTTGCCTCACTGAATTTAGAAAAAAATGCTTCACTAAGGTTGCTTAGAGGGGGAAACTACATTATGTTATAGGTGGATGAATCTAGAGCTCTGTTCAGATGTTCAAAGAACACAGAGGGGAATAAAGTGTGGAAGGGGCACAGGGCCAGGAATGCCAGCCACACCCCAGTGTCCCCATCCCCACTAGATCTCCCTCAATGCATTGAGGTTGAAAGGTTGAAGGGGGATTCTTTCCACATTTCAATGAACACAGTCACTGCATTCGGGAACCCTGCACAATCAGAGTTTCCCATCATGGAGAGGATTCTAAGTAGCGTGCTTTGGATTCAGACACATCCCAGATCCCAAAATGGGGTGTCTCTGATGAATTTGGGGCTTGTCAGAGGTGAAGAGGATCCCCACTAGGTGGCACAAGTTGAAGCTGGGATCCCTGAAGCATATTTTATTTATTTATTTATTTATTTAAGCTTATATACCGCCCGACTAGCAACAGCTCTCTGGGCGGTGAACATTAAAAATACAATAAAAATAACACAAAACTGTACACAAAACTGTACAGTCTAAAATCAAAATATAATAATTTAGAATTAACAGGAATTAAAATGCCTCAGAGAAGAGAAAGGTTTTAACCTGGCGCCAAAAAGATGATAGTGTCGGCGCCAGGCGCACCTCCTCGAGGAGACCATTCCATAGTTCGGGGGCCACCACTGAGAAGGCCCTAGATCTTGTCACCACTCTCCGGGCTTCCCTATGAGTCAGAACCCGGAGGAGGGCCTTCGTAGTAGACCGTAGTGTACGGGCCGGTTCATATCGGGAGAGGCGTTCCGACAGATATCGTGGTCCCGCGCTGTATAAGGCTTTATAGGTAAGTACCAACACTTTGAATCTGGCCCGGAAGCATATTGGAAGCCAGTGCAAACGGGCTAGCACAGGTGTTATATGCTCAGACCGCTTAGTTCTTGTTAGCAGTCTGGCTGCCGCATTTTGCACTAGCTGTAGCTTCCGAATCGTCTTCAAAGGTAGCCCTACGTAAAGCGCATTGCAGTAGTCCAGACGCGAGGTTACCATAGCATGTACCACTGATGAGAGGTCCTCCTTACTCAGATAGAGACGTAGCTGGGCTACCAACTGAAGTTGGTAGAACGCATTCCGGGCCACCGAGGCTACATGAGCCTCAAGTGTGAGGGAAGAGTCTAAGATGACTCCCAGACTACGCACCTGTTCCTTTAGGGGGAGTGTAACCCCATCCAGGACAGGGTATATATCCACCATCCGATCAGAGAAACCGTCCACCAACAGCATCTCAGTCTTGTCAGGATTGAGTCTCAGTTTGTTAGTTCTCATCCAGTCCATTGTCGCGGCCAGGCAACGGTTCAGCACGTCGACTGCCTCAGCTGAAGAAGATGTAAAGGAGAAGTAGAGCTGCGTGTCATCAGCATACTGATGACAACGCACTCCAAAACTCCTGATGACCGCCCCCAGCGGCTTCATATAAATGTTAAAAAGCATGGGAGACAGAACCGAACCCTGCGGGACCCCACATTGGAGAACCCACGGTGTCGAGCAATGTTCCCCAAGCACTATCTTCTGGAGACGACCCGCTAAGTAGGAGCGGAACTACTGCCAAGCAGTGCCTCCAACTCCCAATTCCGCAAGCCTCTCCAGAAGGATACCATGGTCAATGGTATCAAAAGCCGCTGAGAGGTCAAGGAGAATCAACAGAGTTACACTCCCTCTGTCTCTCTCCCGACATAGGTCATCAAACAGGGCGACCAAGGCAGTCTCAGTGCCAAAACCAGGCCTGAACCCCGATTGAAATGGATCTAGATAATCGGTTTCATCCAATAGCGCCTGGAGCTGGTCAGCAACCACACGTTCCAGGATCTTGCCCAGGAACGGAACATTGGCTACTGGTCTGTAGCTGCTGACATCCTCTGGGTCCAAGGAAGGTTTTTTCAGGAGTGGTCTCACTGCCGCCTCTTTCAGACAGCCAGGGACCACTCCCTCTCGTAAAGAGGCATTAATCACTTCCTTGGCCCAGCCAACTGTTCCTTCCTTGCTAGTTTTAATTAGCCAAGAGGGCAAGGATCCAGTACCGAAGTGGTCGCACGAACCTGTCCAAGCACCTTGTCCACGTCCTCGAGCTGAACGAACTGAAACTCATCCAACAATTGCACCTCAGCAATCCAGATTCTTTTTTTTTAAAAAAAAATGCTGCAGACAAATATCTGCTGAAAGCAAAAGTAATGTTTCTGTGTTAACCATAATGCTAGGGTGGACTGATGGGAGAAGGCAGAGCAAACACCAGAGTGGGGAGAGGGAAGAGGGGGAGTTTGTTGTAACCAGAGGGAATGATTTCACCCAATATCAAATGTAAGTGTGCCTAGCAGAAAAGCCCCTGGACCTATTTGCCTGCATTTTGACAAGTTTCTTACCCAGAGGTAAGAATTTATCTCCAATTTTCAAACCAATTTCTCATAAAATACTAACGGAAATAAGTAATTTCTTTTTTACCCACACTAAAACAGTAAAAGCAAAGGAAAATCAGTGCCCCAGTCTTCTGAAATTGGGTGGCATTTATGCTTTCTGCAACAGCAACCTTGCTAACAAATTTCATCCAATTCCAAATGTTATAGACATTTTCTTTTTAAAACAAACAACCTTCAAAGGTAACAAAAGCTTCTCGACCCATTTGCTTGTAGTTTGGCAGCCTTTATCCACACTGCAGGGACTATTATGCTTCCGAAATTCATCCACTTCTGTCAAACGGAAAAAAAAAGTTATAGCTGTTTTTCCCAGTAGTGAAGAGTGGGGGACAAAGCAGATCCTGAACTAAATTGGGCAGCCTACAAAACATTTAGACCAAGGCAAGCCATTTTCCAAATTGGGGCTGAACTGAATTGCCAGATTGGGGTTTGAGCTGAAAATTGTTGATGGTGCACATCCTGAATTCTAAGCATGTTCAGCTGAATGGATAAAGTATTCCCCTTCAGACACTTCTACTCAACACAGAAAAGTCAGGTCAGGAGTGCAGCTAGTATGGATATCTTCCCATGCCTCTCCATACTTTCTTCCCTCTTGTGGCATTTAAACCCCTGGACAGGGCTTAAATGTATGAATATTTTCACTTCCAAATATACTGGGAGTTCCTATGTCAGTCCAATGAATACTGAGAGCTCGCTTAGTAAAGCCATAAGAGAGTTTGATTTAGCCCTGGAGACCTGGATTTACATTCCTGCTCAGTCACAGGGTGTCTGCCTCTTAGCTTAATTTATGTCATTGAGTTGTTGTGAGGGAAAAACCTTTGAGGGACACTATGAACATTTCTCTGTGATCCATGAAGAAAGGGTGTGGTAATAATACTGCATTATTCAGGGTTTACTTCAAAGCAGTAATACTACCCAACTTTCCAATTAGCATCATTAACCGCTTGTCCCATCAAGGTTTGCTAGGAATGAGTGTGTAATGAAACCCAAACTGTTATCTGGAGGGTCTATGGCCCAGCTTAGACTAATATCAGTACCCATGCAAATGCCAACAGTCAAATCGCTTGGAGGGATTGGGAATGGGAGGCACTGTTTTATGGTGGTTCCGTTCCTATCTCTCCAACAGATATCAACGAGTAGCGTTGGGGGATGAGGTTTCAGACCCTTGGCTCCTTAATTGTGGTGTGCCACAGGGCTCTATCCTCGCCCCCATGCTATTCAACATTTATATGAAACCGCTGGGAGCTATCATCAGGAGTTTTGGGCTGCAGTGTCACCAGTATGCGGATGACACGCAGCTCTATCTCTCATTTAAATCCTCACCAGAGTTGGCTGTGGAAACCTTGTCCAATTGCCTGGAGTCCGTAAGTGGATGGATGGGAGAGAACAGGCTGAAGCTGAACCCCGACAAGACCGAGGTGTTACTGGTGGGGGATAAGGGAAGGTTGGGAAACTTTGACCTGGTGCTTAATGGGGTGAGATTGCCCCTAAAGGACCAGGTCCACAGCCTGGGGGTCATTTTGGACTCTCAACTGTCCATGGAGCCCCAGGTAGCTGCAGTAAGTCGGGCATCCTGGTACCAACTTCATCTGGTACAGAGGCTGCAACCCTACCTTCCTATACATCTGCTTCCACGAGTGATACATGCCCTGGTCTCCTCTCGATTAGACTACTGTAATGCGCTCTACGTGGGGTTACCCTTGAAGATGGTCTGGAAATTGCAGCTGGTACAGAATGCGGCGGCACGCTTAATAAAGCAAAGCCGTCACCGGGATCATGTCACCCCAGTGTTGATGGAGCTACACTGGTTGCCAGTTGTATACCGGGCCCAATTCAAGGTGTTGGTATTAACCTTTAAATCCCTAAACGGTTTCGGCCCAGTTTATCTGAAGGAACGCCTCCAGTATCACCAAATATGCCGCCAAACAAGATCAGCCTCACAAGACCTTCTCTCGGTCCCACCAGTGAAAACAGCTAGGCTGGTGTGGACCAGAGAGAGGGCCTTCTCGGTCGTGGCCCCCACCCTCTGGAACTTGCTTCCTTTTGACCTTCGACATGCGTCCTCCCTGATGGCTTTTCGTCGAGCCTTAAAGACCTTGTTATTCAGGCAGGCCTATGGGATTTCTGGGGTGGGTTAGGCTATTACTAACAGGTGGTTTACTGTTGTATGAATATGTTTTAAATTGTGTTTTATATTGTGTAAGTCGCCCAGAGTGTCTGTTAAGTCAGACAGACGGGCGACTAACAAATAAAATTTTATTATTATTTATTATAATGGGCCTTCTTCAAGTTTATGTCCTGGCAGTATTCAGACATGCTTCCAGGAGGGAGATTTCCAACTAGCACCCGTGATTTTGGTGTTAACAGTAGTCCTTTTCTTAGCCTCTTCAACTGCACAGCTTGCAGTGACTTGGGAACAGCTTTGTATGGTATGCCAATTTTATTTTGCTAAAACTGAACTTGGTACCAGACTTCCTGATAGATCACATGTTTTGCTATATTTGTGGACTCATTCTGAATGCTGTGACCTTCTACACCTTTTCCTGATACTGGTGTTTTGTTAATGTGAAACTTATCAGCCTGTGTCTTTGCTTTGCTAACATAAAACTGACCAGCATGCATCTTTGCTTTGCTAATGTGAAACTGACCAACATGCTTTCTGCTTTGCTAACTTGAAACTGACTTTGTCAAAATGGTAAAAACAGAAGACAGCAGTAAAGAAACAAAAATGGTACAGAACCACCTGCCAGTTCAACAGAATACATTTCAACCAGCACCAATAAGCAGATCCCATCCCTAGTCCAGGATACCTTAAAGACTGCCTGAGCCCTTATATCCTAACTCAATCACTGAAATAATCTGGAGGAGCACTGTTAGTTGTCATTTCAATTATTGTTTTGTATTGTTTTACATATTTTTATGTTGCCTTGAAGCTTTGCAAGAGGGAAGTATATTCACCAACAGGAAAAAAAAACCTGCGGTTTAAGAAAGTACATATAGCCCACAGATATTTCTATCAAACTTTAAAAAGCAGGGAAATTGGGCAGCTATAGTGAATGCATGAGAGGAGTAAGAGATCTGACCTCCTCTCTGAGATATTGTACTGCCCTACAAATTTGTTAAAATGCAAACACAATTTGGGTTGGTCTTCCAAAGTCCAATCCACTTCCCGTGTAGCTTGGAAGACTTTGATAACATGTGCCTCTGAGCATATGGTGAGTGGTGGCAACACCTGCAATCAGTTCAAACAGGAACAAGACATGTGCTGTGCTGATCTTGTTTTAGCAGGGAGGAAGCAACAATATTAAAACAGTTGATACAGTTCAGATATTCACTTTAAATATATTTGATTTACTTTGCAATATTTCCTATATTAAATTATTTATTTTGCTTCTGTTTCTGTGAATATGCGAAATATAGCAACACTTTGCATAATTTACCCTAAAAAACTCCAAAAACTATTGTGTAATAATGGCAATGACTATTCTGTAGAATAGTCTCCAGTGGACATGAGCAGCATCTCAGTTTGCACAAGATAAAACAGTGGGAGGTGAAATATATTCTAGCAAATTTCTAGGTGTGCTCTAACTTTTTAATTGGCCATATCCACCCTTTCTTAAGTGGGGTGGTTTAAGTACAGCAGGCTGAACAAATGCATCTTAGGAGGCCAAATTTGTTTTTTTTTAACAGCTATTATTATTATTATTATTTATTTTTTAAATAGATTTTTTAAATAGATTCATTGCTTAGGTTACAACATATTGTAATCAATCTGATTTTATATCAAAGCTGCCGTTTCAGATTCAACTATTAATGCATTGAAAAAGAAATAGAATATAATCTCCACAATAGGCTGTCTTCATCATCATATGACACCGACCAATAAAAGGGCTTTGAAAGTAATAGAAATAAATTTGACAGATTTCTAGAATGAATAATGAGAGAAATATAATTTTCTAGGTTTGTAGAAACAGTAGTAACACGGGAAAGAAGCAAAGTAAGAACACTAACAAACATAAAAAAGTAATTTTCCATCTTTGAGGATGATTGCAGGTGTTGCCACCACTCACCATATGCTCAGAGGCACATATTACCAAATTCTTCCAAGCTACACAGGAAATGGATTGGACTGTGAAAGACCAACCCAAATTGTGTTTGCATTTTTACACATTTGTAGGGCAGTGCAATGTCTCTGAGAGGAGGTCAGATCTCCTACTCTCATGCATTCACTATAGCTGCCCTGTTGCCCCGTTTTTAAAATTTTGATAGAAATATCCATTGTTCTCTGCTTTTTAATCCGCAAGGTAAGAAATGGGAACCTGTGCAAGTTTGCTGAGAATGGATTGATCATTTGCATGTTTATTGAGTTCAATGGTATTTATTCCCTTGCAATCATGCTTAGGATAGGTGACCACAGGAAAGGAGGAGGGAAGGGGGAGGGAGGGGAGGAGGGAGGACAGAGGGGAGGAGGGGACACAAGAGGAGGGGGAGGGGGAGGGGAGGAAGAGGACAGGTTTGATCATTTGCATGCTTATTGAGTTCAGTGGGATTTCCTTCCTTGCAATTACAGGTGTGGGCCTCTAATTAGCCAGCCAAACAGCTGGCTTTTAGAAGACTATTAATTGGTTCTTACTGAGCATGCCTGTACTATCATAGATTCCAATTAAAATTAAATTAATTAAAAATCAGCCATACAATTTTTTAAACTTTTAAACTGCAGCAAATGAAGGTCAGATTATTATTTTATTTATTTATTTATTGCATTTGTTTACCACCCCATAGCTGAAGCTCTCTGGGCGGTTTACAACAATTAAAAATGTTAAGAACAATATACAAATTTAAAAACACATTTTTAAAAAGCAATTTAATAACACACGCTAAAATGCCTGGGAGAACAGGAAAGTCTTGACCTGGCACCAAAAAGATAACAGTGTTGGTGCCAGGCACACCTCATCAAAGAGATCATTCCATAATTTGGGGGCCACCACTGAGAAGGCCCTCTCCCTTGTTGCCAGCCTCCGAGCTTCCCTTGGAGTAGGCACCCGGAGGAGGGCCTTTGATGTTGAGCATAGTGTAAGGGTGGGTTCATGCTGGGAGAGGAGTTCCATCAGGTATTGCGGTCCTAAGCCGTGTAAGGCTTTTTAGGTTAAAACCAGAGTATGAAACAAGGTCAACAATAAAATTACAGGTACTCTGTGAACATGGTTATTTTTAATTAATTTCAACAAATTGTTAGACGCTGACAGAAAAAAACGTCCAACAGGGGTCTGGGTTTTTTTACTCAAGTTACAGACTTTAAAGTCCGGATTCACTCTGAGTATTTTGTGTATCGCCATGAAAACTTAGAGGTTTGCTAAGCAAGTGTTTCTGAGTTCAGGACTATAATTTTTGTAAGGTTTTGTTTTAAAATGAGCTTATGGGAAGCATCAGAATGGCATGGGGGGTAATTTCAATTTAACATGGCCGAATATGAAAAATTCATGCTGACTATAGTATACAGCCACTTTCATGGCAGTATACTAAATAATTTTATAAAGTCAATCAATCAGTAGTCCTCACAGCCAATGGCCCTGCCATGGATGTGACACCAGGATGAGAGCTTGGTGGTTGCTCAGTGTACTCCTGCAGAAGTAGGCACCATTTGAAGCTGGCCTAAGCCTCCTTTATAATACAGCAACTGTTCCACACAGCTGTTTGCACTGGCTTTCAGATAAACACCTCCAGTGTGATAATAAACCAACTGAATTATTTAAGAGAGATTGTGCTTCTGTTGAGCCGATGGCTACAACACACATATCTTCCACATTTTTCAACCTGCTTTTGGTAGAAGACATTTCTAACAAGCTTCTACTTGACAGTGATGCTGAATATATATCACAAGATAATTACCATCTTTCTCATGATAAATAAGATTGATGTGTTGCACATTTTAATTTGAAAAGAAACTAAATGGCCTACCTGTATTATTCCACTCCTTCTGTATTGTCAGATTCATCTGTTTCCTGATTCTACCTGTTCACTGAGAAAAAGACAATTTGAGCCACATTGGGTCCCAGAGTCATTCTGCTATTGACAGTGACGTCAAACATGTAATAAATTTTGTCCTCATTTAACATGGTGTTAGCACACATAATGAAGAAACGAGAGCTGGCTGTGTAAAACTGGACCAATTCCCCCCACCCCGATTTCTGGAGAATGTGCATATGTTTGTCTTCCTTTACTCCAGAGGCAGGCAACATATGGCCCAGGGCTGTGTCTGCTTTGCATGCACAATCCCTGGCATCTCCAGATAGGCCTGGGAATATTCCTTGCCTGAAACCCTGGATAGCCACTGCCAGTCAGTGTAGATGATACAGAGCTTAATGGACCAATGGCATGACTCAGTATAAGGCATATTCCTGTGTTCCCCCAGGTCCAGGTTGTCTTGCCTGTATGGTTCCAGATATTTCCATGTATAAGCTTCCCTTTCCTGCCTATTCCCCATTCTCTTTGCTTGCCTGCCTGGAATGCCTCCAAATATTTTCTTAAAAGCTCCAGTCCCATATTGCTGGGGCTTGTACCTCCAGCACCTTGCGCTCATTGCTGGCTCTCCCTAGCACGGACACTCCAAGGGAAAGTTAGCAGAGTCTCTGACTCTGATGATGCCTGCTCACTACACAAAAGATGTTCGTATTTCAAAACAACTGAGGGGGAAACCTCAAAAGTGGGGGGAAAGCAAAAAAAAAGATAAAAGCAAACCGTCCCAAAGGCATGCATGCAAATGATATTGCTCATTCTGCAGAAGATGTTCATAACTCAACACGACAGAAAAGCAAAGGGGAAACTGATGTGCTTAATTTCATGATGAATTTCATAGGAGAGCCTGAACAGTTGGATTTAGAAGGGTTTCATTTCAATAAAACAAAAGACTGCAGTCCTCATGGCTGCAGATAGCAATGTAACTGAAGTTTCACATAAAGCATCATTTAAAGGAAAAGCTGAGGTTCCTCCTGAGTAGGGTGGCCTACTTTGCAGATGACAGTCTGTTTGAAGGTTGTCTGTAACTGCTGCTTGAAAGGCTGTCCAGTCCAAGTTCAGTGTAAAGATAATGCTTTTCCCACGTATATTTGCCTCCACATCCTCCCATGTGACAAGGAAGGCTCAGAAGGTTGAGTCCCATAGGGAGGGGGTTGGAGTGGAAGGATCCATGTGGGCTATCAGGGCCAACCAATGAGACATTGGGGCCTGGCTTATAACCCTGCTGTGGCACCATCGTTTCCTTATTCACCTTCTGTTGTGCCCTCCCCTTCCTCCTTAACACAATGTGGACTTTGGCTAGTTACCTGTTACAGGGGCTGAATAGGAATTTGCAGGGGAGGATTCTTTGGCCTTTAGGATCCCTCTCTTTTTTTTTTGCTTACTCCATACTGCTGGGAAATTCTGGTTGGCTTCTGGGGAGCATTGTGGGATGGATGTTTGTTGGCATTGAGTGAAGGCAGGTGAGGAAGTTAAGAACATAAATGTTAGGTACACGGAGGCTTTATTGGGTCAAGGACACTCTTTAGGCACCTGCCATTGCATTATCTGTGGTTGACCTTGAGGGGTCTCCTTTAGGCCTGACATGAGCATTTTGATGACTGCTGGACAGCAGGGCCTGGCTGTGTGTGTTGGCTTCACATACCCAAGGTTCACCTAGCGAGGGAGAAATTTTCTCCTAATCCCTGGCTGGCGAGCCACAGACTGCAGCTATATACATGCCCAGGGTACTGGAGGGATGCTTCCCTACCAGAATTAGCCAATTCCTCACCTGCCCACACTTTCTGAATTTGGATAATTTGGTCTGCAGTTCTTCCAGTTATTACATTCATAAATATTACCTTCCTACAAATGCTTTGCATTATGAGTCTTTGTTGTGGGTGTGGCACTGGGGACAAAGAATCATAAAAAGGAAGAGTAGGGACCTTCTAGTTGCCTATCAGCAATAGGGATGGGAAGTTCTATCAATTTTGGTTCTCTTGATTTCTCATTTTTCTAACCTTCAATAGATATCCACATTTCTGCAACAGTTTGTGATTTTTTTTAAAAAAAATATCCTCCTGAAAACTCTTCTGCGTTTTAGTGTGGATTTATCCTACTCAACACAATTGTAGTTAAGGGACGAAATAAAACACAGAGACATCAGCTTGCGTTGAACAAGGGCCACTTTATTAAATTACAGCAAGAAAAAACACAATTTAAAGTGACCTGCAGAGGGAAGCCTAGGTGCGGGAACTGTCTTTGAGCAAGTAGCTTGCCAAACAGCTCTCGGGCGACCAGCCCATGTTGGGGTAAGGGCAAGCCCCTCTGCTTACCCCTTACCCTGACCACACTTTGTAGGTGAGTAGAGGGGCCTTCCCACGTCATCCCCACCTGGGGCCGAATAACCCCTGGGTAGATGAGATGAGTTGGCCCCAAAGGCAGCCCATATCCTGTCCTCGAGCCGCATAGCCGTGACAGACAGGCCTCCAGAACCGCCAATCACCTCCAAAGGTGCCTAAGGGGGCCACCTAGCTGTCCTTAACTATTCCCTTCCCACACCTTCCCACTACCAGTGCTATAACAAACTGCCCTGAGAGGGCATTAACCTTTCGTAATGTCAAGTAGCCAGTTAGCCAAAACCACCTATTAATAACAACACCCCATAACCTGATTCCCTCCTCCTCCCAAAGTGTGGAGCAGGCAAAAAACCTGCCCGCCAACAAGGGTGGGCAGGATAAAAATTCCTACTTGGCCTCGAAGCGACCCCTAGGCACACCATAAAAGAGGGAGGGCAGGGTGGGCTTTGCAGCTGCAAGAGGAAGGTAGGAGGGGTGGCTGGGCTTAAATAAGCACAGCAGCTCCGCCCCTAAGGTCTGCTGTGTCGTGATCACATCATAGACACGACGTGAGACTTTGCCTTCATTCAAGATGGAGGCAGCAGCTTCGTCCCAACCTGCAATTGTGCCCAGCCTGCCAGCTACATGGCAAGCAGGGCGTTATTTGTATGCAGCTTTGACTAATGTTCACATTTTCTCCTATATAATGCATTTTTGTATGTTAGTTTCAATAATTTATTCATTTTTAGGCACACTATCCCCTAATATACACATTTCTGTAAACATTGGTTGGTTGGAGAACTGCATCACAACATCTGCATAAGTGTGAATTTTGAAGGATGGTTGTGTTTTGGTTCTCCTATTGTTTTGGACAGTGCAAATTTGATAAATTCAGCTTTAAATGCAAACCAGTGCAAATTTCTCCCTCATCCCTGATCAGCAGTTAAGCACTTGAACAGCAGACTGAGCAACCATATAGGTCACAGGGTCATGCCTTGTATTTTTATTTAAATTATAGTAATTATTTCTAAATTCACATCTATAATTATTGGCCTATGCAAATGCAAATCTATGTCCTCTTGTTTTGATGATGTGTAAGTTGCAACCCTACCCTTCAAGCAAAACATGGAATCCTCAAGGGAAATAATTTGATAAAGCAAGTAAACTCTCCCAGGAGTGTCTGCACAACCCTAGCTATTGCAGGACATAGCATTTTAGAGTGCTGAGAATGCTTTATATCCATATCTTGTAATCCTGACAACAGTGTTTTCATACTGTTGGGAGGTGGCTGAGGATAAGAGAAACATTTTCCTAAAGCTACCTGGTGAATTCTTGTTAGAGAAGATATTTGAACCAGGGACTAGGAGTTTGCACAGGCTCCAAGATTTGCCTTGTATCTGTAGCTATGCATTTTAAGACGATTCTGATTAGTTTCTGAGTTACTCTGAGCTCTCCCCACTTCAGTCTGTAATTTGGCTCCTCAGATTATCTGTATAAAATAAAGCTCAACAATAAAATTTTAAAAATGCATTTAAAAGTGCATTTTAAGATAGAATATGTTTGGAAATGTGTACACTGAGATACAATACATATTTGAATATTTAAAATGCATATTTAAATATGTATTTTGTAATAAAGCAAGTATTTAAATGTATACTTAAATATGAACTTTTGTATGAATCTTTTTTTAAAAAAAATGCACACACAAACATACTGATCAATGCAGAAATGGGACGGAACAGACATATGAATAAGCACATGTGGTATCGACATGTACTGGAAATAAACTGATTCTTTGTATTGCAGGATTAAAGCTCCTGTTGCAGAACTAAGACATGGTGGTGTGTTTCATAGGCTCCACAAACAGCAGACAGTTGATAAGAATTGCAAATGTATTGTTAAGATCTCTTGATTTCTACATTTATCAGTGTGCTCACTGTTAGATAAGGGTGGATTCACATAACAATATCCCTACCACCATCAGGCAATTCCTGCCCTCCATACTGTGTAGTAGGATCCAATACATATTCACGGTAGACCTCTTGAATCCGTTACTTTTAGAAGGAAATGCTTCTGAGCAGAAAAGAGAATACATCCCATTGTTTACCTACAAGTTCTTGAAATCTCCATGCCACAGAATCCTGTAATTGTTGAACAAAGACACTTAACTAGAGGGATCATTTTCCAACCACCAATTTGTTGAATCAGGGCTGATATTTCATGTTCTCTATACTTATTATTCTGTTGTTTTTAGTTTCATCATTAAGCACTAGTATTTAAACTGATTTCCTGTGAAAGAAAAGTACAGGGAGGAAAGTAACTTCTCTTTTCATCATTTGGCAGTGTGTTAATAGGATCCCAGTGGAGTTAACATTAATATTGCTCCTATTTAATCAGTCAACATAAGTATTCAGCAGAAGTTGCCATTTAGACATGCAAGTGCATCAAACTATCATGCTACTCCATTACATATTAACTTTATGCTATTAAATTATCCTCCTCAAATTTTTAACCATTCTCTGCCTATGTAGTGAATGTGTAATCAAAAATAAATATGATCTATGAATTATTTATATCCTGCAGCTTCCTGAGGGTCTAACCCTCCAGCATATTAGTTGAAATGACACCCTCATGACAACTGGTGATTTTTCCAAAGAATCTTGATGGGACCCTCAGGCCTCTCTGTAGCGCTTCTCCATCAGTGTTGTGCCAAGAGATATCTGCTGTGCTAGACAGAGGCAGTCTAATATAGTAAGTTTCCAGTAAGTAATGTTGCAATTCCTGCATGATGTGCATGTAGTCTACTGCTTCACACAATGTCATTAGCTCTTCAATTTGAGGTAGAGATTCTCTCAAAAGTACAGAAAAAATGTAGGTTGAAAAGCCATGCCTTAGCTGCTGGGGTGGAACTTAATTCCACATATCCCTAGTTTATCTCCAAAAAACTATCTTACTGCTACCTTACTGCCATAACCTGCCTGGTAGGGGAAGGAAGGTTGCATCTGGACTAGGATTCCCCACTATAGAACTCCACTCCTGCTAAGGGGATTTGCCTCTCAGTTATAAAAGCTATACTTTGAAATAAGGTTGCCAGGTCAGAAGCATCCCAAACTCTGAGATTTCAAGGGTGGCCTTAGGGATGTCACAGGACGGAGCCCTAGGGATGTCATTAAGCATGATATGTTAAGCATCAACCATAGTTGCTTAGAGCATACAACTCAAACAATAATTAATAATAATAATAATAATAATAATAATAATTTATTTTTAGGCCGCCTATCTGGCCGAATGAACGGCCGCTCTAGGTGGCGTACATAATTAAAAATACAACATATAATACAGTTTTAACATATAAAACAATTATAATCCACCAACCTACATCTATACACTGTAAACTAAAATTATCTAGGAGACTTGTATGCCCGCTGAAACAACCAAGTTTTCAATCCTTGGTGGAAACCTACCAGGGAGGGGGCATGGCGAAGGTCGTATGGCAGAGAGTTCCAGAGGGTGGGGACCACAACTGAGAATGCCCTCTCTCTGGTCCGCACCAGCCTAGCTGTCTTAACTGGTGGGACCGAGAGAAGGTCTTGTGAGGCAGATCTCGTCAGGCGGCTTATTTGGTGATGCTGGAGGCGCTCCTTTAGATAAACTGGACCGACACCGTATAGGGCTTTAAAGGTTAACACCAACACCTTGAATTGGGCTCAGTACACAACTGTACACAATTCTCCATTCGAAATTAAGATAGAAATCTTACCTAAGGAGGGTATTCCCAGGTCCAGCTGAAGTGAAGGGATCATTACTTCTCACCTGCTTAGACAGCCTGGGTAAGGAACATTTAATCTAACCTACTTGCTTCTGGCAGGAAGGGTTTAAGTGCCCTCAGGCCAGACCAGTCACCAGAAGGCCATTGTTGACAGAAGGGAGCCTAGTGTTGTGGACATGTTAGACGGGAGCACTCAGGAGTAAAGATGGATGTCCCTGAAGGCTGCAATTCTAAGCACACTTACTAAGGGACTAAGCCCCATAGAACTCAACAGGACTTACTTCTGAGTAGATATTGTTAGGATTGTGCTGTTCGTAAGGCTTAACTAGGAATCCTCTGCAAAGATATCAGTATCAGAGCAGGGTTGGCAACCCCCTGCCTGTAATGCCCTGCTCTCTTTTAACATGACTGCTCAAAATCTCTTTACAGATTTGACCCTTAACTGCAGAGAGACATTTGGGAAATGAGTAAGAGTTAAGAAGATTCTCTACCCTTTCCTGCCTATCCTGTGGGCTGTTATAAACTCACTTTGATAGCCAACCCAATTCTAACTAAGTTGGAGGTGCAACGCCCAGGCTTAGGAGTTGCCCTCATGGCTAAAGAGAGAGCAGAGACAAAGCTGTCTCCTCTCTCTCAGACAGTCGAAGAAGAGAAGAGAGGAAAGGGCAGAAGGAGGAGGGGCAGATAAGCTTCCCTAAGATGTATCAGTCTAACAATGGAAGTCAGTCAGAGCATCACAGGTAAAGGTAATTAAGCCTATCCATCTGGAGGACCCTAACCCTATCTCCCTTCTGGAATATAAACAAAAAAATAAAACAGGAGTTGCTCTTGCCCCACTTCCAACAAACAGAAAAGAAAAACAAAAGACAGTGATGATTTCCTAAATGCAATACCATATCAACCACAACAAGATTCCTATGACTAAGGCAGAAAACTCAGCATCCTTCAACCAGTCAGGGTTCTTAACCAAAAACCAAAACTAAAAAATCCTGGTAGCCAGTCAGCCAAGGTCACAGAAATCCCCATGCAACACAACCTTGCTGCCTTGGCCTCCCGCTAGGAAGAAGGGTGGGAGATAAATCAAGCAATAAAAAAAATAAACCTAACCCAGATGCTGCAGTTAGTGCAGAATGCTGTGGCATGATTGCTGACATATGTGAAACCCTATAAGCAGATATCTCTGCTCTGAAATCTGCACTAGTTGTAGATTTGCTACCAGGCCAAGTTAAAGATGTGTTTCCCGTGTGTTCTGCTCTTATAAGAAATCAGTCCTTTAGTGTGGCAGCACCTACACTTTGGAACTCCCTGCCTATTTACATTAGGCAGGCACCTTCATTGTATTCTTTTTGACATCTGCTAAAAACATTTTTTTAGGCAAGCCTACTCAGACATGTAGAAGCTATTATGCTTTTTATGTTTTTAATTCATTGTTGATTTTATTATTTTGAATATTTTTGAGTACCTGCTTTGAACTGATTTCACCAATAATTTTATATAGTCAAACACTCTTTAATGTGACAGCCTTCCAGGTCATATTTAGTCTTCAGCACTAACAAGAGCTCTGTAATGCATTATGGTTTCCTTGGTCTCTGGTGACATATAAAAGTCTTCATGGGTTTATGAGTGGTGTCAGATGTTCAACTTCCTTCTCACTAGACTGTCATGACTTCTGTTCTCTAGTGTGCCATGGGAGACGTGTGGATTACTAGATCATTTCCCATGCAGCACTACTTCTCTATTTGCGCCACTTGTGTTGGCTGCATTCAGACATTACTTTATTACGTTTTCCTTATGTTTCCTTACCTGTGATTTCTGTGATCTTTCAAAAGCCACTTTTAGAAATCTAGTGAAAGTTTAGTGCTTATTTCCATGTTAATTGCTTCCAGAAAAAAATCTGTTTGCAACCCCATTAATCCAGGGGTGTTGGAATTGCTTTTAAATATGTTTTTAAAGCTGTTTGTTTGTTTGTTTTAATATGTTTTTAAGGATGTTTTGTTGTAATATATTTTAAAGTCTGTTTTTATGATGTTTTAGAATGTTTTGCACTTTTGTTTGTAGCCCTGGGCTCCTATAGGGAGGAAGGGCGGGATATGAATCTAAGTAACAACAACAACAATTTTCCTGCAGCCTTCTTGGGATCACACTATTGCCACTCACATAACAAAATCTGGGGCGGTATTCTGGCATACAGAGGTGCACATGAACATAAAGGGTGGAGGGGGTTACATGTCTGATATTGTTGTTGTGTCACACCATTTCCATTGGTGCAAATGAAATTTAGTGCAAGTTGACAGTATATTGATAAAAAAGACAATTCAATATTGCAACAGGTACTGCAGTGTAAAGGAACATTAGAAATCAGGAGAGAAACACTAGTATTATATTAAGGAAGAACAACATAATAAAATCCACATCTGAATGCAGTCTTGGTATGGGAAGTAGCAATGAGATATCCTAGGAAACTGTGTGATGGATCCTTGCATGTATTGTCACTGGGACATGGAGCTTAGCCGTACAGATGTGTTTCTTTGGTGCCGATCATGTCAAATGGGAAATGTATTGATTTGTCTTTGAAGCCAAATTAACAGAGGGTTCAAATGATCATTTGTGTTTTTGATGCAGATGACCAGTGATGTTTGATTTCTAGAAGTAATCTTATCTGCATGCTGCTGGCTTCTCTGACACAAGAAGGAAGAGGGTGGTTGTTGTAGATGTTTACATCTTTTATTTTGCAGAATATTTAACCTATGGGAGGAAAATGAATAAGGGCCTTTCTTGTGTATGCTTTCTTCAGACTGAACAGGTCACTATTGACTCATGGGTTGCCCCTGTTGACACACAGAGAACGTCCAGTCAAAAGAGCAAAAAATAAATATTTGCTTCTAACTGTAAAAAGCAGTATAAATGTAGAGCTTGTTTCTCTACAGATAGTCCTTGTTGACACAATTCATGCCCTTGTTCACACAGCTACTGTCCCTATTGACCCAAAGTGTGCCCCTGCTGAAACACTAGTGACCTTTATTTCAAGTTAACAGGAAAAAAGAAAAAGAAAACAAGAGTTTTTTCGACAGTCTTTAAAGAGAGGTTACAAAAAATAAAAGAAAATTCAATTTTAGAACATTAAAATTAGATCATCCCCATCATGTAAAACACCAGCCCCCAGCCTTGATGTGTAGGGAGGAATAATCTGTGCTGCTTACATTCTGTTGCAACCAATGGGGCTGAATTAGAGTAAAGCCAACACAATTGGCTTCAGTGGGTTGTGGGCTAAAGGGTAAGTGTAGCAAAAAAAGGTAAAAATTCAGATTGTCACCCAATTACAGACTTTTCAGTTGGACGACCATCTGCCCCCTAAGCCAATTACTTGGTTAAATGTAAATAAACTGCATAATACCAAACAAACAACAAATGTGCCTTTTTGAGTTATTAAAAGAAGAAACTGAGAGATCACTTACAATTCAGTGAACAAAAATTACTATAGCTTGTTAGGAGAAGAGGCTGGCTCCACTCCAGCTATGGCTAGTCATAATTACATCCAAATGAAAACCACAGGACTTATAAGTCAGTGTTAGAGCCTTTAGGGTTTGGATTGGGGATCTCAAGATCTGAGGGTGAGATCTGGGGTCACTGTTCAACAGCACTGGTTGTTCTATTCTAAAAGTAAAATTGACCCCAGCCAATCTCATGAAACCTGGACACCTCACAAAGATACATAGATACATTTACAAAAGCATCCTCATACGTGATTTATAAGCTGCCCAAGGCACCAGTTTGGTTCTGACAGTTTCAGTCGTAACTATTTTTATGGTATTATAGTAATATATTATATAATGCCAAATAGTGATAGAAGAAAAAGAGCCTCAAACATTAACAACTGTGCCCTCAACACACAATCATATAGACTGTGCATATAGATAAAGGTGACCTATCAACACTGTGTACTTAGACTGTGTACTTAGCCACGTTCACTGATGATGCCAAGTTGTTCAGAGTGGTTAAAACAAAAAGCACTCCAAACTGAGTGAATAGGCATTAAAATGGCAAATGTGAGTCAGTGTAAGAAAGAACAAAGAGATTATTAACACTGGGGTAAAAAGAATTCCTAATTTATATACATTATACAGTAACCGGGACCAAATTGGTCCTAGTGGATTACTCAATAAAAATATTAACCCACTGTGCAACATCTGTGAAAAAGATGAACTCCATATTAGGAATCATTAGGAAGCAATTGAAAATAAAAGTGCCAGTATCATAATACTGTTATACAAACCTATGGTGCACCACCTTTGGAATACTGTGCACAGTTTTTGTTACCTCACCTCCAACAGGATATCTTAGAGCTAGGAAAGACTCAGAAAAGGGCAATCAAAAGCAATTAGAGCAATGTGTCCTTCAGGAAAGGTTGCAAACTTCGGGGTGTTTTAGTTTAGGGAAAAGGTAAGTAAGTGGAAACATGATTGAAGTGTTTAAGATTATGCATGGAGGGAGAAAATGGATAGGGTGAAACTCTCTCTCTCTCTCATAACACTAGAGCCCAGGGCCAATAAATGAAACAGAATGGTGGAAGGTTCAGGAGAGACAAAAGGAAGTTCTCACTTGCATAGTTTGTAGTTAAAATATGGAATTAATTACCACAAAATGTATTGATGGCCAAGGATTAGACAAATCCGTAAAGCTATCAGTGGCTGTTAACCATGAAGGCTGTGTTCTGCCTCCACTGCTGGAGGCAGTATCCCTCTGAATAACTGTTGCTGGGAATCACAATTGGGAAGAATGTTGTTGCACATCCTGCTTCTGGATTTGGTTAGCAATCGTGAGAACAGAATGCTGGGCCTTTGGTTTGGTTCAGTAGGGCTCTTATGTTCTTAGTCCAACGGAGAAACGTTTGTCATCACCATATAAAATTGCCCCTAACCAAATAAACTGCAGAACTGTCACGATGAAATTCTAAGGTAGAGAGTGGAGGAGCTGCCTCATCCAACATCCTGCTGGACTCTAAGAGATAGGGCATAACTGAGGGTGAAGGAAAGCTCCATCCTTTTCTGTTTCTGTTTTTGGCTTGTTAATTATTTCCATCCCATTGGGAACACTGTGCAAGTGTTGGATCCTTTGGATCAAAGCTTTTCCCTGGTCCTGTGGCTAAAATGTCTCTTCCCTACCTAAATCAGAGTTTCAACTAGAAATGAGGGAGAAATTTGATTTGTTTCACATTTACAGCCACATTTATCAAATTCACACTTTTCAAAACACATCCATCCTTCAAAATGTGCACTTATCCAAAAGTTGTGATGCAGTTCTGTAACCAAACAATGTTTAAAGAAATGCATATATAATGGAGAAATGTGCATAAAAATGAATACATTGGTGAAAATTATAGACAAAATGCATTATATTAAGTGAAATTGCTAGGAACATCCTCTTTTCCTTCTCTCTCTGTCCTTTGAGATCCAATGCATCCTATCACCCCTAGGGCACCCTTCAAGGGGCCATGGAAGTGCAGGGCCTATTGATTAATCTATGTTGATTACACTGATTAAATCTTGCAACCCTAGTGAAAATGAAGCTTCTCCGTCTGTAAACACAATTGTTTGTGTGGCTAGGATATTAAGCCAATGATTAATGTGCAAGTGTCCTAAGGTTTGCATGGAAAAATAAGCAGCTGAAGCAGATGCTTAAAGCACCTGCACAGATGCAACTACAGGCATCACTGATCTGAAAACAATAAGCTGAAGTCAGCAGATTCCAAAGACTCCATCAACTAAATGAGGCAAAACAGCTACAGCAAAGACCAAGACAAGAGACAGATGTCCAGATGAAAAAATCAGGGCCACTGGCTGTGAGGTAAGTATCCTTGAGAGATCTTCCTAGTAATGAACTGAGCTAGCAATCCCAGTATAAAAAATATGACTAGAGGATTCAGAAACAACAGGAGGTGGATCATGAAGTAGAAGGACTTTGAAGAAAATTTAGGAAGCAGCAAAAACACCTGCAAAGCATGGTAAAACCCCTGCCGTCCAATAAAAATCTAAGTGAGGCATATAAAAATGGCCATAAAACATCTTAAGCAGATGTGCAGGTAAGAAGCAGTGAAAGAAAATGGGATGGGAAAAAATATCCGTACAGACAACTGATTTTAACAACTGTCAGAAGTGTAGGATAACTCTGTAAAAACAGTGCCACATATGCCACATCTCACTCTATACAGCTAGGTCACAGGTAATTGGTCTAGAAAAATAGGTCTTTGCTCTGCTGTATAAGCTCAGTGTGGACGCATATCTTATAAAAAATAGAACTAGATGCTAGAAAAATGCACAACACTGCCATCAAAAATGGCAGTGATGTGTAGTGTTCTCCACTCTATTACGTATGATACAAAGTTACCTTTGGATCTGGCATAATTGCACAGAATATTTCTCCACATTAGTGGCTGCCACTAGCAGTGTAATCATGCTGGGACATAATTATTTTTATAGATAGCAAAGAGGAGAGGAATGGACTCTATATAGCAGCTGCTTTTGGGGGGGGCGATTGTTGCATGTTTTTTGGAACATCTTGTCCTTCCCTTTTGGGTATAATATTAATTTAAGGATAAGACTATCAATGGCTACTAGCCATGATAGCTATGTTCTACCTCCTTCAGGAATCACAAATGGAGAAAGTGCTGTTGCGCTCAGGTCCTGCTTGTGGGCTTTGCATAGGCATCTGGAGGGCCACTGTGAGAACAGGATACCGGACTAGATGGGCCATTGGCCTGATCAGACAGGCTCTTCTTATGTTTTTAAGTGTGAATTTCTCCAGATATTGTACATTTTACTTCCATGATTGTCAGAGGCTGACATATTCAAACCAAAACGTTTCATATACTGTTACCCATTCAGGCTCTCAGACTCGTTGAAACACAATGATGCCACATCACAAGTTTGTATTAACTAGATGTTATTCAGGAAAGCCTACTGGCTTTGGTAGCAGCCACATATATTATCTGAACATCTGGCTTTACTTTCAGACCTTCCTTTAGACCAGGGATGGACAGTCTGTGGCTCCAGGGCGTTATGAGGCCTTTGGCCTAATGCAGGTGACAAGGAAAAGGGAAAGGGGGATAAAGGGGCTGGGGGAGAGAGAGAGAGAAATAACCTACTCACATTTGTCTCCATCCACCTTTGTCTCTGGCCCCCGCCTACCACTAAGTCTGACTCTGGCCCCATTCACCACCATCATGCAGCCCCCAGTAGATTACCACTGAGAGAACGGAGTCCTCAGTATAAAAACATAAAAAAGGATCTCCACCCCAGACCTGTGTAATGACTTCTACCATCATATTTTTTATGGTTGCTCTCATAGTCAGTGCTGGTCAGAATATGTGGAAAGGCTCCCATGGTTCTAATACAACTGTTCTTAGCAAATGTGTCTTCCAAGTTTTCACATTTCAAGACACTGAGAAATGGTTTCATCTTGTAAGAGGTAAAATAGTCCAAATGTTAAACATTACCAGTCCCTTTTAGATTTTGGACCCACGCATGCGCGCGGGTGCACACACAGAAACACACGCAATGTTGTACATGTATCATATTCCTAAGCACATGTGTTTAATAACTCTGAAGCCATTAGTGCCAATGTTCTTTTTAGTGCTGTGCCAATATTTTCATCTTTTCCCCCACCCCAAAACATTCATGTGAGAAAACAACAAAATGGAATCACCCACAATAAAAGAGATCAGTATGAGAACTTTGGGGAAAAAATGTTTTGGGGGTGGGGGGACATAGCAATTTGCCTGTTGTTCCAACATTAAAAACCACCATGACGTGGCCAAGTGGTTCTGTTCTTGCTTTTAATCGTCTTTTGTTAAACACTTTAAGGCAATCTATTTTTTTTAAAAAAAATCTCTTCTGAACAACAACAATGTAATCTTCTGGAGCTTTTCAGTGCTCTGGATGTAGTTTGCTAAGCAGCCACACTTCTTGGAAAGCCCCCCTGGAGATCATCTTGCTGTAGCTTTCACAAAGCAGGCATTCTAGGAAGCTGGGAGACAGGGACATCAGCTCAAAGCTACTGCAAAATAAAAGATGGTTAAAAGCAAGAATAGACACCGCTCAGCCTCCTCATAATGATTTTCATGTATCTTCACCCCAAAACCTTCTTTTACACCAAGGAAATCCCGATGCCCGAAATGTGTTACGTTAGGGGCAGTTGCTTTGAAAAAATGTGTAACTTGCACCCAAAAAAGGATACATTAGGAGAAATCCATACTAAAATGCAGATGGATTTTTATAAGTACTTCTTAAAAAATTGCAAGCTAATGTGGAAATGTGGAGAACTCAGCTTGCTTTGTGCCCATCCTTAGTGGCAACCAAATAAACTGTGGTCCTCAAGAATATGGAAGAATATAGAAGTTGGTGGTCTTCAGTCTACTAATTTGGGCTGTAGACATATTCATGCTTACTTGAGAGCAAGCCCCATTGGGACTTACTTCTGACTAGACAAGCCTAGCGTTGTGCTGCGTGTTCCTTTTGTCCTGTACCTACTGGGAGACTGGGAGATGTCTGTGTTCATTTTTAAAAGTTAATACTATCTGAAGTTAATACAATCTGAATAGCAAATAATAACATCAGCATAATGAATAGAATCACAATCAATAGAATTGATACGTATTGGGCTATTATTTATGAATGGATTTTCTTCCAGATGAAAGCTCTGACATACGTGCTCCATTGGGGTGGGTTTGGGGGTGCAGTTAGCAGTCAAAGCAGACTTTGTCAGAGCAGAGTAAAAGAAGATGATTGGGAAAATAACTGCCTATTTGGTTATAGGCATACAATTTGTCCAGCAAAGCAGAACAAGAAATTGGACATTTAAAGTGTATTAAGAAAGAACATAGGCTTCCATGGTGTGAGATGCATGTGGCACAATAGCTAACGGGGGGAGGGGGGATTGAAGGAAGACAATTTTGTCTCCACTACTTTCACAGATCATGCTCTAGTAGTTGCCAAGTTAATTTCATCCATGCCTAGGCAAAGTGTATTGCATTAAATCTTCTGACAAATTATTTTAAATTTTAGGGTATGATCATTAAAAAAAATGTTTAGAGCCCATAGGAGCTGGGGATGGAATTAACTGAAGAAGGGACAATTTGCAGTGGAGAAAAAGTGGAGAGACCAGGAAATGACACTAGAAATGGCACTAGGTGATCTTGTAATGTTGTTTTCAAGGGGCGAACAGGAAAAAAAGAGGCCTGCCCCCACATCCAGCCCCTGAAAGTGACATTATGTGATCACACAGTACCATACCCAGGTCCCGTTTTGAAAGGTCATGGCAGGATCTGAAACTGACCCATCATCTGTGGCTGGTGGACCCTCATGTTTCATATGCATATTAACAATCACTTCAGTCTTATGTTATCACATATGACTTTAACTGGTGGGACTTACAGGATATTTATCTTCTTCTGGTGTAACCTATTGGGTGATATATTACAAAGGTCATTCCTTTTATACTCTTGATGACACCCTATTTACCTGGTTCTTGACCATCATGGTTTTATCACCCTGAATAGCACTGTAGAGGAAGAATACAGTTATATTTTTTTATGTCAGCTACACCATGCTTACACATGTATGTGGAGGGATATATGAATTTTGAAAAATTAACAGAGCGAACAGCCTTTTCTAGTCTCTTAAGAAAGGCTTTAAGGAAATTAAAGGAAATAAAGAACATGGTCTACATTTTTTTGCCTACCTCATATTACTGTACATTTAAATTTAAAGATACATTGATATTTTATCATAACAGATAACTTTTGACTGAATTTATACTGCTGGATCCATAACTCAGCAGGCAAACTGGGTGTAATGAAAGGGTCAGATTGGCTATGACTGATTGTAATGTGTAGTTTGGCCCTTCGTTAAATATACACTGGATCAAGAGAATTGCATATTTTGGTTTGGTGTTCCAAGTTTCCTTAGTTCTAAAAGGATGAAGAGCTAGCCACCTCCATATATTCAGACTACATCTCCCATGATTCCAGACCATTACTCATGCTGACGGAGGGTGATGAGAAATGAAGTCCAACAATGTCTGAAGCACTACAGGTTTCCCAGCCCTGTTCTAAAGAACTGTAGCATTGTCATTTAATTTCGCAGAAGTGCCATTTCAAGTATGAGCATCAACGCAAGTCTATTTTGTTGTTGTCATTAATCTTTGAATCCCACAATGTCCAGAGGTATCTTTTGAGGAATAATCATGTGTGAAATGAACCTTTTCCTAACTGCAGTCTGATTTCAAAGTGCATTTGGAGTTCTCATACAGGGAAAATATTTGAGGAATTTTGAAAGAAGCAAAAAAGGGTTTTCATGTGATTTGTCCCAGATCCCTGACTTAATGAAGATCCCATTTTGTGCTTCCACATGGCAGGGGAGAGTGAGCTAAAGCCCGAGGTTGCACACCTGGCATCTGTGTCATTTCAGTGCTTCTGACCAGAATACACTGGAGCCTTGCCAGGACCATGCCCTATAAGCCAATGAGGGACTCCAGCTTGTTCTCAGAGGGTGGGCCCTGATGTTGGACCAGAGTGAACATTCAGGGCTACCCAGGCTAATCCCAGCAGTTTGTTGACAGAATCCCTACCCACCCACCCTCTTATACAGGTGATTGTTCATAATTCCAGTACCAGTATGATTGTTCTTTGAGTGACTTGTACAGAATATTGCTGTCGACATTGGTGAGTCCCTGGTTACCAGGAATGGAGAGGAATTTTACCCACAAGCATATTGGGCCAAGCTGTGTGGGATTTTCACATTCCTCATAGCAAATCTTTTTGGGGAGAGGTGGGTTGACTGTACAGCGTCATTACTCTCAACTTTGCTCTGGTTGGAAAGGCATTGGACAGGATTCATAGTTAGGTTAAGCCAGGAATGGGCACTTTGCTTGCTTCTGAAAGGATCCCTGTAAGTCATCTTGGGGTGCTGCTTGCCAACCACAGCCATAGCTCAGGGGTGCTGTTGGGCCATAATGCCCTCAGGTTGCCTGAGGGATTCACCAGACTAGTCCACAGCAAATGGACCAATACACCAGGCCAACTCCTCACTGGAGGGCCCATTAGCTAGGCCAGCCTGGGGACATCAACCAAGACTCAGTGATGGTTTCCTTGCCCTGTGTCACACAAAGTGAGTGCTCTGTAATAAAAATTAAGTTGCTGCCTTTGTTAAACCAGCACAAACCTCTGAGGCATTTATTGTTCCTGGATCTATAGCTTAGCTGGTTGCGAATATACAAATGGAATTTATCTGGGAGATTCCACACAACCCTAGAAATGAGAGGTGGTTGCTTCCTGCTGTAGATATGCCCGAAGAAAACCAACAACCACAAATTCAAAAAAGGGCTGCTTGTTACTTTTCTTTTCTTGTTTCCTCTTCATTACTGCCGTCATATAAACACATATTTGGAAATGCCCCATTGAGCTTAATGGAGTTTATTTCCACGTAATTGTGCTTATGAAATCTGTGTGTGATCTTTACTGTTTCTTTTCTTTTCGAATTGAAATTACAAAAAGATTTTGTATGTGTTGAAGAAAATCCATTGCGTCTTTTAATATAGTTAATCTATTATTAATATTTGAAGTTAAATGCATATAAATTCACTACTAAATTATCACAGATTGGCTATATAATCAAAAAGTCAAGACCATGTCCTTCAGTCCTTAATTTGCTTTTAATATAACATATGTCAATGCTGGATGCCAGCATATAGCCATGGTAAAATTATACAACACCTGTACTTGATAGATAGCTGGAACACTGTAGCCCTCTTCAGATATCTGAAATTGATCCATCATCTGAAAGTTTTAAGGGATGCAGAAGATCCTGAGGACTTTGTGGATGGTTGCCTAAGAGGAAGGTTGTGGAGATGCACATTTTGCCCAAGTGTTGGGACTTCAAAGTGCAATACTGTTTGAAAGCCCTATGCAAACAGCTCCAGAGGTTCAAAGAGCAGCACAGGACTGTTTGCAAAAGGGGTTTTAAAGTAGCACCCAGCAGGACTGAAGCCTCTGCTCTTCAGTCCTGCACTCTGCAGGGGTCTGAGTAGGATTTAACCCCAGGCTCATAACTGATGGGTGTGTGTTAAATCCTGCTGCTTTAGCTGCATGCACCTATTCCCAGCAGGGGAACTGGTGTGTACAGCAATACTGAGCAGGATTTAACCTCCATTTACCAGCTGACAAGTAGAGATTAAATCCTGCTGCTTTGGCTGTGCGTACAAGTTCCCTATAGAGAACTGGTGACTGAAGGCAACACAGAACTGAACCCTGCCCATCAGCTGGCATCACCCACCCATTGAAATGATGTTAGCTAATTGGCCAGTGGGTGTGATTTTGGAAAAATGTCCTCATGGACCAAATTGGTTTTGCTGGCAGGAGGTTCCCCACTCCTGCCTTGTATCGTTAATAAACTAAGGAAAGAGTCTATATTTAAATCTTTGGAATATATCTTTAATCATATTAACATGTTAATCACCATTTGTCAAAACTCTGTGGCTTTTTCCCCCCTGCATTTCTACCTTGTATGATAGAAATCCCCTTTAATTTTATTTAGATTTTTTTCTTCAAATTGGCGATTTAGCCTGATCTTCAGCATGTTTACGTGGAAGCAGTTCCCACTGTCTTCAATGGAAATTACTTCTATCAAGAGCGCTTAGGAATGCTGCCAACCCTTTTCTAAGATTCAAACGGAAAATGCTAAACAATGTTAAATTAAACGTTGATTTCAAGAAGAACCCCTTCAAGCATGGTCAAAACAGTGTGAACAAGAAGAAGCCACTGTGAGATGCTCTCCTTGGAATGTGTGAAGCACTGAAGGTCACCTAAGCGATTAAAAATAATGAGGGTCTTGTACAGGCATTTAAATGTACTACAACAGTAAATATGTTTCAGATTTATGATAATAGCATCTTCTTGTTTCACAGCTCTCAGAGGATCCAAGCAACTTTTGAGACCTTTCATCAGTTGAACTTATAAACATAAATCAAAGGGAGATCTGTTATTATAAAATATACAAGGATCCACAGTTCTAGTAGAAATGCAATGGTTCATAGGTAACTGCTGTGAAGATAACAGAATTTGCATTCATTGCATTTATATGAACTAGATTGGAAAAGAAGCCCCAGCTATGATTAATCCAAAAGAAACTACTTACCTGGTTCCATGTCCACTGAAAACTGATTCCTGTTTTTAGTGAACATTGGTCATCACTACAAACATTTTCCTATTGTTTCAGTGCTAATCAGTAGGGCTGTGCAGATATCCCCCCAATCTGGGCCACCTGGTTTGGGCATACTTGTCCTGTGCCTCCTTGGGCCCCTCAGCCCTATATCCAGGCCCACATCAATGTGAGTGGCAGGGCTAATGTTTAATTTGGGTTAAACATTAAACCCACTACTAGGGTGGCCAAAGGCATAAGTGGTCACAGCAAAAAATGCACATTTTACCATTGTACAGTAGGCTAATTTCTACACATGCTCACACACATCTCTCTATCCTGCACCCAGGCAACTAAGAGGCATTATCTGGAATGACTCAGAACTTATACCAGCCAGGCAAAAACACTCAGTGAGGGTGCACTCAAAGTAAGGGGCATGGCCTGAGGAGATGGTTGTGGTTAAGGGACAGCTGAGGTATGGGGAAAGTCCCGAGCAGGCCCGGTGCCAATAGGTGGCCAGGTCAGGCACTGGCCAAGGGCCACGAGCCCTTGGCATTGGATTGCAAGCTGCAACTGGACAGTGGTATGGATTGCAGAGCAGGAGCTCCGCTCTTCCAGCCAACATCACCCCACGTGTGCGCACAACTGGCAGGTGCTTAAATACACCCAGTTGCTTCACCTCACGTGTTAGCATGTATGTCTGCCATTACCCAACATGGGTGATGGTAGGCATGCATGCAGGTGTGTTTAAATGCATGTGCATGCATGTGCCTGCACATAAAGGGGGGATGTGGGGGCCTGTGGCGGGCTAGTGCCCGAGGGCCTATGGCAGGCTGGTACCAGCCCTGGTCCAGAGGGCCAGATAAAGAGGCCTGGAGGGCTGCATTTGGCCCCTGCACCAGAGCTCCCCTGCCCCTGCCCTGATATGTGCTTATTCTTAGCAGCAGTTTCCTCCTTTTTTGCCCTCTCCTCTTGACACATTTGCCCTCACTGCCATTTAATTTGATTGACTCTATTCAGCTCTTTCTTTAAAAAAATCAATGATCCCTCAACAGTACATCTGACATGACACTATGATGGGATCCCATTAAACAAAACTCCCATGAAGACTGAGGGGAGATATGATAGCACTCTTCAAGGACTTGAAAGGTCGTCACACAGAGGAGGGCCAGGATCTCTCTCGATCATCCCAAAGTGCAGAATGCAGAATAATGGGTTCAAGTTACAGGACACCAGATTTCGAGTGGAAATCAGGAAAAACTTTCAAACTGTTACATCATTATGACAATGGAACCAATTACTTGGGGAGGTGGTGGTCTCTGCAACACTGGAGGCATTCAAGAGGCAGCTGAACAGCCGCCTGTTGGGTATGCTTTAAATTGGATTGCTGCATTGAGCAGGGAGTTGCATTGAATGGTGTTATAGGCCCCTTCCAACTCTACTATTCTATAATTCTATGATTCTATATCGGGGGGCATAACCAGTCATCAAGATCCTATCTCCAGTGTTGGAGACAATATGCCTCTGAATATCAGCTGCAAATTGTGTGTGTGTGTGTGTGTGATATTGAGGTTGCTGTTTGATGATGACAGCAACATTTTTTAAAAGAAAATCTAGTTCTTTTCAATAATAGTTGATACAATTCATGACAAGAGAAAATAGTTTTGAGAATTGTTCTGATGCAGAATTTCACTCTTGATTTAAGAAGCATGAGAATGAATCAATAAGTTAAGGGTATCTGTGAACTGTAGGTGGAGAGAGGGCCATACCTCCTTGGAGGAAATGCCATATGAGCAGATGGGAGCCTGTAACTCCCAAAGGACAAAGGGACAGAACCGATGATAGGGCCAAGACTTGATGCCTCAAAGTGTTGACCTTCAGACTCATGCTGAGACCTTCCTGAAGAAAACCGAGAATATCGGAGACCAAAGCCCTGGTTGGACAAATATATCTGCATCCACTCCAGGTGGCGAAGCTTCACCAGGTTGAACTGTAGATTCGATTCATAGAGGGGTGACGAAAGGCCAAAACAGTAGCTATGACCTCCGGTGACAGGCTCTTTCTCAAGACAGTGCTGTTCAACTGCCATGCTGTCAGCTTCAGCCAAGCTGGGTCACCCCTGAGGCCCTTTCTCATATCAGGGAGGCCCTCATTGGAGTCATGTCTACAGAACTCTTGGCTCCCATCTCAGTTCGGTCCACAGATGCCAGAGCACCTTGCCAGGGCTGCGTCTTCAGAGCACGTCACACATGAGGCAGAGTTTCAGTATTCTAAGCGGCCATTTCCCAGGGAGTTTGGAAAAGTTACTTTTTTAAACTACAACTCCCATCAGCCCCAGGGATTGGTACCATGCCTCAATTTTAGATGTCAAAATATTGCCTCAGGGGTGAGCTGAAACAGAACAGCAGCCTCCATTGCTGCGCAATGGGAAGGCTGGGTAAATGGGAGAGGTGGGGTGGGAAAACTCCCACATCAGCAGCTGGCTCCTCTGATGAGGAAAGAAGGGATGCTATGAGGCTGGCATTGGCGGCAAATTCATCCTCTGAAAGTGACTCCTCAGCGTGCCTAGCTACAGGGTTGTGGAGGCTCTTGGTGGGAAAAACAGAGGCTCTGTGATGGAGCTGAGAGCTTACAGTGTGCTGAGTGCAGCTGCTAGTGCTGAACACTGGCTTGAAACTGGGCTTTGTAATAGTCCCTAGCCTCCCTGAGGGCAGAGACGGCACTGGCTCGTTTGAGGAAACAGCCTTCTCCGAGGGAGCAGTGGTGGCAGTCTTAGCTTTCTTTTTAGAGGGGACCGCTGAAGGAACTGTTTCCAAAATGGCGACCACTCTGTTTTTGGTTGGAACTGACGGGACTGTGGTGATGTCTGAACCCTGTGCCAGTGTCCCTGCTAAGTGCTTGGATTTCTTGAGAGCCTTACGAGGCGCTGGCTGAGATAATCCGCCATCTGCTACAGTTTGCGCTAGCCACGCTGTCTCATGAACGGCCGGGATGCCTGCAGAAGGCTCAGGCCATTTACTCTGAGGTGAGATGTCGCTAACACTCTCTCTTATGCACACACACCTTGCTGGAGTGCGGAGGAAGCCTCTTTTGGGAGCACCTCACACAAACACATACCTTGCTGGGGTGTGGGGAGTGTAACTGGTGGTTCTGATTCGGCCAGGCTATGCCCTTGAGACAAGCCCCTATTTCCTGCTCCGACTGGCCCAGGCAGAGAAGGAATGAAAGCAGGGGGGAAGGGGAAAACCCGAATGGATTGAAAGACTTCCCAGGGAGTAACAAAGGGTTTTTTTAAAAAATAAAAAAATAAAACAGATACCAATGACGACGAACCCACTTACCAAGTGGAAAACCAAAGAAAGGGGAAAAGAACAGAGTAAAGATCAAAAGGTAAGATAAACTACAAACAGAGAGAAAAGAAAATTCAACCACCTAGGATGATGAGGCAGGAAAAGACTGGGGAGGTCATGTGTGTGAGCTGACCTCCGACCTCCTCTGTTTTTCCTGCCAATGGACACAAGGTGAAGCCCATCACCCACTTGATGGACTATTATCCAGGGAGAATCTTGGGGCACCCTAAAAAAAGGAGACTGTTAACCATGTGCTGTCCATTTCTGCTACAAACCATAAAGGAGATCTTTGTAATGGGAGGTAAACTGGGCTGGGCTACTAACAGAGAAATAACTTGATTCATCATAGATATGGTCCAACCAATGGTGTTGCTGCTCAGTTCAAAATTAAAATTTGAAATTAATATTTGGAGTCTCTGCATGAATGCATCAAGTCCTTTTTAATTATATAGTCCATACATTTCTGTTGTTGCTGTTGCTGTTATTAGTACTATTACAATGCAATTTAATTACAGATCCACATAAACAATTTTACCTAAGTGATAATTACAGACACACATATGCAAGTGTTTCCTTGACAGTAATCCCCCTTTATTTATTTTTTACATATTACATCTGGTCAAACATCTTTATTTCTAAATGCCATTCTGAGTGCTCTGGAATAATGTCGCACCTACAGTGCTTCAAGAGATCATTTTGTGCAGCATATTCAAGGTATGGATTAATTTATCTGTGCAACAAAATTGCAGCTGGCGTGACAATTGAAAACATCTGTGGTAACAAGTTCAGCTGAGCACTTGCAGAAAATGCTAACTGCTGGCAATATTTTGACATCTAAAATTGAGGCATGGTACCAATGAATATTAGCCATGACATGGGGAGGAGGAGTGAATGAGTTAGCAGCACCTGCTATAAGAAAACTAGGAAGGATTCAAATGCATGCTTATACATGCACTAAAATGCAGGCTGCAAAGGTGTCAGATCTCCAGCTCCAGGGCTGAATGCAGCCCCCTGATGAATTTCATCCAGTCCTTAGGCATTTTCAGGGAGCTTTCCCCCCCAAAATCCCAGAAGGCAGGAGAGTAGGCCAGGTTGGGCAGCACTGCCAGAAGGCACACAAAGTACCTTCCAGCAGTAGCATCCAACTTTCTCCCATCTGCATTTCCAGAAAAAAATATTCCCTGATAGAAGGAGCAGGCCTATGACTTCTCCTCCCTCCCTCTCTGGAGTCAGATATTATACAGCCACAAGAGTGGCTGTATACTATAGCCAGTGTGGATTTTTCACATTCCGCAATGTTAAATTGAAAATACCCCCATGCCATTCTGAGGCTTCCCATAAGCTCATTTCAAAACAAAACCTTACAAAACTTATAGTCTGAACTCAGAAATGCTTGTGTAACAAACCCTCTCAATCTTCATGGCGATACACAAAACAGTCACAGAGAATAGACAGTTCAAAGTCTAAAAAGAGAAAAAAAAACCTCAGAGCCCTTTTGGACTTTTTTTCTCTGAGAGTTCTCATAATCTGTTGAAATTCATTAAAAATCAGTGATGTTCACAGAGTACCTGTAATCCTAATACTGACCTTACCCCATACTCTGACCTTCATCTTCTGAAGTTGAAAAGTTAAAAAAAATGCCTGGCTGATTTTTAATTAATTTAATAAATATTGGCTGGAACCCAATGATAACGCGGAGCATGCTCAGTAAGAACCAACTGTCAGAGTTCTAAAAGCCTCCCAGCTGCTGGGCTTGGCTAATCAGGGGGCCACACCCACACCAGACTTTGATTTCACGTGAGACAGTCATGACAGTTTGTGAAAGGTGTTGAGGGGAGACTCCTGTTCCACTGAGAGAGCTTCAGTGGCCAGACTGGTTTAACAGTCAGCCACTCTGACTGAAGTCTGTGAGGGGAACAGGGCATCTCCTAGCAACTCTCAGCACCCTTCACTAACTACACTTCCCAGGATTCTTTGAGAGAAGCCATGACTGTCCACAGTGAAATAAAGGCCTGGTGTGGATGTGGCCAGGGAAAGCTTTGGTTTAAATTTGGTAGGAGGCCACATGTGTCTGTTGTAGAATAAAAAGGTGGGGGAAAGCCTGAAAAACAGTGATACGGTTCACAATGTTTTCCTTTTGGAAAGCAAAGGGTCTTCCCCTCTGCCCAGTGCCCACCCACCCAATCTCCTCCTCTCCTCTCCCTGCCCCTCCCCCAGGTCAGTGTTGGACTATGACCTGGGAGACCAGGATTCGAATCCCCACACAGCCATGAAGCTGACTGGGTGACCTTGGGCCAGTCACTGCCTCTCAGCCTCAGAGGAAGGCAATGGTGAAATCACCATGAATACCGTTTACCATGAAAACCCTATTCAAAGGGTCGACATAGGTGGGGATTGACTTGAAGGCAGTCCATTTCCATTTTCAAACATGATTGCATAGAAATAAATCCAATTGAACTCAAAAAGTATACAAATGATCAAACCCACCCTCCCTTCTCCTCCCTCCTGTCCCCTCCCTTAACATTGCGGAATGTGAAATATTTTTATAATACCTTTAAAAACCTATCATACCATAAATTAATTAACTGATACAACTAATGAAGTAATACCACATTTGCCCCTTCATTTTTTCTTTGGGTCAGTGGCCCTTTACAAAAGGTTCCCCACCCTGACCTAGTAGGCTTCGGGTAGTTGGAGCGTTCCCAAGAAATATGCATTTCAAGTATTAGTGCCCTGGTTTCCATTTAACACTCTGCTGCCAAGGGAATTTATTTGGTCCATATTCCCTTTTGAAGTCCCTTCATTGGCTCCCTATTTATTTAGGATTCAATACAACCTTCTTCTTTTAACTTTTAAAGCTTGATGTGATCTGGCTCCTTCTTATCTCTCATTTCTCCTGATAGCCTGCTCGGGCTCTCTGCTCCTCCTACTCTGCCCTTCTTACCTGTCTCAGGATTGTGTGCTCTTTAGCTTGACTTTATCTATTTTCTTTTGCTGCTTTGTATTCCTGTAATTGTCTGCCGGAGCATTTGCGGACTACTCCCTCAATTTCTGCTTTTAAGTCTTATCTAAAAACCTTCCTTTTCCCCCAAAGCTTTTGGAAAGTCAACTTAACTATTTATAATTTTAATACCTTGAGCATGTGTATTTGTAGTCCGCGCTTTGTCCTCTTATTTCTTTCCCCTCTCTTCCTTTGTTGTCATTTTATTTTATTTAGATTGTACACCTTTTTGGCAGGGACAGGTTTTTGTTTTATTTGATGGCACTATATAATAATAATAATAATAATAAATAATAATAATAAAATCCTTGTTAAGCAAAATATGAAGATGACTGTTTAGATAGTATTGATAAGACTATGGGGTTCCTTGCATCCCTAGGTTGTTACTGGATTTTGCCTGATAACACAAAAAGATTTTGGAGGTTCATTCTTACACAAAACTTCTGAGGAATTGTGAGGACAGTTTAGCCAAATTACTTTCAGTAAGTCTAGCCAAATTCCTAAGAGATATTTCATGCTTAAACGTCAAACGTTCCAGTTTTGAGAAATATTTTGTCTCATGTAGTGAAAACATAGAACATTTGCTGATGTGTCAAAGAACATTTGAAAGCTCACTGGGTAATGAACCTTTAATTACAATGTAAAAAAAAAGTAGTTTTACAACCTTCAGCTTCATTTATTTCAGTTGCTACCAAATGTCAAAGTCAGATGAATTTGGAAGGAACGTAGCTCAGTGGTAGAACACACACTTTGCATGCAAAAGGTCCCAGCATCTCTACATTGACTAGGAATGTCCCTTGTCTGAAACCCTCACTGAAGAGTTGCTGCCAGTTGGTGTAGACAATAATGAGCTAGAGGGACCAATGGTCTGATGGCTCAGAATACAGCAGCTTCTTAGGACAATATTAAGAATTAGTCTTTGAATCCAAATTCCAATCCCCATTCCCAACTGTAACCAAATGTTAACTAAGTATAACTGCATCTGCCCACATTCTTTCCTACTTATCCTTATCTGTACCTTCAACCCTCCACTGATTCCCCACTGTCTATTTTAGATTGTAAGCTGTTTGTGGGCAGAGACCTTTCTGTGTCAGTAATGTAACTCCATAAAATGCTATATACACTGGCAGCTTGGTATAAATAGTAAGCCATAATCAAAATTGATGTGGGGTTAATTTGTAAAAAATCTGAATAGTTATTTCATGTTTGGGATTTGATCACTTTTTATTATGAAGATGTGTGGAAACTCAGGACATAGCACCCAAGAGACAAATTTGAAACTTGCTTTCACCACTGACTTCTGCCTCTGCTTGCTACCGTTTGAAAAAAGAAGTGATAAATCAGGAATTAGCTGATGCTAATGAAATTAATAATTAATGCATTTATTCATTAATCAATGTTAAATAATATTTTAGATGTGTGGCTGGCATACTGAAAATATTTGTAATGCTCGCAAATGTAATTATAGTCCCACACTGGGATTCATATAACATCTCTGAGCCATAGTTTCATGATTCATTTCACCGACAAAGAGTTTCACTTTAAAATGATGAAACCTAATACAGTAACAAAATAAAAAAATAAAAGTATACAACAGATATAATTTCTTTTAAGGTGGAAAACACAGTAGTCAAACCCATTTCTATCGAGGAATTAGTAGATTTTTCTCTTTATTATTAAGAAATTTTGATCTCCAACTAGGAAAAAATTGCATTTTAGATGAATAGTAAAAGGGTTGTGCAAAATGCAGTAGTTGATGTATTTTTGTCAACTTTACACAGAATATGTCCAGTATTGATCTCCTAAACAATCAATATTGTTTTATTCCTCAAAGTGTCCATTTAACTAGGGATGGAGGAAATATTCATTTTAAAGTGAATTGAGTCTCAGACTTGTATGTGGATTGGAACACAGCTATCAGTCACATTAAATGCTTCTTTGAATTTTGCAATAGAGTTTTGGTTGAAAAAATATGCACAAAAGTCTATTCGATGGAATTTTTCATTTTAGGGAAAAATGAGTTTGAAAGGATTACTGGGGAGATGGGAGACAGAAAGAAAACTCAAAGGGACCTCGATAAGCTGGAGCATTGGGCTGAAAAGAACAGAATGAAATTCAACAGGGATAAATGCAAAGTTCTACACTTAGGAAAAAGAAACCAAATGCACAGTTATAACATGGGGGATACTTGGCTCAGCAATACGACATGTTAGAAGGATCTTGGAATTGTCGTTGATCACAAGCTGAATATGAGTCAACAGTATGATGTGGCTGCAAAAGAGGCAAACACTATATTAGGCTGCATTAACAGAAGTATAGTTTCCAAATTGTGTGAAGTATTAGTTCCCCTCTGTTCAGCACTGGTTAGGCCTCATCTTGAATACTGTGTCCAGTTCTGGTCTCTGCACTTCAAGAAGGATGCAGACAAACTGGAACAGGTTCAGAGAAGGGCAACAAGGATGATCAGGGGACTAGAAACCAAGCCCTATGAGGAGAGGCTGAAAGTACTGGGCATGTTTAGCCTGGAGAAGAGAAGACTGAGGGGAGATATGATAGCACTCTTCAAGTACATGAAAGGTTGTCACACAGAGGAGGGCCAGGATCTCTTCTCAATCATCCCAGAGTGCAGGACACGGAATAATGGGCGCAAGTTGCAGGAAGCCAGATTTCAACTGGACATCAGGAAAAACTTCCTAACTATTGGAGCCATATGACAATGGAACCAATTACCTAGAGAGGCAGTGGGCTCTCCGACACTGGAGGCATTCAAGAGGCAGCTGGACAGCCATCTGTCGATAATGTTTTGATTTGCATTCCTGCATTGAGCAGGGGGTTGGATTTGATGGCCTTATAGGCCCCTTCCAACTCTACTATTCTATGATTCTATGAGACATTGAAAAGCATACAAAATGCATATTTTAGGGGAATAATGTGCAAAAATGTGTAGAATTTAAATGCATTTTCCTGCCATTTTTTTTAAAAAAACATAAAAACAGGACAGAACAGAGCTATGACTGAGCTCATGTGAAACTGGCATGAAATGGAAGTAGGCTGATTTATCTATCTGTATATTCAGCACAATGATGTTCCTGCCTTGTGCAGGGGTGTATTTGCCGCCACCCCATTGCTGAGAAGACTTGGGAAGGTTCCCGAATGTTTTGAATTGGTCAGGTGGGGCATTTGGACTAATTAGGTGAGGGATGGAGCAGCTATAAATAGTTTGCTCCTCCCTAAAAACGTGCCTTTTTGCCTTGCGGCAACCCCCCTCCCTTGTCAGTATGGGCTCTGCTAGTCGCCAGATGGGGCTGAGTAGGAATTTTTTTTTGGAGATCCTGATTTCAGTATCTCTTTGGTTTTGCCTACTCCATACTGCTTGGTTTGATTCAATTGGCTTGCCTGGGGGCAGTTGTGGTGATTCTAGTTTGGCTGGCATCGAATTCGGGCAGGTGAGGTAATTAGGGTTAAAAATTGAGGTGGCTGAGGCATTTTAGTAAAGGGCACTCCCTAGGGAAACATCAGGGCATAATGTCTGGTGTGGATCTGGGGAGTGTCCACGTGGGACCAGCTTGCACATCAGGATGAACACCTGTACAGCGGGGCCAGGATGCGGAGGTTGGAACCACATACCTGAATCCAATAGCAAAGAGGGATAAGTTTTCCCACATCCTTGACTGGGGAGTTACAGTCCAATGTGACTGATTTGCCTCCTGGATTGGAGAGTCTATACCCTCCCAGATAGGTTGAGCCTCACCTGCCCGAAGTATTTGATATGCAATTAATTGGCTGATTTGAATTTGATTGATTATGTGTTATATTTTAATAAATATAACATTACTCCATATATGTGTCACAAGTCTTCTTTGGTGTGGTGGCAAAGTGTGTTTTGAGTTCTTTCATAAAAAATGGTCCAATATTGCAGCTAACTATGATGGTAAAGGGAAACAGCCCTTGAAATGGAAAGTACCTCGTTAGCATATTAGCAGGCTACAAAGAGCATAAACTGCCATTTCTATTAAGCATGACGACAGTTTTCCCTCTCTGAACCTCTCTTCTTCAAGTTGATCATGTGTTCCATGTGAAAGAGCTGTGATCAAAACAGCATTCCCATCCCAACCTCTGCTAGAATAGTATCAGTCTTCTGCCACAACACAATGACACCCGTAAAATGCAGATTTGGGGAAGCAACCTTTGAGAACTTTCTTGGTAGAGACTAACAGCACAATATATTTTTCTTTCTGGGTATATATATATATATACATATATATATGTACCCAGAAAGAAGTCCCATTGTTTTCAATAGGTCTTACTCCCAGACAAGTGTGTATAGAGACTGCAATCTTATGCACACTTTCCTCAGAGCGTCCCAGTGAATTCAACTGAACTTATAATTATTATTACAACTTCTTTAACTATTGCTTTCCAGACCATTTATTTTTATTTTATTTTATTTTGCATTTTTCTGATGCTTCCCATCACCCCCTTTCCTATTTTGGGACTGAAATATCTTTTGATGACACTATGTTGATGTCACCCATTATTTTCAGATGGTACTTTGCAGCTAAATAAAGGAAGATAATAGTAATTTTGCAGCAGAGCATTTGGATAAAAAAAGAGAAAATACAGCAGTGTGCACAATTGTATTTTAGAAGCAAAACATACTGTTTAAATGTCAATGCAGGGGAAAATAGGAACAATACTATGGGTAGAAACTGAATGGAAGTGCAGATTTGTTGATGTTCTGAGACAGATGAGAACAAGGGACTATTGTAATTGGGAAAATATTCATGTGCATTACATTTGCAGACCTTCAGCTCTGCTGAACATAGAATCATTTATCCATTCAAGGTGAAGGTCATTTAAATTGTCCTGCTTTAGCATCCAGTTGTTTTAATTATGCAGTGAAAGGCTGAAAATCAAATGCTATAGCTTTTTTCCCCTTTCATGTTCGCTGGAATTGTGTTCAATTAATTAAAACATGAATGTTCAATGTTTGTAACTGTTAACCTCCAAGATTGTTGTGCTCCTTTGGGGCTATGTAGATCAAAGTCAAGAACAAAAGATATAAGGGTTAAACAGTTATTTTGAGAAGATGGACTCTGAGAATTAATTTCTAGAAGGAAGATTTGACAAGGCAGCGTGTTAATGCCCTTTAGAAAACATAGTAGTATTGTAATGCTCTCTAGGAGGGGCTGCCCTTCAAACTGGTCTGGAGGCTGCAAGTTGTGCAGAACATAGCAGCCAGGATGCTGACAGGCACTGTTGGCCGGACTCATATAGTAGCAGTTATAAAGGTACTGCACTGGCTGCTGGTTCACATCTGAGCCCAATTCAAGGTGCTTTTGTTGGCATGCAAAGCTGTAAGTAACTTGAGACCCAAAGATCTGAAGGAACAACCACACCAATATCAACCTGCCTGTGCTTTATGATCTGCTCATGATGCCGCCAGTGGCAGAAGTTTAGAAGGAGGAGGCATGTGAAAGGGCATTCTCTGCAATGGCTCCTAGTCTCTGAAATGATGTCCCCTCTGAGGTGTGTTTAGCACTGACTTAACCTGCTGATGAAAAGTTAGCAACATTGCAGATATTTGCCCAGGCCTTTGGGAGGAGGTTAGGATTGTAAGTCCGAATCTCTGTACCACTTGCTTTGGTAAAGCATTTGTTCTTGATTATATAATTGCTGAAATTAAATTTTTGTTTTTTGGGTTTCATTTTTGTTGGATAATATCAAACTATTCACAATAGACTTACTTTAGTCTATTGATTTCAGTGGGTCTATTCTGATTACAGCTAATATTGGATATCATTCACTGATATTTAAATTTGTTGTTTTAAGGATTATAAGATTATGGGATTTTGGCGAGGGGTGGGTTAGAAAAGCCATACTATTTTTTTAAAAAAACAACAACCCAAAGTCTTCAATTTGATTTTTTTTAAAATCTGCCACAACTGTAGCAACACATTATATGCTAATTTTTTTGGGAAAACAGGGGTTCCTTAGATGTCTGTCAATTTTCTTCAAGGAAGAATTGGTAGTGGTAGACAAGCTTCCCTGGAAAAAAACTGATTCACTATTTTCCAGCCTGTCCTTGCGATGTGCAGCTTCAATAGAAGTGTTTAGTTCTATTTTAGTTTGCATTGGGTGATGGCGGTAAACCACCTCTTACCAAGAAAAAACTATGAACAGATTATCCAAAAGGCAACACGAGATAGTGCTGGAAGATGAGACCCCCAGGTCAGAAGGCACTCACCAAGCTACTGGGGAAGAACAAAGAACAAGTATGAGTAGCGCTGTGACTAATGACACCAGTGGGTCAAAGCTGAAAGGAAGCCCAGAGGCTGATACGCACAGATGCGAAAGGAGATTCCGGAATTGTACGACGCACACCATAGGAACATAGAATGTGAGAAGAATGAACCAGGGAAAGTTAAAAATTGTCAAGCAAGAAATGGAACGTATCAACATTACAATACTTGGAGTGAGCGAACTAAAATGGATGGGAATGGGACATTTTCAATCAGGCAACTACAAAATATTTTATGCAGGAAATGAGAAATTAAGAAGAAATGGGGTTGCTCTAATAGTGAGAAGTGAAGTAGCAAGAGCAATTAGGAGCTACAACATAAGGTCTGAGCGAGTGATATCAATGAGATTAAACGGGAAACCTATCAACACAACCATCACCCAAGTCTATGCTCTGATGGCAAACACAGAAGAAGAGGAACTGGAGAGATTTTACGCAGAAGTACAGGAAGAAATTGATCATACACCGAAACAAGATGTGCTGATAATCATGGGGGATTGGAATGCAAAAGTAGGGAACAGAGAAGAATTAGGAATTGTGGGGAAATGGGGCCTAGGAGACAGAAATGAAGCAGGAGAAAGACTTATTGAATTCTGTGAAGCCAACATTTTGTTTCTTGCGAACACATTTTTTGAGCAACCAAAAAGACGACTGTACACATCGACATCACCAAATGGTCAATATAGGAATCAAATTGATTATATAATTGGTAGCAGAAGATGGAGAAGTTCCATGCTTTCTGCAAAAACAAGACCAGGAGCAGACTGCAGTACAGATCATGAACTGGTTGTATCGAAAATCAAAGTAAAGCTAAAGAAGACCAACAAAGCAATCATAATGCCAAAATACAATTTAAATAACATCCCGGAAGCATATAAATATCAAATTATAGACAGATTTGAGGCTTTAAACTTAGTTGACAGAGAACCAGAAGAACTATGGAATGAAATCAGAGATATCATCAGGGAAGAATGCAAAAAGACAATGCCTCTAGTTAAAAAGAGAGAAAGACCTCAATGGATGACTGAAGAATGGTTAAAGAGAGAAGGAAAGCAAAAGCATAAGGAGATAGAAACATAGTCAGAACCCTAAATGCAACAATACAGCAACTAGTACGTAGGGACAAAGAGAACTATTATAATAGTTACTGTATAGAAATAGAAGAGGTCAACAAAAAGGGTAGAACAAGAGCCCTGTTCCAAAAGATTAGAGAAATGAAAGGGAAATTTAGACCACAAGTAGGGATCTTGAATAAGCAACAGGGGAATACACTGACTGACTGAGATCAAATAAAAGGAAGATGGAAGCAATACACTGAAGAACTCTATAAAAGAGATGCCAGGATAACAGATTTACTCACAGAGGAACCGTATGGTGAAGAACCAGACATTTTAGAATGCGAGGTGAAAGCTGCTCTTAAAATACTTGGAAGAAACAAATCACCAGGAATAGATGGCATACCAATAGAGTTGCTACAAGCTACTGAGACTGAATCTGTCCAAATTTTGACAAAAATCTGTCAAGAAATATGGAAAACTAAACAATGGCCCACAGACTGAAATGGCCCATATACATCCCAATTCCAAAGAAAGGGGATCCCAGGGAATGCAGTAATTATCAAACTATTGCCTTAATATCTCATGCAAGTAAAGTAATGCTCAAGATTCTACAACAAAGGCTCTTGCCATATATGGAGTGACAAATGCCAGATGTCCAAGCTGGATTTAGAAAGGGAAGAGGCACTAGAGATCATATTGCAAACACACGTTGGATAATGGAATGGAGCAAGGCATTTCAGAAGAAAATCACCCTGTGTTTTATAGATTACAGCAAAGCCTTTGACTGTGTAGATCATGAAAAACTATGGAATGCTTTAAAAGAAATGGGGGTGCCACAGCATGTCATTGTCCTGATGCACAACCTCTGGACAAGAGGCTACTGTAAGGATAGAATATGGAGAAACCGATTGGTTCCCCATGGGAAAGGGTGTGAGACAGGGGTGTGTTTTATCACCCTATTTATTTAATCTATACACAGAACATATATGGAAAGTAGGATTGGACCAAGATGAAGGAGGTGTGAAAACTGGAGGGATAAATATCAATAATTTAAGATATGCAGACGATACCATACTACTAGAAGAAACCAGTAATGATTTGAAATGAATGCTGATGAAAGTTAAAGAGAAAAGCACAAAAGCAGGACTACAGCTGAAAGTCAAAAAGGCTAAAGTAATAAGAAAAGATTTATGTAACTTTACAGTTGATGATGAGGACATTGAACTTGTCAAGGATTATCAGTACCTCGGCACAGTCATTACGTAATATTTGCAAGATTTGAAATGAACCGCAAATGCTGGTTAAAAGGAACAAACTTTACTTCACAGTGTGTTGCTGCATAACCAAAAAACTCTACTTTCATTTTCCTACTGGTCCCACCCCCAACTGAATCCCCCATACAATTACTTCTAATTCACTTGAGTTCCTACTCACATTACATCTCCCTTTTCCTATTTTTAAGAAAAAGATAGAAACTACTGTCTATATCGAATTGGTTTTCTGATCACTCTGCCTCTTGATGTAGTAACAGGTAACTCAGAGTCCAAAATCTTCTCTGGTATATCACTGGCACTTTGTGCTACAACTGTTCCACTTTTGTTGTCTTGAGACTCTGATAGGTCTACCTCTGATGTAGGTGCAGTTGCAGTCTCAGCAGTCTCATCCATTTTTGGTTCACAACTTGGAGTGCTTTGAAGATCTCTTCTGTTCCATCTGTAGACAGCTAAATCATCAGTCTGAACCAAATATGATCTTGGAGTCATGTTTTGTCCAGTCACTCTCGCTGGTTTCCACACTCCATTTTGCCGAACATTAACAGAATTACCAACCTGCAAAGGTGGTAAAGGCTTGGAACCTTTGTCAAAGTAAAGCTTCTGTTTTTCTTGTCTTCTCTTCAGATGTGTCTGTACGTCACCTTTTACCTGCTGAGGTAGTAACAATGGTGCTGAGGTAGGAAACCTGGTTCTTAAACATCTCCCCATTAAAATTTGTGCAGGTGAGGCTGTATCTACTGTAGACGTATTTCTGTAATCCAATAAACCAAGATAAGGATCTGTGTTATTCAAACTGGATTTCTTAAGAATCCTCTTTACTGTTTGGATTGCTCTTTTTGCCATTCCATTTGATTGAGGAAATAGTGGACTGGATGTTGTGTGAACAAAGTCCCAATCTTTGGCAAACATTTTAAAGTCTCTACAGCAAAACTGAGGGCCATTAACACTGACAACCTCTTCAGGTATACCATGTCTTGCAAATATAGATTTGCAGTGTAAAATTACTGATCTACTTGTAGTGTCTTCAAGCAAACATATTTCCACATATTTTGAATAATAATCAACCAAAAGTAGATAGTCCTTTTTTTGAAATTCAAACAAGTCCATTCCTTCCCATATGTAGGACAAACATTTATGTCATGATGACTGATACCACACTTGTAGCAGGCCTTTGCTGCTACTACAGGCCTCTGTGACATTTCCTTTTCTTGGGGGCTGGTAGTAGTGCCAAAGCTCCATTTGCTCTTAAGCTGGCTTACTTTTGGCTTTTCAAAGGTACTTTTGCCCTGTAAGGCATCCATTTGTTTTTCTGTTGCCCCAAAATCTTTCATCTGTTTTGCAGTCACTTCTTCTGCCCTGCATATATTCACTGCACACTCAAGGATTAAATCACTCTCTCTCAGTAACTTGGCTCTCAATCTGTCTTTCTGAATGCCACACACTATGCAATCCTTAATAAGAGAATCACACAGCTCCCCAAATTCACAGGTCTGAGCCAACAGCTTCAAATCAGTCACATATTGGTCTATACTTTCTCCTTCACTCTGTATTCTAGTGAAGAACCTGTGCCTTTCATAAGTAACATTTCTTCTGGGCACACAATATGCTTTAAATTTATTCATCAAAACTTGAATTTTATTTTTATCTGCATCATCATCAAACTGGAAAGTATTAAATACCTCTCTTGCTTCTTCACCTGCCACATGCAGAAATAATGCTGACTGGAGTCTCTCATCTTTCTTATCTGCTCCACTTGCAATGCAGTACAATTCAAACCCTTGCTTCCATCTTCTCCAGTTCTCTGCTGCATTTCCTTCAAACACCAATGTTCCTGGAGGCTTTAGCCGGTCCATTTTTCACTGGCAGAGGAGCTTGTTTGGAGCTCCTGCTGCTTAATTTATTTTAACATCTTTTTAAGTCTTGTTATCACCATCTTTTATTTTTTACTATTTTTAACACCTTTTTAAGTCCTGTTATCATCGTGTGGCTTTCAGGGGAGTATGTGGCTGAGCGAATTGTTTTTGGCGCTACCACTTCCCTTGTTCTGCCAGACTTGGTGACTGCGGACGGACGGAGACAGCTGCAACTGGAAGGTGTGGTAATTGAAGCCGGGGATTCGGCGAGGCCTTTTACCTTTCTGCTGGCCCATTGCTGGGCCTCGCTGGGTTGGTCTCGCTCCTGCTCTTGCCTCGTTCTTGCTTCGGCTTGGGCTTCCTGCTGCTGCTGCTGCCGCCACGGCGTATGTGGGTTTTGCCTGCTTGCTGTCGTTGGTCGGAGTCGTTTGGGCTGCTTCTGCTGCTGTCGCCTGTCCCGCTGGCTGTGGGGGTCCTGCCTGCCCGTTGTCGCTGTCGCTTGGTGTCGTCGTCATCTGTCGCCGCCTGTCGCTGCTGCGTTGTCCCTGTGCCTGCTGTGTTCCCGTGTTGCTGCTGCTGCTGGTTTGTCGGTCGTTGCTGCGGCCGGGTGGTGTCTGTCACTTGCCGGGGCTGCGGCTGGCCGTTGCTGGGTGGTCTGCCCGCTCCTGTTTCTATCGCCACGGCAGATCAGGCCCTTGTTGCTGCCCCTGCTAGGAGCTTCACCCTGCATTGCAGCCTGTGCCCCGTGGCGGTGGCGGCTTTGTTTCTTTGCTGCTCCTGACGTTTTTGCGGCTGTGTTTATGTTTTTCCATCATCGCCGCTGCGCTTGCTGCTTCCTGTTGGTGGCCTATGTCTTTTGTCATCATTGCCATCTGACTGTTTAGGAGAGATCTCAGAGCCTGCTCCTATGCGTACAGAGTGCGGGACTGCGTTGGTGTGTTGATCTGGTTGAGATGAATGGCTATCATAACCCAGTTCCTGTTTTAAATTGGTGTATGTATGGGTGTAGAGTTGTATGAATGTGTGAATGTGTATGAATGTAAATTGGACTGAATTGTATTGATTTAGTTAATTAATTTAATTTGATGTAATTTAATTAGTTTAATTAATTAATTAATTGGTTTAATTATTTTATTTTAAATTAGTAAATACTGCTGCTATAGGGTATGGAGGCGGGTCTCCGGACTAACTTTATTAGGGTGGGTGGCCTGCTGATAAGCAGATAGGGATTGAGGCATGTGTAAGCCGGAGAGGGAGGTGGGGGGCCAAGTTATAGGAAGTTTGGGTGGCAGGCGCTGGAAGGGTGCTGCTAGCAGACCACGCCGGAATAGGGGAACACGGGACAGATGCATTATATCCATCCCATGTTCCGGGTCTGTTCAGAACCAGACGAAAACTGGGGGACGCAAGGTTCCTACCGACCTTCGACTGCTGTTATGTAATGCCAGGTCTGTGGCTCAGAAAACCTCGCTCATCCTTGATATGATCTTGGATGGGCACGCAGACCTGGCATGTATTACGGAAACTTGGCTGGACGAAGCCTCTGCTCCAATTCTTGAGGCCATGTGTCCGCCAGGTTTCCGTTATGCACAGCAGCCGAGGGTGGGAAGGCGGGGAGGGGGTGTGGCAGTCATCTATTGAGAGTCCTTGGTTTTTGCCAGACCTCCCCTCCATAGGACTCAATTTGTTGATTGTATGTACTGGAGGTTGGGCCCGAAGGGCAGTTTAGGGATCTTGCTGGTGTACCGCCCACCCCGCTGCACGGCAGATTCCCTGGCCGAGGTGCTGCAGGTGGTCTCGGCTGTACGGGCATTGTCCCCAGAGCTGTTAGTTCTGGGTGACTTTAACGTGCATGCTGAGGCCGCTCTCATAGGAGCCCCTCGGGATTTCCTGGAAACCATGGCTTCCTGGGAACTGTACCTAAGTAATACTGGGCCCACCCATGTAGCCGGTCATGCTCTCGACCTAGTATTTGTCCTGGGAGAGGAGAGAAGTGGTCTGAAGTTGGGAGTGATTCTTGCCACTCTTATGTCATGGTCAGACCACTACCTGGTAAATATGGACTTCTCGTTGCCATGCCCCCTCCGCAGGGGTGAAGGACCTATTAAAATGGTCTGCCCCAGACGCCTGATGGATCCGGATGGATTTCTGACTGCGCTTGGGGAATTGGAATCTGCTGAAGGTCGCCCGGTCGAAACCCTGGTGAAGGAGTGGAATGTGGGGATCACCAGGGCTTTAGACCGGGTGGCTCCGAAATGTCCTCTCCCCCTGAATAGAACTCAGCTAGCACCATGGTATACACCGTGGTTGCGTAGTCTGAGACAGGAGGTGAGACGACTAGAGCGCCGGTGGCGGAAATCCCGCTCCGAAGATGTCCGGACACAGGTTAGAGCAGCAGTAGCTGCCTACCAAGTGGCAATAAAGGTAGGAAAGAAGGCTTTCTTTGCTGCCTCTATTGTGTCTGCGGAGTGCTGTCCCAGGAGGCTATTCCAGGTGGTCCGAAGCCTGGTCGGTCCAGTTGCTCAGGAACCCTTGGAACAGTCAAAGGCCTCCTGTGACTTATTAGCAAAACAGTTTGCCGATAAAATCGAACACTTACGGAGCTCGATCCCATGCACCGTGGACACAGTGGATGAACCAGAGTTGGCCAGTTGCATCCCGGTAAATTGGGATCAGTTTCGGCTTCTCCCTTCTGGGGAAGTGGACAAGGTGCTTTCATCTGTGAAGCCAACCACTTGTCTTACTGATCCTTGCCCTTCGTGGCTCCTTGTGAGCTGCAGAGAGAAATTGGGCGAGGGGATCAAAGCGGTGGTAAACGCATCCTTGAAAGAGGGTGTGATGCCATCAGCCTTCAAGGAGGCAATTGTAAAGCCCATCTTAAAGAAGCCCTCCTTGGATCCCCAAGTATTCGATAACTTCCGTCCAATTTCGAATCTACCATTTCTGGGCAAGGTCATTGAGCGAGTGGTGGCCAATCAGTTGTCAGCACACTTGGATGAAACGGATTATTTGGATCCATACCAATCGGGTTTCAGGACTGGTCACGGAACTGAAACAGCCTTGGTTGCTCTGGTAGATGATTTGAGGAGGGCATTAGATAGGGGAGAATCCACCTTTCTTGTCCTCCTCGATCTCTCAGCGGCTTTTGATACTGTCGACCACAGTATCCTTCTGCTTCGCCTGGAGAGATTGGGAATTGGAGGCACTGTATTACAGCGGTTCCATTCCTTTCTCTCCGACAGGTACCAACAGGTAGTGTTGGGGGTGGAGGTATCAGACCCTTGGCCTCTCAATTGTGGTGTGCCACAGGGCTCTATCCTCTCTCCCATGCTATTTAACATCTATATGAAGCCGCTGGGGGCAATCATCAGGAGATTTGGGCTGCAGTGTCATCAATATGCGGATGACACTCAGCTCTATCTCTCGTTTAAATCTTCACCAGAGTTGGCTGTGGAGACCTTGTCCAGGTGCCTGGAATCCGTGAGTAGATGGATGGGAAGGAACAAGCTGAAGTTGAACCCTGATAAGACCGAGGTACTACTTGTGGGGGACAAGAGAAGGTTGGGTGACATTGACCTGAAGTTCAACGGGGTGAGTCTACCCCTAAAGGACCAGGTCTGCAGCCTTGGGGTTGTGCTTGATTCCAGGCTGTCCATGGAGGCTCAGATTTCGGCAGTGAGCCGGGCAGCCTGGTACCAACTACACCTCATACGAAGGCTGCAACCCTACCTTCCTATTCACCAGCTCCCACTAGTGGTACACGCCCTGGTCACCTCTCGTTTGGACTACTGTAATGCGCTCTACGTGGGGTTACACTTGAAAACGGTCCGGAAATTGCAACTGATACAAAATGCGGCGGCTCGACTACTTACGAATAGTCGCCGCCGAGATCACATCACACCAGTGTTGTTTGACCTACACTGGCTACCAGTTGTTTTCCGAGCCCAATTCAAGGTGTTGGTATTGACCTTTAAATCCCTACACGGTTTCGGCCCAGTTTATCTCACGGAGCGCCTTCAATGCCACCGATTATGCCACCCGACAAGATCGGCCACACAGGGCCTTCTCTCAATCCCGCCAACAAAAACAGCCAGATTGGCGGGTACTAGAGAGAGGGCATTCTCAGTGGCGGCCCCCATTCTTTGGAACTCCCTCCCACAAGATCTCCGGCATGCCTCTTCCCTAAATGTGTTTCGGAAAGCCTTAAAGACCTGGCTCTTTCAGCAGGCCTTCGGGGTATCCGGGGAGGGTTAATTGTTATAACTGTAATGCCTCCTGCCCAGTTTTAATATTGTTGCTGCAGATGTATTGTTTTATATTGTATTACTGTATTTTATCTATTGTATTTTAACAATTTTGTAAGTCGCCTAGAGTGGCCATTGGCCAGATAGGCGACGAAGAAATTAAATTTATTATTATTATTATTATTATTATTATTATTATTATTACTGCCTTATATTTTTAGGTAGTCTTCTGACACCATGTAATATTTGCAAGATTTGAAATGAATCACAAATGCTGGTTAGAAGGAACAAACTTTACTTCACAGTGTGTTGCCGCATAACCAAAAAACTCTACTTTTGTTTTCGTACTAGTCCCACCCCCAACTGATTCCCCCATACAATTACTTCTAATTAATTTCCCACTCACATTACAATTAACTGAAATGGAGAGAATAAGAAATGAGAAGAAGGCTAGAACTGGAGAGGGCAGCTGTGAGAGAACTAGAGAAGGTCCTTGTGATGTTCCTATATATTAGTGTATATATGGTAAGTGCTGGTTGTTTAGAGTATACATGGTAAGTAGTGAAAGAGGAGGGGGAGTGAATGGGCAATAGAATGCTTGATGATTGGCTGAATGTTTAAAATGGCTGACAGTATAAATGAAAGGATGACAGGTAAATCTGGGTGAATGGGAGGTGGTGAATTGTGGAATCTGGGGGGAGAAGAGAAAGAGTGGATTGCTTGGTGGGGTTTGAGAGAGTTGTTTGCCAGGAGAGAGTGAAGAAGGAGGGAGGTGGAGTTCAGATTAGTATTGAGTAAAACCATATGCTTATGTGCCTTAAGAAGAAATCTTGTTAATCTTGTTAGCTTTGTTATCTTTAATAAATACTTAATTTGGTTTACCAAAGGCCTGATCCTTGGCTGGGGTTTCACAGACCAGAAGGGAGGGTAAGGTAATGACCAAGGCTGAAGGGGAACTGTAACAAATGGTGGCAGCGGTGAAGAGAATAACAATACCAGTATTCAGAGTCTCTGGGAATACTAGTATTGGGACGTTACTGGTGGTTGCCTAGCAGGGGGATCTGTTGAGATCTGTGCTAGAGCGGATAGGTAAACCATAAGAGAGTGCGGTCCGGACTGGTGGAGTCCCTGGTGGTGCCTAGAGACAGGCAGTAACCACGAGCAGGTAGGAACCTGACAGGGAGAGCCAGGGAAGGAGCGTCACATGTGGTGTTAGCAGTGGGATACGAACAACAGAGAATCCAGATACGAATACTAGAGAATCCAGAACAGTGGTGTGGCAAACAGAAATAACAAAACAAGATTTCTTGTGAGAGTGACTGGCAAAGAGTGTGTGGCAAAGAGTGAGTGAACTCAAACACCATGGCTGAATACATAAAAATGAAAAGAGAGGAGCTGGTGGAGAAGTGCATAACATTCAATTTACCTCACGAGGGTAAAGGGGTAGATGAATTGAGGGTAGCACTTATAGGATTTGCTACTGCCCAGCAAAAACAACCTGTCAGGGAAGAGACCCCAGAAGGATATTTAAGCAATCCCGCTTATATAGAGTACTTAAGAGAGAAGTTAAGATGGGAGGCTGAGGAAAAAGACAAGCAGAGGGAGTTGGAAGCTGAGAGATTGAAGATGGAAGCTGAGAGATTGAAGATGGAAGCTGAGAGATTGAGGATGGAAGGTGCAGAGAAGGAAAAACAGAGCGAGTTGGAAATTGAGAGAATGAGATTGGGGTTTGAGGAGAGGGAGAAGCAACGAGCATTGGATGCTGAATTACAAGTAGAAAAGTTAAAATTTAATAGAGAGAAATTTCACTCTGAGGAGACAAGGAAAGACAGAGATGGAGCAAAAATAAAAATTACTCCAAAGGACTTTGCTGTCTATGAGCCTGGTCAAGATCCTCAAATTTACCTCAGCACCTTTGAAAAAGCAGCTCAGTTGTGGGGGCTACCTGAAGATAAATACATGCAGTGTTTATCAAACCTGATTAAAGGGGAATTGGCTGAGGTATACCAATATTTCCCCTCAGACAGGCCCGTCACCTATGCTGAATTCAAGGAAGCAGTGTTTGAAAGATTCAGACTGGGGCCTGATTATTTTAGAAAGCTTTTCAGAAACTGCCAGATACAGACAGGGAGGTCTTTTGTGGAACTGGGAGCAAAGTTGATGGATATATTTGGAAAGTGGATGAGTAGTGCCAAAGCTCAGTCAGTGGAAGAGGTGAAAAGCCTCATGATACTGGATCAATTATACCATCAGTTACCACCAGAAATAAGGCTCCTGGTCAAAGACCGTTCCCCTACGTCTGTGCAGGAGGCCGCAGAGATGGCGGATCACTTCGCCTCCAATAGAACTGGCTGGGTGGGGAAAACATCAAGAGAGTTTAAACCCAGACCATATAGTGCTGGCAGAAGGGATGTGGTACCACAGCGAGTGAGTCCTCCATTAAAATCTGAAGGGCACAGGACACCCCAGAGTGGATCTGTGTACCCTAAAAGTGAGGAGAAATTATGCTACAAATGTGGTAGACCAGGGCACCTACATTTTCAATGTGAGGTTGCCAACCCCATTAGTAATCCTGCTCAGACAAGGGCAGTGAAAACAGAGCCCAAGGCTTTAGAAACAGCGAAAAAGGTTCAGTTTTGCCAGATAAACTGGACAGAAGTAACAGACCTTGATTCAAGTCTGAGAGAGGAAGTGAGAGTACAAGGGGCAAATTATTGGGCATTGCTTGATACTGGTGCCGCTCAGACATTACTGAGGCCAGATTTAATACAATCTGAGGTAATATTACCTCAGGAAACTGTGACTATCCAAGGAGTGAGGGGTCAACCAGAAAGTTTGCCTGTGGCCCTGGTGGAAATGACTTGGAGAGGCCGAGAGGGCCGATATAAAGTAGGCATTAATGCCCAGCAACAAGAACCAGTAATACTGGGAAGGGATGTAATGGGCGCCCAAGGAAAGATCTATGTAGTGACCAGACAGCAAATTGGCAGAGAAAAAGAAGCCATATTAAGGGGGGCTGAAACAAACAGGGTGGAATCTGTTAACCAGCCTCAGGTCACCATAGCAACCACTAGCAGGCCTGCTGAAGAAGACAAACTGTATGAAGTGGTCTCTGGGGAAGAAGCAGAGCAATTCAGGGAAGAGCTGCATAAAGATATCAGTTTGAAGCAGGTAAAGGAACAAGCCCTGACCCAACAGATTCCTTTCACTGACAAACTGAGGAATCAAGTTGTGTGTGAGAATGGGATTTTATATAGACTGTGGATGCCTGCTGAGAGAAAGGATGAATTTGAACCAGTGAAGCAATTGATAGTACCTAGCAAATACAGAACCAGATTGCTAGAGGTAGCCCACGATGTCCCATGTGCAGGACATCTGGGAATAAAAAAGACCAAGAGGAGATTGGCTGCACATTATTATTGGCCAAATATCTCCAAGGATGTAAAACAACATTGTCTATCTTGTGGAATATGCCAAAAGGTGGGAAAGAGTGGAGTAAAGACCAAGGCACCCTTAAAGCCCCTTCCTATAATTGGACAACCCTTTTATAGAGTGGGAATAGATTTGGTGGGCCCTTTCTCCAAACCCACAAGGCATGGCAAGAAATATCTAGTGGTGGTGGTGGATTTTGCCACCAGGTACCCAGACGCAGAAGCACTGAGATCTGTAGAAGCCCCTGTAGTGGCAGAGGCTTTATTAAAAATCTTTATGAGGCTGGGTTTCCCTCATGAAGTGCTGACAGATCAAGGCAGTGTATTCATGGGAGAAGTGATGCAATGTATGTGGAAATGTTGTGGTCTAAAACATCTAAAGACCACTACTTACCATCCCGCCACTAATGGGCTAACTGAGAGATTCATTGGAGTTTTGAAGGGCATGATAAGAAGCTATGTTCAAGATCACCCACAAGACTGGGATGAACGGTTGGGATGCTTCTTATTTGCATACAGAGAAGTCCCTCAGGAGTCAACAGGCTTCTCACCCTTTGAACTCATGTTCACTAGAAAATTGAGGGGACCTTTGGAACTGCTAAAAAATTCATGGGAAGGAACTCTGGGAGAGTACAAAACTTCTGTAGTAGATTTTGTATTGGAATTCCGCAATAAATTAACATCAATGATGGAAGTAGTGAAAGAGAATTTGAGTCATGCACAGGAGAAGCAAAGTTACTGGTATGACAGAACAGCCAGAGAACGTGTGTATGATGTGGGAGATATGGTTATGGCGTTCATACCCAGGAAACATGACAAATTACAGGCTAACTGGGAAGGACCATATACCATCAGAGAAAGGCTTGACACAGTGACATATGTAATCACCACAGACCAATTAAACAAAAGCAAAGTGGTTCATGTAAATATGTTGAAGCCTTACCATACCAGGGATGCACAGGTGTTGCGAGTTACCTTATTCCCTGAGGGAAGTGGGCCTGAACTTCCAGATTTGGTACAGGAAAGCAAAGACAAAGGAGGGGTAGATCAAGTGGAATGGTCAGAGGAGGTAGAGGAGGAAGTAAAAGAAGAGATTCTGAGAGTTTTGAAAACCTATAGGAATCTCTTTAGCAACAAACCTGGCCGAACCAGTATAGTTATACATTCCATTGATACTGGAGATCATGCCCCAATCAGATCTGTTCCGTACCGTGCGAATGGGAAAGTTTTGAATGAGATCAAAAAGGAGGTGGAAGATATGCTGGAATTAGGAGTGATCAGGGAATCCATCAGTCCCTGGGCCTCAAGTATTGTCCTGGTTCCGAAAAAAGATGGAACGACAAGGTTTTGCATTGATTATCGGCTAATCAATAAAATTACTGTCCCAGATGCGTATCCTATGCCTAGGGTAGACGCAATGTTAGAGTTATTGGGGGCAGCAACCATTATCTCTACACTAGATCTCTGTAAAGGATTTTGGCAAATGGAACTAGACGAGCAATCCAGAGCCAAAACTGCCTTCAGTACACCAGATGGGTTATATGAGTTTGTGACCTTACCCATGGGACTAAGGAACTCACCAAGTTCATTTCAGAGGCTAATCAATACTGTGTTGCGAGGCATGTCAGATTTTGCAGTGGCCTATATCGATGACGTGGCCATTTTTAGCAAGTTGGTGCCTGAGCATGTCCAACACCTGACAACAGTATTGGAGGCCTTAAGAAAAGCAGGCCTCACAATAAAAGCTAAGAAATGCCAGTTTGGACTAAAGGAAGTAATCTATTTAGGACATAAGGTGGGGAGTGGGAAAATCACCCCCTTATGGAACAAGGTGGAGGCAATACAAGTGTGGCCGATCCCCTTAACCAAAAAACAAGTAAGGGCATTTCTGGGTGTGGCTGGTTTTTATAGGAAGTTTGTGAGAAATTTTGGGGAAATAGCAACCCCCTTGCATGAATTGACCAAGAAGAAGTGTTCTGAGCGTGTGGTATGGACGGATGAATGTCAGAAGGCTTTTGATCTGCTGAAGCAAGCCTTGTGCCAAGGACCCATATTAATAGCACCAGACTATGAGCAACCATTCATCGTGGCTACAGATGCGTCAGACCTCGCGCTGGGAGTTGTCTTGCTGCAGGAGAGAGAAGGCACCAGACATCCAGTGGCGTATCTGAGTCGCAAGCTGACGCCGAGGGAGAAAAACTATTTGTCGGTCCAGAAGGAGTGCCTAGCAGTCGTGTGGGGACTGAACAAGTTGCGTCCATACGTGTGGGGACGAAGATTCACAGTGACTACGGATCATCGGGCCTTGTTATGGTTGCAGACTATGAAAAACCATAACACTATGCTGCAGAGGTGGTCCTGGGCCCTACAGGACTATCAAGTGGACTTCCAGTTCATCAAAGGCAAGGACAATGTACTGGCCAATGGACTTTCCAGGCAAGTGGCTGGGACTGCAGTGACGTGACCAGACAGAGGAACAAAGAAAGACATTTTCCCCATAGAGACTTTTATTTGTTAACGCAACGTATAAATCCTGGAACAGGAATAATACTCTGCCGTTGTTTAAGGGGGGGGGGAAATGTGATGTTCCTATATATTAGTGTATATATGGTAAGTGCTGGTTGTTTAGAGTATACATGGTAAGTAGTGAAAGAGGAGGGGGAGTGAATGGGCAATAGAATGCTTGATGATTGGCTGAATGTTTAAAATGGCTGACAGTATAAATGAAAGGATGACAGGTAAATCTGGGTGAATGGGAGGTGGTGAATTGTGGAATCTGGGGGGAGAAGAGAAAGAGTGGATTGCTTGGTGGGGTTTGAGAGAGTTGTTTGCCAGGAGAGAGTGAAGAAGGAGGGAGGTGGAGTTCAGATTAGTATTGAGTAAAACCATATGCTTATGTGCCTTAAGAAGAAATCTTGTTAATCTTGTTAGCTTTGTTATCTTTAATAAATACTTAATTTGGTTTACCAAAGGCCTGATCCTTGGCTGGGGTTTCACAGACCAGAAGGGAGGGTAAGGTAATGACCAAGGCTGAAGGGGAACTGTAACAAATGGTGGCAGCGGTGAAGAGAATAACAATACCAGTATTCAGAGTCTCTGGGAATACTAGTATTGGGACGTTACTGGTGGTTGCCTAGCAGGGGGATCTGTTGAGATCTGTGCTAGAGCGGATAGGTAAACCATAAGAGAGTGCGGTCCGGACTGGTGGAGTCCCTGGTGGTGCCTAGAGACAGGCAGTAACCACGAGCAGGTAGGAACCTGACAGGGAGAGCCAGGGAAGGAGCATCACAGTCCTCAAATACAAAGATGTATCACTGAACAGTAAAGTCAGGATCATTCAGACCATGGTATTTCCAATCTCTATGTATGGATGTGAAAGTTGGACAATGAAAAAAGCAGATAAGAGAAAAATCAGCTCATTTGAAATGTGGTGTTGGAGGAGAGCTTTGCGGATACCATGAACTGCAAAAAAGACAAATAATTGTTTGTTAGAACAAATTAAACCAGAACTATCACGAGAAGCTAAAATGATGCAACTGAGGTTATCATACTTTGGACATATAATGAGAAGACATGATTCATTAGAAAAGATAATAATGCTTGGAAAAACAGAAGGGAGTAGAAAAAGAGGAAGGCCAAACAAGAGTTGGATTGATTCCATAAAGGAAGCCACAGACCTGAACTTACAAGATCTGAACAGGGTGGTTCATGACAGATGCTCTTGGAGGTCGCTGATTCATAGGGTCGCCATAGATCGTAGTTGACTTGGAGGCACATAACAACAACAGAAAGTTTAAAAACAAACAAGCAACCTTGCTATAGACCCCTGCCTTTGCTTTAGAGTTGTCAAGACAGGACAGGGCTGAGGAACCCTTTTCAGCCTGAGACCCACATTACCTTCTGGGCAACCATCTGGGAGACACATGCCACTGGCGGGCGCAACCAGAGGCAAAAGTGTACGGATGTAAATTTAACCTTTGTGCAGTAGGCTAGTTTCTACACTTACACATACCTCTCTATCCTCCATGCAGACAAGCATGAGTCATTATCAGAGTTAAAGGATGCATTCTAGACCTCATGCAGACCCAGCATAAAAAACAAAATCACACTGGCTGACTTTGGAGTATATTTGGACCCCAATGAGATTTCCGATGAGAAGATGGGATCACTTTGTTCCCCAGAGACCTTGGGTTTCTTTTGGGGGGGGGTTCACCACAGAAGTGCTTGACACTACCAAGCACCTTGAGCCAAAAACACTTATTCAGAGGAAGTACTTTTTTTCTGAGCGGTATGCATTGGCTACTTGTCCTAGGCATTTTGAATAAACAACACAATTTCTGGGATATTTTCAGAACCCAGTAGTTTTTTAAAATTATTTTTCCAGAAGGAAAAGAGTAAGTATTAACTGGCTGAAATGTGGGGGTGTTGTACGGGTGACTGTTTGTGACAATATCCTAGAAAGTGAGCCTTGCAGGTCTACCCATGTATAAATTACACAATAAAAGGCAGAAGTTTGCCCCCAGGACTTTTTACTGTGGTATTTTTGGCCCCCACTGGGTTTTTTTTTTCCCAGAAGGAAAACAGTAAGTGGTAACTGGCTGAAATTTGAGGACATTGTACAGGTTAAAATTTGTGACAATCCTGTAGGTCTACATATGTGTACATTACACAATGAAAAGTGCACCTGGGGTCACAAAGTACCCCTTAAGTCTGCATGAAAATGCTAAAAAGGCAAAAACATTCAACTGTTTGAAGCAGAACCAGTGAGGGATGGTGGTGTGGGGAGAGGGGATGTGGCTGGGTAGGGGATGTGGGCAGGGGAGAGTTCTGAGGACCAGGTAGAGAGGGCTGGAGGGCTGCATTCAGCCCCTGAAGCTGACATTTCCCACCCTGATTCCAAAGATACCAGAGAGCAACAATCAAGATGTGGGATTTAGTTATTAATGTTTTGGGCATGTTAGTGCTAAACCAAAATGGCAAGAACCAGTATTCACACCCATGAAATGTTGCAGGGGAGTCTGTACTCTTTCTTTCTTGTGAACTGTAGTCCTTAACCACTACTGTTCTCACTGGCCACATCAGTCTGTATGGCTGTGCACAATGCTACCTCTGCTAAGTAGTGATATGTGAGTCCCTATCCCTAAAAAAACCCACACTTCATTCATTTATTCATTTAGAAGATTTTTAACCTCTTTATTAAAAAAATCCCGTATTGGGATTATGAAACATAAAACTTTTAAAACATCAACACCTGCATTTCAGTTTTTAGAAGGTCCATCTTTCATATATCTCATCTACTTAACCATTTGTTGAATAGCTTGTAATTAATCATAACATTTAATTATTATCAATTATTAACATTTAATTATTATCATCAAAAACATTGGCTCTTGTCAGTTAACATGAAAGTCCTTACTGAACTTTATTCAATTCTCTTTAACATTAACAAAAATTGGGGGGGGGGGAAGAAAAGTATTTCCTCATTATCCTTCCAATATATACTTTATTAGTTCATTGACCTTGATTAACAGAATATTCCTCTTTACAAATTGATTATATGAAGGCAAAATTACTGTAATTAGCTGCAACTTTAAGTTCAATGTCTGTTTCACCCTATAAAGACTTGACACATGTACTAATATATGACAAACCAAAGTCAAGTGCTTCTAGACCTATGCATATTCCTAGTACAGCAATCATCTGATGCATGAATGAAAGTTAAATGTGGAAGAAATGTTATGCTTACAAGCCTTTCACTACTACAGAAGAATCCTAATAATGCTGGGCTTTGCAACTTGTAAAGCTCAGCTACCCTGAAAACCACTCTCAGGGGTTACATGATTTCAGTACCACAGATAGCAGCTCTCCTGCATGCCCAATGAACAAGCAATTTATGTTCAGTGGATGAGGAGCCTATCCAAGGCTTTAGAATAAAGCAGAGACATGGGATTTCCCTGGAATTAATTCAGACTTGTTTTTTTGTAAACCATCTTGCCCTGTCCCATTGCTTGCTCAAGTGCAGAAGGGAGAAAAGAGCTTAGCAAGGAATCCAGGCATGCCAAAATTTGCAACCTCGCTTCAGAATTCAGAGAGACACAAGCTAGAAAATGGACTACAGTGCAGTGAAATGCAGCTTGAGAATGAACTCCTTGCATTGCAATACAGCTAGATTTCTTCTACCGTTATTCTAGGTCAAAACGTGTGATGTGATAGCAAGTAGGAATTTGAGATTTGACAGGCCATTCACATCAATCTCAGATGGCCTTGACAAACTTCATTATTCTTATTGCAGTTCTTTGAGCTTATTTCTAAATTCCTTAGATGTTTCACTTGAGGAGGAGGAACCCCCACGTCTTCTTGAAATTCCACTGCAGGCAAAAGGCAAGGCCTATTCAGGTGTGCTACTGAGGTCAAGGACAAGTGTGCTTGTTCTGTCCCCTGTTGCCATCACCATTGTCCTCCTCTCCCCATTAGGTGTGGGGATAACATCTGCAGTGTGGAGCCTTTTATACTCATGGAAGCTCCCTCCTCAGTGTGGAACCCTGATTTCCCAGGGTTCTTAATTAGATGGGGAGCTTACAAGAGCAGAAAATGCTCTCCAGTTCAGAAGTTATTCCACCAACTTGTGGTGGGCATCAGAGCTGGCAATGGGGTGGGTGGGTGGAAAGAGGTAGTGTGTTCTCTGTGTTAAAGAAGAAATAGAACACCTGAACTGGGCTTTGGCGACAATCAAGGGATGTGCACAACACATATAGCTTAAAGATATGTTGTTCTAATGTATTTTAAAGTCTGTTTTTATGATGGTTAAAGTGTTTTTAGTGCTTTCGTTTGCCACCCTGGGCTCCTGCTGGGAGGAAGGGTGGGATATAAATCAAATAATAAATAAATAAGGTTGTTATGAGGATAAAAGTGTGTGCATGTGTGTGCTTCTGGGATGGTGTGCGTGTTTGCCAGCCTGATCTCCTTGAAGGAAGGGGGGGCGTAGCTCAGTGGTAGAGCATCTGCTTTGCATCCAAAATGCCCTTGCTCAATCCTTGGTAGGATTAGGAGAAACTCCTATCTGAAACTCTGGACAGCCAACGGCAGTCAGGGTTGATGATACTGAGCAAGATGGACAAATGGTCTGACTCTCTATAAGGCATCTTCATCTGTCCCTTGGTTTCTGGCTAACATTCAGACAAGAGAAACTCACGATGGTGCACATTCAGTCATGATAGCCTACACATAATAGTGGGAGTGCACGATAAAAGGCTTATAAAGTCCTGGCTTGGTTCCCATTTCTGTCTCTAAGAAACCTGGCTTTAATTTGGGTCAGTATTAAGATGCAGAAATTGCAGGCTCAGCACCTGTGCTGGTAGGATAGCTTTTCCTAATTATTGAAAATGTATGACCTGGGATTTGGGAAGAGAAATTAGGACCCACAGGAGAGAGGGCACAGTCCCAACTCCTCTCATTTTAAATTACTCTACTCAGATGCAAGGCCCTTGGAAACAGTCATGATCTTTTTTAACCTGACAAAATAATTGAGGGTGGGTTTTTGTCCTGTTTTGTACAAAAAATACACAGAGATTCCAGGATTTCTATGCCATATAGGGTTCCCAGGTCAGAAGAATCCCAAAACCTGAGATTTTAGGGGTGGGCCGAAGTGATGTCATGGGGCCGGGGCCGAGTGATCTCATTAAGCATGATACATTAAGCATCAATCACAGTTGATTGGAACATACAATTAAAAAAATATCTGATTGGAAATTAAGCTAGAAATCTTAGCTAAAAAATGGAGCCTGGGTAGGGAACATTTAATCTAGCCTACTTGTTTTCGGCAAGAAGGGTTTAAGTGCCGCCAGGCCAGGCCTGTCACCAGAAGGCCACTGCAGGAAGAAAGGAGCCTAGTGTTGTGGAGATGTTAGGTGGGAGCATTCAGGAGTAAAGATGGATGCCCCTGAAGGCTGCAATTCTAAACACATTTACTGAAGGACTAAACCCCATAGAACTCAACAGGACTTACTTCTGAGTAGATATAGTTTGGATTGTTCTGCTGGTAAAGCTTGACTAGGGATCCTCTGCAATGACATCCATATCCAAGCAGGGTTGGCAACCCTCTGCCTGCAATGCCCTGCCCTTATCTTTAACATGGCTGCTCCAAACATCTTTACAGATTTGACCCTTCACTTCAGAAAGAGGTCTGAAAAAGGAGTAAGAGTAAGAAGATTCTCTACCCTTTCTGTCTCCCCTGTGGGGTGCTATAAACTCACTTTGATAGCCAACCCAATTCCAGTGAGTAATAATTGACAGAGAGAAAACACACATGGTTTGATCTACTTTCACAGGCAGCAGCTTGGGAGCAACAACTACAGCCACACTTTCAAATATGTGAATTCTCTTTTACCACTATTGGGCAAGAAACAAACTGTGATGTAACCAACAAGGTGCATCATCAATGGGTTTCAGGGGGTTGAGCTGAGCACATGCAACCACTGCTGTTGTTTCTGTGGATATAAGGGAGTGAGGTTAAAGGTAAATCAAATGCAAACAGAAAATGAAAAACAAAAGACAGTGATGCTTTCCTAAATGCAATATCATACCAACCACAACAAGATTCCTATGAGTAAGGCAGACAACGCAGCATCCCACAACCAGTCAGAATTCATAACCGAAAACCAAAACTAAAAAAATCCTTCCGGCCAGTCAGTTAATGCAGAATGCTGCGGCATGATTGCTGACATGAGTGAGATCCTAACAGCACATAATACCTCTGCTCTGAAATCTGCATTGGTTGCTGATTTGCTACCAGACCAAGTGCAAGCTGTGCTATTCATGTTATGGGTGCCACATAGTACTTGTTCTGCTCTTGTAAGAAATCAGTCCTGTAAAGTGGCAGCATTTTGAATACTTTTTTCATAGGGTTTTCTTGCCTTCCTCTGACTTTGGACACATACCATACTTTGGACACATAATGAAAATACATGATTCACTAGAAAAGACAATACATAAAAACAGAAGAGGAAGACCAAACAAGAGATGGATTGATTCCATAAAGGAAGCTACAGACCTGAACTTACAAGATCTGAACAGAGTGGTTTATAACAGATACTATTGGAGGTCACTGATTCATAGAGTCACCATAAGTCAAAATTGACTTGAAGGCACATAACATCAACAAAAACAAAGTGGCATCACCTACGCTTTGGAACTCCTTGCCTATTGACATTAGGCAGATGCCTCTTTTCAGCACCTGCTAAAATCATTTTTGTTTAGGCAAGCCTATCCATGCATGTAGAAGCTATTGTGTTTTTACATGTTTTTAACTCATTGTTGGTTTTATTAATTTGAAGGTTTTTCAATACATATCTTTAACTGTTTTTGCCAATAATTTTATTGTTTTAATTCTTTCTGTAAACCGCTTTTAGATTTTATTACAATAAAGCAGTATATAACTGTTGTAAATAAAATACATATATAAATTTTGGAGTCACAGCTTTTAAAAATGTTTTTAAAGATGTTTTGTTTTAATATATTTTAAAGTCTGTTTTTATGATTTTTTAAAGTGTTTGCCATCTCCAAAGATGGAGAATTATATTTTTGTATGTTTGTTGGTGTTCTTCTTACTTTGCTTCTTTCCTGTGTTACTAATGTTTCTACAGAGAATCTAAACTAGAAAATTTTATTTCCCTCATTATTCATCCTAGAAATCTGTGTCAAATTTATTTTTATTAATTTCAAGCCTTTTTATTGGTCAATGTCATATGATGGTGAAGATAGCCTTTTTGTTTCAAACTGGAGGTTATGGTCTATTTCTATTTCGGGTGCATTAACAGTTGGACCAGAAACTGCAGTTTAATGTAAAATCAGACTGATTACAATATGCTGCTACTTTAGCAATGACTCTAGCTGTTGGAAAAAAGAGGATGCATGTTTTCAGCCTGCTATGTTTAAACCGCTTTATTTAAGGCAAGGTGTTCACGATCAATTAAAAACATAGAGCACACCTAGAATTTTGCTAGAATATATTTCACCTCCTACTGTTTTATCTTGTGCAAATTGAGACACTTCTGAGGTCCACTGCAGACTATTTTGCAGAAGTCAGTGCCATTATCCCACAATTATGTTTGGAGCTTTTTAGTATAAATTTTGCAAAGTGTTGCTGTACTTCACATATTCATAGAAACAAAAGCAAAAGAAAATGATTTCCTATAGAAAACTTCACTAAAATTGCAAAGTAAATCAGACATATTTAAAGTGACCATCTGAACTATATCAACTGTCTTAATAATGTTGCTTCCTCCTGGCTAAAACAAGATCAGCACAGGACATATCTTCTTTCTATTATCTGGGCTGAGTACACTCACCATATGCTCAGAGGCGCATTACCAAATTCTTCCAAGCTACACAGCAAGTGGATTGGACTGTGAAAGACCAACCCAAATTGTGTTTGCATTTTGACAACTTTGTAGGGCAGTCCAATATCTCAGAGAGGAGTACAGGTCTCCTGCTCCCCTGGTGCATTCACTATAGCTGCCCAATTTCCCTGCTTATTAAAGTTTGGTAGAAATATCTATGGGCTATAGGTATATTCTTAAACCACAAGGTTTTTTGCCTATTAGTGAATTTCCCTGCTTTTTAATCCAGGAGGTAAGAAATGGGATCCTGTGCAAGTTTGCTGAGAATGGATTGATCATTTGCATGCTTATTGAGTTAGGTGGGATTTACACACACACAGCAGGCAATCATGCTTAGGATAGGTGAAACTGACCACAGGGGATGGGGAAGGGAGGAGGGGGAGGAGGGAGGGGTGGAAAGGCAGAACGGAGGACTGGGATGGGAGCAGGTAGGAGGGGGAGGGGAGAAGAAGGACAGATGTGGTCGTTTGCATGTTTATTGAGTTCAGTGGGATTTACTCCCGTGCAATCATGCTTAGGGTAGGTAAAACTGACTGGGGGACAGGGACGGAGGGCTGGAGTGGGCAGGGAAGGTGGAAGAAGGAAGAGGGGAGGAGAAAGGGAGAGGAAAGGGGAAGAAGGGAAAAGGCAGGTCTGATCATTTGTATGATTATTGAGTTGAATCGGATATACTCCTATGCAATCATGATTAGGATAGGTAAAACTGACCAGGCTGGGCCTGCCAACCAAGACGTCTCTGTATCTTTCACAGTTGGGCAGGGGGAAGGGACAATTCTACCTTGTGGTTTTTCCCATTACAATGTTGCAAGAACACCAGCACTTGGCTGACTTTCTGTTCTCCTAAAGATACAGGATCAGTCTCAGGCCCTGAACCTGGCAACTCTACCTCCCACCCAAATTTAAAACAAAGCTGTCCCTGGCCACATCCACACCAGGCCTCTATTACACTTTGGACAATCATTATTTATTTAACTATTTATTTAGTGTATTTATATACCGCCCCATAGCCGAAGCTCTCTGGGCGGTTTACAATAACTAAAAACATTAAAAACAAATATACAAATTTAAAAACACATCTTTTAAAAACAATTTAAAACAATTTATCATGGCTTCTCTCAAAGCCATGGCTCAAAGCCAACCATGGCTTCTCTCAAAGAATCCTGGGAAGTGTAGTTAGTGAAGGGTGCTGAGAGTTGCTAGGAGATGCTCTGTTTCTCTCACAGACTTTCAATCAGAGTGGCTGACAGTTAACTATTTTCTCAGGGGAATAGGAGTCTCCTCTCAGCACCCTTCACAAACTACACTTCCCAGGATTCTTTGAGGGAAGCCATGACTGTCTCAAGTGAAATCAAGTCTGGTGTGGGTGTGGCCCCCTGATTAGCCAAGCCCAGCAGCTGTGAGGCTTTTAGAACACTGACAGTTGGTCCTTACTGAGCATGCCCCGCGTTATAATAAGCTTCCAGCCAAAATTTCTTAAATTAATTAAAAATCAACCAGGCATTTTTTAAACTTTTAAACTGCAGTAGATGAAGGTCAGAGTATGGGGCAAGGTCAGTATTAGGATTACAGGTACTCTGTGAACATCACTGATTTTTAATGAATTTCAAAAGATTATGAGAAATCTGACAGATAAAAGTCCAAAAGGGCTCTGAGGTTTTTTTCCCCTCTAATTGGACTTTGAACTCTCAATTCTCTCTGACTGTTTTGTGTATCACCATGAAATCTGACAGGGTTGTTAAGCAAGCGTTTCTGAGTTCAGAACTATAAATTTTGTAAGGTTTTGTTTTGAAATGAGCTTATAGGAAGCCTCAGAATGGCATGGGGGATATTTTCCATTTGACATTGCAGAATGTGAAAAATCCCCGCTGACTATAGTATACAGCCACTCTTGTGGCTGTATAATCTCAGGAACCAGATCACCTGGAACTTAATTTTTTTTTAATTGAAGCTGAGAGTCTGGAGATTAAGGTGAGTTACCTGGAGACCCACAGGGGACCCCCAAAAACCAGAAACTCCAGCTAAAAACAGGACACCTGGTAACCCTAATGCCATATCTACACAACATAGATTGTAATGGCTGGCCTCAAACAATTCTGGGAAGTGCAGTTTAGTAAGATTGTTGAGAATTCTTACAGAGATTATTAGATTCCACTCTACACAATTTTGAATCTGTAATGGAATTATTTAGTGCTTGTGCATTTGCTGTCCTGACCTTCTTTGGTAGTAAGGGCAGGATATCATTATTATTGTTATTGGTTGTTGTTGTTGTTGTTGTTGTTGTCATTATTCCCAGGGTCTCTGGAAAATTAAGTAGGTTTAGTAGTGTATTGCAGATGTGACCATAGTGTAAATAATCCACTGTTTGCAACTCATTCGTAATAATAAGATTTACCTGTTATATGGCAGTAATCCATCCTGCGAACCCTTGCTCAGGGTTTGTTTTCTTTTGTGTGTGTGTGTGTACAATGAAAGTATACAACAAAGGGCATTGAAACCCCACAATAAAACCAAGACTCTATTACTGATTTTTTTTTCTTGGAGCCAATTGACACATAATAAATTATCTGCAAATAGGACACACAATGGACAGAGCTGGCCCATCAGACAGAGTTACCTAGTTGGGAATAATTGGTGGATATGGATCAATTCCATCTAAATTTAATTCAGTAGCAGTGCAGATTTATCTGTATGAAGAATAGTTCAGAATGTATGTGGTTGCTTTTTTATGGAAACAATGTGGAGCCCAAAGTAAATTCCTCTAATCTGGCGACAGCGCATTTTAGTCTTCTTAAATTTGGTCACAAGAATGTCTGTGATGGTAAATGCTTCTTTAACTGCCTGCCTTATAAAGAATTAATGGCTTTCTTTTTGAGTGAGAAAAAGAATAATTATTGTTTAGAAGGTTGCTCATGTTTAATTCATTTCTGCCCGTCTCTTATAATTATTTCACTTTTGCTGCACAAAAGAAATGCAGCAATATGTGTGTGTGTGTGTCCCTTTTTTACTTTATAAAGAATTGCTTTAAAAAGAAAAATATAGCTCTCTTGTCAGTCCTTTCTTTTCAGGTAAGCAAAGGCAGGAAATTATGGTCCCAAGCAAATTGTTGCCTAAATTTGTTTTATTAGCAGTATAATCTAATTGTGTATGGCAGTAAAGCAACCTTGACCCCTTCCACTTGTCTCATTCTAAATTTTCATGAACAAGTTTTTAACAAATGAAATTAATACACAAAGCAATCCAAACCCACCACTACTGCCACTGAGACTGTGGAGCAGCAAAGCTACTGCGACACCTGCAGCCTGACCACTGATTGCAGCAGTAGCAGAAGGTGAGGGTGCAGGCAAATTGGGACCAATCCCTGCACCAACTGTCAGAGGCTCTACTGGATCCCTGGGCTAACTCAGCCTCATTCCCAGAATGCCTGATTTTGAAGCCTTCCATTGGGTTCTGCTGGCAGGAATACTGCTGGTTGGCTTTCCACATGTCTGCATGTTGAAGGGGAAGGTCTGTGCCAGCAGGAGAATGTCTAAGCTGGCAGAAGCAGGGGCAATGATGGCTTTGCTCTATCTAAACCTGTCACAGTCCAGTGTAAAGGAATGTGGAGGACTGCAGCCTCAAAGGCTAAAATAATTGAACACTTGTTTAGCCAATCATCATAATCATCCTTTGAGGAATGCATAGTAATATATTGTGTAAAATCTAGTTCTATGTCCTAGTTTAGTCACATGGATGATTCCAGCCAACCAAGAATCACACATGGCTGCTGTGGCATTATATAGTCAATCAAATTCAGTTATGTGGTGATGCCATGAGGCCAAATAAGTAGTAAGAGCAAATCAGAGTGAGAGCAAACCAGTCTAATATTTTTGACTAGTCACATGGATCACATTGTGAATTGTATGACTGTACAGTACTATACAGCCATGTGATGACATAGAATCACTGATGGCAAGCAAAGACAATGGATAAGAGCCAGTGTGACCACTATATTAATCTTCCTTCCTTCCTTCAAGAGTGCTGAAACAGCAAAATAAGACCAAATTAATACTGTATTTTTGCTTCAGCTCTAGTTATCTATGATCTAAGAGCATTTTTGTTCCTTCTGGTCAACATTAGATATGAATAAAGATATGAATAAATGATCTCAAGAACATTCTCAAGTGAGGGCTGCTGTGAAAAGGCCATTTTGCCTTTTGCTCCATTTTGCTACTCTGCTTTTCTTGTTCCATGTTACTGGAATAATGTTATCTGTTCCTTTGTTTTATATTGTGTTGCATTGCTTAAATATTTTTTCATTGTATACTTGTATGCTTTCCGTAAACTGACTTAGGCACAAATGTAGAAAGGCAGGATATAAGTTCAAGAAACAAATACATAAATAAACCAAGGGTGTAACCTTTTATGGTGGGAGATCACAATTCAGCATTTGCAGTTGAACAGGATTGAGCATCTGTATTGCAGTGCACCTCTGAATTCCCTCAATGGGCATCTTCATTTAGAGCCAGTAGTTACATGTGTTTGATAGCACATGAACAGAGATGGATCAAGAACAAGTTTTGCAATCCAGTCCAATGCATGTATACTCTGATGTAAGATATAAGTTATATATATGCCACCCTGGACTCCTGCTGGGAGGAAGGGTGGGATATAAATCAAATCATTAATAAACAAACAAACAAATAAATAATCAATCAAACTGGTTCTTTCCCAAGTAAATGTGGAGGAATGCATCCTTAAAAGGGAAACTCATTTAGCAGTTCAAGTGAAATCATGCATTTGACTTTGTCACAAGTTAGAAAGCCAATCATTTTTAAAAAGTTAAGCATGTAAATATAGATAAATTAACCTCATATGATGTGATGTAACGGGACAGATTTGCTGACCATAGTTTTTTTTTAAGAGGTTTTTGCTTGCTAGAGTATTTTGGTTTTAGTTTTAATCAAGACAGAGCAATCCAATGAATATATCTAATCAATATCCAGCTAACTACGGCTGGCCTCATGGCTCATTAATATTATCCAGGAAAAAAATGTCTCAAATTGAATGGAGGTGCTTTTTTTCATCGCTGTTTTGAACACCTTTAAATGCTAACATGAAACAGTTTTGCATTTTCCAGTTTCTTGATGACAATTAAATGAAATAAACATTTTATTATTGTCTCCACATGTGAATGCAATGCTCTCTGTTTACCCAGCAGAGTGGTAATGGTAAAAATTAGTCCTTGCAAGCTAGAGAGAGAGTGTGCAAGGTGAAACCAAGGGTGTAGTCATATTAAGTACATAAAAAGAGCCCTGCTGGATCAGACTAAAGGCTCATCTAGTCCAGCATCCTCTTCCTCAGCCCAACATAAGCTCACAAGCAGAATCTGAGAGCAATAGCACTCCCTACTCATGTTCCTCAGCAACTATTGAGTGGGTTTGTATCTATCTCATTAATTATTCCTAGAACTGAGTTAAACTTTACATCTTTTATCACACTTCTCCAACACTTCCCTGGTGTTTTCCTTCCCAGGTACAAACTGTGGGTTACCTTTACCCACCACATCTCCAGGTGGGCAGCTCCTACTGAACATGACAAATGTTCCATCTTCATCTCTCTTAATTGGACAACATGGGAACTCACAAATATCTATCAATGAAAAGTACTTAATACGACTCTTTTTTAAAGCAACCTAAATGAAAGGCAAACCCTAGCATCACACTTGAGTTTTTGAAAACACCTACACTTCCATGGGACAAAAAAGTTATGTTTTCTAATTCCAATAACAATCATCAAAATTGGGGAAGGGAGCGAAAGAAAATAACCTTTCTGCTGCCACTTTTAAAACTGTTCTAACTCATTAATTTTGAATTTCCCTGAAATGTGAAAAGCATGTATTCCCATTCAGAAGATTCTTCATACAAATGTTCGTAATAATAGGACTAAACAGCTCCTTTTTATAAAGAACAGAATGTTATAGACAATGCCAAATGCCTTAACTATAGAGCCACATAGGTGATCTATAATATATACTTTATTTATACAATATCAATGAATCACACATTTGTGCCTAATATTTGTTGAATTTACCTGGAGCATTATTGTTTGGCGCTGCATGGCAAACTGGAAAAATATAACACCCTTCCTTTGCCAACTGTTATTTCTAGGCACATAATTTAGCCAATGGAGCTACTATATAGAAATCTCAAAACACTGAAAACGTCATTTGAAATTCATGGGACTCTGCTCTCTAATGCATTTATATATGATAATTCTGTGAACGTTTAAGACTAAATCTGAGACATCCTGGACAGCCATTGATATCTTCTTCTAACCTATCAGTGAAGCAAATGCATTGTGATGACTTAAACAAGAGCTAGTTTGAATGTTTCCTAAAGCAAACATAATTCAGGGTGAAGAAGAGATATACTGGCCCAGCAGGAGCAATGTATATGTTAAAGGGGAAAAGAAAAATAAGATTTGGGATCCACATATAATGGATTTGAGTAGGAGAGAAAGTGCACTGGTAATCAAGACTGCCATTCATTAAACTCCCATTGCTTAGCTAGGCACAGAACTGATGCACCACTGCATCCAAAGCCCTACTGGCTCTTGGTGGTTAGGATGGAAGTGTGAGGGCGTACTTTTTGTTTGTTTGCTGTGCCAGTTTCAGGCAAGATCTGGGGGATCCATAGGACTTTGGACCCAAGCCATCCTCACCCTGAAAACCACATTTGGGCCCTTTGTGGTGACTATTGATGATGGGAAGACTATTGGGGGTAGCTTACTTAACTCACTTAGGGAATGGTCAGACCATCGCAGTAGAGACCCTCCCCCCACATCAGTGCTGATCCTTTCCACTGATGGAGGTCATTGCTACCTGTTTTATTTATACTTTATATAGTTAGGATTGCTACCTGTTTTATTTATATGCTTAGTGCTTATATTCTGAAAACCTCAACACTGGAAAGACAGCAAATCTTCCACTATATTCCATACATATATACACACTCTGTTAAGAAGTTTTCATGATGATGAACAAGCTTTTGCAACAGGTCTGTGCCAAATGGAAAACTGTTTCATGCAGAACTGGATAACACACAATCTATATATATATATATATATATATATATATATATATATATATATATATATATTTAATTTGTGGAACATACTGTGATCTAGCGGAGGCTCGTAATGAAGGAAGTTGGGGAGGCAATTTTTGCTGATTTTTTCTTGAGCACACACCCTAGAACAGCCTTTCCCAACTAGTGGGCCACCAGATGTTGTTGGACCACAATTCCCATCTTTCCTGACCATTGGCAATACTGGCTGAGGCTGATGGGAGTTGTGGTCCAACAACATCTGGTGGCCCACTGGTTGGGAAAGGCTGCCCTAGAAGAAGACTCAAGATTGTCAAAGATTGCCCCCCAGGGGTCACTTGACCTCAGCACCCCAAGGGGGTTCTTTGCTTCCGAGAACAGCCCCGATTCCCTGGGGTCCCTGCTTCCCAGGCAAACACTTACCTTCCCAGGATTAGTTACACCCAAATACCAGCCTGGAAGGCTGCCACCAACCGTTTATTAGCTTCCACTCTGAATAAGGGGAATTCAGAGCACTAATGGAGATCCTAGAGCAGACCTATTGATACACCCTCTGCTCTAGGGCATTAGCCCACACTAATCAATGGTAGTCAGTAGCGACCAGTGATTGACTGAATTTAGAGTCATAGCACCAAGCGATACACACCATTAATAAAAGGGTCATTTATTTAAAAGAAAAGAAAGGTACATACAAAAGAGAGCAGCATATATTTCCTTGAAAGCTGATTGCCCTCAACCAGTCTAAACAAGATATATATTTGCATAATACTGTGAGAGATTCAAACAGACAATCAACACAACCTAACTATACTCACTTCAGTAAATGCCTGGTTCCCAACAGCATCATCAGGCAGGTCAAAGTAGTTGGAATAAGGGAATGGGGACAAGTAATTGAAGGATCACCCTTCATTTTTATGGGCTTTAGCTAGCAACAGGGAGGGGGCCAAGCAGCCATCCTAGGCGGCCCTTCTGTGATCACCTTCTCTGAAGATAAGGGGGTTAGACAGTCCCACCCAGCAGTCCTGATCTGCAATACTCTTCCTGACTTGGATCTCAGGAAGCAGATAAGAGATAAGGTTCAGTTGCATCTTCTTGACATTAGCAAATTGCCTGTCTGGCACTTAAGCCTTGGACTTCTCCAGCAGAGTATCCCAGGGATCAAAAAAGCTCCCAGAATTCCCTCTTGTTGAACCATTTTAGCTTGACCAACTTTAGTTCAAACTTAGCTATTCTTGACAAAGATGAGATAGAATAATAGTGAAATGGTTATATTTATTTAAATACAACAAAGAGACAATCTGCAAAATAATAACTAATTATATGTGTGGACAGATGAGGTTAAATCAAAGTGTATGAGAAAACCATTTTCTACTCCCCATGGCATAACTGGGGCACTTCATTACTCCCCAGCCAAAGACTGGGAGATAATTCTCCCTCCTTGCTAAGTTAGCCTGGTGTATGTGAACCCAACACACACACACAGACCTTCTGCCCAAAGTTCACAAATGTGTGTATGTCAGCCCGTAAGGGAAACCACAAGTACATCCCAAGCCTCACACTGTAGGAGATGACTCAAGAGTGCCCCTAACTCCATAATGCCATAGGGTGGCTGACAATTAAGAACTTAATTTTCCTTATCCCATGCTGAATATAAAACAGACCAGATTAAGAAACACCCAGAGCTTGGAAAAGTTGCTTTTTTGAACTACAACTCCCATCAGCCCCAACCAGCATGGCCACTGGATTGGGCTGATGGGAGTTGTAGTTCAAAAAAGTAACTTTCCCAAGCTCTGGAAACACCAATAGACCAGAGAATCCAATAGTGAGAACTAGGCAAACAAGAGTACCCCAAGAGCCATTCAGGAGCTCTCCCTGAAAAATTCTAGCCGCCAGAAAATGCAACTAGTGAAAGCCCACACTGTAGAGTGATGGAGGGAGCTGCAATTCAAAGGAAGGAGTAGAAGGGGAGGAGCAGTCCTAAATACAGGATTAATCACTTCTCGTTTTGGATACTCCTGCCCATATGGTCTCCAGACCAGCTCCCCTTGGGAAAGACGAACTTGAATCTTCTCTCAAAGAGGGAAGGGGAGGCAAATTTGCTAAAAGGAAAGAGTGGCATTCCTTCTGCAGTCTCTTGTGCCACCTCCCAGGCTATTCCAGAGGGTCCCAGTGGATCAACATTTTAGAGGGCATAGGCTGGAGGGAAAGGGGAAATGGGCTAAAATTGCCTCCTCCACTTCCTCCACTGTGTGTGTACTTGCAAATTGATGGTATGATATGTGGATTAGCATGGATTTTTTCCCAAATAGAATGAGCAGTGGAATAGGAAAGAGGATGGTTATTTTTAATTTCTTTTAAAAGGTAAAATGACATAATTCATGAAAGTTAAAACAATATCAGTTTCAGCAGTCTTCTTTTAAAACTCACCATTGCAGATTTCATTCAGTCAGAGAGTACTCATTAAAATTCATGCTCAAGTAAAGGAAATCTTTCACTTGGGTTCCCCATCCCCTCCAATGCACTACATTTTTTTCGCTGCTTCAAGCACATCTGCCTTCAAGACCAAATATTCAAGGCCACTCACATTGCTTACACTGCAACTGCAAATTCAATCTGCCTTTTCTGCTGCTCAGTTAACAATTAGATTTATATGCTTGAAGTGGCTTGGATTCCATCTATAGACTGAGGATAGTACATAGGCACAGGCTCCCTAGGTCATTAATTCCTTGCGTAATTAATTAATTAACTCCTGTATAGCTGAGTTATCTGGGTAGTTTACAGACCCTTAAAATATTAACACAATACAAAACTTAAATCATCATCATAACTAAAATCAATTATAAATAAATCAAAATAGCTAAAAACACCATCAATAAATAAATTTACACCTAACATAAAACCAGCAAGGGAAGTAACTTAGGCTGTGTACACACTACTCTGTTTGTAGTGGATAAATGTGGTGTGTGTTGTCTTAATCCAGAATTATTCATTCTTGTCTTCAATATGCTGCTTTCAGTCTTGATTGATTCTACATCCTGTTGTCCACAAGGGTGAATGGGGGTATTTGATTCAAGGTTGAAAATCCTCCCCTTGATTAGGTTATTCATGCCTTTTGTTGCCTGTGCATGCCACAGGGGAATAAAAAAGAATGCTGTTCCTGCCTTTGCAGGGACGAATTTGCCCCCCCAATTATATTAAGAAGACGCGGGAAAGGTCTAGAAGTTCTTGACTGAGCCATGTGGGATCATCTCTCCAATCAGGAGGGGGTTTGTCCAGCAAATATAAGGCTGGTCCTTCCCCCTAGCATTTGCCTTTTTTGCCTTGCGGCACCCTCTGTCCCTCCCTCGTCAGTATGGGCTTTGCTAGTCGCCAAATGGGGCTGAGTAGGAATTTTTGGGGGGGGATCCTGATTTCAGAATCCCTTTGGTTTTGCCTACTCCATACTGCGCGGGTTTAATTCAATTGGCTTGTCGGGTAGGGTTGTGGTGTGTCTGCTTTGGCTGGCATGGAGTTTGGGCAGGTGAGGTATATTAGGGTTAAAATTGAGGTGGTTGAGGCATTCTGGTTAAGGGCACTCCCTAGGGAACCATCAGGGCTTAATGTCTGGTGGGGATCTGGGGAGTGTCCTTGTGGGACCGGCTTGCACATCATGGTGAACGCCTGTACGGCAGGGCCAGGATGCGGAGGTTGGAACCACACACCTGACTCCAATAGCAAGGAGGGAGGATTTCTCCCACATCCTTGACTGGGGAGTTACAGTCTGATGAGAATTATTGGCCTTCAGAATGGGAGGGAGTATTCCCTTCCACTTAGGTTTTGCCTCACCTGCCCGAAGTATTTTATATTTGGATAATTGGCTGGATTGAATTTGATTTAGTGAGATATATTTTAATAAATATAACATTATTCCATCTCTGTGTCACAAGTCTTCTTTGGTGGGGTGGCAAAGTGGTGATTGAAATCTTGGTATATGCCCAGCCAAATTATCGGGCAGGTGTAGTTACACCCTCCCAATGGCACAACCACCTACATCTGTTTTCAAATGGGCACTCTGCAGGGTAATGCAGAATCAATCTGCAATGAGCTTTTGTTTTCAGAATGAAACCAGTCTCTCAAGAAATGGTTTTCAGGGGTAAAAAAAAAATGCAATAGATTTAGATTGTGTGTGAACTATGTAGAAGAAACAAATACTCAAATCTCTACTGATTCTAGAACAAACTTATGTGTACACAACAATCTCCTCTCCTTCCCCTGCATGCCCTCTAAATCTGTTGTGGGTTTTTCCCCAATCCTCTGGAACAGATATGGGGATAGCACAGGGCATTATGGGGAGAGGAGGTGGGAAACCCTATTGCGCTAGTACTAATTCTAGCGTTAGTGCAAAAAGTTAGCTGAATACCACTTATTGTCTGTGACTTATTTTCCTGCAAGAATTGAATGCAATTTATGGGTGTGGTTTCCCCTTCTAAGGAGAATAAGGATGCCCACTTTCAGAATGATAGGTGCAGTGGTTCTCCAACAAGGGCAGACTTTACTGTGCTGGGGTGTGTGAAATAGAAGCAACTGAACCTCTGCTAGTACTTTATAGGCGATCAGTCTGAAAACTGGTGAAATGAGATTGGTGCCTCTGGGTAAACAGTTAAAGATTGGCTGGCAAAATAACTGTGGGCTTTCTTAAAGGGCAAGCAAAGGGGATGGGGAAGAACTAGACCTAGACAGGGAGGGAAAATATAACATAAATAAAAATATAAGTAATGCTTGATAGCAAGAATTCGACATAATGAAATTGTAGGTATCCTAAAACTGAAGAGAGGCGGATGCCAAGGCTTGGGCCTCAAAGTCAGTAGTGCTGCTATGGAGGCATGTACAGGTGGATTTACTTGCCTCGCCCACCCCTATGTTCCTTAATGGCCAAGGCAAACAGCAGTCAGCATCTTCAAGAGAAGTTGCTGGAGCAACAGTCCTTAAACAGAGACCTCCAGGCTGAAAGTCAGTAAACTACAGCTAAAGATGGAAGGATCTATCCATTTAGTTCTCTCGGTTTCTCATTTTTCCAGTTTTAAATTCAGTGCTCCAGGCTTCTCCAGATGTTTGTGATTTTTTTAAAAAAAATCATGGAAATTCTTCAGCATTAAAACACATTTTATATACACTTGACTGTTGTGCCCATTTTTGCAAGCAATTTCTTGGAATATAATACATTGTTGTATGCTATTTTCACTAATATTCATTTTTATGCACACGTTCTCCCAATATGTGCATTTTTGACATTATTTGAATGAGGAACTGCTGTGCAAAATTCAGATAAAGTGTGAGTTTCAGAGGATGACTGTGTTTCAGTTCTCATATTGTTTTGAAAAGTGTGGATTTGGTAAATTCAGCTGTAAATACAAACCTAATCTAATTTCTACCCCATCCCTAGCTACAGCTGATGTTTCTCTCCTCTTCCTTTAATGTTGGTAGGGTTGTAAGGGAAGGGCATGCAGGTGGATTTGCTGACTTCTCCCATCCCTGTGCAACTTACCAGTTGAGGCAAAAAGCAATTGACATATAATGGTTCTGATGGGAAAATGGATTTTTATATATTCACACACATAAAAATAGGTTATTATATAAGAGGGTATAGGTTTATGAAAAATAATAAAGATCACAAGGAGCTAAAAAGAACCAAACATAGGCTTTCTGATCACAGAAGAGCAATTCAGCTTGCACTGCCCAACCCATGACAATGAAGCAAATAGGTCTGTGTGTATGATTAATGATATATGGTTGATGAGCAAGCATGCATGTAGTAAGAAAAGTAACTAGTGTTGGGGGGGCTGGTTAGATCTTCCCATGGTAGATATGGGGGGTTTAGTTAAGATGATAGAAAATTCACATATCCTTTCTTTATATGTTTACTTCTATATAGATATATAAATTAAGAAATATATCCAGAGAATCCTAAAATCCTAGAATCCTGTGAGTGAAACCTGGTTAGCAGGCAAGGGTCACATTCACCTCATTGTGAGTGACTACCTTTAATGGGTATATTGTCCTAAGCAAAATGCATATAATCTTTTGATTAATATATCTTTCATTATTTCATCTTGGGAAAACAGATTATTAGAGATTCCTGGTTTCATATGCTGTAGAGAAATGGAAAAATCTTCGTAACAGAATCAAAGTGGAAAAGAGATAAAACTTGAGATTGATACTGATTTTTATAATAGCATGGTGTGTACAATTTTACTTCATAAATATAATAAGTGTGTTCTCGAGGTAAGAGGTATTCTGAGGTGGGCTGCCTCCTTCATTCCTCTGTGATTGATGGACAGTGGCTGGCTCAGAAGTGCCCTGTTCCTTAACTATGTTCCCTAATCACTCTTTACATTGTGTGGTTTTCAGCTATATTATAGTGATTTAAATATAACCCTTTCTCTGTAGCAGTGTAGTTATAAGTTAGTAATGGAATTTCATATAGAATTTCCAGTCACTCTAAGGTGAACCAAACGTGGCCTCACATCATGGTATTACTTAAAGAACATGTGGTAATGTCCTGGGATGTTCCTGGCCAGCTTGGCTGATCACGAGCCTTGATGGAATGGAATGTATGGTACAAAATCATTAGTAACGTAAGACAGGAGAATAGCGGTAACCTAGGTCAAATAGACAGTGGGATAGATTAGGGATATCAATCTAAGAGGACAGCAAGACAATGGGATGGGAGGTATCTACAAAATATGAATATACATGTACTTGTTTTAATAAAAATATCTGATTGGTTGGAAATATTGCAAGAGGGAGGAACTGTTACGTTATGTGGGAAAGAACTTATGGGATTGGTAAACTAATGTCACATGTGTGTTCAGTACTGTAAAAAAGATCTGTGCAGACTGTGCCCCATTGCAGTCCTCTCCAGCTTTTCTGGGAGGCTGACCTTACATATGCTTCTAAAGAATAAAGGCCTACCTTTTTGCTTTAAGCCTGTGTTTTCAAATTACTTCAAGGACCCCCAGCAAAAGATCCCATAGGAGAAGAAAAAAATTCTGTATCAATTCTTCCATAGAGATGTTACCAGCATCTAGAGGCACAATGGGTACGTTTGATTTGTTTGCTTGTCACTAACATCACCAACATCACAGCACCCTGACAGCTACTAAATCAATGATCTCCAGTCTTCTTATTTGCTCTGTTAAGTTCTAGATTTTTTTTATATCTCTGCTTGACATGTGATTATAGTGATTGGAGTTTGATGATGTTGTTTTATTGCATTTGTTTATAACCATTTGTCTGCGAGATGCTTTGGAAGGACTTTTAATTTTTTAAAAAAAAAATCATAGAAGTTGCAAAATAATAATGCTAATGTTGCAGGAGAGAGAGGGGCAGAGACTTCTGACGAGTGCAAGTTCAAGATATTTTGTTGCCTGAAGCAGAGCCCCAAACAGTATTCCTTTCCACTATGGCCAACACTTACTTACTTACTTACTTACTTACTTACTTGATTGTTTGATTGATTGATTGATTGATATCCTGCCCTTTCTACCAGCAGGAGCCCAGGGCGGGACTTTACAAAGTCTTGCTGCACCAGTTCAGATGCCAGTTCCTGCCTTTATCTAGCTCCCTTTCATGATGCTGCTCGATGCAGATCATATTGCCTTGCAGCATGCTGTAGCCAGATCTATACTGCCAGTGTCACTTGAAACATACTCATATGCATCCTTGAAAAATGAGGGGAATGGACATAATTACAAACTTCCTGGAGACAAAGCCCCAGTTGTTGCTCTGATACAACCACCAAACAGATGTGTAAAGTCCCCCTGTACTACACAACTGGCATAAGAAATAGTTAGAGATGCGACAGGACTTCAGCATAGCTGAGATTCAAACACATGGAGTTCAGAAGACTCCCCTTTAAATGGGAATCCAGTCTTCCAGCCCTGAAATTCCTCTCCTCACTTGGGATCAAATCTGAATATTCCCTGATGCCATCCTTCTGTAACAAAGTCACCCCCACCACCCCTGACAAGCAATGTGGGCAAGATCAGCATCAGCAATGAAGACAAAAAGGTAAGCATCTTTCATCCCCTTCCTCTTTCTCTCTCCCCTGCAATTTTAGGGAGCCACTGTGTAACTAAGGGTATTCATGACGATTTGTGGTCATGATGGCACTGGGGCAGTTATATATGATCCTGCTTTCAATACTCTTTGTGCCTACAATAGAGATGAAAAGATTTGTCAATTTCGGTTCTCTCAGTTTTCCAATTTTACATCAGTTCTCCACATTTCTGCAGCAATTTGCAATTTTTTTCCAAAAGGAATCCTCATGAAAATTCTCCAGCAGATTTGTCCTAATAAATACATTTTTGAAGGCAGTTTTGACTCATGTGCACATTTTTTGGGAAAAAATCTTGTCATATACTGCGTTTCTGTTTGTTTTCAGTCATGTATTCATTTTCATGCATACTTTCCCCTAGTGTGTGCATCTTTGTAAACATTGTTTGGTTGGCAAACTGCATTGCAAAATTCAATTAAGTGCAAATTTCAAAGGATGGCTGTGTTTCAGTTCTCATATTGTTTCGCAAAGTGGAAATTTGATATATTCAGCTTGAAATGTAAACTGAATCAAATTTCTCACCCATCCCTCCTAGCCTACAAATATTTTGGGGTGGACATACTGCTTCATCTCTCATCAGTGAATAAAAGTTTGTGATAACTTTTTAAACCACAAATATTCTGGTTTGTAGTTGTGGTTGCTCTGCTTCTGTTGTGCAAGAATGCCCCTCCAGATGGCAATAATGTTATAACATTGGAGAAGCGTCTCATAACAACTAATAAATAGGAAAGATGTATGGATGGCCCAGTATAAATCCACCACAAAAGCACTATCATTGCATCAATGACATATTGCAGAATACACCTGTTGGGGGGAAAGACCAGTCTGGAGGAGCCCTTAGTCTGGATGAATGGAGGATAAGCTGCTTGCTGCCACTGCTGCTGCTATCAAGGAAAGGGAAGGCAGGGTGTCTGGAGACTGAGGGTGGCAGAAACAGCTTCTTTGGGGGGTGTTGTAGAGATGGAGATGGAGTGACACCGATTTCCCCCCAATTTTGTATGAGGGAGAAAACAACAATAACCCTGCATCAATCTGAAGAGAGCCTTACAATTTGCCCATCTCTAGAAAATGAGCATTTGAAAAATCTACACAATACTCTTTGGGGGATTGCACAGTTGCATTGTATCCCACCCTTGGTTCAACATACATATGAGCATGCAGAAGGAGATCACCTTGCCACAACTGTTTCAGGAAGATGAATCTTATTATTTAGGATGAGGAAAAGGAGCGTGAAACAAATTGCTCCTCTGTAACTCACTGAAGAAACACATAGTTAAAAGTTGGTTCTCTCTTTTCTTTTAACTGACAAGAGAAGTGCCTTTTATCCGGAATGCTGTGAGTAAAATACAAATTACTAACTTTGGCTCATTGGCAGTAGAAATCATGAGTAGATATCTTTCTTTTTTCCTGACAGTAAATGTATTGGAAGACAGCCAATTTTGGCATCAAAAGCTTTACTTGGAATTTACTGGCTGTTGTCAGTGTGTCTTTCAGTCTTAAAATGATGCATAGGATGTGTATATGTATATATAATTTATTTATAAAATAGAGTGATCAGAGTAGCACAGGCTGACAACATTCCACAATGAATGACTCCTACTGCAGATAAGTGAAAAGATCAAGGCAAAACATTATTAACCCAATACAAAAGGGAATAATTAAATATCTACATCTCCGCTTTCAGCTTGGGAAGGAGAATGACTGGAGTGACTTTGTTCACCAATTGCACTTTAAAAAAACAAACAAATAGCAGTTTGTCATTTGGGCAGGGGGGATCATATACCAGTCGACCTCCTGGAATAGTTGCCTAAGATAACCTAGTAAAGTGGAAAGATGCTTAGCCCCATTAGCAGATTTCAGGAGGCCAGTCCATTATTGCATTATTTATTGATTTAAACTATTTCTAAGCTACCTTTTATGGTGCAATCTCCCAAGAAGGTTCACAATAAGAAAATAAAATACATTAAAATATCAAACAATTGAAACAATGATAAAATGGCAGCTTTAAAACATAGATCAAAACATTTTTAAACTACAATTTTACAAAAATGCAACTGCTAAAACTCTTAAGAGAAGATCTTTTGAAATAAATGAATTCGTAAGGCCCTTCTGAAGGTCTGTACAGCAGAGCTGAAACCTAGCTGAGTTGGAAGGGAGCTCCATAACTGAGGCCATCATGTACATCTGTATCTCATATCTGCCAACTTGACAGATTGTAGAGGCGAGCTGGGACTCCAAAACTGGAGGTTCAAATGGATGATAGTGACCCCTTAGATAAATTGGCCCCAAACTATTTAGGATTTTCAAGGGTGAAGATGAATACTTTGAAGTGGGCCTGGAAATGTGCCAGCAACCAATGCAGCTTACTGGAAGAGAAAGGGGGGAGGAGTGGGGGCAGGAGGTCAGTACATATGGTACAGGGATTCTCAATAGTAGTTGCCCCTGCTTCATATTCACTAATAGGCAAAAAACCTTGTGGTTTAAGAATGTACCTATAGCCCATAGATATTTCTATCAAACTTTAAAAAGCAGGGAAATTGGGCAGCTATAGTGAATGCACCAGGGGAGCAGGAGACCTGACCTCCTCTCTGAGATATTGGACTGCCTTACAAATTTGTCAAAATGAAAACACAATTTGGGTTGGTCTTTCACAGTCTAATCCACTTCCTGTGTAGCTTGGAAGAATCTGGTAACATATGCCTCTGAGCATATGGTGGGTGGTGGCAACAACTGCCATCTCCAAAAATGGAGAATTATATTTTTGTATGCTTGTTGGTGTTCTTCTTACTTTGCTTCTTTTCTGTGTTACTAATGTTTCTACAGAGAATCTAATCTAGAATTTCTTCCCTGATTATGGTGAAGACAGACTTTTGTGTTTCAAACTGTTTTTAGTGCTGTACTTCACATATTCACAGAAATAGAAACAAAAGAAAATGATTTCCTATAGGAAACTTCACTAAAATTGCAAAGGAAATCAGACATATTCAAAGTAACCATCTCAACTATATCAACTGTCTTAATAATGTTGCTTCCTCACTGCTAAAACATGATCAGCACAGCACAGGCCAGGTTCAATCCCTGAGACTGATCCTGTATCTTTAGGAGAAGAGAAAGTCAGCCAAATGCTGGTGTTCTTGCAACGCTGTAATGGGAAAAACCACAAGGTGGAATTCTCCCTCCCCCTGCACAACTTTTAAAGATACAGAAGACCTCTTGGTTGCCAGGCTGCCCTTTTAAATAATGTTAGTAAGTTTTTGCACTCACGGACATTGCTACTGAAACACTTCCTTGGTCTTCTGGGCTGTTAGAACGTGGGGAGGGGAGGGGGAGGAAAAGAAAAGAAAACTCCTGGTTTCAAGTGTGAATGATGTTATTCACTGGAATGCTATTTTTCATAAATTAATTAAAAATAAACCCTGCTCTGGGCCTCCTTCAATCCCAGCCTAACAACAGTACAGTTAAATTATTATTTTTTAAAAAAAGAAACTTCTGACCAGTCTCTCATGGCTGTATTATACTACATGTTCCAGATGCCCAGAGGTCATGATCAAAGTAATTCCACCCTCCCTTGAACCTCATGAACTGTTGGGACATAGAGAATCATCTGGGTAGTGAAATACAGTTATAGTCACTGGAAATGCTTTCAATGAAAGCTAATAATGAATGTTCCACTGTTGCCTTTTTTGTTTTGTTTTGTTTCACCAGATGAAGTGCATTTAAATAAGAACTATGAAAAACACTGGTTTATTTTAACCTTGTATTGACATTTCCCCCCAAAACTAAATAAACTTGACATGGATTAGAATCTACACTTCAGCCCTAAATATATAATGAAAGGTGTATGTGATGGGAAGAGAAAGTAACACACCAAAGTTAAGAGGTGTTAAGTTGTAACATATACTCAAAAGTAATCTTGACCTCATACACCTGTACTAATTAGCAATGTGTTGTACTATTCAAGAATCATTATCTAGTCACCCCAAAACAGCAAACATTGATGGGTTAATATCACCATTAGGGGTTGTGAAACTATTCGTAGAGAGAGCCCATGTAGGAGTTGATAAGAGCCTTACTTAATTTGCAGTTCTTGCTGTTGTTTTCATTTCATTAACAAGAACCCATTGTCCTTCATGAATTTCAGGACTAGCTCTAACCATTATGCAGGGTAATGCAGCTGCCTCAGGTGGCAGATGTTGGGGGAGACAGAGATGTATTGTAGAACAGTCTATGTGCCATCTGGACTGACCTCCACACACTCCCTTTCCTACTCTGATATCCTCAGATGTGGCAGAGAACACTGTCTTGTTTTATATATATCTCTACCACATCTGAGGATGGATGGATGGATGGATGGATGGATGGATGGATGGATGGATGGATGGATGGATGGATGGATGGATGGATGGATGGATGGATGGATGGATGGATGGATGGATGGATGGATGGATGGATGGATGGATGGATGGATGGATGGATGGATGGATGGATGGATGGATGCCAACAGCAAGAAAATGGACATAGACAAAAACAAATATTAAACAATAAAGAAATAAAAAGATAATTAGGAAAGATACAACATAAGAAGTACAGCAGATAGGCTTAAGTGTGGAACACAGGTCTGAGTAAAAAGGTACACTGGACTTTTTTCCAGTTATATTTTCCAGGTTTCAGCCCAATGTTTATTGCCACAGTTGACCATGAGTGACTGGTGGGATACAATCACAGAATGATAGAGTTGTAGACTTGGAAAGGACCTATAAGGTCATCAAGTCCAACCCCCCTGCTCAATGCAGGAATCCAAATTAAAGCATATCCAATAGGTGGAAGTCCAGTTGCCTCTTAAATGCCTTCAGTGTTAGAGAGCCCGCCACCTCCCCAGGTAATTGGTTCCATTGTCATACTGCAGTACTACAGTTCGGAAATTTTTCTTGATGTTCAGTTGAAATCTGGCTTCCTCTAATGTGAGCCCATTATTCTATGTCCTGCACTGGGGAAGAGCTTCTGGCGCTCCTCTGTGTGGCATTCTTTCAAATACTTGAACAATGCTATCATATCTCCCCTCAGTCTTCACTTCTGAAGGCTAAACATGCCCAGTTCTTTCAGTGTGTCTTCATAAAGCTTTGTTTCCAGTCCCCTGATCATCCTTGTTGCCCTCCTCTGAACCTCTTCCAGTTTGTCTGCATCCTTCTTAAAGTGTGGTGTCCAGAACTGGACATTGTCAGCAGTACTCAGGATGAGGCATAACCAGTGCCAAATTGAGGGGAACTAATACTTCACACAATTTGGAAACTATACTTCTGTTAATGCAGCCTAGAATAGCATTTGCCTTTTTTTCAGCCACATCACACTGTTGCCTCATATTCAGCTTGCAATAAGACAAACAAGGAGCTACATGTTTGTTTACCTAAAATTTAATGGCAAGAACATAGCAACTCAAAATTTGATCCACAGACCAGGTTTTTCCCCCCTGTTAGATATAACTTAAAGCACTAACTTTAATCCAACCTCTGAAATAACATTTTATTCTTAAATACAAATTATTTTATATATGTTATTGTTAATAAACAATCAATAAATATTAAAAGGTAAAGGTGTCCCCGCACTTATAGTGCGAGTAGTTTCCGACTCTTCGGGTGACGTCTTGCGATGTTTACTAGGCAGACCGTATATATGGGGTGGGATTGCCAGGTACTAATTTTACCAACCATGGATGGATGGAAGGCTGAGTGGACCTCGACCCCTTTTACCAGAGATTCGACTTCCTCTTTCCGTTGGAATCGAACTCCGGCCGTGAGCAGAGCTTCGGCTGCATTACCGCTGCTTACCATTCTGTGCCATGGAGGGTCTTCAATAAATATTAAATGTCTATTATTATATAGAGCCAGTATTGTATAAATTAAATATTGCTTTATCTTGGCATAATAAAAAGTCACTCTTCGGGGAAGTAATGAAATTGTCAATAAATGGCTTCCAATTTACTATGAAATTATCATGTTGCTTTTTTGAATTATTTATTTATTATTTGATTTATATCCCGCCCTTCCTCCCAGCAGCCAGGGCGACAAACAAATGTGCTAAAAACACATCAAAACATCATAAGAACAGACCTTAAAATACACCAAAACAAAACAACTTTAAAAACATTTTTTAAAAAAAGATGTTGAAGATGTTGTCCCCTTCTGTCTCCTCCTCTTCTCTTGTCAACCTTCAAGCTATTTTTGTTGTTCGTATAAGTTGCATCACTTTTGCCATTAATGCAAATTCCCAAATCTTTTCTATCTATTCCTTTATCACTGGTATTATTTGTAAATGACATTTTCTTTTGAATAGTAGTCTTGCTGCTGTCTACGTGTATGAGGTTAGTTCTTTATGTTCCTGTTTTCACTGAACCTTTCTAAACGTTAGGGGGGAAATGCTGAATTTAGTGGGATCTCATATCCTAAAACTTCTAAGATGCTCTATTCCTCCCCACTTTTTTTACTAAATGACATCCTCACCATATATAATAATAATCTCTCAATTTGTTTCTGTTTTTACATTTCTAGCATTTACTTGATTGTTTCCATTGGTTTTATTAATTATCACATGTTGTACATGAATGGGAATTTTCTAAAACACTATGCCTCGTTTTAGGACATTGCCCTTGCATCTTCTGTGAGCACCGCTTTGTATACCTCACTGTTCATGCATGTACATAGGTCACATAAATTGTATTCATGCATTCAAATCAGGTCTGATTTACAATATGAACGGGCTCCCTCTCTATATGTGCTGAATGTTACATCATAGAGAATGTGAATCCATTCAAACAAAAATGAACAAAAACACAGATGCAAACTTGGGAAGAAGGAGTATGACTCTATTAAAATGGGTAGAACAAATTTAAAGTACTTTTACAATCAAGAACAGAAACAGAAAACCATTCCATTACATCCTGACTTCTTGGTGCATTGTCAGCTTCTTTTGAAAAGACACAATAGCTTGAATATTTTGTTGGCCTACAGATATATTTTAAATGGCAGAGTACCATTAAATACTGACAGTAATTGCAGACAGTAAAAATAGTTTCTGTGGGAGAAAAGTATTTGGGTGGATTGCTTTTCCTAACTAGAATGAAAACTAGTCTTCCTGGTTCAAAAAGTTCTCCTTCAGTCTAATTTCACAGAAATGCTATAAGAAACTAGCCAATGGCTGATCGTGTTGTGACCCTTCAAATTTGATTTACTTCTACAGCGCATAAGATTGGACACTAAGGATCAAATAATGGTGCACCCATATGCACTTCGGCATATGCCCCAATCAGACCCAATGTTGACATGGGGACTGGTGTGCTGGCAATTGCCCTGACCTCTATGTAGCAATGCACACTAGAGAAGCGAGTGAAACAAATGATCAACTTTCTACTATGGAGTCTTGCAGCCTGGCCAGACAAATTAGTTTTACAATAACAAAGTAAGAAGTTATTTATTTATTTAACCTAGAAAATCCTTTCTATTTAGAGGTCCTAAATGTGTACAGCTTTGTTACACATCTCTACTTGTAAACTACATTAAGAAAAGAAAAATGTCAAAAAGTCTGCTCCTTCTGTCCGCCCCAGACAGGTTTGGGCTGGGGCCATTTTGCAGCTGCCCAGGATGGGGAGAGGTATGTGTGATTGCAGGCCTCTTTTGCTGCTATCTTGATTACATTATAGCAGGGGTGAGGAACCTAAAGCCCAGGGTCCAAATGTGGCTCTCCAGGCTTATTTATCTGGCCCTCAGAACACCAAGCCACACACCCTCTCTCCAGGCCACAGCTCTCATTGGCCATGCTTTGCACTGGAATGCATTCTTGAACTCTAATAATGTCTCTTGCTTGACTTGATGGATAACAGAGAGGTATATGTGAGTGTCTGTAGAAATTAGCCTACTATAGAAAAGTTTTTTTAAAAAATCACATTGGTTGCTCTACCCACTTTTACCTCTAGTTCCACCCACAACTGGCAATTGCCACTCAGAAAGATGCTCAGAAAAGAATACGGCTCTTGGGCTGAAAATGGTTTCCATCTCTGCACTATTTGATTAGGAGGTCGCATAGGACCTCTCAAGTAGGGGGTTTTTTTTGCCTGTTTTCCAGATTGGCATGGAGTGATGGGGTTTTGTTGTTCTTGCCTAATAGGCACTGTCCTCCCAGTGGGATGTGGCAGTTAGTTCCTGTGGTGTAACTAAATCTTTAGACAAGTGATTTGAGTCACCTTGGCAGCTATCTAGGGGAAACCTTAAAACACAGGTAAGAACATAGGTGAGCACTCTGCGGAGTGGTTACAACAAGAGTGGGGAACTTTTTTTTTCAGCCCAACTGCTGCATTCCCTTCTGGGAATACAAAGAGGGGAACCCTATTTGTGTTTACCCAAAAGTAAGGGCAACTACATCCAGTAATACATCCTTATTTCTTGCAGCCATAGTTCTAAAAGACCATGCACAGCCATGTTCATCACATATTAACTACACCATTAGGTGATGACTGGTATATGTGAATGAACCATCACAAAAATAACACAACTTCTATTGACAGAACTTTTATAATATCACCAATAGGATGTGGGAGAAATTTGATTCAGTTCACATTTAAGGTCAGCCCTACCTAATTCACACTTTCTGAAACACAGCTATGTTATAAAATTTGCACTTCTCCAAAATTTGTAATGCAGTTCTCAAGCCTCCTAATAAGTATAAAATTGCAAATTCCTGAATCAAGTATCTATAAAATGCATATATTAGTGAAACTAATATACAAAAATGCATTATATTAGGCAAAATCGCTTTGGAAAATATGTATATTAGCAAAATTGCATAAATAATATATGTCTATTAAGAGAAATTTGCACTATAATGCTGATGAATTTTCATGAGGACTTTTTTTTTTAAGGAAACGGATATGGAAATGTGGAGAACGGAACTTAAAACAAGGAGAAATAGAGAGAAGCTTTAAACTGACAGATTCACCCATCTTTCCCTCAAAGGCATTATTTTCAGTGCATTGAGATCACACCCTCAGCTTTGAATAAAGCTGTGGCATGCCAAGAAACTTGAAACCAGATCGAAATACCCATGTATGCAGTAGTGGCTGGTGGGGCTGCATTGCCCATCTGCCTTCCCACTACTGAGCATTGCTGCTCATTCCGGAGCGGGAGAGGGAGAGCTCACAGGGTGCAGACATTGCGGAGGAGCCAATCTGATACCCTTGCTGCCATTCCCTCACAATGCCCTCCTGTAAAAGAAAAACAATAAATGTGTGAGAGGGGTAAAGGGAATCTCCCAACAACTCTAAGCACCCTTCACAAACTACACTTCCTAGGCTTCTTGGGGTAAAGCCATGACTGTTTAAAGTGGAATAAATGTCTGGTGTAGATGTGGCCATGGACAGCTTTGGTTGAAATTTGGGTGGGAGACTAGAAGAAAAAAAGGTGGGGAAACCTCCCAAAATAATGATACTGGTAACAATGTTTTCCTTTTGGAAAGGGCTTTCCCTCTGCCCAGTGCCCATGCATTCAATCTCCTTCCCCCCTCTCCCTCCCCTCTCCTCACTACCCCTCTCCCTCCCTTCCCCTCCCCTTCTCCAGGTCACAGGAGTAAATCCCATTGAACTCAATAAGTATAAAAATGATCAAACTTCTCCTCCCCTCCCTTGCCTCCTAATCCCTCCCTATTCCTTCCCTCTTCTTCCCCTTCTCCTCCCCTCCCACTCCTCTCCCCTTCCCCCTCTTCCCTCCTTCCCCCTCTCCCCTCCCTATATCAACTGCCTCCCTCCTCCCCCTCTCCTCCCTCCTTCCTCCTCCCCTCTCCTCTCCCCTCTTCCTCCTCTTCCTCCCTCATGGTCAGTTTCACCTATCTTGATTGCAGGGGAGGAAATCCCATTGAACTCAAAAAGCATGCAAATGATTGATACATCTCAGCAAACTTGCACAGGATCCCTTTTCTTATCTCTTGTATTAAAAAACAGATAAATTCACTAATAGGCAAAAACCCCTTGTGGTATAAGAATACTTATAGCCAACAGATATTTCTATCAAACTTTAAAAAGCAGGGAAAATGGGAAAGAAGGGAAGCAGGGAAAGAAGCAAAATAAGAACACCAACAAACACAAAAATGTCATTCTCCATCTTTGAAGATGCAGTCCTGATTGCAGGTGTTGCCACTACTCACCATATGCTCAGAGGCACGTTACCAAATTCTTCCAAGCTACACAGGAAGTGGATTGGACTGTGAAAGATGAATGTGTTTGCATTTTTACAAATTTATAGGGCAGAACAATGTCTCAGAGAGCAGGTCAGGTCTCCTGCTCCCCTGGTGTATTCACTATAGCTGCCCAATTTCCCTGCTTTTTAAAGTTTGATAGAAATATATGCTGCCTAAAGATACGTTCTTAAATCACAATTTTTTTGCCTATTAGTGAATAATTACTACTTTGAGTGAATGTGACATATATGGCTACTTTATAGATCTAGACATTCTTCTTCCTATAGCTGCAAAGTTTGTATCAGTCTTTTGATAACTCCAGTAGGGACTTGGCTCACTAAATTTGGATTGTTTTACTTTGTGCATTACCCCCAATTTGCATCAGTATAATGCTATACATGTAAATAAAGTAAGTTTCACATTTAAGGATCATCATCAAAATTACCTCACAATGTCTAATAAATATTCATTTCCAAAATCCCATTTAACAAGTTCTAAAGGAAGCAATCTTAGTGTTGCTTTGGAATGTACAAATTGGACATGCTCATTCTGTAATTTAAGGATGTGGATAGTACAATTAAACTACTTGGGTTAAGGGAACCAGATTTATGGCAAACTTTGTAGAGGAACAGTGTTATCTGTGTAAAACACACAGCTTAAACTTTTTTGTTTTAATTGTTTGAATCCGATACGGAAGCCTTCCAAACTTACTTTTGGAGAATAGGGGCATATGTATGCATAGTTGTTCACTTTATGCATGAAACTGCCACTTCTGTCTATTGGACATTTAATAAAAGGCCCAAGAGCCTGCTATGGCTGAGAAATATATTATGAACCTCATCAAGATTAATAGCCATATTCCACAAGATGTCAGAGCCACAGCACAGGATATCATGTGGGAGTTCCCTTATGCACAACTAGAATGGATTGAAAGTCTTTATCATGTGGAGAGTCTCTATGCTGCCACCTGTGGCCATCAAGATCATGTAGCAAGGGCACAGTGATTTTTCACTTGATGGTAGCCCCACATGATGGTACGGAGGAAAATTTCCATTTTTATAAGATTCACGATCGACAGTGTACTCTTGCTCCTAGATTTGTCAGGGTTTGGATCATTCCTTTCTTGGTAATGATCCCTTTCCCTTTTTTTTCCATTAATTTTTATTCAAATTTTTAAAGACAAAAAACAAAACAAAACAAAAATTATTAAACAATAAAATAAAATGTTGACTTCCGATTTATCGCAGATCAGCTATAAGTCTACAATATATAACAATCCTGTCTCCTAAATTATGTTATAAAATCACTTTCCTCCAGTAGCTATCTTAACTAATCATCAAATCTCATAAACATTACTTTATTCTTCCCACAAAAAGTCAAAGAGAGATTTCAATTCCTTGAAAGATATATCTTTCAATTTTTCTCCAGATAAACATGTCGACCAATCCATCTCATTCAAATCCACTAGGTCCAATAATTTCAATAGCCATTTTTCTATTATCAATATTAATTCCATCTTCCATCTTCAATAATCCTGTTAAGTCCAATAATTTCAATAGCCATTCTTCCATTATCAGTATCCCATAAAAATCTTGTTATCATAGCCATAGTCCAAATAAACATATAGATTAATCCATCTCGTCAAACCAGTTTGATCCAATGATTTCAATAGCCATTCTTCCAATATCAATATTGATTCCATCTTCCATCTTCAATAGTCTTGTTCAGTCCAGTATTTTCAGTATCCATTCTTCCATTATCAGTATCCCATATTAATCTTGCAGTCATAGCCATAGTCATATAATAAGAGTCTGATGGGAATCTCCCTCATCACAAATCTTTTCTTGCCATCAATTCTGAATATGTTGCTGAGATATTGTTGTAAAGTCACATCTCTACTCTTCTTTTTTACAAAATGCACTGGCTCATCTCTTAAGAATTTTTCCATTGTCCCATATCTGTAGCCAATTCCATAGATTTTTTCTATGTCAAACTCCATCACATCATTCCAGTCCCAAAAATTATCCAAGACATTGATAACTTTATCTCTATTATCTTCATTAATTTCTTCAGAGACAACGTTAAGTTCCAAGCAGTAAGCTTTGTTTCTTGTATCCATAGACTCCAGATCTTTTTCCAATTCTACATTTGTTCCAGACTCCAGAGCCTCTCTCACAGAATCCACTATTTCTTTAAACTCCTGCGTCATTTTGCTAAATTCATTTTTCATCTTCTGTCTACCCTGTCTCAGGGTTTGTTTCGTTATCTCAATCTCATCCATTATTTTCTGAAACATGATTTCTTCCATGGTCTCAGCCCCTTTCCTGATTGCCATTCTTAGAACCACAAAAACAAAAATTATTTCAGTCACAATTGGGTTAATATTCCAGGCTCGATGAAGTCACAATGTAGACAGTACAGCCTGCCTTATCTCTTATGTTCAGGAATACAAAACAAATTTAGTTCCCAGCTTCAAAAGAGTTAGTGGCATCGTGAACAAGTAGATTCGTCAAAATGAAATAGACCAAAAAGAAAATAATCCCAAACATATAATGCTCCAAAGTTCAGAAATCAAATTTATTTATTTTTTTCTCTCCTCGAAATAGAAATCCCTCTTCCGTTTATATCTTTAAAATGCACTTCCAGGCCAGCTTTTTGCAATAAAAACTAAGATAGGCTTTTTCAATTTCTTTCCTCCTTAGTTTCGTGAATAAAGGAGAAAATTTTTAACTCACCCAGAAGATCTTTATAGCTGATACATTGACAAATCTCTTTTTGCAGCAACGATTTAAACCAAATGAAAAAAAAAATATAGAAAGAAGGGTGCTTGCTTGTTTAAGTCCGTTCTTCTTTAAAGAAAAGATAAACGTGTCGTTTATTCAGCTAGAGCGTGATGGACGTCCTCCGGCATTGCTGGCTGAACCTTCTCTCATAAATTAATGAGATCCAGTCCTCCCAAACAAAAACAGGCTTTTATGGTTAATCTCTATGTTTCTCCCTTCCCGAGAGAAAATCTTCAAAAAGAATGTTCTGACTGATTTACGCTGAAAAAACTTCTTCTGAGACGAGAACTTGTCTCGAAAAGCAGGCACAAGCGAAGTCACCCTTCCCGGAAGTCCGGTAATGATCCCTTTCCCAAGAAAAATCAGCGTAAGACTAACTTTTCAGTGGGAGCACTGGTGGTTGTGGCCACATCAAAAGAGTTATCTCCCTTCCTTACCCCTCTTGCCACTGCAAGAAATGGCCCAAGTGATGCTTGGGTTGTAGTTTTTCTAAATCTACAGTCATTGTTGTTGTTTTTGGAAAAGCTACAAATCCCAAGGGACTTTGGGGGCTTCTCTTCTGGTGTCCTAGAAACATGTCAGAGAAGGACAAAAGGGAGAGACACCACTACTATTGCTTGTGCTCCCACCACTATTAGGCCCAGTAAGCCTAATTTCAAGAAAAGAGAGAGGGGAAGGGGAATTGGGGGTTGGTGGGGAACAGGGCTTGGGGGACTGGATGAGAGGGAAGGGGTGGTCATGGGAATATAGAAACCAGCCTTATACTGAATCAGACCATTTGTCCAACTTGCAAAGAAGCTGCTGTACCATAGCATAGACAAAGTCCCAGGTTCAATCCTTGGCATCTCCAGGTAGAGTTGGGAGAGAACCTTGCCTGAAATACTGGAGAACTGCTGCCAGTTAGTGTAGGCTAACTGAGCTAGATGGACCAATGGTCTGACTCAGTATGAGGCAAATGACTTTTTTCTGACATTTTATTGAATAGCTTGGTTTATTTCTGAACTAGCTTGATAAGAACTGCAGGGAGCTCCCCTATCTCTTGTTATGATGAAAAAATGCAGTACATGTAGAATATTTTGAGCAGCTTTAGCCATGCAAACATAGGGACATTTGAGTGCCTCATGAAACTGCTTTTTCAGTATTTATCCAATGTAATATTTTAATATTGTCATATGCACATATATTCTGCACATCACATAATCATCTGTCAGCAGTTCAGTGTCTGAAGCTACTTTGTGCTATGGCCAAGGAAAGGTATCTACTATCCTGCTGTGATCTAACTTTTCAGGGTCCCACAATAAAGACTGGGCTGAATGCAAATAGCAAAAATTGCTTTCCACCAGCCTTTCTTACTGAGTATTAATATTCCCAATAGATATTTGGTTGCCTGCCCCCACCTCACAAAATAAACTCACCTGGGAGCAAGAGGGGGTTTAAGACCTGGATAAGGGACATCAACAGCATAAAATATTTGCAAGGAACAACTGAGAACTGACTGGTATAGAACGTTATTTGCCAAACAAAAGGCAGCTTGCTTGGCTTACACAGTTGCCAGCAATCAATGAGAGCTTCATTTAGAATAATGGGCTAACATTAAAGAGCTTCAGACCATGTGCCTGTAAATCAGCTGCCTTTGTAGTTCACAGTGTCTCAGCAACAGCTGCGAAGATGGGCCAACAAAAAAGAAAAGTAAAACAGAGACATCATGGAAATACTACACTTCTTTAAAATTTACTTTTATTCAATTCAATAATTCCTGTAACTTGTGGTAGTATAGTTTGCATGTAAGTGCAATGTAATATACAATACAATAAGATCGTTTGCAATATTTATTACACTAGAAAGAGAGATCATGAAAATATGTAAAAAAAGTATATATCTTTGGGGTATATGATTACTATATTCAGTACGCACAATTTTTCAAATGTTTCATTCCAATTAAGTATAACATATTCTGCAAACTTAAAATAGTGTACAAACTTTTTTTTCCAGAACATAGTCTTGTAGATAACCACATTCCTTTACCTATACACAAACATTTTCATAATTCAAGACCATGGTCTTTCGAATTTGTTTGTATGAAGGAAAACAAGCGAACTGTCTACATATGCAGTGCAATCCTACGCTTTTTTACGAAGAAGTGAGTTTAAGATGGCAGCCTTCAAGAGGGATTTCAGAATAATGGTAACAGGAATAGTAGAAGATTTTTGGCATTTTATAATTAAGATTCAATCTCAGCTGATCCCAAAGATCCCAGTAAGAAAGGTAAAACACACCCATCTCCAGTCATAATGGAATGGGTCTCGCTGGAGAACTCACCGAGATTGGGCAAATCAGCATAACCAACCTCACAGGGTTGTTTTGAGGACAAAAGAGACTTTAACTCCTTGAAGAAAAGGTGACATGTAAATGAAATAAATAAACCAATGAGTGTGTGCTTCCTGTTTTAAACCCTAAGGATCAACTCTGCTGTTATGTACATAGGTTCACCTGCATTGATGTTACCTGGACACATAAAAATAGGGATGTGGAACCTGCTGACTTCTATATGTTGTTGTTGGACTCCAATTCCCACTCATGGCCAATGGTCAGGGGTGATGGGAGCTGGAGAACCACAGATTCCACATCTCTTATTATGGTGAGATTATTATTATTATTTATTATTTATTGCCGAAGCTCTCTGGGAGGTTTACAATTAAAAATATTAAATACAAATATACAAATTTAAAAATACTTTAAAAAAATTAAAAACACAAGCTAAAATGCCTGGGAGAAGAGGAAAGTCTTGAACTGGCGCAGAAAAGATAACAGTGTTGGTGCCAGGCACACCTCGTAAAAGACATCATTCCATAATTTGGGGGCTACCACTGAGAAATCCCTCTCCCTTGTTGCCATCCTCCAAGATTCCCTCAGAGTAGGCACCCAGAGGAGGGCCTTTGATGTTGAGTGTAGTGTACGGGTGGGTTCATGTCGGGAGAGGCGTTCCATCAGGTATTGTGGTCCCAAGCCATGTAAGGCTTTATAGGTTAAAACCAGCACTTTGAATTGAGCTTGGAAACATACAGGCAGCCAATGCAAGCGGGCCAGAATCGGTTTTATATGTTTAAACCGTCTGGTCCCTGTTAGCAATCTGGCTGCTGCATTCTGCACAAGCTGCAGTTTCTGAACTGTCTTCAAAGGCAGCCCCACGTAGAGTGCACGTAGAGATGGTTTAATGGGTCATGAAATGGGATACTAGAATGATAAAATACTAAAGCTATCAGACTGTGGACTGAAACTAGCCCTCTGTGAATTCAAGCTACCCTGATTCCAAAAGTTAATGCACCTTAGTTGTTTGCTTTGATAGGAGTTTTGTGGACCAATGTCTGTCATACGATTGCAGAAACCCTCTTTCCCCTTTCAGCTTGTTATATGATGATATGATGATGATCAGACAAAACTTCTCCCACAAATGTTAAAACAATAAATGAAGAAAGACATTGGGCCACACAAGCTAGCCCTGCCCCCTGCTGATGTATAATGGGACTACACCTCTCTTCACTGCCCACTGTAAAACTACTTCCATGCCATTCACATGGTCAGACACCATATGAAATGGCTCTGCATGTGAGTTAATGTAGAGCCTCCTCATGCAAGGAGGGGCCGTGATTGAGTCCCTCTTCACATGGAAGAGCTCTACACATTAGTCCGTATGGAGAGCTCTTTTCCACACCATCCAAATGCACAGATGGCAAGTGTTTCTGCTGGGTAAGGGTGTGCAGTTATGGCATGCACAGTGGAGGGTAAAGCTAGCTTACATAGGGCTCCTCACTCATTTTTGTTCAAAACATGTAGGGGGTTCATGTGAACCTTTCTATAGATTTAAATGCTTGGAGAAATTTCCTACTTTCTGCCAGACTGTTCTGTGGCAGTATGAAATGTTTCTATACCTTTTCTCAGGCTAAGCATTGGCTCAACAATTAAAGAGTTCCTAGCTCAAATTCCCAACCATCCCATATCGGTTTAGCAAGTGAAGATCTTACAGTAATGTTATATCTGATTGGGTGCTAGGATCCTGGCCTTACATAGCTGTGTCTGGCATGGATTGGCCAACTTTTTGATTTTGACATCCCTTTTCCCTATCAGACTACAGTTGCCAATTCAACAGCAGGCCCAGCACATCCAACGGTTTCTTTTGATATAAGATCTTTCACTGGTTGCGTATCTCACCATGGGGTAAATGTCTTTTGGCTTATGTGTTCTGAGCAAAGATGTGGCTTATTCCATTTTGAAATTGAGTGAACAATGGGACTTTTGGAAAACCATGTAAATAGTGGGACCTTGATTAACAGAGCAAGCCAAATGCCAGGAAGCTGGCAAAGGGGGCTGGCAGAGGGGGAGCTGGTGGAAAGCTCCATGGGATCCTTCTCCCGCTCGGGAGCAACTGGCCGGGCCCAATGCCGGCTCCATCGGGAGCTGCACGCATGAGCCAGCCAGGAAGTGATGGATCCAACAAACAGGCCTCCTGGGGACTAAGCGCTCCCCATAGGCCACAATGGGGAATAAATAAAATTATTTTACTGCACTGGCCTTTTGGCTGGTGAAGTTTGCAGGGGGATTGTGACCCAGGGGAGGGATCCGAACACAAGGACTCTCTCACGTAAGTCTCCCCCACAGCTTCTCCCCTGCCCCGCAGACTGCCCAGTTTTTGGGGCTCCTGCTGGTTTCTGCCAGTCTCCATCCCCCAGGCTGGCTGTCCCTGGTGGACCCCTGGCAATGCTGGCAGGCTCAGCTGCAACAGAAAGCTACTGCCAGCAGAACCTGGCACAGCCAGGAGCCTACCAGCACAGCCCAGGCTCCATGGCATCTGACACACCCCAGCCCAGCAGAAAGGTGAGTTGATTGCACCCTAAGATATGGGCCAATTAGCATAAAAATACTATTTTCTATTTTATGTTTTTTGCCATTTTTAAAAAAATATATTTTAAAATTACAGATGTAGGGGTGTCCATGTGTGTGAATTGTGATTTACTTAATACATTCAACATTCTTTTCTAAATTACATACTGTGCCTGTCTGTGTGAGATGCCCCTTTACCTTCTGATGTCATGCTGGACTAAGTTATCAGATTTTGCTTTCCAGATAATGATTGGATTTTTATTAAGTGTTAATAGAGAATCTTTGGAGGTGTGAAAAAATGCTGTCACACACATATGATTAGGTCTTTTGGGGATCCTGTGAACAAACTCAGGGCAAGTCAAGACATTTATAGAACAATTCTGCCTCCCTTCCTTGTCTGTCACACTCATGCACATGAATCAGTGGTTGATTGGCATAAGGTGAGAACTCTGATTAAGGCTCTGTTGCTGTTCACACTGGGAATGAAAGGGTCTGTGTCTTAGCTCAGGCAAGAAGGCAGAACCATTTTTGCTGAGTCTTCAGTCTTTGCACAGATTATTTTATTTATTTATTTATTTATTGGATTTCTTAGTCGCCCATCTGGCTGGCCATCCAGCCACACTGGGCAACGTACAAAGTGAACAAAATAACACAAAATGACACACCAATACAATAAACATTAAAATCTAAAAGCAACGATGGTAAAATCAAGCCCACCCCAAAGGCCTGCCTGAAGAGCCAGGTCTTCACAGCCTGGCAGAAACTCATTGTAGAGAGTGTCATGGACCACTGCCGCCACAAGGCACGGGGACCATGCTTCAGACCCAATTCCCACCCTTAGGGCAATTGTTCTGGAACCCAAACACCAAATTCCCCTTGCCAAGGCTGTGCAAACCAACACCAACCCTGCAAGGTAGAAGATAGGCTGCCACCACCCCTTCACTGGTTCAACTCAGAGCTAGGGGAACCCTGAGCCCAGAGAACCAGACATCACAGTGTACAGAGATTTTGTTAAGAGTTTTGTTTCAGAAGGACTGGTGGTTTGTAACAACCCTAAGAATTATTGTGTAATGCATCCCTATGTTCTACTGTTTCTATTCAATTTCACTAAAATTTCATGCATGTGGTCAGGATTTCAGTGGCTTCCAATCTGAATTTGTGATCCTGGTTCCTTTATTAAGTTTTATGCATCCGTTTGTGTCTAGTGGGTGTCCAAATGCTAGGACTGGGTGTCCATTTGGACTAGGGATGGGAAGATCTGTCAGTTTTGGTTCTCTCTTTCTCATTTTTCCAGTGTTCAGTTCTCCACATTTTGCAGCAATTTGCATTTTTTTTTAAAAAAAATATGAAAATTCTCCATCATTTTAGTGCAAATTTAGTACACATTTTTGTAGGAATTTAACTAATGTACACATTTTTGCAAGCCATTTCTTATCATATTAATGTATTTTTCTGTGTTATTTTCACTCATATATTCATTTTTATGCACACTTTCTCCTAATATATGAATTTTTGGTTGGTGAACTGTATTGCAACATTCTAATAAGTGAGAATTTCAAAAGATGGCTGTGTTTTGGTTCTCATGTTTTCTTGGAAAGTGCAAATTTGATAGATTCAGCTTGAAATGTGAACTGAATCAAAATTATTGTCCATCCCACAACTATTAATTTTTTTTAAAAAAAAATGCCTTGGTTTGTTGTTATGCATGGCTACATCTCTGTGATGCTACTATATTGAATCCTGCTCAGAAGCAAGAGGATGGCAGCCTCTGTGCAGAATGTTTTGACAGAAATACCACAGCAATCTAATTCTGTGATGCTATTAATTATCATATTAGCTTAGAATCAGTAAAAAAAAAACACCACCCCATCACTGCAGTACAAAAACATCATGTGATTCTGGTTCCTAAACTTTTATTTCCCATTTGAACTGACACATGAAGGAGACATGGAAAAGAAAGGGAAATTCTAATGCCGTGGTGACCCCCTAAAAACCTTCACTCTCCATGAAAAAGGTAGTCTATTTTTCTGCCTCTTTTCATGGGCAACAAGAGAAGGGGGGAGAGGGTTGCCTCTACCTTGTGAACTTAAGGAAGTATCTGTGAGGTCTGTCTTTCAGCAGCACAGGCCTCTTTAGCAGACAGGCTTTTAGCCTGGGAGTTCTTCCTGGAATGACCATATGACCAGACAAGTTTTCATGGTCACATGAGCATTCCAGGAAGTACTGCTGGTGTGTAAGCCCATCTGAAAAGAGTCGTGCACTGTGACGAGTCCAAATGGGGTTTCCTACCCTCCTAAAGTTTTAACAGGAATCACCCTCACACTTTTTGGAGGCAACTTCACTTTGTCTCATCCCCGCCCCCAATGGTTCAAAAAAGGCAATATATAAGCAGACTATTTTAAATTCAGTTACTTCTACATTTTGTAGTATTACAACTCTTTGAATTGGCCAACTTCAGTGAAGTGTTTATTAATATTCAGTGATTGAAATTCTAAATAAATATTCAGTATGCTCAACTTTGTAAGCACTTCTTATCTTCCCAATTCACTAATCCTTAATTTGCTAGTTTTACATGTACGTTCGACACCCACCACTATTTAGCATTTTTAACACTGCTTATGTAATGTGGTTGTGTTGGTTGACTGTGTTTCTTCAGGATTACTATCGCTGTCACTGGTTAAAAGAACATCTCTTAAACAAATCAAGCAAATTTGAAGTGTCAAAAGAGAAAATGAATTATGTTACAGTTCCAATGAGAAGCACAATTAATTTAAGCTCTCAGACCAACTCATAAACAAAGATATAGACAGATAAATATAAATATATAGACATGTGCACACACACACACACACTGTACAACAATCTGTGGGATATTTGTAACCAAGCAGTAAAGCTTTTGTGTCTCAACTTGCCTGTAGCATTGATACACCTTGTTGGAGAGGTACAAGAGCATTGCCATAGCAACCGAGCTAGCACAAGCAGGTGTGGAAAAAGACAATATTGCTCCATAATCCTGGGACCTAAAAGTAGCTCAGAAGAGCAGAGGCAAGATGCTTAAAACTGATACAGAAAATAGCAGGAATAGTGACTGCAACAGAAATTCAGTCCTCCCTCCTTCTCCGTGAAAAAAAAAAACTTATAAAAAGTAATGGAGGGACAAAACAGTAATGGAAAAAGAATGACTGCTTGTTAGTCAATGCCATGAGGATTTTTGAAACAAGTGAATTCAGATGCCTCTAAGGACAGAAGTGCATATTCTAACCTGATTCACTAATATGGGTATCTAAAGTCCAAGTGCTACTTCGCTTCTACAAAGCAACCCCAGAAGGAGGAATCTAAATGTAGATGGGTTGAGTGATGAAGGTGTGACTAACCCTTTAACCATTAGTTGTTTTGCCCTCAATCCAGATTCCACGCCCTGTCTGCAAGGTAAACACATATTTGCTACCTCAATTCTCACAAGAGCTGAAGTGGCTCGGCAGAGGAGGTTTGAGGTAAAGCAGCAGGCAGAAGGTTAGTCTTATGCCACCTGTTACTTCAAAATGCTGCCTTTCAGGGCTGCTTGCTTTACAGAAGAGAGGTACTCTCTCACATACATATGTGCACACCTTAGATATACATATTGGGGTCAGACTTTCTAATGCTGCTCGAAGAAGTGTGTGTGTTTGTGTGTGCTTCCTGGGGTGTGTGTTTGCATGGATGGAGAGTCCTTGAATGAGACTCAACTGGAAAATGTCCTTATATCCTGAGGAAAAGTGACACTATCATGAACAAAAGCATACACCGACTCATCGTGCCACATGGTTCTCCATCCTCATCTAGATATTTCCAGAGTGATGTGTGACCAGAACAAAACACATAGCTCTTATCCTGTTGCAGCCATGAATGCATAGTTATTTGTTATTTATCTCCCACTCAGGCAGCTATCCATAACTGCAAAGAACAATAAGAAGTACATAAGAATACATAAGTAAAAGAATAGCTAACAACCAATCAATCAAAAGCTATTAAAATAACAGAACACTGGACAGTAGCTAATTAAAACATTTTGAGCAGGAAAAGAGGCACATCAATTTTACAGACCTGTCAAAATAATAATAATAATAATAAATACTTAGCAGTGAAAGGACAGTAAGGAGGGAACTAAGAGAGCTTCTTGAGAAAGTGGGTTCCAAACCCAAGTGTAGCCGCTGGAAAGGCCCTCTCTTGTATCTTTGCCAAATGGGCATCAGATCTTAGTGGGACTAAGAAAAGGGCCAGTCCAGAGGATCTCAAAACTCATGAAGGCTGGGAGAAAGCCATTCAGATAACCGAGTTCTAAGCTGTTTACGAATTTATAGGTTATAGCCAGCATCTTGAATTCTCTCCGGAAACAAAGCAGTAGCCAGTGAAGAAACTGTGGCATAGGAATCACATGCCCCCTGTAACTGGCTGTAGTTTGCCATGAACCTACAGCATCCTGAACCACCCAAAGTTTCTGAACACTCTTCAGAGACACTCTTCAAAGACAGACACATTGCAGTAATCTAGATATGATGCAAGCAAGACATGATTACTGTGGCCCAATCAGGCATCTCTTGGAACAAGGATGCAAAGGTGGTCTTAGCCACCGCTCAGGATTGGATCCAGGAAAACCTCCAAACTATGAGTCTTCCAGAGGAGTGTAACTCTATGCAATGCAAGTTGTTCCTTGGTCTGCCTTCATAGAATCATAGAATAGTAGAGTTGGAAGGGGCCTATAAGGCCATCAAGTCCAACCCCCTGCTCAGTGCAGGAATCCAAATCAAAGCATTCCTGACAGATGGCTGTCCAGCTGCCTCTTGAATGCCTTCCAGTGTCGGAGAGCCCACTACCTCTCTAGGTAATTGATTCCATTGTCGTATGGCTCTAACAGTTAGGAAGTTTTTCCTGATGTCCAGTCGAAATCTGGCTTCCTGCAACTTGAGCCCGTTATTCCGTGTCCTGCACCCTGGGATGATCGAGAAGAGATCCCAGCCATCCTCTATGTGACAACCTTTCATGTACTTGAAGAGTGCTATCATATCTCCCCTCAGTCTTATCTTCTCCAGGCTAAACATGCCCAGTTCTTTCAGTCTCTCCTCATAGGGGTTTGTTTCCAGTCCCCTAATCATCCTTGTTGCCCTCCTGTGAACCTGTTCCAGTTTGTCTGCATCCTTCTTGAAGTGAGGAGACCAGAACTGGACACAGTATTCAAGATGAGGCCTAACCAGTGCTGAAGAGAGGGGAACTAATATTTCACACGATTTGGAAACTATACTTCTGTTAATGCAGCCTAATATAGCATTTGCTCTTTTTGCAGCCACATCACACTGTTGGCTCATATACAGCTTCTGATCAATGACAATTCCAAGATCCTTCTCACATGTCGTATTGTTGAGCCAAGTATCCCCCATCTTATAACTGTGCATTTGGTTTCTTTTTCCTAAGTGTAGAACTTTGCATTTATCCCCGTTGAATGTCATTCTGTTGTTTTCAGCCCAGTGCTCCAGCCTATCAAGGTCCCTTTGAATTTTGTTTCTGTCTTCCATGGCATTAGCTATGCCCCCCAATTTTGTATCATCTGCAGATTTGATAAGCATACTGACCAGTATCACATCTGTCTCATCAAGCTGAAGTTTAAACTTGATAGCCCTTGTCTGTTTCAGTGGATCCTAATTTAGCTTTCTAATTATTAAAAAACAAACCCACTGCAATGTAGGGAGTTTTTGTTATTATTGTTATACCTCATCCAGTCATTCAGAGCACATGAAATGAACACATATGGCAGTGGAGAGAATAAAGGCAAGCCACCCTCAGACCTATAGAACAGGTCAAGTGTTCAACAGAAATAAGTTAGGAGATCCAGCATGCCACTGTGATGCCTCCCCATTCTAGGGGAGGTCATTATATTAATCAGAAAATCCCTTGTAATACAGAATGGTCACTCAAAGTATCTTAACATGAAGCTCATTTATTCAGTTGTTCATGATGTAGAAAAAAAAATGGAAGGAGCCTATAAATTTGGATTTGTAAAACTAGGGAACATTGTTCTTATTAATATTTAATATAATTATTCAGTAATTCATAATGTTTGTTAATCTCAGTAGCATTTTAGAACAACAATCTGATTAGTATTTCAAAATAAGTGTGCTTTTGTTGTATGATCTGTTTAGAGGGAAAATTAAAGGCCTGTGCACTTCCATTAATGCCTTCAAAATTAATTGCTGAACTATCTGTGTAAATTGCCATAAACTCTTTTTCCTGAACCATGTGTCCCACTCAATTTCATCACAATCCAGGAAACTCACACTGCTGTTGCACATGTGTCTTTCAGATTAGTTTTACACCACTTAAGAATTTTGGAGAAGTTTTTCTTCCAGCTGTATTTTACTGGGTTTCATTGTGATACAGAATGATGGATGATTAAAAACTCATGAACAGCTTTGGAGACAGAGGGAGAGCTGCTGTGCTGAACCAGAATTTGTTGCAATGAAGACAACATCAGAGTGAAGGGTTGGTTTGTTTTTTCCACCTCTGCATCAGTAATTCTTCTGTAGGCAAAGGGCTCATGAACCATCATGCAAGTGCAGAAGAAACCTCATTTGGCTACTATTGACTGTTGTTTTCTCCCCTGTTCCATATTGTTCTTCTGAATTAGTCTGCTGTGCATTCAAACTCCTGACTTCCAGCTTCACTACAAGAATCTTAAAAATAATAGCAGAACTGGAAAGTGCACAATTTGATCCAGCTTTCAGCCCATATCTGCACCTTACATTTAAAGCAGTATTATGCCACTTTAACAGTCATGGCTTCTGTCAGGGATTCCTCTGGTTCCTCAGCCTCATTTCATGTACAAACAGGCTTCAATAACTCTTCACTGCCACCAGTTCGCACCAAATACTTTTTAAACATCCTAGTAGCATGTATAGAAGGCTTGATGTGTGGGATAACACCACCACTGAGAGACAGTATATATCTCAGGCTATGTTGTAAGTTTATTAAAGGGATATTATTTACAAAAAGGATAGGGTTACTTATTTGGGGACTTTATAGGGGCTTGCTGACTGGTTCTAAAGACTCCAGGGACACCATTGCTGTCACCAGCCTTTCAGTGGTTCTCCCTTCAGGCCAATCTTCCTAAACCTCTGCCCCAACCAATTATTTCCACAACCCAGTCTAGCTACTGGGGCCTGTCATGCCAGCTTGCCAGCCTTGCCCTGGCCTGCATTTAAAATGACTGTACACAAAGACCTTTGGGGATTTTTCTCTTGATATGTTTTTCTGTTGACCTACCAGTAAGCAGTTAACATTTGGTTTTCCTCATCAGTGTGACTTGGCAATTTTACAACCCAGCTCTATTAGATTACAAGCTAGTCTCACACCTTGTTATCAGTGGGTCAAGACCATAAAATTCAAGGAACTGTCTTGGGAAACCAGGAGGGAGGTGCCTGGTGTTGTGGGAACATAGTTTTTTAATCCTTTTGATAATATCTCAATTGGTTAATTGTCTCCGGCTGTGTTGAGAATTTCTTCCATAAAAAGGAGCCCAGAATTCTGGTTTTTGTCCCACTTTGTGAGTACCACCTTGTTGCATAGGTGATGCTCTGTCGTGGCTCCAATTACATCCTGACTCACAAATCCCTGAGGGGAGAAGGCTATTCATCTATAGATCCTATGGTCTGTAAGTATAGATTAGGCAAGAAAGCTTTGTTGTTTTAAATTTGTGTCAGAACTCTCTTATTTGTATTTCTTACCAAACCTTACCCTGTTTGGGCATATGGTAACAGGATTTAAATTGCTGCTAGAACTAATTTTGTACACCTCTTTTGTTTGTAATACTTTTATGCTTTTCTTATTATTTTTAATAAATTTTAATTACTTTAACCAATGTGTGTTCACTTCAGAGAAGGCCAGTTCCTAAATTCAGTCCTTACCATTAGTCTACAAACTACCATGTAACAAAGGAACGTTTTGCCTGAGGCTTTGGAAGGGGCAAGGAGCATATCTAGGCTCTTGCTCTGAGAAGCTCTGGTGCTTAACTGGGCTCTGAGGTTCCGTTCGCCCCAGAGTGGCTAACCAGCTAGAAGGGTGGTGGCAGTTACTACCTTGCAGGGTTGGTGTGGGTGTGCACAACCTTAGCAAATCAGGATTTGCTGGGATCAATTGCCCAAGGTTGGGAATTGACTCCTGGGACAGTGAGGGCAGACGGGAGAGAGTCCTCCCGGCTTTCACTACAGAGCCAACCTGCTTCTGTGCCCCCAAAGCTCCTCTGCTTGCACTTCCAGCTGCTTGGTCAGATTAGCCAGTGTTAAAACCCCACTTGTGTCACTTCCCTCTGGCAAGACTTTTCTTCCAGGCAGCTTTTCAGACCATCTCAGTCACTGGCTTCCTTCTGATCTTCACCAGACCACTATTAATGACACCCTGGGCATTAATATCTAGGCTTCAGCTCTTCCCTCAGCTACTCTCATCAACCGACTTTTCACTTCAACTATCACCAACTATTAACTGTTCTCTCTAACTCCTAACCCTGACTGACAGAACTCCTTACTGCCTGGAACCTACAGTCAATCAGAAAGAATGTACTGTAAAGCAATCCTGTCTCTCACCTCTCAGAACCAGTTACCAAGCAGCCGCTGCCAAGCAGGCTTGCAACAGTGTATCAAAACAAGGCCTCATGGCAGTCACAGAGATCATATGTCATTTCTTTAAACACAAACACAACATTTCTCCACAGCGTCCTACAAAGAATCCTGGGAATTGTAACTTGTTAAGGATGCTTAGAGTTGTTAGAAGGCCCCTATTCCTGCAATCAGGAGTTAAGTAGTGGTTAGGGAAGCAATTTAGGACTCTTCATCCACAACCTCCTTTCACTATTACAATTGGACTCTAGTTTCTAGGTGATTGTGGGAATCTACCTCTAACATGTCTGATTTTGTACACAAAAAATGATGAAATGGCAAGTTTGTTTTTAGACTTTACAACATCAGACTGCATTTCAGACTCACATGCCTGAAGGATTCTCAGTGGAAACCAAGGTTTCTCTGTAGCATACTTGTTCTGCATATGCAGTGATTTTGATCTGTCTATGAAGAAGCAATCAATTCAGGAGTCTCACTTGCATTCTGAAATGCTAGGATTCAGAAACAGATTTACTGCAATATTCTTTTTGTGAAATCCTTGCTTCTGGATATCAGAAAGTAGAGTGCTGGACTCAGGTATAGCCCCTCCCACCTGACTGTGGTGCTCATCCCTGCACTGCCCCCCCCAATATCCTCTGCCTTCCTCAGGAGAAAACTCACATATAGGTGCTACGTAAATCATATGCTAACTAATAATGGCCCATGGGTCCCCCCCTCAGCATTGTGTGGGAATGGGTGAAAGTGTCACCCCACCCACCCCCCCAGAATCAATTTGATATTTGGAGTGGAATACTTCTAAGACTGTTCAGGATGGTGTTACCTTTAATAAATATGAGATGGCTGAGTATTATGGGGTTTTTTACAACTAAAGAAAAACCTCAACAGCCACCTTGTTCTTATGTATCCCATGAAAGTGCCCTGTCTCTGTTAAATAGTACTGACAAGCAGTGTCTGTCTTCCTTCTGTTAATCAGATCCATATTTCTAAATGTTATTATCAGCACCAAGCTTTCTGGAGCATAAATTTCAGGTTAAAACCCTGAAATAAAAATATGAATAAATAACTACTAAATGCTTAATTGATTAATAGATTAAATACATAATTGATTTATAGCATAAGCTCACTTAGAATGAACAACCAAAAAAAAAAAACCCACAAGAAAATCTTCCCCCATCCTTTTGGACAGTGAAATGGACTCAGGCCTGATACGAGTGTTTAAATTAAATAATATTACTATTTGTTTAGAATATTACCTTCAGCATTCACTTAGCTCTGCAAAGTGTTATCTAACTAACTTCCGGGAAGGGTGACTTCGCTTGTGCCTGCTTTTGGGACGGGCTCCCGCCTCAAAAGAAGCTTATTCAGATATAAATCAGTCAGAACATTTTTTTTTTTGACTGATGAAATTTCTCCCGGGCAGGGAGAAACGTAGAGATCAACCTCAAAGCCTGTTTTTGTTGGGAGGACTGGATTTCATTAATTTATGAGATAAGGTCCAGCCAACAATGCCGGACGGACTTTCTAACAAGCTCTATCTGCTTAAGCGATACGTTTATCTTTTCTTCAAAGAGAGAACGGACTAACAGGCAAGCACCCTTCTTTCTATTATTTTTTTTACTTGGTTTAAATTGTTGCAGCAAAAGGAGATTTGTCAGATTGATCGGCTTTGGACAACTTCTGGGTGAGATATAGCTCTTCTCTGTTATTCACGAAATTAACAGCTTATCTCTGTTTCTGTTGCAAAAAGCTGTCCTGGAAGTGCATTCTAAAGATAATAAACAGAAGAGGGATTTCTATTCCTGATTTCTATTCCGAGGAATATTATATTGTCTGGGACTATTCTTTTTTTTGGTCTATTTTATTTTGACGAATCTGCTTCTTCACGACGCCACTAACTGTTTTGATGCTGGGAACTAAATTTGTTTTGCATTCTTGCACAAGAGAGATAAGGCAGGTTGCTCTGTTTATACTGTGATGTCATCAAGCCTGGAATATTAACCCAATTGTTGCTGAAATAAGAAGTGGTTCTTCTTTATTTTTGTTTTGCTTTGTTTTCGTGGTTTTAAAAATGGCAATCAAGAAAGTGGCTGAGAATCTGGAAGTAATTATGTTTCAGAAAATAATGGATGAGATTGAGATAACGAAACAAACCCTGCGACAGGGTAGTAAGGAGCTGAAAATTGAACTGAGCAAAATGACGCAGGAGCTTAAAGAAATAGGGGACCCTGTGAGAGAGGAGAATGAGATCAGAGATGAGAAAAGGAAAAATAAAGGGAAGATACAAGCCCTGGAGATTGGAACAAATGTGGAATTGGAAAAAGATCTGGAGTTTATGGATTTTAGAAATAAAATCTACTGTTTGGAATTTAACGTTATCTCTGAAGAAATTAATGAAGATATTAGAGATAAAGTTATCAATGGCTTGGATAATCTTCTGGACTGGAATGATGTGATGGAGCTTGATATAGAGAAAATCTATGGAATTAACTGCAGCCATGTGACAATGGAAAAACTCTTAAGAGATGAGCCAGTGCATTTTGTAAAAACGAAGAACACAGATATGACTTTACAACAGTATTTCAGCAACTTATTCAGAATGGATGGCAAGAAAATATTTGGGATAGAGGAAATTCCCATCAGACTCTTATTATATGACTATGGCTACAACAGCAAGATTATTATGGAATACTGATAATGGAAGATTGGACACTGAAATTACTGGACTTAACAGGACTATTGAAGATGGAAGATGGAACTAATAGGGATAATGGAATAATGGCTATTGAAATTATTGGACCTAACAGATTCTGATGAGATGGATTAATCGAAATATTTATTTGGACTATGGTTATGACAATAAGATTATTATAATTATTAACGAGATGGATTAATTGACATGTTTATTTGGAGAAAAATTGATAGATATATTTCTTAAAGAATTGAAACCTCTCTTTGACTTTTTGTGGAAAGAATAAAGTAATGTTTATGAGATTTGATGATTAATTAAGATAACTACTGGAGGAAAGTGATTTTATAATATGATTTAAGAGACAGGATTGTTATATATTGTAGACCTATAACTGATTTGATATGTGACAAATGGGAAGTCAACATTTTATTTTATTTTATTTTTTTGTTTAATCATTTTTGTTTTGTTTTGTTTTTTGTCTTTGAATGTTTTATGATTTTGTTTTCTATGTTTTATGAAAATTTGAATAAAAATTATTGTAAAAAAAAAAAAAAAAGTGTTATCTAACTAAACTGCTTAGATTTCCAGAATTAGGATTAGAGAGTTTAATGCGTCATAATTTCAAGATTTATTTTGAAAGATTATTTTATGGTTCCTTATGTATAGCAAATGTACTACTGCTTTAAATGGTCCAATCTACACTAACTGAGTAGATGCGTGTAAGTGGAAATGGAGCAATATCTAAAAATGCCACTCTTCCTGTGCCATTGTTATCTTCCCCCGCCATCAGTTTAATCCACAGTTTAATTCTTCTTTTCCTGACTGCTATAAAATTTTGATAAACTGAAGTCAGTCCATTATTAAAATGGGCTAATTTGTTAAAAAGCCAGAGTTAAAATCTTATACGTTGCTTTAAACCTTTAATTTTGCACTTTAGTACTCTCCAGGTTCATATAACCCTTTGTAGATAGATGCTTGTTTTTTTCTAAGAAGAAGAAGAAAAAGAAGAAGAAATAAACATCACCATATACAGCAGAGTTTCATTCTATTGTCAGCCCCTGATAGGGTTACCAACCTTCCCGGTTTAGCCTGGAATTATCAGGAATTAAGCTCTATCTCCAGGAGAATTGCCATCCATTCAGGTCTGATCCTAGAGTCCAGGAATTGACCTTGATCTCCAAGAATCTCTTGAGGCCAATATTGGAGGTGTGATAAGCCACCACTGTGGTCTCACAATGGCCTGTCATCTCAAGAGGCCTAAGCATAAAGGTGCAGAAGATACAAAGGGAGGGGGTTAATAGGCATTCTGGGCAAATGTTGCAGAATGGAGTTACGAGACTGGCAGAGATGCAGAGATAGCCTGGAGCGACAGAGAGGAGGAGCTGAGTATTCAAGAGCAATTCCCTGTATTTCTCTGTAGCTAAGCATGTTGCAGCTGCCTGTTGACTGAGCCAGGAAAAGGCTTCTCTGCACTATACTGGTCAGTCATAATTTTTCTTTCTTAATTTTAAACAAAAAGATTCAAATCATGACACACTGTGGTGGTGGTGGTGAAGGACTTTCAGACAGTGGCACAGTAAAAAAGAGAAGGTGTTTGTGTAGTTTTAATGATTAATGGTGCAAGGAAGGTGCATTTAAAAATTGGCTTTAAACAATCAACACTGTTACAGCAGAATGCATTCTGTGCTGTCAAGGGTTTTCAGTTAAGTATGAGGGAAGAAAAGCAGTGAGAAGCCCTACTGAAAGCATAAAACATAAGGAATTAGAGAAACAATTAGAGAATTAGAGAAATAAAAGAAAAGAATGCCACAAATCTCATCTCAATCTAAAAGAAACCCATTCCAAGAAAATCAGGTGACAATAGCTAAAGTAGGGCAGGTTTACCACAGAAGGGAGTAGAAAAAGAGGAAGGCAAAACCAGAGCTTGGAAAAGTTACTTTTTTGAACTACAACTCCCATCAGCCCAATCCAGTGGCCATGCTGGCTGGGGCTGATGGGAGTTGTAGTTTAAAAAAGTAACTTTTCCAAGCTCTGCAAGAGATGGATTGATTCCATAAAGGAAGCCACAGACCTGAACTTGCAATATCTGAACAGGATGGTTCATGACAGATGCTCTTGGAGGTAGCTGATTCATAGGGTTGCCATAAGTTGTAGTCGACTTGAAGGCACATAGCAACAACAGACCTTTTAAGGACTGGGATAATTCACAGGGGTTTTTTCTTCAGTTGAGTCTGACACCTCCAACAAGGTATGCAGGATTTTCTTCTCATTAACTGTATGTTACTTCTCTGTAACAGAGGGAATTAAACATGGGCTGCTTGATTTTTACACTTGCAATGATGAGACAAGCAAGGCAATTGTGACACGGATCCCCAATATTCTACAGAAGAATGGTCTCATCATTGACAGGGTGTCTTTTTATGTGGCTGAGAATGCCTCTGTAAATTTTGGAAAACATAAGTCAGTGTATCAGAAACTAAAACAGTTTAATAGCCACCTGATACAAGTGGGATGCAAATGTCATATAATCCACAACTGCCTCAAACATGAAATGAAGGCTTTGAGTTTTGATGTAGAATTCTCAAGAATTGTTTATTCTCAAGGCATACTGTGAGTTTAGCTTCTCAGTCAAGAAGGCAGAGTCTTTTTTATCCTTTTTCGAGTTTGTAGAAATGGAATATAAAGATGTGCTTCGGCATGTACCAACAAGGTGGCTGTTACTTCTATCTGCTCTTGAACGCATTCGACAATGTTGGCCTACCTTGAGGGCATACTTTTTTTTTTCAGAGGGGGAAGAACATGTGAAGAATGTGTGCATAGCTTTCCATGAGGAAGAACACAGATCTCTCCCTCTTTGTTGTGTTTACTTTTTGCACAATCTGATGGTAATCTTAAAAGATGCTGTGAAGATCCTGGAATGTAACAATGTCAGCTCCACAAAACTCCATGGTGTCATGGAAGAATTCTATTCAAAACTGAAGGGAAGAAGAGAGGATAAATTCTATGAAATATTAGCCCATTTTGGATAATGTGTCTCCAGTTGACAACAGAAAACTCAGACAGGAAGTCTATAAGACATTGACATGGTGCTCTGAATACCTTGAGAAATTGCATGATCTTGAATTATCCCTTTTTAAAACCCAAATGTCAGTGCACAATGATGTGAAATGGGCAGATTTAAGACTCCACATTGACAGGCTGTATGATGACTAGTGTGGGAGATATCAGGAAAATAAGTGGGAGTTCAACAGTGAAGTATCTTTATAACATTTATTTATTAAATATTTTATAACTCCTTAAACATCTTAACACAATGCTTTACATGAATACATATATTTGGTCTTAGCTAGTAAGTCAGAATCAAACAAGTTACTTTGCAATATATCTTAAGGCTTTGATTCTATTACCTTTATTAGTGCCTATGATTCTTATCCTGAAAGTAAATGAACAATTGTCTCACCAAATGTGGGAGTCAAACCTCAGACTATCAACAGCAGCTGCAGCACCTTCAACCAGGCTTACAACCACTGGTAGTTTGCTATGCAAACTCCCCCCTTATAGGCTTTATTAGCTGTGGCACGACCTTACTTACCATGGTCATCAGCCTGAATACCTTCTCTGGGCAACAACATTTCATCTGCTTCTGTGAAAGATAGCAAGAGGGAACCAGCTAACTAATCAACTAACACAGTTGGTAAAGACTCCATTTCCTGAATCTCCATACGAGGCTGTTCCTCCCAGAAGCTCTCAGACAGTACTGAGCCTTATCTCACTGCATTTACCTAAAAGTGGGCAGGCTAGCAGACTGACCAGAACTTGCCTGCAGGCTGAGAAACCCAGAGGGGAGAAATGCCCAAATATTTTAGCACTGGACAGCATTCTAATTATTATTTGTTGTTGTTATGTGCCTTCACGTTGATTACAACTTATGGTGACCCCATGAATCAGCGACCTCCAATAGCATCTGCCATGAACCACCCTAATTATTATACATAATACATAATAGTATTTATTCCTACATTTGAGGGCTCGTAGGGGTAATACTCTGAAAAACAATGGGGGAAGCCCATGACAGCCCCATGATATTTTTCCTCTAAGCCCTGAGTCTAAGACACTGTGACACTATTAGACAAATGGGAAACTGTATTGCTGAAGCACATATCAAACTAAATTAACTTTAATGGGTTATGACGTCCCAAGCAATGAATAAACAAGGTTATTTAATATGTTTTGCAAATTATTATTATTATTTATTAGATTTATATACCGCCCAACTAGCGATAGCTCTCTGGGCGGTGAACATAAAATAGTTATGTTTAGGGATGTATGGGATCAGGTTTCTGCAGGGTGCCTGAACAAATATGCAAGTACACATTGTACAATTTAGATAGCATATCATTTAACAAAAGATGCAGATCCATGAATATATTCTTTAGGAATCAGTATGTAATAATAGAAATGGGGTGAGGGTGGGTAATCATATTGACTTTCACTATGTTGTATATCAAGGGGAATATACATGGTTCAAAAGCCATGAAAATATATGACAGCCATCCTGTTAGAATCTTTTCCTTACCCTTGACTTCCCATGGAAATTATAGCCCACAAGTTTACAGTTCAATTGTCTAGTGTCTCCTCACTATTTAATTCACAGCCATCAATCAAGTAATACCCAGCATCAGAAGGCTTATAAGCATAATCCTCCGTACATGACTTATACATCTTAATATTTCAGTTCATAAATTCTTGGGTTCTGATTCTTGGCAGCTGCTTTCTCAGGACAGCAACTCAAAGTAGCCTCACCTATCACTGTCATGGTTTTCTAGTAACTTGAGACCAGGCCTAGTCAGCCTCTTTCTTCAGTACATGTCTTTTTCTACAACTAGGCTTCTCAATTGTTTAGTCAAATTAGCAATTCATTGTCATATTCATTATATAAGAAATACCATAAACACCCAATTAAAACAATGCTTCAGACTGGTAAATGGAAGATTCCTGTCAGACTATAGAATCATAGAATAGTAGAGTTGTAAGGGGCCTATAAGGCCATCAAGTCCAAACCCCTGCTCAAAGCAGGAATCCAAATCAAAGCATTCCCAACAGATGGCTGTCCAGCTGCCTCTTGAATGCCTCCAGTGTTGGAGAGCCCACTACCTCTCTAGGTAATTGGTTCCATTGTCATATGGCTCTGTTAGGAAGTTTTTCCTGATGTTCAGTCAAAATCTGGCTTTCTGCAACTTGAGCCCATTATTCTGTGTCCTGCACTCTGGGATGACTGAGAAGAGATCCCGGCACTCCTCTGTGCAACAACCTTTCATGTACTTGAAGAGTGCTATCATATCTCCCCTCAGTCTTTTCTTCTGAGGGGAGTGACCAATTAAGAATTAAACCAGGACATGTATTTATTTATTTATTTATTAGTTAGTTAGTTAGTTAGTTAAATTTGTATACCACCTGTCCAGCAAATAGTGCTCAGGGCGCTTAACAATAATAATACAAATATAATAAAATACAGTATAAAGCAATAACACAAAAAAGACAGCTAAAAATCAATAAAATCAACAAAAATACCAGTTAATACTCATTTCCTCACCTACCCACCCAACCTCCTGGAGTTGTCAAGTGGCATCCATTTCCATAGGCTCATCTTGGGAAGTGAAACCAGACACTGTGGTCAGCGAAAGCTCATCCAGAGCCAAGATTTACAGACAGTTGTTGTCCACATGGAGTAGGTCATGGGCGGGCAAGAGCAAAAAACCCACACTAAAATATGGACTTACCACAGCTGCCATGTTAAGACATGAGCATGGGCAAGTAGATAGCAGGTGATGCTGAGCTCCTCCTGTCAGAGGAGTTTGACAGCTGGCCTGTGGTATATAGTCACCTAGGCTGATGGTGCTAAGAGAGATGAAGCAGAAATACACTGACTCCAAGAAGTTCCAGTTTCTTTCTAATGTCTAGAAGCAGATGGCAGGTATGAGAATGAAGAGGGGGGTCACTAGCCCCATGGTGTGGGTCTGTGCAACATGGCTCAGTGGGAAAGTCCAACATGTGTGGATGGAATGGACAGGATGGTAGCTCAGGATAGGCAGAAGGGCTGGACCTGGTAGGCCAGAAATACTAGGGTAGTGGGATGTCCACAAATGAGAACAAGATGCAGAATATTTTGCCTCAACCTGAGAGAGGCACTGTATTCCCATAATCTCTTGGTAGTGAGGATGCTGGCAGCAAAGAAAAGGGCCAAAGTGAGCTCCCAGTTCTCATTCCTGCAGACATTGCCCAGGCCAAAGACCCCATAGATGCTAGGAGGTGCTCTAGGTGACCAGCCAGCTGCTCCTCCAATAGGCACAACTGATACTTGGACATCAGGCCTTGTTTGGGCTGCCCTTCCAGGCCCACCATAATGGTGGTACCAAGGAGTAGAAGAGTGGGTGTCCAGCAGCCCATAGCACCAGACCATGGCATGGCAGGCAGCAGAGCCATTACTAAATAGCTTGTACCATCCCTCATCTCTAGGGTTGCCAGGTCGGAGCCATCCAAAAACCTGAGAAAATGGGGGCGGGCCCTAGTGATGTCACGGGGCAGGCCCTAGTGATGTCATGGGGCGGGCCCTAGCAATGTCACGGGGCGGGCCCTAGTGACATAATGGGGCGGGCCCTAGTGATGTCATGGGGCGGGCCCTAGTGATGTCACAGGGCGGGCCCTAGTGACATCACGGGGTGGGCCCTAGTGATGTCATTAAGCATGATACATTGTATCAACCACAGTTGCTTGGAGCATGCCATTCAAAAAAAATTCTCTGGAGATTAAAATAGAAATCTTACCTAAAATAGGGTGTTCCTAGGTCCACCTGAAGTGACAAGGTCATTCTTTCTCACAAGCTTAGGGTGATGCAAAATGGAAATGGACTGCAAGTTGGTCCCAGATAGGGTCTTCATGGTAAGGAGTATTCAGACAGAGGTGTTTTACTATTGCCTTCCTCTGAGTCTGAGAGGCAGTGACTGGCCCAAGGTCACCCAGGGAGCTTCATGGCTGTGTGAGGATTCGAACCCTGGTTTGCCAGGTCACAGTTCAATGCCTTTAGGGAACATTTAATCTAGCTTACTTGCTTCTGGCAAGAAGGGTTTACGTGCCCTCAGGCCAGGCCATTATTGGAAGAGAGGAGCCTAGTGTTGCAGAGATGTTAGATGGGAGCACAGATGGATGCCCCTGAAGGCAGCAACTGTAAACACGCTTATTAAGGAACTAAGCCCCATAGAACTCAATAGGACTTACTTGTGAGTAGATATGGTTGCAGCCATGTTAAGGACAAGGGAGGGCATTCTAGGCAAGCAGTTGGCAACTGCCTGTCAGCATTGTGCTGTTGCTAAGACTTGACTGGGGATCATCCACAAAGTTATCCATAAGGCACTGTAACTTTATGTGTTGGCTGGCTACTGCAGTGGGTGTCCCCTAATATTTATGGCCATACAAGCAGGGTGAGTGTAGGCAGCAATTGCCTTTCTACTTTACGAGGCCTTATATAGGACCGACAGGCAGCAGGAGGGAGGGGAGGACCAGAAAAATAAAAAAAATAAAAATAAAGGAAGAGAGAGCCTCCTCCTAAGCAATAAGCATGTGCACTGTGCAGAGCACCTGCCTCCGTTTCCCCCCGAAGCCACCCCACCCAGCCTCGACCCCAGGGCCTTCTGGGCCAGGCAACCTTGGTGATCTCTGGGCCGCTTCAGCCCCGGCACCTCTCTGCCCTCCCCCCCCCTGAGAAAAATCAACTCATTTGAAATGTGGTGTTGAAGGAGAGCTTTGCGGATACCATGGTCTGCAAAACAGACAAATAATTGGGTGTCAGAACAAATTAAACCAGAACGATCACTAGAAGCTAAAATGATGAAACTGAGGTTATATTTTGGACACATCATGAGAAGACAGGATTCACTAGAAAAGATAATAATGCTGGGAAAAACAGAAGGAAGTAGAAAAAGAGAAAGGCCAAACAAGAGATGGATTGATTCCATAAAGGAACCCACAGACCTGAACTTACAAGATCTGAACAGGGTGGTTCATGACAGATGCTCTTGGAGGTCACTGATTCGTAGGGTCGCCATAAGTCATAATCGACTTGAAGGCACATAACAACAAATAGCTCCCAAATAGCTCCCAAATGTGTCCCTTGCTTCTGATTGCATGGGACAAGAGAGTATGTGACTCATAGCTGTTCATTCACACAATATGCCACCATGGTTTAGCATTACATCTGAACATAACTACTCTGTCTTCAACAGCAGCCAAACAAATTACTTCAAATGCCCATAAGCAAATCAGGATGTGCCAACCAGAGGTATACAGCCTCTGAATGTAGACTCCATTAAGCTATCATGTGCTTGATACACATAATCCTTCATAGATGCATCTTTTTTTTTAAGCCATCCAAATTAGTGGCCATCCAGTCCTGAATTCCTTAACTTGATTGCATGTTGTACAAAAATACACTTTATTTTCTTTCTACTTCTAACCAGAGATGTAGTCATCCAGGGTTGTGGGGGGGTCATAGACCCCTTACTTTTTTGGGCTATGAGAGAACTAGAAAAGGTCCTCAAATGCAAAGATGTATCACTGAACACTAAAGTCAGGATCATTCAGACCATGGTATTCCCGATCTCTACATATGGATGTGAAAGTTGGACAGTAAAAAAAGTGAGTAAGAGAAAAATCAACTCATTTGAAATGTGGTGTTAAAGGAGAGCTTCATAGATACCATGGACTGCAAAAAAAAATAATAATTGGGTGTGAGAACAAATTAAACTCGAACTGTCATTAGAAACTAAAATGATGAAACTGAAGTTATCATACTTTGGACACATCATGAGAAGACATGATTCACTTGAAAAGACAATAAAGCTGGGAAAAACAGAAGGAAGTAGAAAAAGAGGAAGGCCAAACAAGAGATGGATTGATTCCATAAAGGAAGCCACAGACCTGAACTTACAAGATCTGAACAGGGTGGTTCATGACAGCTGCTATTTTGTGCTTGCAGTACAGAACACTTCAAACAGGCTTTTGTGGTGGATTAGGTTTTATTATTATTGGTTGAGATTTTAATATTTTAATGTAACTATATGTTTTAATTTTGTACGTCGCCAGAGTGGCTGGATTGCCAGCCAGATGGGCGACTAATAAATTTAATAAACAAACAAACAAACAAATATAGCTGTTGGTTATACAAGGGATGTGTGTGTGGTTCATTGTATGAGACTTATAGGAAAATGTATGAGGCACAAGGGGAGCCTGATTTTTCTGTATTCCTAAGACTAGAGTAGCATGATAGCATCCTGCACTTTTGATACTACTCTCTCTAGTACTATATATAAAAATGACTTGTTAAGCAGTTTTGTGCCAGCTCCTGAATCTTTTTCAAGTCCATTTCATATGACAGTTTGCACAACTCAGCCCTGGTTTGGAGGACAAAACTTTTTGGGCTCTTCCACAGTAGGGATCCATCCTGTTTGTTTCCAGCTCCTGCCTGCATCATGTTCTAATCCTTATTTCTTTGCTGGTGGAGGATGTCAGAGTAATATTCAACAGCTCTGCAGAGTTCCTGCCTTATACTTGGCAGAGACTGTAACTGTTTTTGTAATATGTTTGCTGGAGATTTGGGGTTTTTTTTACTTTTTATAGTTTCTTGAAACTCATAAAGTTCTTAATAGTCACAAGAGTTGACTACAAGAGCATCCCTTGGGCAGTTCTTAGCTAACTGTGTAAACTCTAAATATGCAACATCTGCCCAACGCCCCCCCCCTCTCTCCTCTCTCTCTCTCTCTCTGTGTGCAAGGCCCTGTTTACCCCGGCAATGACTGCCCTCTGCGCAACGACCACCGAGCGAGGACCTTCCTACCAACGACCCGAGCCAGCCTCTAACCTAGAGGCCTTCTTACCCCGGAACCGATTCCTCAGTCCCATCACGGCCGCTCCCGCCCGTTGGCGCCCACACCATGACGGCTGAGGCAGACGCCCGGCGCTGCTGCTGGGGGGAGCTCTGCAGGAGCGCCGATTCAACCAAGGCACCCATGTCGTCGCAGACGCGGGCGGGAAGGCGGCCAGCCACAGCCTTCTTCATGCATGCGTGTGTCAATCACGCATGTGTGGCTGAGGGGGCCAATCAAAAGCCAGAGATCCTCCTGTTTAAATGAAGTATAGCCGGAGGCCGGGGACGGCCCTCTTTTCCCTGAAACTCCGGCAGAAAGCTGGAGACCTGGCAACCCTACTCACCTCAGAGCCGTTGAGTGAACAGCTTCCTTGCCTGTCTGGGTGGAATGATCACAGCATTAAATGAGAATTAAAATGGATAGTGCCGTGGCTCAGAATTCTCTCTGTCTCAGCCACTGCTCAGTGATACCATCAGGATATGAGTCATAGCCTCCCTGTTGCCACGATGAAGCTGTTGGGACAGGGACAGCCTGAGCTATGCTGGAAGATACTTGGCAAGGTCAGATACCTCCAAAGCCTGGTGCAGGCACCAGTATGCACCCTCGGCTTACCACACTTTGGAAGAAAGAACCAGGTGTTTCTGTCTCTTTGGGCCCTTGAAATCTGGTGATTTCAACAGAAAGCCTGAAATGTGTTTGAAAACCATGGACCCTCTCCAAATCAAGTTTTACTGGGAAACCAATGACATCTTTAGCAAGCTATATCTCCTTCACAGTCATGCTACAGATCTCCGTATGGCTGAGTGCAATAGAGTCGAGCTCATTACAAAGCTGTTAAAATATTATTTAGCCTGTTTCAGAGCTATACTGGTAACAAATGGCTCTCCGGAGCTCCTTCAAAAGTGTTTAAACCTAATTAATGGCTATAGAGCTAGCTGCTGGTATAAATTAAAACATCTCCCAATAATTAGTGGACAATGGGAGTAAGCAGAGAAATCTTTTAAAGGTTTATATGTGTGAACGATTACCTTTTCCTTTCTGCATACCCATCTCGTCCTCATGTCTCAGCAACTGTAATGCTTTAGGCAGTGAAGATGGAATGCTTCAATTTCATGGATTTACAGAGACTGCCTAAGAGAGACTGTATTTCTTTATGAAGCACTTGGGACTTCATTCAGAAAAGAAATATACCTGAGCTTGTGTTGAATTTGCAGGGAATCATCCTATTTATCTTGTTGAATCACATACTTTATTTTAGCACAACACAATTGGCTTAAAAAGAAGATGAACCTTTAAAGCAATTTGGAAACAAAATCTAATTGTGTTATTCAAGCAGGATTGGCTATCTAATCAGGAACCATAATCTCATTTCAGCTAGTGTCAGGAGCCCTCAGCTTCCTTGCCCACCTCTATCATTGTAAAACTAGTTAACAATAAAATTGCTTTCAGATGCCAAACTAACAATTTCTTCAAGAACCTATATCCTTTGCTTCTTGGATCCAAAACATGAATTTATTTATTTTCTTACATTTGAGTCCCACCTTTCTTCCATCAAGGTAGTGGTCATGCATTCATTTATTTATTCACAGCATTCATACCCCAGTAATTAACCAAAAAGGCTCTCTGAGCAGATTACAAAATCATATCTAAGATGGTCTCTGTACTTAGGCTCACAAGGGAATGAGAGGGAGAAGGGAAAAGCAAACTCAAACACAGGTTCTTAAAGTCACAGTTCTTGAAGGTATAGCTGGTGTCATTGGCAGTTCTGGTTGTTCTGCAGTTGCCACGTAGTCACCCATTCAGGTACTGAACACCTTTGCTTAGCTTCAGCAACGTAGTGGTATCATATGTCTTCAGACCATATCCTGGAACCATAGATGTTCTCACCTTAAACTCTTTAGTGAATTATGGGTGCTACCAGATTTAATTTGGTTGATATTTTATTTATTTATTTATTTATTTATTTTTAAAACTTATATACCGCCCGACTAGCAATAGCTCTCTGGGCGGTGAACATAGATACAATAAAATACAATATAATACAAAAACATCAGTCTAAAATCAAATTTCACAATCTAAAAACAGCAAAGGCTAAAATCAAATTACAAACATTACAATCATTAACAAAAAATTAAAATACCTTGGAGTAGAGAAAGGTTTTAACCTGGCACCGAAAGGATGATAGTGTCGGCGCCAGGCGAACCTCCTCGGGGAGACTATTCCATAGTTCGGGGGCCACCACTGAGAAGGCCCTTGATCTTGTCACTGCCCTCCGGGCCTCCCTATGAGTCGGGACCCAGAGGAGGGCCTTCGTAGTAGACCGTAGTGTACGAGCCGGTTCATAGCGGGAGAGGCGTTCCGACAGATATTGAGGTCCCGCGCCGTATAAGGCTTTATAGGTTAATACCAACACTTTGAATTTGGCCCGGAAGCGTATTGGAAGCCAGTGCAAGCGGGCCAAAACAGGTGTTATATGGTCAGACCGCTTCGTTCTTGTTAGCAGTCTGGCTGCCGCATTTTGCACCAGCTGTAGCTTCCGAACCATCTTCAGAGGTAGCCCTATGTAGAGCGCATTACAGTAATCCAAACGTGAGGTTACCAGAGCATGTACTACTGATGTAATCCTACCGAAGTTGGTAGAACGCATTCCGTGCCACCGAGGCTACATGAGCCTCAAGTGACAGGGGAGAGTCTAGAACGACTCCCAGACTACGAACCTGTTCCTTTAGGGGGAGTGTAACCCCATCCAGGACAGGATATGTATCCACCATCTGATTGGAAAAAACATCCACCAACAGCATCTCAGTCTTATCAGGATTGAGTCTCAGTTTGTTAGTTCTCATCCAGTCCATTGTCGTGTCCAGGCAATGGTTCAGCACATTGACCACCTCACCTGAGGAAGATGAAAAGGAGAAGTAGAGCTGCGTGTCATCAGCATACTGGTGACAACGCACTCCAAAACTCCTGATGACCGCACCCAATGGCTTCATATAGATGTTAAAAAGCATGGGAGACAAAACCGAACCCTGCGGGACCCCACATTGGAGTACCCACGGTGTCGAGCAATGTTCCCCAAGCACTATCTTCTGGAGACGGCCTGCCAAGTAGGAGCGGAACCACTGCCACGCAGTGCCTCCAACTCCCAACTCCGCAAGCCTCTCCAGAAGGATACCATGGTCGATGGTATCAAAAGCCGCTGAAAGATCAAGGAGAATCAACAGAGTTACACTCCCTCTGTCTCTCTCCCGACATAGATCATCAAACAGGGCGACCAAGGCCGTCTCAGTGCCGAAACTGGGCCTGAAACCCGATTGAAATGGATCTAGATAATCAGTTTCATCCAATAGCGCCTGGAGCTGGTCAGCAACCACTCGTTCCAAGATCTTGCCGAGATATGGAACATTTGCCACTGGTCTGTAGCTGCTGAAATCCTCTGGGTCCAGGGAAGGCTTTTTCAGGAGTGGTCTCACTGCTGCCTCCTTCAGACAGCCAGGGACCACTCCCTCTCGCAAGGAGGCATTTATCACTTCCCTGGCCCAGCCAACTGTTCCCTCCTTGCCAGTTTTTATTAGCCAAGAGGGGCAAGGATCTAGTACCGAAATGGTTGCATGTACCTGTCCAAGCACCTTGTCCACGTCCTCGAACTGAACCGACTGAAACTCATCCAACAAAACATGATAAGACTGTGCACCAGACACCTCACTAGGGTTAACTGCTATAAAATGAGAGTCTAGGTCCCGACGAATGCGTAAGATCTTATGCTGGAAGTGCTCAGCAAACTCATTGCAGCGGGCCACCGAAGTATCTACAGTGTCCTGAAGGCCTAGATGGAGTAGCCCTCGGACAACTCTAAAAAGCTCCGCTGGGCGGGAGAGAGATGCCTTAATAGTGGCGGCGAAATATTGTTTTTTCGCCGCCCTCACCGCTCCTATATACCGCTTGGTGAAAGCACAAACCAGCGTATAGTTGCATTCATCAGGAGTTCGTTTTTAAGCAAATTCATTGGATTTGCTCTTCCTGGACTAGTATGTGGAATGGAACACAGCCATCCTTTAGGCTTTTGCACTTCTCTGAATTTGGGGAAGGGCTGTAGCTCAGTGGTAGACCATCTTCCTTGCATGCAGAAGGTCCTGGCATATCCAGATAGGGCTGGGGAAAACCCCTTTCTGAAACCTTGGAGAACTGCTGCCAGTCAGTGTAAACAATACTCAGCTAGATGGATCAATGGCCTGACTCAGTATAAAGCAGCTTGCTATGTTCCTACGAATTTTGCCATACAGTCATTAGCTCAAAAGACATACAAAAATGTGAAGAAAACTGTATGTTAGGATAAAATCCATACAAAAACGGATAGATTAAGGTAAAAGGCTGGCATTTTGTGAAAAAAAATGCATAGATGATAATGAATTTTTGTGAGTCTTAAAAAAAAATTGCAGATTGATACAGAAATGGGACAGAACAGCCTTAAGAATGACCAAAGGCAAAACTAACACAAATCAGAAATGGATGGACTGATCCTTCCATTCCTAGTGAAGGATCATATTTACCCACTTCAGCAATGCTAATCCCCTTAAACTACAGTAGGGCCCCACTCATATAGCGGGTTATGCTCCAGACTCCTGCCTAAAAGCAAAACCCGCCGAAAAGTGTTTGGAAGTTCAACTAGGGATCAATCATGGTAAATCTAACGTAGTAGTGTTCTCTAGAAGGAAGATAAAATACCGATGGCAGATAAATGATTTTCCTATTGAGCAAGTTGAATCTTATAGATACTTAGGAATTTCCCTTCATTCCTCTGTCCGTTGGCATTTGCAGGCAGCGAGTGCCAAGAATACTGCAGAAAGAACCTCTAAGGCTCTCTTATCCTTCTTTCGTACAAATGGTGGCCAGTATGTTCCATCGGCGCTTAAGGTCTTTTCTGCGAAGATTATCTCAAAATTACTTTATGGGGCTCAAGCAAGCATTTATAGTTCCTCTTCACTTTTTGAGATAATCCAGTCTAAATTCCTCAGGAGCTTACTAGGCACCCCTCCCTGTGTTTCGAATGCTAAGCTCCGCCTTGTTACTGGTATGCCCTCCATTGAGTCCCGTATTTGGACTCTTAAATTCCGGTATTGGCTGAAATTAAACTTTGAACCTGTTGGTCTTTCCCCCCTTGTATTAATAGATAACTTCCAATCAAAATGGAAGAAATCCCTTCATACTTATCTCACATCACTGGGTTTCTCCCCTTTAAGCGTCTCGACACTGGGCCCCGCGAAAGCTTTGGGTACCATTAGACAGAGAATTTTAGATATTAATTTTCAAACTCTCATCTCTCTTTCCTGATATAGCTTTGCATCTAATCCGCATATAAAACCTTTTACTATGGCTCAGTATTTATTTTACTTATATTCTCCCAGGCTCAGAAGGGCATTTTCTTTCAGAAGGGAACTCATTCAATAGAATGGTGCCCGATGCCCAAAAAAGCCGTAAAAGTGGAACAAGTGCCATATGAGTGGGACCTTACTCTAACTGAAAGCCGCCGTATTAGCGGAACGCCACAAAGCGGGTCACCGCAAAGCGGGACCCTACTGTACAAGATGTCTGTTACAGTCATCACTCTTTGTCAGGTTCAAGATGTAATGCAACACACTGTACACCAAATGTGAAAGAAATGCTTCTACCAGAGCATTATATTTTGAGTTCAGGTATAGTGTCAATCCATCAATCCAGCTTAATGGTGTGACGCTGGAGAACGTTGATCACTTCCCCTACCTTGGCAGCCATCTCTCTGTAAAAACTGACATTGATGCTGAAATTCAACATTGTCTGAGCTCTATGAGTGCTGCATTCTCCTAAATGAAACATAGAGTGTTCGAGGATTGGGATATTTGAAGGGAGACCAAAATGCTTATTTACAAAGCCATTACTACTGTACCTTACTGTACACCTGTGAAACATGGACCTTCTATAAACGCCATTCCCAACTTTTTGAAAGATTCCACCAACACTTCCTCTGGAAAATTCTGCAAATTACTTGAGAAGATAGACGGACTAATGTTAGCATTTTGGAAGAAGCAAAGACTACCAGTGTTGAAACAATGATCCTTCAACATCAACTTCGCTGGACTGGCGATGTTGTTCAAAAGCCTAATCACTGTCTTCCAAAGCAGCTACTTTACTCCCAACTTAAGGATGGAAAATGGAATATTGGTGGACAGCAAAAGAGGTTCAAAGAGGTTCTTAAAGCAAATCTAAAAACATGTAACATGAGCGTTAAGAACTGGGAAGTCTTGGCCGATGAATGTCCCAAATGGAGGTCGGCTATTATCAAAGGTGCTGTGGACTTCGAAGAAGCACAAATACAGGGCAAACAGGACAAACGAGCTAAGGCACATCAAAGAAATCCTCATCGTGACCATCTTCCATCTGGAAACCTATCTCCTCACTGTGGGAGGCTGTGTGGATCCAGAATTGGCCTCCACAGTCACTTACGGACCCACTGTTAAAGACCTTATCTTGGAAGATAATCTTACTCGACCACAAGTGATCGCCAATGAATGAATGCTAGGCAGATTTGGACATGGTGCTGCCTTCTGCAAAATCACATCATGCAATGAAAGTTCTCTCCCCATCCCATTTTCTACAATTTGAGCTTATCCACATGGGAGCATTACTTCATATTAAAGATGCTGTTTTTACCTCCTATTTGCACTGCCCACAGTAAAGGCTGTGCCAGCTGCAGACATGGTATTTTCTATTCACACTGAGGGGAAAGATCAATCATGCAATTTCTTAATGACCATGCCCTCTAATTTAACATTTCCACTCCCTCTGGTTGCTTGGCAGTGGGTTCCTTTAAAAAAAAACCTGGAAGTGCAAATATCTGTGTTTTCCCTGGTAGGATACAGCTGAAATACAAATCTTTGTCTGAGCAGTATTATGCTTTTGAGCACAAGTTAGGGGGAAAAGAAAAATAAGGCACCATTTGTAGCAACATAAAAATGCTAGCAGAACTGGGGAGAGCAGCCGGAAGTTGCTTTTCAGCCTACAGGAAATAAACTGAACAAAGGGAGTTGGAGGGAATGGGCATGGAGAGGGGAGTGATTGATTCACCCACCTAAAAGCATCAAAGCAAAGCATCTGCAAGCACTAGAGGTACAGAGTGAAGACTTCTTTCCTTCCCTTTTTGTATTATCAGAGGATTGGGTTAGTACGGATTTACAGGGGCAAAACTGCATGATAGTTTCTGTGTGCCGGTAATGTCATATGAACTATGCTTATTAAAAGTATATGTGAGTAGTACTAAACACATAGCAAACCACCATGTAGATGAGCCCTTTGTGTGGAATTCAGGAAACAGATCTTTGTGCTAATCACTAGAAGGAAAGGGCAGCTGTCATGGTCCTGGCTTTTAACCAAAGTGAGGGAAGCCAGGGAAGGTGGCAATTGAAACTACTTTTTAAAAAAGAAAATAGCAATCAGGCAACATCCTTGTCTTATGTACTTACAAAAAAGTCCAAATGAAGGCATCACAGAGTTTTCAGGAAGTGCTGCACCCAAAAGTTCAGAATACAGAGTTAGTTTATAAAATGAAAGAAGTGTTCAATTGTACTTACAAACAGCCCTTAGCCACCTCAAAATTAAGCTAAGATTTTTTAAAAAAACTGTACCCCACTCATGAGATTTCATCCGCCCTTCACCCCCAAAAGCACCCCCCTGAATAATTTACAAATGCAATTTGTTTTCTCATTAATTGATGGAGAATGATTAAAAACAAAATTGTTTGGTACAGCACTCTGTGTCGTATTGTTTTCAGCTATTGAATTCAATTGTTACTGATAATAGTGTTTTGATTTTTTGTTAGCCCTCTTTCTATATCACCTTTACCGGAATTGTTATTTTGTTATTGTGCTATTGATTGTTTCTGCACTTACTGTTAGGTGCCTTGGGATTCCTTTGGGAAAGAAAAGTGGGGTGCAAATATTAAATAAAATGGAAAAGGGCATCTAGAGTTATAGCAGCGGACAGCGATATATCATCAGTCTTATCTGTGGAGATGTATATACTTTAATATGAAGAAGATCAGGCTATGAAATGAAGTACCAATTAAAAAAAGGAAGCAAAAGCGCTAGTGTTTAACTCTTCATCACTGCCATTTTTTATTCAAAGATCCTCAAACTTAGTACTGTAGGGAAGAGACACTGGTTTTGAACATATCCTCTCCATCTTTCTCTCTCAACAAGAGTTGAAAGAGTTGTGTATGCTAAAACAATATACAAAAGTGTGGTTCTTCACAGCATCTCAGGGGCAGGTGACTCAAGTGTTCTGAGTAATCATGTGGTAGGGTTCACATATGACTGTATTACCTTGGGATGTGCATGGGAAATTTATTTTTGGAAACATCAGCACATCAAAATCTTCCTAATTATTTCCAGGGAAAAGGTGTAAACAAGAAGACTTCTATCTAATGTGTAAGCTTTTCATGTGCAGGGAGACTTTGGAACCGGCACAGTTCCAATTAGTGATTGATAAGCTTTGCCCAACTCCCTTTAGAAAGTATTCTGTTTTTCTGAGCTTTTTCGGAGAATTGTTGGAAGAAATACTGGGGCTTTATGAGCTTTTTCCAAGAAAAACCAAACACCAGCAGCAGTTGGCAAGGTGCACAGGCAGGGCGGTGTTGTGTGCCTGGCTTGTGTGCACCTGGCTTCCCAATGCCAAGTGTTGCTTCTGTTTACTGAGGGTGAAGGGTGAGGCACAGGGAGCATGTTGAAGGCATTGTGGCAGAGCCAGTCCAAGGCTTCTGCTGCTGCACCAACTCCATGCTCAGTTCCCTGGGCCTCACCCCTCTTCCTCTTAGTAAGTGGCAGCAGTGCTTGGCATTGGGAAACCAGGCACACAATGTCACCATGCCTGCACTGTCTCACTGACTTCTACTGCCAAATACAGAGATATTGCCACAGTCGCTCTTGTCAGCTCTGCCCAAAGCAAATTTACCCTTGCAGACCACTCCTGCAGTGGGCCAAGCATTTCATTGAATAGGGAGGCTGGAAATACTACAAATCCCATGTAGGAATGAACTAGAATTCTGCCCAGTTCAGATTTGGTACCAAATCTTCCATTAATTTGCTTCTTCTCTAAATTGCAGATCAGATTTTTATGTAGCAATTTTCCATGTTTTTTTTAAAAAAACTGCTTTGAAAATATTGATATAAGAATGATAATTTTATTTAATGTATTGATATTTCCTTTCAAAATTGTTGATGCTGATGTTATTATCAATATTTCTGTAAAGGGAAAATGGATTGGTAAAAGCAGAGTCCAGTGGACAAAGAACAAATTCAGATTGATACTGGTCTGTTAGGTCAACAGAATGCTTTTGAATTGGCACCGGCCAATGGATCCCATCCCTAATGCCATGAAACTACAGCAGGCAATGATGCTCATAAGCATCTGGTCTAGTATAAGGCCTCTTCTAGCTCCAGCAGTGTGTCTTCCCTGGTGCCAATTTCTTCACTTTGTAAAGCTAAAATTGCTTTTATAGGGCTGGACAGAATTGAATCAGCAGGAGACAAAATCCCTTATGATTATAGGGTTGCCAGGTCAGGAGCATCCCAAACACTGAGCTTTCAGGGGCAGGCCCTAGTTATATCATTAAGCATGATACATTAAGCATCAATCACAGTTCCTTGGAGCATACAATTCAAACAAAAACATTTATCTGATTGGAAATTAAGATTGAAATTTTAGCTAAAAGATGATGTTCCCAGGTCCAGCTGAAGTAACGGAATCATTCCTTCTCACCTGCTTAGGGAGCCTGGTAGGGAATATTTAATCTAGCCTACTTGCTTCTGGCAAGAAGGGTTTAAATTCCCTCAAGCCAGGCCAGTTACCAGAAGACCTTTATAGGAAGAAAGGAGTCTAGTTTTGTGGAGATGTTAGATGGGAGCACTCAGGAGTAAAGATGGATGCCCCCAAAGGGCTGCACTTACTAAGGGACTAAGCCCCATAGAACTCAATAGGACTTACTTCTGAGTAGATATGGTTTGGATAGTGCTGTTGGTAAAGCTTGACTAGTGTTCCTCTGCAAAGATATCAATATCCAAGCAGGGTTAGCAACCCCTACCTGGAGTGTCCTGCCCCTGCCTTTTAACATGGCTGCTCCAAACTTCTTTACAGACTTTACCCTTCACTTCAGAAACTTTTGAAAAATGTTTCAAACATGAGTAAGAGTAAGAAAATTCTCTACCCTTTTCTGCCTACCCTGTGGGTTGCTACAAACTCACTTTGACAGACAACTCAATTCCAGTGAGTAATAACTGACAGAGAGAAAACACAGGCATTAGCTTGGGAACAACAGCAATTGCAGCCACACTTCCTAGTATGTGAATTCTCTGACTACTACAGGCCAAGAAACAAACCATCATGCAGTCAATAAGGTGCATCATCAATGGGTTTAAGGGGGTTGGGCTGAGTTATTGTTGCTTCCAAGGATGTAAGAGAATGAGGTTAAAGGTAAATGAAATGCAAAAAGAAAAACAAAAGATAGTGATGACTTCCTAAATGCAATACCATACCAACCACAACAAGTTTCCTATGAGTAAGACAGAAATTCAGCATCCCACAACCAGTCAAGATACCTAATCAAAAACCAAAACTAAAAAAATCTTGGCAGCCAGTCAGCCAAGATCACAGAAATCCCCATGTAGAACCACCTAACCCAGGGGCAGCAGATAGTGCAGAATGCTCTGGCCCGATTGCTGACATGAGTGAGATCCTATCAGCACATAATACCTCTGCATTGAAATCTGCACTGGTTGCTGATTTGCTACCAGGCCTAGTTCAAGGTGTGTTTTTCATGTTATGGGTGCCACATAGTACTTGTACTGCTCTTATAAAAAAATCAATCATTTAGTGAGGTACTTTGGAACTCCCTGCCTATTGATTTTATGCAGACACCTTCATTGTACTCTTTTCAGCACCTGCTAAAAATATTTTTGTTTAGGCAAGCCTACCAAGGCATGTAGAAGCTATTACGTTTTTTATCTGTTTGTAACTCATTCTTTAGAAAGAGCCAGTTTGGTGTAGTGGTTAGAGTGTTGGACTATGACCTGGGAGACCCGGCTTTGAATCCCCACATAACCATGCAGCTTACTGGGTGACCTTGGGCCAGTCACTGCCTCTCAGAGAAAGGCAATGGTAAACCCCTTCTGAATACTGCTTCCCATGAAGACCCTATTCATAGGATCGCCATAAGTCAGAATTGACTTGAAGGCAGTCCATTTCCATTGCCAACTCATTCTTTGTTTTATTATTTTGAATGTTTTTAAATACCTGCCTTTTAACTGTTTTTCCAATAATTTTATTGTTTTAATTTGTTCTATAAACTGCTTTGAGGGTTTTTACAATAAAGCAATATATAAATGTTGTAAATAAAATACATAAATAAATTAAGGAGTCCCTGTGGCCCGTGGGTCTCTTCCCACTTTTAGGAACAAAGGAATCTGCCTTATGCTGACTCAGGCCATTTGGTACTATCTAGCTCAGTACTGAAAACACAGACTAGCATTGGCTCTCCAGCATTCCAGGCAACAGTCTTTCTAGAGATTGAATTTTGGACCTTTGCATGCAAAGCATGTTCCCTACCACTGAGCTACAGCCCTTCCCCTGTATAAAAAGTATATTTTAAAATTGTTCACTGACGAATGCACAGCATACCTAGGGCAGATCCACACCATTCATTTAAAGCACATTCATTTGAAGCATATGAATCCCACCATGGAATCATGACAACTGTAGTTTGTTAAGGGTGATGGGAACTATAACTGTGAGTGGGAAACTATACTTAACAGGATTCTTGGGGGGAAGTCATGCACTTTAGATGTGAGTTGGATGTGCTTTAAATGTATTTTGCCCACATGTAAATCATTTTAATTATTTTTTTAAAAAAATGGAAACGAGCTATAAAGTTTACTGACCATAGGCTATTCACCATCTCTCAGCCTAATCTGCCTCTAATGGTGAAAACAACAAAAGGGGACTATGACCACTGCAAGGAAAAAGGGCACACTTCAAATGTAGAGGAAATAGTCCTCTACAACCATATTGTGAAATCAGATACATATAGGGACATATCATGAACAAATGTTATCCCCCCTTTAGTACCACTCCCGATAGATAGATAGATAGTATTTTATGTATTTTAATTGTATTTTATGTGTTTTAATTTATTTTAATGTTTTTGTGATTTTATTGTTTACAATTTTATTATGTACGTGTTTGATTTTATTTTTGTAAGCCGCCCTGAGTGCCCTATTATAGGGTAGAAGGGCGGGATAGAAATATTTTAAATAAATAAATAAATATTTATATAAGCATGACTGTCAAAGATGTTTATTATTTACACAACCTGTTGAGATAGTTATAGTGCAATCTTATGCATGTTTACTCAGAAGCAAGTTCCAATGTATTGAATGGGGCTTACTCAAACAGGTAAGCATGCACAGAATTGCAACCTCAACTGATAAGGAACTTCATTCACCCAACCCAAAATGCAGAATCATGCCACTGTACACTGTTTTGCAACTGTTTTCTACTTGTTTTATGGTTATTGGATTTTAAATGGATTTATTTCTTGTTGTCAGTTGCCTTGGTTTCCATTTGGCAACCTAGCTCACAGGGATGTTGGAAAGGCAATGGTCTGAAGGCACATGAGGCCAGCACCCACAGGGTCAGGAGTGATCAGTGCCTGGATGGGAGACTGCCTGGGAACCATATGTAAGTCGCCTTTGGTTTCTATTATGAAAAGAAATGTAATGCAGGGTATAAATGTAATAAATAAATAATAATTAATAAATAATATACACACCTGTTGGAGATGTAAAATACATACACCCCATCTAGTAATTTATTACAAAACCAGTCATTGCAGTTTTTTGACGTTGATCATTGCAGAACATTTTTTTTAAAAATAAAAGCTATTACTTTCCTACAAAATAAATGCAGTGACACCTAAGTAAGCCCTGCCTAATTGCTTTAAATAATAGGATTGGAGGGGGAGAGAAAGATTTACAACACAAACACAATCCTTTGCTATATTCACTCAAAAGTCCCATTAATTTACAGCAAAATCCTAAGCATGTTTACTCAAAAGTAAGTCCTATTGGATTCAGTGGGGTTTACTCCCAGTATGTAGGTTTAGCATTACAGTTTTACTCCCAGAAAAGTGAGTATAGGGTTAAAGCTTCATAGTGGGAAGGTTTTCAAAACACTGCCCTCTTCAACAGCCCAGGAAAATTTAAACTTGTTTGACTCCTCATAATTAGAAAAGCATAGCACATTGTATTGGCATTTAGAACTCATGCACAGAGACTTTTGCTACTGGTGAAAGTTATAAACTTATACAGTATATGAGCTTTTCAGACAAGCAAGAAAAAACATGTTTCTGGACTTGCAGTGGGTTCTAGCTATTGCCTGGAGGTCAACAAATCCCTTGTCAATCACAACCCTGAATTCACTTATTGGCTCCAAACCTGACAGGGTGCGGTTAGAGCAGCCAGCTATGAAGTCATTTAACAGAAGTTGTGGAGGGGGCAGCTAACATTTTGGTGCATATCTCTTGAACCAGACCACCTACAAAATTATTATTATTATTATTATTATTATTTAAAAAGAAAACTGAGAGTCCAGAGATTGAGGTGACTCGCCCAGAGGGGACCCCAAAAATTTGGAGTCTCCGGACAAAAACCAGAGACCTGGCATCCCTACTTATGAACAGGTAGAACTTGGAAGGGATTTGGCCTGGCTTATGAAAGGGGAGGGAGTACACCTAATGTTTGTACTCCATGCAGAGATGGGAAAAATCTAATCCATGTAATGCTTCCCTTGGTCTCCCTTTTTGAGAGCAAAGAATCATACATTTGGGCTTCTGTGTGGAATGTCCACATCATAGACTATATTAGGCATGTGGAAGAGGAGATGTACCTATTCATCTATCACAGCACTGCATGGTAAATAACTGGACCAGACCATAGTGGAACTTTCAGGGAAGTGATACCTGAGCTGCATTCTTGAGATGATACAGTGACTTGCGAGAACAATCCTATGTGACCCTTGCAGACCTTTTTCTTTAACACTTTCTTTTCGACAGTCCTGTATAGGTGAACAGAAAACATGACCAAAGCGGAGGGAAAATTGGACAAGGAATTTTCTTATTTAGCCTGAGTGGCCCTTGGGAAACAGCCTCCATGAGAAATGGTGTCCATGAGTATTAAATCTGTACAGTGAACAGATAACTGTAGGGATAAAATTCATCATGTAGAGACATTCCCTTACAATGTGGCACAAATCAACAGTAATAAGATGACAACAATTTGATGATATGCCCTAAATTAACAGAGGTCTATTAGCTTGAATATAAACTTGAAACTGATATACTAACTGCTTAGCTGCTCTTCAAACAAGAATTCAGTTTTATTCAAATCACCATTCCTTGTTGTCTGCATTTAGGAATCCAAGACTTTCACAATTCTACATAAGTTAGCATGGTCATGGTATACCCTCATTTCCGACACATTAGCTTAGGTCAAGCCTTAAAGATGGCTCCTAAGGATTCATATTTACTGGGACACCAATTACGAATAAGATGGAAACAGTTTCTGTCCATATATGAATATTCCTCAGCAACATTAATATATCAGGTCTGCTTACACTGTTTCAACATACTCTTGATTGAGAAGTGGTATAAACAATTACATGGGCTTTATATAGCCAAAGACATACATTCCTTTGTTTAGGATGACTCGCAGAGTTAACAACATTGCTATAGTTCTTATGAGGTATAAAAAAAGAAACATAACAATAAATGCTCCTAAATGGACTGCTTTGCAGAATTTATATTGTAATGTATCCAACAGCAGGCTTTTGGGCTATGCCAAGTAGCTCTTTGGATGCAACCATGATATACTGCACTCATGCCAAGCACTGTAGTATTGTTGTGTAATCAGACCAAGTAAGTCATTAATTTTTCCTTGTGGCTGAGTCCACAAGAAGCTCTGAATGGAGGACTTTACAGCATCTTAACCTGGCCTATATTTTGAGAGGTACTGCTATATTTGTAGACAATTTGCTGCTAAAATTTCAAAAATGTATATCTGCTTTTGAGGCTGATAATAATAGTCAGGTCACAGTTTCAGAAAAGGGAAAATACTAACTCAGTGAAACTACCATTAAAATCCAGTTTGCTTAGTAAAGACCAACAGAACATGTGACTTGGTAAGCTAAACACAGATCACCAGCCATGTTTTGTGATATGTCAGATGTATAAACTGTTGGTCAGTGAAGCATGCTGTGAGACTCACAGACAGGGTTTTTAGCAGAGAGAGTGAAACCTGAAGCAGAAGGGTTAAGCTGGAAGAACAGAGCGCCAGGTTTGCCAAGGTCAGCAGCTGGCTGGGAAGTAGATAAGGGAACATCTTGTTGAGACTCAGTGTGGGGGAAGGCGTCTGGTTAGAGAGAACTGTGTCTAATGTCTTTGCCTAGTAAAGACTCTTACAAGAAACTTGCCTGGCCTGGCTCATTTACTGTTCTATGCGACACTTGGATTTCTTCCTTGTATGATCTCTATACGCACGCACCGACATAAACTGCCCTGTTTTGCAGTTTTGACTTGATGGGTCACAGGCCATGTGGGCCTTGTTTTGTCATTTTGCTTCCAAATGATTCATAGCCATAAAAGCTAGTCTTCACGTTGATGTTTAAGTTCTTCCTTTATGTAGTGTTGTAATTATATATAAAAAACAATAGTTTGTGTCTGACAAATCTAACATGAGGAAAACAAGCTCCCACAGAGAAAAGGATAAAATAAAAATACAGAGGTATCACAGCTTATCCAATATATCACAAATATAGAGCAGCCAGAAACACAAAGCAAAACAAAACACAAACTCAAGGGAAATATCTGAAGCATAAAATCTCTTTAGAAATTCAGGGTGCAATCCACCTCCTAGGTATACTGAGCCGAGGGGCTGCTGGATGTGGTATAGCTGCGGCGGGGGATGCTGGGTGTTGGTGTCACCAGGCTCCAATGGGCTCTGCTGGCAGAATTCCCCCTCAGGTGCAGCTATGTTGCAGCTGGGGAACTCTGCCACCACCAGGGTGCAGCTGGGGCCCAGCTGGCTCAGCTGAGACAGAAGCAAGTGGAGCTGGCAGAAGGCCCAAAAGGGGCATTCCGGGAGCATGTATAGGGTGGAACAGAGGGGAGGGGGGCTTACACCACATCCTGAGCCCATTCATCTCAGTCCTGAGGCTCTACGACCCAGCAGCTTATACGCCAGGAAAATGAGTGGCAGAAGGAAACTTGCATTTTGTTTCCTTCTGCTGTGCCCTGCCTGCACAGCCAATGTCTTCCCCTCCAACCAGCTGCTGAAGGGCAGTTGGACGTGGTGGCCCCTTGTGCCAGCTCCACTTCTGCCAGCTCCGCTCATGCCGGTCTCATCTGAGTTGGATTGCTTTGCCCGCCATTACTAATTTCTGCTTTTTTGTAGCATAAAAAGGCATTATGGATTTCATAAAACGTACTTGAAGGTGTTTTACAGAAATTGAATAAAAAATATTTGTTCTGCTTAAATTCTATGAATGGCAACTTCTCCACTGTACAGTGGAATAGGTGAACACCAATGTTTTTTCATTTAGTTATTCTATCATTAAAACCTCATTCATTTAGTTACTCAGTCATTAAAAGTCAGTCATTTTTGTTATAATTTCACTTTTGTTATTTCAATGAAAGACCCAGCTGCTCTTCTTCTGCCTGTAAATTCTGTGTTTTCCATCCATCTGGCATTCCATGTTCAAACATCCATTCCCTGTCACAGTCAGAACAGGTTTGATGGAGTTTATGGAGGGTGAGAAAAGCAGAGATTAGGGAACAAGAGATTCCATCTCCAACTGATACTACCTGCCAAACTTCAGATAGGAAAAAAGAACCCCAAATTTATATGAATTTATATGGAGACCAGGGTTCAAATCCTAACTCAGCCATGACAGGGTCACTCTGAGCTACTCACTGTCTCTCAACCTAATCCACAGCATTGTTGTGTGGTTAAATAGGAAGAGGTAGAACCATGGACGTCACCTCAAACTCCTTAGATGACATATGGGATATATATGTAATGAATAAATTTTAAAAGACACACAGATACAGTAAACTATCATTTAAATTAATTGTAAATTGAAGTAGGAAGTAGAGGAATACTCAATGCTTGGAAGATTACTTTTAAAAAGTAATAAATTACAGTTACAGTTACATGGCCCAAAAAGGTAATAATTACCGTTACAATTACAATTGCTCTGAAAGTAACTGATTACTTTCCTTTTCCTCCAAAGTAATCACTACAATTACATTTCAGTTACTTAAAAAAAACACCTACAAGGTGCTGGCCTTGGCTGCTGCACATCTAAGTAGCCTAAAACAACATTAAAAATAAACACACATACAGAGGTAGTAGAATAATTATTTTTATTCATAAGATAGCAATGGTGGTCTCTCTGCTGGTAAGGGTGGTGGGGAGGGAGGCTGAGGCTACTACTCAGATATTTGCACGTCAAACAAAGTGCACCCCCCACTCAGCCAGCCAGCATAATCTCTCTCATTTAACCACCTTCCAGACCCTGCCCTGCCACCAACTAAGGGACACTCACCCAAGCCAACATTTCCCCCTGAGATGCAAAATAGTTAAAATACTGCAAATGCAGCACAGTAGCCAGAGAGGGTGGTGGAGGCCACTTTGTGTGCCAAGTGCAAACACAGTATTCACACACACACACGTTGTCACCTCCACAGTTCTTTATCTCCATTCTGCCTCCTTCTCCTCCTTTATCCATGTTCTTGCCCTCCAGATTAGAGTTGCCAGGTTCAATCCCTGAGACTGATCCTGTAACTTTAAGAAAAAAGAAAGTCAGCCAAGTGCAGGTGTTCTTGCAACCCTGTAATGGGAAAAACCACAAGGTGGAATTCTCTCTCCCCCCTGCACAATTTTTAAAGATACAAAAGACCTCTTGGAGGCTGTGCCTGGCAACCAAGAGGTCTTTTGTATCTTTGAAAATTGTGCAGGAGGGAGGGAAAATTCCACCTTGTGGTTTTTCCTATTACAGGGTTGCAATAACACCTGCACTTGGCTGACTTTCTCCTAAAGATACAGGATCAGTCTCAGCGATTGAACCTGGCAACCCTACTCCGGATCCTTTTCCCCTCCACTCCATTCTTCACCACCACTATCCGTTTTTTTTAAATAATTGTTTTCTCCACTCCACCCCGTCTCACTCTCCGCCTCCTCCCTCGTCACCTCCTACCCATCCACAGAGCATTAGGAAAGAGTGACACTGCATAGAAGCCCAGTTTGAGGTACATGATTTTCATCCATAAATCAGAGGAGCAGAAGACGTCCCCTGCTCCCCCCCAAGTAATGCCTAAAAGTAATTCTGGAAACGTTACAATTACTCCACAAAAATAGCAAAATTACTCCTAGTTCTATTACAATCAAAATGTAAAGGAATTACCAACTCGTTACTTAAAAAAGTAATGAATTACAAGTAATTCATTACTTGTAACTAGTTACTTCTAAGCTCTGGGAATACTGCATCCTCTCCAAAGAGCAACAAAGAGGAAAAAATCACACAGGGAAAATCAATCTTTCATCTCTACCTTGTATAGATGCTCAGAACTCCCTCTCCTTGCAACTGTGAAAGCAGGAAAGAAGACCTATCAGAATGCTGGACACTTTAGCTAAAACAAGTTTAACTTGATTGGGCAGTTTACTTTGTTAATCTCTATTTCCCTGCCTTCTCTCCCTCACCACATTGTAACCTCAATCTGACCTATTCTGGTTGCTATGGGAAATGAAAGCTAAAATGTCTCAGAATATGTTCTGAATAAGTTCCAAACAAGCAATGAATTAATATGTGGTGTTTGTTTCCTAACAAATGAAAAAAAGAAAAAAAGAAACTCTGACACTTAATAGTAATGAGCAAAATAAACAGGCCCCATTCATTTCTAATTCTCACCATTATAAACTGAACACATGTACCTACAATGTCTTGCAGGCAGCCTTTGTACAGTGTGGCCTATGGTGTCTCCGAAGACTACTCAAACAAACCAGAATTGGTAAATTCTGGCCAGATACTGGAGTGTGGGGTAAACATTTGACAAATCCATCTGCTACTTTTAAAATTTCTTTTTTTTAGGAAGATGCATAGGGCAGAACTACATGTGACACTTGACCTGGGGCTTCCACCAAAAATAGCAGCTCAATGTCAAATTCTCTCCCCCACCCTCCCCATAATGTTTATTCAGATTTACTTGCAGTAGCTCCACATTCCTGGCTGATGCTGGTAAGGAAAGGAACTGGTGAATCTGATTAAATATTAAAAGGAACGGGGGAAGAATTCAATGGACTGCCATTTTTAACTGCAGTCCTGTGTTGAGCATCATGTGCAGTTCCTGCCATAATTTTAATTTAGTGGCATAAGCAGTACATTACTGTAATAAACAATTATTGTAATGTTCCTTACTTGCAAAAAGAAAGAGATTGCTGCAGTTATAAACTCTATAGACCTGGCATGATAAACAAACCAACGAACAATTATGTTCCAAGTGTATTTGTCTGCATTTGGACTGTAAGGCTGTGCTCATTGCCCTTCATTATCATTTACTTCAATTGCAGCAGTAAGTGTTGGGTTTTGTGCTTTCCTCCATCTTTTGCATGAACCCTTGCTGAAAGCTCAAACTAGAATGATAAAAGCAAGGCCAAATATTGTCATGCCTGGTTTTAATCACCATCTGGAGAGGGGGGAAAAACCCTCCCTGTAAAATATTTGTACACAAATAAATAACAGAACTAACTGTGCATTAAAACATGTATAAATCTACAATTAAATTGTCCAGAACTGCAGATAGTTTGTTTATTTATTATATTTCTTCACCACAAGGTCCCAGGGTAGGTTACTACAATAAAATATGCAATTATAAAACAAATAAAACAGTTACAATCATAAAACAAGTGGGAAAAAACAATTAAAATAAATTCCATTTATAAAAAAGAGTACAACATTTTAAAAACACTTCGACATATAGAAACAGTTAACACGTTGTTCCAATTAGGATTGCCAGGTCAGAAGCATCCCAAACACTGAGATTCCAGGGACGGACCCTAGTGATGTCATGGGGACATACCCTAGTGATCTCATAGAAGGTGGACCTTAGTAATGTCATAGGGGTGGGCCCTAGTTATGTCATAGGTGTGGGCCCTAGTTATGTCATTAAGCATGATACATTAAGCATCAACCACAGTTGCTTGGACCATACCACTCAAACAAAACAAAACCTCTGATTTGAAATTAAGATAGAAATCTTCGTTAAATGAGGGTGTTTATAGGTCCAGCTGAAGTGATGGGTTATTTCTTCTCACCCGCTTACAGAGCCTGGGTAAGGAACATTTAATCTAGCCTATTTGCTTCTGTAAAGGGTTTAAAGGATCTCAGGCCAGGCCAGTCACCAGAAGGCCATTGTAGGAAGAAAGCCTAGTGTTGTGGAGATGTTAGATGGGAGCACTCAGGAGTAAAGATGGATGTCCCTGAAGTCTGCAATTCTAAATGCACTTACTGAGGGACTAAGCCCCATAGAACTCAACAGGACTTACTTCTGAGTAGATATTGTTAGGATTGTGATGTTGGTAAGGCTTGACTAGGGATCCTTTGCAACAATATCTATATCAAAGCAGGGTTGGCAACCCCCCGCCTGGAATGCCCTGCCTGCCTTTTAATGTAGCTGCTCCAAATTTCTTTACAGACTTGACCCTTCACTGCAGAGAGAGGTTTGAGAAATGAGTAAGACTTAAGAATATTCACTACTCTTTCCTGCCTACTCTGTGGGCTGCCATAAACTCACATTGATAGCCAACCCAATTCCAGTGACTAGTAATTGACACAGACAAAACACACATGGTTTGATCTATCTTCACAGACAGTACATTGAGAACAACAATTGAAGCCACACTTCCCAGTATGTGAATTCTCTTTTACCACTATTGGGCAAGAAACAAACCATCATGCAAATAACAAGGTGCATCATCAGTGAGTTTAAGGGGGTTGAGCTGACCACATGGAACCACGGTTGTTGCGTCTATGGTTGTAAGGGAGCAACATCAGAGGTAAACAAAATGCAAATAGAAAAAGAAAAACAAAAGACAGTGATGATTTCCTTAATGCAATACCATACCAACCACAACAAGATTCCCATGAGTAAGACAAAAAATTCAGCATCACACAACCAGTCCAGATTCATAACCAGAAACCAAAACTAAAATAATTCTGGCAGCCAGTCAGCCAAGATCACAGAAATCCCCATGCAGCACAACCTGACCCGGGGGCTGCAGTTAGTGGAGAAAGTGAGACACTATGAGCACATAGTACTTGTTCTGCTCTTGTAAAAAATTGATCCTTTAGTATAGCCATACCTACCCTTTGCTGTGAGCTGCCCTGGCTTCCAACCCTACCTCACAGGGTTGTTAGAAATATTCCATATACACACACATTGGAGATGTAAGAACACATACATATAATATGTAGTTTATTGTCAAAACCAATTGGCCATTGCAGAACATTTTTTTAAAAAGTATTAGTTTCTTGCCAAATAAAAGCAGTGACACCTCAGTAAGCCCTGCCTAAGTGCCTTTAAAAAAGGATTGGAGGGGAAAAGATTTACAACACAATCCTTTTCTATGTTCACTCAAAGGTCCCATTGATTTTCAACACAAACCTAACTATGTCTACTCAAAAGTAGGTCCTGCTAAATTCAATGGGGTTAACTCCCAGGTATGTGGAATTAGCAATGCAGCTTTACTCCCAAACAAGCTTAATCTTGGGAAGATTTTCAAAACAGGTTATGAATAAGACAAATAAACTGCCCTCTTAAACAGTCCAGTAAAATTTAAACTTGTTTGACTCCTTAATTAGAAAAGTATAACACTGCAGCATGTACACTTTTTAAAACTTTTGTTCAAACATTATTTGAAAGATAAAATGTATAATATGCCATTTTTGCAAGTAATTAAAAAACCCTGCATGTACACTTTTATTATAATTATAACTAAAATTTTTTACTGTGTATGCTCACCAAGATCCTGCTGTGATCTTCTGTTGTAGCGCAATCCTATGCATGTTTACTCAGAAGCAAGTCCCAATCCTGTACAAAGTACTATTTATGCTGCTGAAAGCTATATATTTACTGAATTCCTGATGTGAGACAAGCAGGAAAAGGAAACTGTTTTCAGAACTTGAAATGGGGTTTAGTTATTGCCTGGGGGTTAACAAATCTTGTCAATCACAACCCTGACTTCAGTTATTGGCTAAAAACCTGAAAGGGTGGGGATTAGAGCAGCTGGAACTAGCAGAAGTTGTGGGGGCAGCAGCTGACATTTTGGTTTATCTTTTGAACCAGGCCACCTAAAAACTAAGATTTTTAAAAAAATGAAAGCTAAGAGTCTGGAGATTAAAGTGACTCATCCGGAGACCTGGAGAGGATTTAAAAAATGGAGTATCTGGGCAAAAACCGGAGACCTGGCCGCTCTTGTTCCAGTACAGATGCAGACTGGGATAAAGATCTCCACTTTAAAAGGTTGTTGAAAGAAGAGAGTCTTCAGCAGGTGCCAAAAAGATAACAGAGATGGCACCTAATATGTAATGGGAGGGAATTCCAAAGGGCAGGTGCCACTAAAAACCCAATTCCTATATTATGGCACAGACCTCCTGATAAGGTGGTATCTGCAGGAGGCCTTCTCCTGCAGAGTGAAGTGATCAGTTGGTATATAAGGAGCGAGAGAGTTATAATATATTATGTCAAATAGTAACATTCAAACTCCTCTTGGAAAGTTCTCTCTATGGGCCAGGATCAAAGATTGTGCCACGTATACTGGGGAACTCCTGAACAACTTGAACACTCTCAGTAGCCCAGCCCTAATCTCTGTCACTATTCTCTTGCCACTGCTATGATAGTGAATTTTTTTTTACATACATAAATCAGTGTTTTAAACAATATAGTGACGAATAGGAGCACTGGGCCAGAAGCAGAATTCAAGTTTCCTCCTAAAATCTACCTGTATGATGTAAAAAAGGCAAACACAATTTGGTGTATTATTATTGTTATTGTTATCATTTATTACCCACCCTTAATGAAATTAAAAAGAATTTTAAAACAACCTAAAATCCCAAAATAGGGTGGGTCCTAAAGATACATGTCTCAGGTGTCAAAGGGCAGTGTAAAGAGGTGCATCTTCAGCATTTGCCTAAAACTGTATAGCAAAGTTGCCAGGTGCACCTCAGTGGGGAGGGAGTCCCACAACTTAGGGACCACCATATTAATGACATAAGAGCTCATTTACAGTGTACTCTAGGAGGGAGCCCTTTTCATTGAACTCTGACTTGTTTGTGACTTTGAAAGATCACAACAGCTTTCTGACTTCAGAACTGATAAGCTAAGAACTCTAAAAATTAACATTTGCTTTCAAGCAAACAGTGGGGCCAGCTCAGTGGAATTTATGAAATCTCTGGAGTCAATAAGATAAGAATCAGTTTTCCCCAAAACAGGAATTTATACTACATATTTCACTGAAGAGAGTAAGATTATATGTGAATCTATCTTGTAGAAACAGATCTCAAAACCCACATTTCGAAGGAATTCTTTCACGCCCCTTCATGTACACACTCCCCCCTCTTCTACTCCCCTCTTCCAGCTTCATTTAACTCAATGAGACCCCAAAACCCATTTAAACTGGACTTTTGCTCTGGTCAAATCAGCATATTTATGGCTTCAACAAATATTGTGACATCACATTCCTCCCTAGGAGCATCTGATATGCAGCCTGGGACACCAGGACAAAGAAAAGGTGAGAATTGTATGCTTGGCTACTCGGTGATATCTAGCAGGAGAAGTCCCACTCCGCCAGCCCGAGTGAAGCCTGGACGGGTGGTGCACATTTGCAGCTGGGGGTTGAAGCCCCAGTCACCATTAGAGAAGTGGGCAGTGGTCACACATTGCGCATTGTGCTGCTTGAAGGGGCGGGGCAGCACTGGGCTATTTAAGCCTGTGCCGCCCTCCCTACCTTCCTCTTGATGTGCGACTACGGCAGAGTAGCAGAGAGGAGCGGCGCAGCGAGAAAGATGGTTGTGGTGGCCATTTTGTTGAGCTGCATGTGGCCAGCGCCATTTTTGTTTGGCCACGGCCTGCATTTGGCAGGCCCGGCTTCGGTGGCTGGGCGAGCCCCAGGGTTGGGGAAGCTGGCTGGAGGCCGCTTTTCTCCCTTCAGCGGAGGCCGCTTTCAGCCACGTTAGAGCGGTGGTGCTCCATTTGGTGCGGAGCTGCAAGTCGCTACTCAGGGGAGGTGGCGCTGTTGCCTTGTAGGCTATGGGCCCGGTGCCCCCACTCTGATTTAAGTTCCCCCCCACACACAGGGTTTATTAAAAGGGGGATATAGGGATATTGTGCTCCCCCAGGGGAGGTGGCATTGGGACCTTGTAGGTTTTGTGCCCAGTGCCCCCCCATGCTGATTTCAGTTGCTGTCATCCCCACACACACAGGGTTTGCTGAAGAGGGGATATAAGGGAGGGGATTGTGCTCCCCCTTTTTTTGGACTTGGAGGCTTCCCCCCCACAGGCACAAGGGTGCTAAGGGGGTGTAAATTTGGTGATAGGGTGAAGGCTTTTTCTACCCTCCCACCCCCAGGTAGTGGCAGGTTCAAGGGAGGTGGTGTTGATGCCTCTTGGCCCTGGTGCCCCCCCTTCAGCTTTCATTTGCACATTCCCTCCCCCCCAGGGTTTGATAAAGGTGGGGCATATAAAGGAAGGGATTGTGCTGCCCTGTGGGCATTTTCTAAGGGGGTATAAGGTGTGGTCAAGGTTAGAGGGGGCAGTGGAAGCAGCCTTTGGATTGGGTGTCACATTTGTCCAGGGCAGATTGTACGAGAGAAGGTGGCACACGGTAACAGGGACCAGATGGTTCGAACATATAAAATCAATTCTGGCCCGCTTGCATTGGCTGCCTGTATGTTTCTGAGCTCAATTCAAGGTGCTGGTTTTAACCTATAAAGCCTTACATGGCTTAGGACCACAATACCTGATGGAATGCCTTACCCGACATGAACCCACCTGTACACTACGCTGAACATCCACAGCCTTCCTCTGGGTGCCTACTTGGAGGGAAGCTGGGATGCTGGCAACAAAGGAGAGAGCCTTCTCAGTGATGGCTCCCAAATTATGGAATGATCTTTATGATGAGGTGCTCCTGGCACCAATCCTTTTATCTTTTCGGTGCCAGGTCAAGACTTTCCTCGTCTCCCAGGCATTTTAGCATGTGTTTTTAAATTGCTTTTTAAAAAATGTGCTTTTAAATTTGTATGTTTGTTTTTAATGTTTTTAATTGTTGTAAACTGCCCAGAGAGCTTCGGTTATGGGGCGGTATACACATGAAATAAACAAAACAAACAAACAAATAACTTCAACAGTTCCATCTCTCATTTTCTTTTAGTGAGTTCCACTAAATTTATGAGTTTAAGTGTGTGTTCCTTTGATGCTTTAATGGATTCAAGGTTTAGAAGTGAATGAACAGATGAGGACATTTACTCGGCTTTCAGCGTGTACACATCCCTTAATATCTTTGTTGTCAATGGTTCCATTTGGCACATTTTCCTCTAATAAATTTTCTTTTAACCATGTATGTTAAAAGCATGTTAAAGAAATTATTGAGTGATGCCTGTTAAGGAGCAGGCCTTAGTTATCCTAACAACTCTGAGAATATGCCTACTGCTAACAATCAAAGGCATAAAGCAGTGATGGAAACTGATCCTCCAGATATTGGGCTGAAAATCCCTGACTATTGGCCATGATGGCTGGGGCTGATGGGAGTTGGGGTCCCAATACAGTTTAGCTACCCCTGGCATAAAGGTCCAATGATGAAAGAGGGCTAACATATTGAGATTTTTTCTTTCTTTTAGGATACAGTAATATCTCAATTAACAATGTACATGTGTTCATGGACATTACTTCTTTAACAGAAGCACAGGTACCAGAGGTAGGAATAACGTGGAAAGAATAGGGACAGGTTCCTACATCATAAAAAAGAAGAGCATTTCAACATATTTCAGCAAACTTTTTATGCAAAACTAACAATATACATGTCTGAAATGAAATAACCAGGTCAGGTAAGCCTTGCATACAGACCACTTGAAGATGTCTTCCAAAGTGCATCCAGGGACAAGATCTCTTGTCCAGCCCTTTTGCCCCAGAATCATAAGGAAGAGGTTATTATTGTTAATGCACTTTAAGGAATCATCTGTCCTACACATTTAAAGCAGTATTATACCAGTTTAAAGTCATCACTTCCCCCAAAGAATCCTGGGAAGGGTTTGCTAAGGGGGGTGAGAATTATTAGGAGACCCCCTATTCAACTCACAGAGCTACCTTTCCCAGAGTTCCCTTGGAAGAGAGATTGATTGTTAAACCACTCCAAGGAACTGTAAAACAAAACAGAAGGATATGGAGCACTCAAAACCTACACAGTTTGATGGGGAAATATTCCCAACGTGAAGTCTCAGGCAGTAGATTTTAGTATGTGCAGCAGGGGACTTGATTACTGTGTCTTATTCTAGAAAATAAAATGTACTTTTTTACCTCTGAGTGACAATGTTGTCTCAATGGATTGATAGAATTATTATATCATAATTCATCAGACCAGCTGTTTATACTCCGTGAAATATTTATTTTAATTATCTTTGTTCTGTTTAATGGTGAAGCAGATGTTTACTGATTTTTCTTCTATTTCAAAACATCATAAAACTCCCATTGTCCTGCTCCTCCTTTAGTGTATTCAGCTTTCTAATGTCCAAGACCCATGCCATCAAAACGATCAGTTCATTCTATCACATTAGTATGGGAAGGCCGCTTCTAGTTTAGACCGTATGTCATAGTTATGTCTGAAAGCAGAAATAATGACCTTTGTGGTAAAGTGTTCAGTGTCTGGAGACTTGTATCTCTATCCAGGACATACCACAAGCACCAGAGTTTACAAAAATATATATACTCACCTCACACTTACACATTGGAAGGAGAAAAACAAAATCTTCTTAGGAGCTTTATCAAAGTCAGCATCAAGGAATGCTAATACAGAAAAGAAAAGAAAAGAAAAGAAAGCTGATAGTGCTTGTGGTAAGTTTACTCATGTACTTGATTAATCATAATTTACTTCCAGTGAAGTATGTGTACTGATTCTACTGAAAAACATTGCGAGTGAGCTGGTACAAAGTGATACCAAAGCTCTGTCTCTGCTGTTTGATATACAATAATTCTCATCTATGCAAGTCATCATTCAATGATTCAGCCATCAAGTGATGATTATGCATGTGTGAACCTAACCTCCATTTTGATAATATTTCATAAAATTTTAAAGGACTACCACTTATCCCATACATGGAATACTACTTCTGGTTCATATACTGGATGTAAATCAGTGATGTGTCATAAGTAGGGCGGCTATACACGGAACAAACTTTGGTGGATTAGGTCCATGAGCACACCCATCAAAGATATGCTCAGTGCAGTCAACCCCACAGTGTCAATCGCTAAAACAGATGGTGTGGGAAACTGAACCTAAGCACCTTCGTCCTCATACCATATCTCAAGTATTGATTATTGCTATAAGCTTTTCCAACATGAAATTCTTAAGTGTTACTTGTTTAGTAATCCAGTGAAATGCATCACTATCATCACATTATTACCTTTGAAACTTGGATATAAGAGACTTCCAGCCAGGTGGACAGGTGGTGTAGCATCCAATGTCATAAAACATTGTCATTCTTGAAGAGAAAATATTCCAAAATATTCCCCTTCCCCCACATCCCAGTAATTAAAAAATAAAATAAAGAGACAATGTCCCCACACTCCCAGGCCTTTAATCCACATTTCAGAAACAGTCTCACACAGATTGCATGGCAAGAATCCAAACTAGAAGTTACCAATTCATGTACTACAGTCATTGTATCTGTTTAGTTCTTTAAAGAGATATCATGGTGGGCACATCAGGAATGGCTGTTTTTTTGTTTTTTTTAAAGGCTACCCGTGCTACAAATTCCATGAAATGCAACTTTAACTGTATTGGTGACACAACCCTCACATGTACACAGTACACATCTACGGTAAAAATTCATATCACTTTTCTATCAGATGTTAAGAATCCTGGGACTTGTAATTTGGTGAAGGTGCTCAGAACTCACAGAGCTACAGCTTCCAGGGTTTTGTCAAAAAGGGGAAGATCTATTAAGGCAGTATTAGTTTGCTGTGTAGTTGTGCTCAAATTGCTATAAATGCTGTATAGGTGGAACCAGATCGTATGGGGTAAAGTTCTCTCCCCCCACACAAAAAAGAATGTGTTGGCTCTGCTGTGCCCTCCCCAATTTATTTTTTTTTCCTCAGGCCATCGTTGCTACAATGTTCAGCATCTATATCTATGTTATAAATGTCCATATATAATTATACGAAATAATTGAATGTTATAGGATAAAATTCAAAAAATTCAGCTTTATTATGTACATACTATTGTAATGCAATCTACTGTAGGAAAAGGGACATAGCTCGGTGGGACAGCACATGCTTTGTATGCAGAACGTCCTTGATTCAATCCCTAACATCTCCAAATAAACCCTGCAGAGTCAGTGTAGTAGACCATACTGAGCTAGATAAACCAGTGGTCTCATTTGGTGGAAAGGCACCTTCTTATGTTTCTACTTTAAGTTAAAGAATGATGTGAAATGAATATAGAGCATTTAGATGCCTCAGTCTTATTGCAGCCATCCAAAGAAGCTATGCATGAGTGGCCACTATCTTATTTAGCATAATATAGAATAGTGGCTATGACGTGAGCTGGGAAGTTTCCACTGACATCTAATCTCAGCTGCAAAATCATTATGAAGTCTTAGGCAAGCGGGTGATCTTATAACTCAATGCCCCCTTCCCCCATCTGCCACACTGAGATAATAATACTGACATACCTTCTAGGATTGTTATAAGGATTACCAAAATAATGCAAGTGAAGTGCTTTGAGGAAGACTCAGAAAATGTTATATAAATGCTAATTAAAATCCACTAGAAATGTAATTCATCACACCTTAACATTTCTATTTGTTCAGCTTTTCTAAAATGAAAGCATCTCTCACACACTTTAGTTTTTTTTCATTCTTCATCATCAAATTTAGGTATTGTAGATAATTGATTTAACTACGTATTAGCCTCTGAAAGTGAGATTATTAAAATAAAATCTAATTATAGACAAATCTCATTAAAGAAAGATTACTGAATGGCTGTAATAACTGAAAACTATTAAACATGTGCACATACAAAACAAGAGAGGATTAGAATGCAGATTTGGTGTTTCATTTTAACAGTTTCTTTTCTTCAAGAAAACTGCATCTGACTTTGTTATGAACCAGATAGCTATCAAAATCCATTATCCAGTGTATGGACATGCAACTGCCTTTCTTCCCCCAAGTAATTTCACTAGCGGTATTGAAATTCTTTTGTCTTCCTTCAAAATTCCCTGGATGTTTTGGCTAAGCAGAATGCTCCAAATTTACCTCAAACTTTGCTTCAAGTGAAATTCAGTAGCAATATTCTGCAGGCATTTGGAAGACTCTTCAGAACTCATTCATAATCAGTTGTGATCATGTTATGTGTTTATAACTAGGAATAGGCTAAACTTTCCTAGGAAATTTCACAAGTATTATCAAAGATCTTTTGGCTTCTTTCAAGATTCCTTAAATGTTTCAGGTGAGAAGGAATTTCCAAGTTTGCTTTAAGCCAAATCTAGTGTCAACTTAGGGATCTATGGAGTCCCCATGAGAAATGGTCCTAGTCTTATTGATACTCTTTTGGCTTCCCTCAGAATTCTTCAGACTATTCTCTTAAAAAGAGGGAAGGGGAACCTGGAGCCCTCTAGTTGTTGCTGGATTGCAACTCCCATCATCCTTCAACACTAATCATGTTGGGTGGGGCTGATGGAAGTTCTAGTCTAACAATATCAGGAGAGCCATGGTTTATCCATCCCATCCCTGTCTTAAGAACCCCCCAAATTAACGTAAAAACATATTTTGGGGTTTTGTGTTTTAAAAATGAATAATCATTATTTTCTACCATATAGAAGAGGAAAAGAGCTTGACCCAGCCTTGTGTTTAAAGCCCACTGTAAGAAGAGAGAAATGTCTCACTCAGATGCAGGGATGTGTCCTGCCCGAACTCAAAGAACTCAGACACAGCTGTAGTTTTTTCTATTGTAGTAAGAGAAAGTTTGATTTCAGTTTGCTTCATGAATCTACCTATGGCTTACTCAGAACTCAGCATCTCTCTAAGGTTAACTAGGCACAACACTGCACTAAGACGTTGACTCATCAACTACTTCCCCCCCTCACTCAGCTTAAGTAAGGCTGGGTGGGCACCTTACTTGCGTGTGCTAACTGTCACTTGGGAGCGCATGTGCAGGTGAAGACTCCTTTGCAAATGTATCTGTTGAATTTCCTGCCGCATTTGCCTCCTGTGCGAGGTGAAGGTGGAGCCCCCATATTCCCCTTCAGAGGGAGGAGGGCTGCCTGTGGGCAACATGGGCACAGGGAGAGGGGAAGCATCAGGCTGGGAAATAACTGCATGGTCAGGTTGATTCTCCACAGGGATATCTGGAGCTGCTGGGGTTGAACTGTCAAAGTCCAATGCCGGGGTGCCCTCTGAGTCCAACTCCCCGCTTGGCCCTTCACCAGCTCGACCATCCCACTCTAAGTCCTCCTCCTCCTCCTCCTCCTCCTCCTCCTCCATTTCATTCTCATCAGTCCACCCCCCTCCAGTAAGGCTCATGACAGGATGCATTGTTTAATTGATTAATCAGTTTGGTTAATTGATTTTACACTTTTAATTGTCCTAAAAACTGTATAGCACATTTTATAGATAGATAGATAGATAGATAGATAGATAGATAGATAGATAGATAGATAGATAGATAGATAGATAGATAGATAGATAGATAGATAGATAGATAGATAGATAGATTCATACAAATGTTTATAGAAATTGCAGAAGGCAAGCAGAATTTAAGATAACTGATATAATGATAACTGTGCATCCTCTAAGAATAAAGCAAGTATGGGCCTTTGAAATATTGAGTTGTATCCAGTGCTGTGAGATCATAAGCACACTGCCTTTCCCCCACTGCAGCCCTTATACTACCTGAAAACGATCTCCTGAGGTCCTTTGATTCCCAGGAGAGGCTTTTATGGGGTGCAGGGGCAGTTATGCAGAGGAGGGGCAGGGATTCCTCCTACATAAGCCTGCTTGTGCTGCATTGAATATAACGTATATGCACATTTAACTAAAATATCAGTCGAGTAATCAACTAAAAGTCATAATTAATTGATTAAAAATATTTTATCAGACAGCAGCCCTACTCAAAAGAGTTCCATACTTCCAGAAGGACAGTTTAATAAAAGTAATGCTTTTGAGAACATGATCACACGGATAGGGTTTATCTCTCTAGCCACATTTAGATCAGTTGCCTACAGAATTCTCTGGAGTATTTAAATAAAGCAACAACAGGCAGCACCTTGATTTAAGCGATGGACCTCTTGATCTGCAGTCTATCATTGCATCCATTAAATTGCCCATTTTCTCCCCATGAGCTTTAACTAAAGATCCCAAGCTCAGAGCTAATTAAATGCTTTGCCTTCTATGTTAATTTAGATGTCAGGCAAATATTATCTGCTCAATATTTAGAAGTGTCCTAGTGTCGGGGGAAATACAAAATAGAAATGGGCTCAAATGATAGCCCGATGAGGTTTGACTGAATCCAAATGACAACCTACACTATTCTGAATGTTAGAATCAATAGGAAACTCATCAAGCCTGCCAGGGTTTCGGTATAAGAAGGACCCCCACAAGGATTGCTAAGATAGGCATAACTTCTCTGAGAGGAAACTCCACAAGAGACAAACTCCATATCATAACAGCATTTAAGGTTACAACCCAGCATCCAGATATGCACATGTGACTTCAGTTGAGAACAACAGGTGCTGGGCACATCTAGGATGCTTTCACACTGCACTTTCTTCCATTATTCCAATATTTCATACCTGATAAATTGCAAATGTTATTTTATCTTTCACACAACGTAAAAGGTAGTTCTGGGAATACAGTGGAATATTGTGGACGTTTAATGCTTATTTCTGTGATAAATTATTCCAGAAATAATATGTTTGCAATCTTGGGAGCCTGGAAAATCATAGGAATTTTGCACAAGCTGCAGCCGCTCACATGATAGCCATCCTGGCATGCAATGTGTTCCTGCCTTGTAGGCTGGCATCATTGTTTTTGCCTGATGAAAATTGTGCTGCTATTCCAGTGTAGGAGTGGGTAGCAGCTTCTCCTTCCTCCTTTTCCCACACACACCCCTGTGTTTAGACACTAACTTACACAGTGAATTATGGGGGAATTACAATGCATATGTGTATAATGGGTGAGGGATGAAAACAAGACATTAATTGCAGCAGTCTGAAAGACATTTGCGCAAAATTCTGGTATATTGGCCCCCAAAGCCATAGCTCCTTAACACAACAGGTACTGCAGTGTGAAAGGAATTTTAGAAATCAGGTTAAGTTTTTAATCCACAAAACTGATGCCCTAACTCCCATATGTGAAAACAGTCCTAGTTGTTCATAGGACCACATAGAGCAGAAATTATTTTCATTCAGAAATGAAGAGGGGCTATGGCTTAATACGTGTTTTGCATGTAGAAGATCTCAGGTTCAAGATACGGAATCTCTAGGTTTAAAAAGATCTCAGGTAGCAGGCCTAAGACCCCTACTTTAGACTCTGGAGATCTGCTGTCATCTGGAATAGGTAGTTTTACAGTAAATGGGTCAATGGTTTAAGAAGTTTCATATGTTTAAATGTTTCAAGGCTGGTCTAGCGTCATAATTCTTGAAGTAGGTGCTATGATGGGTCATGATGGATTCCAATATATTGTTTCATCCTCCCAACAATTATGCAAAGGATTCACAGAGGAGAATGTTCTATCCAAAGATGAGCAGCATTTTCAACAATACACTCAATTCCGAGATTCGTACTGCTGGATGAGATCCCAATACTCAAACAACGTGAGACTCAAGGTTTCAAACCAAAGCTTTATTACGTTTGCAAACGGAGACTCACAGACAGCTCTTGCCAGTCCAGTGAGGTCTAAAGTTACAGTTCTCACAAGCATAGATATATTCTTCTATCACTAGGCAGATTGCACAAAGCACACAAGTGGGAGTCTTGGGAGTCTTGGCCTGGCATAGTCGCACAGTACCACAAGATGATACAAAATATGAGAGTCTTACTTGTTGTTCCAGTGTCGGCCTTCATCCCTTAACCCTTGCATGTCAGACAACTTAACATTGGCTTTTACTAAAGATCTATTTCACATGGAACAAATCAATTCAAAATTTTCCATTCTAACAGTATCACATGATCAAACTCAACAATCTATGAACATTATCCATAGGTCAGCTGGGACTGTGCTAATCTCCTTCAATAATGTACCAAACAAGTTTAAGAAGACACCTGTGTTTCTAGGGGACTTGTGTCTATCTGGGTTCCCTTCCTTAGCAATCATACCCAGACAGTAATTGCTGCATACTTTCTCCATTCTTGGTCCCTCGGGAAGGAAAGTCAAATGTCCAAAGTTTATATATCATGTTAATGGACGACCATACCTACTGTATAAACAGAATATCAACTATGGTGAATAATTGTCCCAAATATGCTGTTGGACAGAACAATATCACTGTTTTTGAATGAACTGCATTAATTTGGAAAGGGAATGAAAAGGTGATGCAAAGTGTAACACTTTTAATCAATGGGAGTAAGGGGACCTACAGTGAAGGCCAAGTCTGTACATCCCCCTTCCCCCCAGGGTCTTTTAGATTACAATCTCTTCTAGTCCCCATTATAGAAGTCTCAATTTGCTTGCCAATAAACTGTAATTAATTAATTTATTTATTTTCTTGAATTTATATCCCACCTTTCTTCTGCCCTGAAACCCAAGATGACCTACATGTGATTCTCAGGTGGTCACCTATCCAGGCACTGAGAAGGCCCAGATAAGATTAGCCTTTGTAAGGTGGTGGCTTCATGTGCTTTCAGTTCATGTGTGTCAGTTAGAAGTTACTTATAGGTAGTGCCAGTGCCAGAGAGTGGCCAGGTTAGGCCCTGGATGAGGGCCCCTACACCCAGAGGGGCCCATAAAGAGTCCTTCCTTAGGGTGGGAGGGTGGCACTCCCTTTCCTTAATCCGTGGCAGCATGGGGTCCAGCAACCCGACCCTGACACAGATTGCAGAGAGGGAGCTCGCAGGCACCCTCCAATACGGACAGTGCAGGCTTCAATAAGCCCATCTATGCACCCCACCTACCTCTGCTGTCAGTGTGAATGCTGTGCACACTGCACACACATGCCTGCCATCACCCAAGATGGTGGCGGGGGCTTCCCTAACCGGCTAATGTCCCTACCGCCATCTTGGTTGATGGCAGGCATGTGTGCTACACATGCACGTCATTCACATGACATGAAAGGTAAGTGGGGTGTGTGGGCGGACTTATTAGCCCCACACTGCCTGTATTGGGGGGCAGGCTAAAGCCCTGCAGGCCTGGGGCAGGATGGTGCCCAACATGCCTAGCACTGTTCCTGCTTATAGGAGGCCAACAGCTGCATTTTTTTCTTTGTGACTCCTTCTTGGGGGGGGGTGTTGAGAGACAGGTGAAATAAGCATATGCTTATACTTAACTATAACATTACATATTGAATGACCTGCTTAGACAGGCTCATAGCCACCTAAAAAACAAACTCCGAATGTCCCCTGAAATGAACCTCCCCAACAGATTAAAAAATAAACATGTTTCAGATTTTCCTTTTCTGGTTTCTTAGCCAATTAAACATTTCCTGATTCTTAAAATGCTCTGAACATTTAAGCACTTGTTACATTGAGTAAACTTTATTTTATATTCAGCATTTTTAAAAAGTCCTATGACTTAAAACAATTTTTTTTTTCCAGTTAAGTACAGCCTTCCTCTGTCATCTGGTAGGCTGCTGCACTAGATAAGACCTGTGCAGTTGGGACCCACCAAGCCAAAACAGCCATGTGGCTATGAATGAATAAATTTATTTCGATCAAAGGTCAGTACATAGAAACATGAGTAATTAAAATCATATAAAATACATAAAGTCACGAGTGAATAAAAAGTACAAAATTACAATCAGTATAAATTTCCTATATAAGATCATGTATCGTTGTTTTCCGACATGCAATAGCAGCAGCACAGAAACTGGCCACTCTTACTGTAACCAGTGGATTCCTGTCTGCCAATAAATACGTTAAGTAAAACTCACTAGGTATGTCCGGAATGCTTTGTAAAATTGGGGTAATAAAAGAGTGACGGAGATCCCTATAAAAGGTACAATGCAATTAAACATGACCTACAGTTTTTACTTCCTCCATTCCACATGGACAGACCCTTTCATGATAAGGTACCCTTCTATATCTTCCCCCCAGGAGGGCGGATGGAACTACATTGAACCTGGCAGCTGTAAAAGCTCTTCTATATTTAGGGATATTCAAATTTGTTAAATAATGCATAGGCACCAGTGCTGTCTTGTTATCCCTGGACTCAGGGAGTCTGCCAGCAAGACTCAAGTGATTTTATAGTTCTATATCCCAAATGCGCTGTTGGATAGTAGTTTTTGCTTTAGCATATCCCAGAGTGAGAAGAGCATAAGGGGTAAATTCCAGCTTTGCCATTTCTCCAACAGTGAGCTTTTCCATCTTGACGGATATACATCAATTAATGTCAAAGGGACCAAACCCACAGGAGAAAAAATCAGCTTCAGCCAGTAATGAAGCCTCAGAATCCATCCACGGGCTTCAATAGTAATGAGCCCCTCTTCTAAATGAAGCAACACATTAGACACACAGCTTGGAACTCCAAGCACAGCTCTCAAAAACTTAGTCTGTGTGACTTTGAAAGGGGCAAAATTATCATATGCACATATCTGGGTGCCATATAATATCTTTGATATAGCCTTCGCTAAGAACACCTGGAAGCTGAAGGCACATGTTGGACCCCCTTTGTGTAAAAGAACTAAGCAGGGCCTTTACACTCCTCTGAGCATTCCCAGTAGCATTTTTTTAAAATAATTTTTATTCAAATTTTCAGAAGACAAACAAAACAAAATCCAGTAGCATTTTTAATTGTGCTCTCCAGGAGCCCAATGCATGGAAGGTTACACCCAGATAAACGTAAGATGTAACCTGTTCAATAGGATGGTTATGTATTTAACAGCCATCAACCAATCAACTGGTCAATTGTCTGCTTTGGATGGGGTCGTACTCCCTCTGAAAGAGCAGGTTCGTAGTCTGTGAGTGCTCCTGGACTATCTTTGTTGCTAGGGCCCAGGTGATCCTATTGGCTAGGAGTGCCTTTTCAGAGCTTGGAAAAGTTACTTTTTTGAACCGCAACTCCCATCAGCCCAATCCAGTGGCCATGCTGGCTGGGGCTGATGGAAGTTGGGGTTCAAGAAAGTAACTTTTCCAAGCTCTGTGCCTTTTACCAGCTTTGGCTGGTAAGACCCATTTCTGGACTGGAATAGCCTGCCCACTATTGCTCATGCACTGGTAACCTCCAGGTTGGATTGCTATAATGCAGTCTATGTGGAGCTGCCCTTGAGGTTGGTCTGGAAGCTGCAGCTGGTGCAAAATGTAGCTGTATGACTGCTCACTGGGACAGGGCATTGGCAACATGTTACCATGCTGCTGGAAGAATTGCACTGACTGTCCATTAGCTACTGGGCCAAGTTCAAAGTTTAGGTTTTGGTGTACAAAGCCCTGAAAGATCATCTTACCCTTTATATACCCAGTCAATCACTGTGCTCTGTAGGTGAGGGCTGCCCGCAGATACCATCTTATCAGGAGGTCCGTTCCGCACAACATAGGAAGTGAAGCTTTAGTGTTACGGCACTGTACCCTTTTGGAATTCCCTCCCCTTACATATTAGTCAGGAACCATCTCTGTTATCTTTTTGGCATCTGCTGAAGATCTTCCTCTTTCAACAAACCTTTTTAGTAGAGACTTTATCCCAGTACGTGTCTGTGTTGGAATTACTTTTTTAGATGTTTTAAAGCTTTTTTAAAAATATGCTCTTAAAGATGTTTTGTTTTAATCTGTTTCTAAAGATGTTTTGTTTTAATACATTTTTAAAGATGTTTTGTTTTTAAGATGTTTTAGAGTGTTTTTGGTGTTTTTGTTTGTCACGCTGGGCTCCTTCTAGGAGGAAGGGCAGGATATAAATTTAATAAATAAATAAACCATCCTCATTTTTGCAGTCATAGGCAGGCTGCAAAACCAGGGGACTTAACAGACTCCTGATAAGTTGCTCAATAGGGCCAACTGGTTATGTTCAACTTAGGTTAAGTTGTTTGCGCCTGGAGTATATGTACCTGGTCAAATCTAGCAGGGCAATTATTATATGCCTCCCGATGCTATCACCCATTATTTACCTCATGTATCTTCTTTTGTTCACGTAGCCATGATTGCCAACATTCTCTGCCCCACTCCCTTTGAAGAAGCATGATAATTTATTTGTTTAACTGGGCACATATTGTTAAGTGTTTGTGTAATTGTTTCATGGTTTCTCTGTGTGTGTGTGCACACAGGGCTGGCTCCAGGCATGCCGGGGCCCTTGGGCATCAGCTTGCCTTGGGCCCCGGCGTGTGTGCACGTTCGTGTGCGTGCACGCCCCCCCACCTACCTGTCTCTTGTCTTTTACTATTGCCATTAACCAAGATGGCGGCCACGGTTTCCCTAAGGGGATGAAGCCTCGTCCGCCACCTTTGTTGATGGCATGCGTGCGTGCTATGCACATGCATTTCTGCCATCAACTAAGATGGCGGTGGGAGCTTCAGTACTTTAGGGAAACCGCGGCTGCCATCTTCATTAAGGGCAATACTAAAAGGCAGGAGACAGGTAAGTAGGGGGGCACAGATCGCCGTGGATCACGGAAGGGGAGTGGAGGGGCTGCTGAGGGCCCCCCTGTTACCCTGTAGCTCCAGGGGCCCTTGGGCCAGTGCTCCACCTGGCCGCCCTTTACAACCAGCCCTGTGTGTGTGTGTGTGTGTGTGTGTATGTGTGTGTGTGTGTGTCATTGCTTTGAAAAACAGGAGAATTGTGTTTCTTTGGCTTCATTGAAGAATGAATGGGTGGAGAGTTCTTCTGGACAGTAACTGCAGGAAACATCCCTTGTTGCTGATTTTGAAAGAGGAGGATTAATTAAGTTTTGGGACTTTGGGAAATGTCACATCAAATAATACTTTCATTTTATTATTCTCATTATATTGGGCCCTCTATCAAACTGTTTTACTGATGGATAAAACAAATGTGTATTTATTTCATACAATTGCCTCCAAGTCTGTTTTCTATATTAATCCTTCTAGTTTGACTTCTGAGCAAAGTTAAGAGAAAATGATATAAGCACACAATAGAAAGTTATCTATTTTAAAATCAGTGGGGCTTACTTGCAGCAATTTCAGATCTGAGGCTTAATTACAAGTTTCTTTGAAACAAAGATTTTCAGAAATTTGTGTCTTGAGGATCATCCTGTCTCTTTAAACTCATGAGATGCCGCATGCCTTATGCATTTTTCTGCCCTCCAAGAAAGACACATGTGGTACAATGATGTCATTATTTATCATTTAATTATTCTATGTGCCACATGCAAGAAACCGATTTCCTAAACTGAAAGCATTTCTAGCAAACCAAAAAGTGAGTATGAGTATAAAAACTTGGAAGAAAGAACAATAGCAAGCTGTATCCAAAGGAAACTGCACAGTTTCAGTTAGATTCAGTCAGAATGGTGGCTACTATCAAGAGTTATTAAATCTTCAGTGCTTTGAATAGCTCTGAAAGAACTTGGGGTGAGGGGAAGTGGAATTTAGATCACACACATCCAGAAACAAAATCTGCAGAAAAGTTGCAAGGATCTTTTAAAATATAAATTGGACACAGCTTATTACTGGAATTGACTTTGTTAGACCAGATAGATGGTCTTCCGTATAATGAGGACCTATAATGAAGTTAGAACAGATCTTTGCACAATAACCATAATGATGCTTCTGAATTGGGGGAGGGGGGTTGATTAGGATATGAATTTGCCTAGTTCATAATGCTCAGTTGAATCCTGAAAGGAACACTATCCCTGCCAAGGGTCTCTTATAACCTGGGCCATAATCTGAGAAGGTGAAGAACTCTCCTGGCCCTGCTATCCCCACTTCATTTACATGGCCTGAAAGCAGTGGCTGCTGCAACAACAGGGGTTGGGACCAAAGAGGGGTTTTTTTTTAATGTCTGAAAGGCCTCCCTTCCCCGCTCCTTCCTTTTGACTGGAATGCTAGCTTTCTTGCTAGCATTCTGAGAGATGTAGTTTTCTAGATGTAGGAAACTACACCTCAAAAGGATCCTGAGACACTTATATTCAATCAAGGTACCAGGAACAAACGAGGAATGAGGAAACGGCCACTCCAGATTCTAGATCTCCAGGGCTACTATTCCTGTAACTATAGCTGCAATAAGGCAAGGGTAGTGAAGGGGGCAGGGAATGGTGGGGGCAATATATATGGGGGTGAAATAGGCATCTGGAAACCCTTTCATGATGCTATCAGAATTACAACATTGCTTCCAAATTCTTTGGGAATTAGGATCATAGTTTGGTTATTGATCCCAGTTCCAAACTGAACCCATAAAGGTTCTTCCATTACTAATAGCCAGGCTTTATATGCAGAACAATGAACAATCATTCTAGAATCTGATGGGTAAGGCTGCAATCCTAACACCACTTACCTGAAAGTAAATCCCATTGAATTCAATAGGACTTATTTCTGCATAGACATGGTTAGAATTGTGCCATTAATATGCAAAACAAAACAAAAACCACCCTCACAAAAAATAGCATATTATCTTTTGCAGATAAGTGTCCTTGGCATCTGGCGAGGGAACAAATAATGGGAAGGTTTCTCACACCCCTACTGGAAAAAAACCCTTCTATTAAAAATTGACATCAAATTTTCTAAGCATTTCATCAGCTTCAGTGAGAATACTCTGGTGAGAATGGTTTGAAGACTGTGACCCCAAATTATTATCTGGATCATGGTTTTAATAATAAATTTGCCTTTGCAGACCAATTTGCCCTGTAGGAACTCCTAACGCTTTAGAGACATTTGAAATATGACCCTGGGTGAAAGTACAAGTGTGCAGACACTCTCATGCTCTGCTCTAATTATTATAATACTTAATTTCAAAATGAATCTTCAATTTTTTATCATTTGCGCTGTGAATATTGTATGACCCACCTTGGCCAGATTTTCTAAGTTCTTACCAGCTTCCCCCACCCCCCGAAGGCCCAAATTTCATTTTAGGAGGTGTCCAAGGACTGGTTTTTAACCTGTTGTTGTGTGTGTTGGGTTTCCTTTATGTGCTCCTGATTGTCACCACCAAAACCACCCTGATCAGGCTTTGCTCCCCTCCTCTCTCTCTCTCTCTCTCTCTCTCTCTGTATGTGTGTGTGTGTGTGTGTGTGTTCTGTGATTATCTATCCCTTAAGAGACTGGGAACTTGTTCTGTCTAGAAAACACCTCCACTGTCACCATCCCATTTGAATAAGGAGTTCTGCTGTTGAGTAGATGTTCTCCTTCTCTAGAGCAGGGTAGCCAACATGGTGTTCTCCAGATGTTGTTGGACCACAACTCCCACCAGGCCTTGCCTGCACAAGGAATGATCTTATCATAAGGTTGTGATAAGAAGACACCATGGTGGCCACCTCTGTTCTAGCTTAAACATTAAATCAGCCATTTCTTACCAAGCCCAGATTTGTTTTACACAAGATTGTGCAGGTAAGATTAAAATTGGGTCAATCAGGAGTGGGTTGATCTTACTTACTTCCTATTCAGATATCTTTTCACTGTTCAAACACAGAGTGTGGGAAATTAAGGAGATCTGCACGATCAGCATGCAAAACTGGTTATGGATTATACCAGTGATTCCCAAACTTTTTCCCCATGAACCACTTGAAAGTTGCTGAGGGTCTTGGTGGACCAGTTAATGATTTTACTGCTTTTGTAGCAATTATAATTCCATAGAATTCAAATTGTAATAAAATGAAATATAGTATAAAAAGCAAGAAAATACAATTGAAACTCAATGTGAATATTCAGTGTAATCTTTAACCACAAATGGGCTGCAGACCACTTGAATGAAACTCATGGACCACAGTTTGGGAACCCCTGGAATATACACTTCCTCCTTCTTGCCTTTTTTGGCGGGGGGTTTCTGATAAATAGATATTTGGGGGTTTAAATATGAGAAATTAAGGCATCTCTGCCTTAGAAAAGTTAGTGTGATAGCAGATACTGCTGGGTTTTGTGGGTTTTTAAATGATCTAGAGTGCAAGGAGAAGAGGTAGGGGTGTTGATAGGTACTTAATGGACTCAGGGCACAGGTCTTTGGCACAGATTTGCATAATTTTGCAAATGTTAATTTATATGTGGCAGAAAACCTGGGGTTGGAGCTCCCTGAGCCATCCTCTAATAACACCCCTAAAAACAGGGCAGTATCAGTTTCTGATATTGAGCAGGTAATATCCTTCGCCTTACTCTCAGATTCAGGCTCCTAGGCTGAAGGGTTGTTTTTCTTTTTGCCTTTATCACGCCACTTAAACACACCTCGATATGTAGAACAAACTATGGATTGCACAGGTCTCTGCGGCTAGCGGACACATCACAAGCATGATTACACAAGCTCAAACATTGTCACAGCAATTGGACACACGCCCTGAGATAACTGTAGTAGGCTTGGGACAGGCTCACTACTTGTGTGGGAATGTCTACCCAGATTGGGACTGGGCCACTAAACAGCATTCCTGAGGGTGGGCTGGGGAGTGAGATCTAGCTGTTTGTACTTGCACAGATGACAGAGATGGCTCCTTAGCCAGTTCCTCACTGGCCCTCTCATCTGAGCATCTCTCTGACTCCTCCTGCATGGGAGGCAGTGCTGGGGCAGTACTTGGGGCTGAGAGTCAGTGGGCCTGGAGAACAGGGTACTCACTAGCTCAACCTTATCTCCTGTAATGGGATCCACAGGGGTGGAGCTATCTCTGGCTAAACTACTGAAGTCCTCTCCAGTTTCAGCCCCCTCCTTTGGCAGACCACTGGGCCCCTCCCCAGGATCCCAGTACTTCTCTTCCCAATTACTCTGCCAGGAGTTCTCCATGGGACCCATGATAGGTAATATGCAAACTCAAATTCCCTATGTGATAGTGTAGGTCTCTAACGGCAGCCTGTTGGAAATTAAGCCAGTAAATGCGAACACACAACCCAAAAGCAGAAAATCATAGTGAATTCTAAAGCGACTTAGGGAATAGTTAAGCATGGTTTATTTCCATGTGGAAATATTAATGGGGATGAAAAGTGTTTCAGTTTGATTGGATCATGTCCTTAAATGTATCATGCTCCAGCAACAGGACATCCTAGAAGCTACATCTATAATAAAGTATTACATTGCAAGCACTTTTTAAAAAATATATAACCTGCTTCTGTCTGCATTTTACACAAGAGAATAGTTTAGTAGCAAATCATATTAATTTTCTTCCTGTGTGGCTTGCTTTAGATTTGAAAGTGTGCTTAAAAATGGTTCTCATATATTTGTCTCCAAAAGCTCCATCTATGCCATTCATTTGGAGCTGCATAGTGACATATCTGAACTTCTACATTTTGTGGTAAAAATGAAATATCATGTTATTAACTTCTTTTTGATTAGTACTATCATCATTGCATTAATAGCAGTCTATAAATCAGTATGTAATTATTCCCAGAGCATTTATCAAATATAGTCTTAGATAAATTGCTATGAACTGGTAGAAATGGATGCTGCCTTCATCAAATTATGACTTTTCAAAAAGTAAAGAACAGACACACAGCTGTGCAGGCCTGGGTCAGAATCCCCCAGCATGGTGGGGGTAGGGCTGACTGGAAATTTCTCAGAAAATAATTCTCTGATAATTTTTTGAAAATTGTCTTTTTAATAATCCTCTTGAACTGCTGGAGAATTTCAATGTTCTGCTTAAAATTATCAACAAAATACCTTCCCCAGTTATGGCAGATAATTTCAGGTGCACCTGTGGATTCGGTTTTAATATTGCTTAATTTTTTAAAAAATATAATTGAAGTTTGACCTCTGTTCCATCTTGGTCTCCTCTCTTAGTCCATCCTTCATCCACTAATAGAGTTTGTTCAACCTTAAGTGAGGCAAAATTCTCAGAAGACATTTTTCTGATTTAAAAAAATTTGCTGGAGAATTTCACTTTCTGCCCAAGAGTATTTGGCAAATGCTCCCCACTAGGGATGGAATGATCTGTCAATTTCATTTCTCTCAGCTTCTCATTTTTCTAATCGTAAGTTCGGTTCTCCACATTTTTGCAGTAACTTGCAATTGTTTTTTTTAAAAAAATGAAAATTCTTCAGCATTTTAGTGAGAATTTCTCCTAATAAATACCTTTTTATCTGCAGTTTTGACTAATGTGCATATTTTTGCAAGCGATTTATCCTAATATAATGCATTTTTGTATGTTATTTTCACCAATACGTTCATATTGTACACACATTTCCCCAATATATGATTTTTGAAAACATTCTCTGGCTGGAGAACTGCATCACAAAATTCAAATAAGTGCGAATTTTGAAGGATGGCTGTGTTTCAGTTCTCATATTGTTTCAGAAAGTGTGGATTTCATAAATTCAGTTTTAAATGCAAACTGAATCAACTTTCTCACCCATCCCTAGCTCCCCAATAGCATGGATAATCTCAGGATGCCGTTTTCACTGAACCCTAGGTGGACCAAATGCCAGGGTCCATTGTGGCTGTCACAATCATCCTTTATTTTATCTTATTTTGTAATTTACCTGGGACTCTGATGAGAAATGCCAAGCAATATGGCCACAGCAGCCACTGCCATCTTTATTATCCCAGAATATCTCTGGGCCCCAATGTGGTGTAAAATGTAGCCCAGAGGCATTGTGCAATAATAAAGTTGGTTGCTGCAGCGATGTTGCTCAGCAGTTTTCTGGTTGGCTGAGTGCCCTGCTAAGTGACAATGGGGTTGAGGAAGAAGAGGGGGAATGTTCCTACTGCCCATCAATTCTACCTGTTTTGTGGGACCATGCTGCATAGGTGGTTCATTGCTTGTTGTGATAAGAAGACCTTAACTCTAATCTAGCTGTAGTTATGCATATTTATACATGACTAGTTGGGGCAAAATGTACAAGGGATGTCCATTTGGATGTGCATCTGAATCCACTGAAAATAACAATGTGGGCAGCATCTGGATCTGTCCTAATCCACCTTTCTCCCCAACTAGTCAATTAAGTCCAACTAGATTGAAGGAGAGAGCATCAGCTTGGATGTTTGGGCATGAAACATGCCTCCCCCTTCTGCTCAGCACTAGTTTCAATTTGTCAAGAAACAGCTTGATGATATGGAGAGAAGCTTCTAAAATTTCACTAAACTTTATTTTCTGTCTTTGTACTTTCTCTTAGAAATGTAATGGTAGATTAGAGAATAAAAACACTTTGGCTTAGAGTACATTGTCCCCATGCCAACACTGACACAGAGGGCAGAAACCTCCATTTTCCATGTTCCTCTTACAGTAGCTGCTGACTCCATCTGCTTTATGGAGTTAAGATCAATTGTTCTAACCTCTTACTAAGAGTTCTCAAGGTTTCCCTTGGGTACCCTTATTTTTGCACACCAGCTGCTTTCCACTTTACAGCTTGAGGAGGGAGCCTGTTTCTTAGCATCTATAGTACATTTCCCTCTGATATGTCCAGAGCTTCCTGCTAACTCTGATCAAAACTATTTGCTGCCTGGAGATGTGGTGGGTTTTTTTTAAAAAAAAATCTTTTAATCTGCTTACCTGAACTTTTCTGAAGTTCATCGAAGAGCTGCCATATAGTTGCCATTTTTAAAACACACTGTATGGCAGCAATCTCCACATGGCGAACAGTTAATGTGACCATTTTGCCACAGAGATCAGAAATATTCTACACACTACCATTGTGTCATAGACTCTGTGTTTGATTGGCCCTTGTTTCCCCAGTCCCCTGCTAGAGCGCACCCAGGACCAACTTCAGTGAGATAGTAAAACTGTGAGAAACACCCATATAGGTTTCCATCTCATATAAAGGGTATTAATGCATGTGCTAGTGCTCATTTATTTATTGGTCATATTTATATTCCACATTTCATTCAAAGGTCCCAGGGCAGAAAAACATAACATTAGAATCTAAATTTAAACAATAATATTAAAACATATACTGTATAGAGGTAGGATTAAAAATCCAGTCCAATAATAATAATAATAATAATAATAATAATAATAATAATAATAATAATAATAATAATAAAACATGTATATCCTACCCTTCTTCTCAAAGGCAGTCCAGGACAGCAAACAAATGATAAACCACTAAAATACAAAATATATTTAAAACAAAACATCTTTAAACACTTCTTAAAAAGCAATTTCAATACAGATGCAGACTGCGATAAGCGTTATTGAAAGAGGGAAGTCTTCAGTAGACATCAAAAAGACAACACCTATCTAATATTTAACTAATATAGTTATTTCAAAATTGGTGTTGTAAGTGAGCCTTTCTGGGCACGCACCCAAGTATAGTCCCACATAGAGTGCTTGCAACAATCAAACCTGGAAATTACTGCAGCATGGATATCTATGGTCAAAATAGGTGGTGTTGGTGCACCAGCTGAAGCTGAGCGTAGGCACTCGTAGCCCTTAAGTAATAAAGATGATTCAAGGAGCACATGAAACTATGAGTGTAATCTAGAGCAGGTTGACTGCCAATCCCTGGACCTAAGGACAACCCCACCTACCCAAAGAACCTCAGTCTTGCCTAGATTCAGAGTCAGTTATGTCTGCTGTTTTGTTTGCTTACTGGGCTAGCATGGTTTTCTTCTGGGCCATACATCACTGTCATGCAATTACCTAATCTGTAGTGCCTGGCTCAGAAGAGGAAACTGTTAAACTAGATATTGAGCCACATGGAATCCTTCATGCCTGTTTCATATGTCCAGTGTTTCATTCAACTTGACTCTTTAGACTGCCACAGTGGGAGCTGAAGTACATTGTTCTAGCCAGAGAGAAAAGAGTAAAATCCATTTGGACATGGGCTTTGTCTCCAGGATAAGCAGGATCAGGGCTGGCGCTAGGCATGACTGGGACCTTGGGCACCAGCCTGCCCCAGGCCCACAGAAGTCTAGTTCAACCCACCCATACAGGCTGCACATGGCTAATAAGCCCACCCACGCATCCCACCTAACTGTCTGATATGACTTTCAACAGAAATTGAATGTAATGCGATAACCCTGGTTATCAGTCATATCAGTAGCCATTGAAAAAGACAACTGTCGAAACGCGTCTGGCTGGACTTTTTTAACAAAAAATATATTTCTCTTTTCTCTATAAAAGAAACGGACCATTTGAACAAAATTTGTACACGTCAGATACATTCTTCATGATGTATACTGTTTTAGTCACATACTTTTGAAAATCATAGTATCATGTTTGTTATTGTTTGATTTTTGTATGTTATACTTTTTATATTCCTTTTTATTGTATTTTTATATGTTTTATTAAATTTACACTGAGTATTCTCATAACTATATCAACCTTAATTTCTTATTCCATGCAGGTGCACATTGCAAATAGAACTTTTTCATTTTCTCCAGAATGGGAAGCGTTAACAGCAGCCAATGTTGGAGCATGCACAAAAATGGTTGAGTTTGGATGCTTAGTCATTCAGACTGTGCAGGAGTACAAAAATAAATTAACTTGAAATCAATCTTGCTTTGACTTAGAAAAAATATTAAAGTTCCTTGACATGAAGCAAGAGCTCATTTTATATTTGGGAATTATGAACTTATTAAAATTGACTTCTGAACCACCTACTTTCAGGTTTTTGTGGCATCACTAGTTATATTAACAGAAGAATCCTATGGAGGCTGAGAGGGAGAAATTCACCGAGGCCACTATAGAGGTGGGGGCGGCTTTTTCTTGTTTTTCCTTCCATTTCCTTCTTTTCCCTCACAATGGCCAACAATTAGGGGGAATTAATGTCACCATCTTTGGGGTGAGGGTGTTAGGGAAACAAGTGGGGGCAGGAATCCTGCAGGCCTAGAGTGTTCCCTCTGTTATGCACACAAAGAATGTTCCAGTTCTCACTGCTGGTGGCGAGTGCAACAGAGTTTTCTGCCACCAGAGTAGGCAACCTCCAGCAATGTGCAGATTGACACTTCCCATGGCCTACTGGACACCCTCTTGTACAGTATAGCATTGTTCTTGTAAAACAAGAGTACCTATCAAATAATTTATATCAGCATCATAAAGATGTTGGATTATGCTCCTTGGTGTTACAAAATAAAGGTTTCATTTAGATGCAATCTATAGTATTTCAGTTATAGCAGTCAAGTGATATGCCATCATTTTCTTTCAGACATTTCTTGTTCAAGTAATGTGTGGATTGCAAAACTGATTAAAAACTGTGGTTTAAATATGTCTTTTTTTCCCTCTTGATGATTTCAGTCTTTATTTAAGCCACAGTAAACTCACTAGGAAAAGCACAAGGTAGCAAACTTAGAGTGCAGAAGGATGAAAAGGCAAGTGCAACTCGACTGAGAATGGTCTAATTAGTGATCCATGTAGGCCCAGGAGTCTTCTGGTTTCTGAAAAAACTATACAAGCCCAACCACACATCCTGCTGCAAGAGTGAAAGTTTCTTTGAGCTTGTTCGTATAATGTATTTCATCAAGAGGACTCCAAGGTTTACCTCCTTAAAAAACACACAAAAAAACATGATAGCTGTCAGTGGCCACATTTGCATGTAATGCTAAGCTAAACCATGGCTCAGTGCAAATGTGCTGGCTCCCAGGAAGGGGTTCACATCCACTTTGCTCCTCCCTGATTTTTCAATCCATATGGCAGAGCAGCTAAGCCAAAATTTGGCTTAGCATGCCATTCAGCCCGTGATTATGGTTAAGCTTGCTCTTCCTTAACCACAATCTGGGGTTTGGATGACATGCTGCACCAAACCTTACCTCAGCTGCCACACTGCACTGAGTTAAAAGGACTGGGGAAGAGGAAAGTGTTGCAGAGTAGGTATTTGAGTGTCTGGGTGAGCTTTGTGTATTTCAATCTTTGCTAAAGATTACACCTTCCCTGCAAATTAGTCAGACAGAGAATTTAAGCATTAAAATAAGAAAGAACTACTTTATTCTGGAAGTACATACTTGATAGGAAAGAGTTCTACATCTAGCTAACTAGCTAAGTTGGCGATGCAAACACTAAGCTTAGTGTTTGCCCTCATGCTTGGAGGAGAGGGAGAGACAAAGAGAAGATGTCTACTCTCCCTTTCAAGAGAAAGAAGAAGAAGCAAGGAGACCGGAAGATGTGGTCAACATCCTAAATATATCAGTCTAGCAGGAAGGGAGAGTCAGCAGGAGATCAAAGGATAGGTATTAGCCTAGCAATCAGGAGGTCTCCTCTCTACCCTTTTAACCCCATGCAACCTCAACCCACAAGTTCGAGTTGAACCACATATTCCAACAGAAAGTGGGTGCAAACCTTTCTGTGAATTCCTGGTAAGCCATAGTTTGGATTACCATGATATGTAAACCAGGCCATTGAGAGCTACTCTGAAGGCATGGACTGTTGTCACTGAGCAGCAAGTGAGGGAATGCCAAAGTAACCCATGGTAACTGCTTAGTCACTAGATTGGAGCCAGAGAAGACTGAGTGTAACAGGGTTTTCCTTGCTCCTTCACCCCCTCCAACACCTTCTAGGTCCCCAAAGTTCTCCCTGAGGGTCAGCAACCCATCTGGAACAGTGATTTCTGGATCAAACCCATTTATTCAGGCCTGGCACCAGAGGGCAGCCTGGTTGGGCACTGGCTGAGGGCTCTGATGACTGAGAGGGGCCCCTGCTACTGGGGATGGGTGGATGTAGTTCCCGCTCTGCAATCCGTGCTAGTATTGGGTCATGAAGCTTGCACCCCACAACCCAATGTTGGTATGGAGCAGGAGCCACAAGCTCAGGCAGCAACACCCCCTCTGCTGACACAGTCTTAAAATCAGCCCAGCCACGACACTTCCCATGTCTCTGCATTAGCATGCCAGCGCGCTTTGCCACCTGTGTCGACGGCCCACTGTAGTCAGGTGCCCAAGGGCCTGCTATACTCTGGTGCCGGCCCTGATTATGTTTCTTTGTTGCTGTTGGAACAAAATTGTCTTCTTCATGTTTCTTCCCTTCCCCTGAGAAACAGAGAACTTCCTCTCTTCCTATTCCTGAAGTGAGAACTTCAGGAGAGTTGCCCTAGTAACACATATTCACTGTATGCAATTAATTTGGAACTTTAGTGTTTTTTTTTCCAGAGTAGGATTCTGAACCTACATGCCATATTTGCATTAGCATTAAACTGTTTTTGCTTCTCAGAAACAGTACTGCTGTATCATTCTCCAAAATGAGGGAAATCCCTGTGCAGCAATAAGCGGGTCTTCTCTTGCTGAATACTGGAAGGCTCTACAGAGTCACTAACATATAAGATGCATCCCAGAAATTAAAGAAAATGAACGGTCATCTGGCAGAACAAAACAGTATGCAAATTGCAAACACTTATAAATTATGCTGGTAACATCTCTGAAGCATGGAGTAGGAGGCCCTTTAGGCTAAAGAGATGCAAAGAAATACAGGAAAATTATTAATAGTAGCTAGCATTTATATAGCACTTTAACCCACTATATTCATAAATAAATCCACAATTGCATGTGGATATAATTTACAATATTCCGTTCAAATTCATACAGCCAGGGAGCTTCTCAGTGAATCCATTTTGCCATAGTCACATCACATTTGATATCATTGACCTGTAATTTGAATTGCTTCAGTCTGACTCAGAGCCAGAAGGATATGCTGGTGGAAAAACCTACAAGCCTCCTGAAGTTGGTGCTTGCTTCAAGAAAGCAAGGCTTGTCTAACTAAAGGTCATTTTAGGTGGATTCTGTTTGCTCAAGAGATTATTCTAACTGTTCTCACAAAAACTATTGTTTTCCAAGGTTATGCATTGACAGAGGGTGGGCTCCCATAGTGCTATTCCTTCCATTAAAAGTGAGAGATGGTTCCATGGGAGTTATGTTGGGAAATGAATGTTGTATATGTTTGTTATCTGTAGTTAATAAATAGTCTCTCAGCTAGTTCATGGAATTTGTTTCTGTTAGCCTTGCAGTGACACATGTGGCATGTATGGACTTGGTATATAACCCTAAGTAGGTACATTAATATGTAAACTTGGCAAGTCTCCACAGTTCTAACATGAAAAAAAAGCTGAATATGGAAGTCAGGGTTTTGTATGCATTTTTGTTTGTTTTACTTGACAGAGAGCATTAGGACCAGCTCCAGGTTACTGGGGGCCCTTGGACGCAGGCTATCATTGGGCCCCTTGTCCCCTTGCTTTCCTCCTCAAACCACACTTCTTCCTCCTTCTTGGCCCCACCCCTTAAAGTAAAAGTAATATCGACCTGGCTAAGATTCCCCACTTTCTGCCTCCCCTTTAGACCTGGCCCAGCCCCACCAACTTTTCCTCTCCCCTTTAGCCCTAGATAAGCCCCCCACTTCCCCCCCCCGGCTAAGCCTTCCCCCATTTCCCCCTCTCACCACGCCATACATTGCATGCATTGCAGACCAGAATGGGTAACTATTATGTGATCATGGTTTCCAATGCTTGCTTGCATGCTAACAATGGTTTATGAAAAGCAGAGCTATGCACAAATGGCCTCTCAATATCCTCCACCCTATTTGTGGACAGAGAAATTGGAGGAGCCATTTATATGAACTCTTCTGGGCGAGGATAAATTATCCAAGGTTTTTGAGAGTGGTGCTCACCACTAGCAGTAGCACTAGCCCAGATTTTTTCCCCTCTAATTTTTATTGTTGCTTTTTTGCCACAATTGCAAATAGCAATATTAAGTTGGCATCATTTTGCATCCTTCACAGTGCCATGGACCTAGCATTGCTCTGAAGCATTGGGATTTGTTGTGGGGAATGGCAGACACACTAAAAAAAGTATTGGAGAATAATCAGAAAATTCTGCAAAGTTACCTTTTTCTAGGAGGTAAGAGAAAAATCTCAGGCATTTGCTCAGAAATGTCTTTTGAGATTTTTTGGCTCAGTTTTAGTGCAAACCATCATTTGCCTAGTTCAGATGAAAGGGCAATGTGTGGTTTCCATATAAGAAGGAGTGAAATAGAGAAGTGCAGCATCCAAGCCCAAGATTTCGACATGAACACTTTAACTATTGTTTCTTGTTATGTGTACACTGAGCCAATATAGAAGTGGAACCAGAAACTCCCAGAGTTATAGCAGTGGCACTAGGAAACAAGGAGAACTAAATGTGATGGCTACTGAAAAAGAACCAACGGAAGATTTAATACTGGGGTGGCAGGCAATAATGGCAAATAAAATTTGCTATTATCCCTGTTCAGCCCTCGGGCTCTGAAAGAGCTACGGGAGCAACGAGTTTTGCAGACGTGCCAGGAAGTAACCTGGCATACTTAGAATGCATGCTGCGTTGCATGGGGGCAGAGACAGGTTGTGGGCCTTTTAAGCCCACCCACTCCCTTTCCGACCTCTTTTGTCTCTTGGCACTTGGAGATGACGTGCATGCGGGAGACAACTAGGGGGCTGGGCCTACCTTTGAGACCCAACAAACACAGGCTGGCCGACTAAGACACTTTGCGGAGGTTGGCATGGCTAGTAGTGGCAGTAGTTGCTGGCACAGCTTGGTGGTGGTGGCAGCTACGGCTCTGCTAGCAGTGGTCAGCTCAGCATGAGGTGGTGGCAGTTGGTGGCTGTGGCTCTGGGGCTGCTTGGTAAGCAGTGGCGGCTCACGAGAGGTAGTGGTGGTGGCTGTGTGAGCCTGTAGTTGGGTTGGTGGTGGCTGAGCAGCATCATTGGGCCTAGTAGGCGCTTGGTTTGGAGGAGGTCTCCTGGGGGTGGTAGCATCTGCCCCCTTTTTTTGGTGTTGACCACGTATGAGTGGATTGGGCCATCGAACCCTGGCTGATAGACCTTCAACTTTAGGCTCGGGTTAGCCACTTAACAGCTTTGTGCAAGGGGCGGGGCTTATTTTCCCACCCTTTTTTCTGGCTATAGGGCCAGCTTCGCAGCGTAGCTGCATTGCACTGTGGATGGGGCTTATTTTCTTGCTCTTTTTCCATTGGGGCCTGGGAGCTGAATTTGGCTGGCTGCTTTACAGGCCTGTTTCTATGACAGGCCTTATTGTCTTTGCTCATGCTGGGGGATTGGGTCAGTATCTAGGTTTGAGGGGCTAGCCTTGGCCACACAGTTGTGTGTTTCTATATTTTTGCACACATACACACACACACATTTCCCTCTCTTCTCTTGTCTTCCTCCTAGTATGAAGGGTTTATATAATGACTCCAAAGAAAGGCAGGGGTGGGCCTAAGGGCAAAGGTAAAGATACTAAACTATCTTCCAAATGCCCCCTACCCTGCCTACTGACTCTGATTCTTCGGAGGGCAAAGGATATGGCCAGGATATTGGCCCGATTGGAGTCCCTGGAACAGCAGAAAAGGCAGAAGGAAGTAGTGCCTCAGAAAAGGGGGTTGCTAGTAAAGGTGAGCATAAATAATAATAATAATAATAATAATAATAATAATAATAATAATAATAATAATAATAATAATAATAATAATAATAATAATAAATTTAATTTCTTCATCGCCTATCTGGCCAATGGCCAGTCTAGGCGACTTACAAAATTATTAAAATACAATTAATAAAATACACTAATACAATAAAAACAATAGATCTACAACAACAATATTAAAACTGGGTAGGAGGCATTACAATTATATCAATTAACCCTCCCCGGATACCCCGAAGGCCTGCTGAAAAAGCCAGGTCTTTAAGGCTTTCCGAAATACATTTAGGGAAGAGGCATGCCGGAGATCTTGTGGGAGGGAGTTCCAAAGAGTGGGGACCGCCACTGAGAATGCCCTCTCTCTTGTACCCACCAATCTGGCTGTTTTTGTTGGCGGGATTGAGAGAAGGCCCTGTGTGGCCGATCTTGTCGGGCGGCATAATTGGTGGCGTTGAAGGCGCTCCGTGAGATAAACTGGTCACATGCTAATGCTTTGCATGTTATTCTTGATTGCCTTGCAGCTCTTGAGGGATCTTCTACTGCTTCAGCGGCGCTGGCGCTGGTGGTGGAAGTGGATGAGCTTTTGCCGTTACCTGCAGAAAAGCCTGTGGCATTGCCTGATTGGAACTCTGGTGAGTATGTGCATCCAGCATATAATATAGGCTGGGCTGGGTGGCCTGCCAGTGCATGTGTGTCCCTTGTGGTTTAGGGGATGGTTGGCTGTGCGGGTTACTGTTCTGCACATTCTCAGGCTCTTACAGGTCGATCAAGGGGATTTCCCTATTCAGCAGCCCATTGGTGAGGCCTGTAGGCAGGTTTGGCAGCCAGTTTGGGGGCAGACTGTCACACAAACCAGTGGTGTTGGCCAGCAGGTGTCAGATCCCCTGGCTTTGATGAAGGAGGGAGCTATGCCTTTTAGTGAGACTTCTGCTCCTCTGGGTAGGCATTTGCTCCCCAGTACTAGGACCTTATTTGGTAAGGGAAATATGTTGGCATCATTTCTCTTTTGTATCAGGACCCAGAACAGAAGGAGAATACTAAGGTTGAGGACAAGGATAAAAAAAAATTAGAAAAAGAATGTGGAGAGAACCTGGGCTAACTGGTTGGTCGGTTTTCTTATTTATGTAGGGGTGGTCCTCCAAAAGGATCCATTGTGGGCTAGTGCTCTTGTCAAGTATCTAGGCATTATATTTAGGACATACACTGAATATATGGGCCCTGCACAGCTTGGGTATGATGAGTTATTTTGTAAGCAGGCTGCAGTGGATCCAGGGTTGAAATGGGATAGGAAGGAGCCCAAGCTCTGGTTGCAGTTTATGACTGCAGATCGACTTATTCAAGGGGATAGGGCTGATAGTGGGCACTTGGTTTTAAAGCCTTCAGCTGGCAATGGCTTCCTATGGGGTCACAGGACAGTGGGTTCAATCCCACTTGCTCTGCTGGGAGTTTAGTGCCAAGGGGTTCTGTGGCAGAAACCTGTGTAAGTTCCAGCATGAGTGCTCCATTTGTGGAGGGCTGTATTCCTTCTCAGGTTGTTCCTGGGTCCTGGGCTTTCAAACTACACAGCAGGGTGAAAAGCCTGGCATCGGGGCCCAGGGATTGCGTAAAGGGACTCAGCCCAATCAAAGCTTACCCTAACCATGCTATTTATATTGGTGAAGGTTTTACTTGTGGTTTTAGAATTCCTGTGGTTGGAGACTGTTTCCCCCTTTTTTCTGAAAATCTGAAATTGGTGTTGGGATTGCAGGAGATAGACAAGGAGGTCAGGAAGGATACGGTCATGGGTCCTTTCCTCATTCTCCGTACCCTCATTCACCATCTGTCCTACTCTAAAGGGCAGTTGGTCAATGATGCCATTCCAGTCCACTTTTGTTCAGTACGCTACACTTCATTTGATAGTGCTGTGACTATGGTTCGACTCTGCAAACTCTGTGCTCTTATGCGGAAGTGTGATGTTAAGTTGGCTTTCTGCCTCCTTCCAGTCCACTCTTCGGATTTTGATTTGTTAGGTTTCTGTCTTCAGGAAAAGTTTTATTTTGGTCATGCCTTACCAGTGGGTTGTTCTGTTTCTTGTGCTGCATTTGAGCTTTAGCACATTTTTAGCATGGGCTTTTCGGTGGCAGTCTGGGTCAGCCTCATTGGTCCATTATTTAGATGAGTTTTAATTTGCTGGCCCAGGAAATCATGGTCTATGCCAGGAGCTTTGCTGGAGCTTGCCATGTTGTCTAAATACCTAAGCATCCCTTTAGCAGAGGAGAAGACCAAAGGGCCTTCCTCTATTCTTACATTTCTTGGCACTCAGTTTCTAAGCTCAGTTGTGCGGGTTGCCACTGGATAAGGTCATGTTGCTTAGAACCAGGATTGAGGAACTCATGGGGTTTAGGAAAGTCACCCTTAGACAGCTCCAGGAAATTATCAGGCACCTTAATTTTGCCTGTAGAGTGGTTACCCCAGAGTGTGTGCTTTTTCACAGAATCTGTGACCTCACAAAGGGCCTTTGCCAATTGCATCATAGGGTTAGAGTCACCAGGGAGATGCATGAGGACCTTCTGGTTTGCTCAGGATTCCTTGCCCAGTTTAATGGGGTCTCCTTTTGGAAGAGTGATCTCCTCTTGGAGGCAGAGCTCCAGGTTAGCTTGGACATCTCTGGTGCTATTGGTTTTGAGGTTATTTTTAGGGACAGATAGTGCAACACCACCTGGTTGGCATGATGGGTGGAGGATGGGATGGTTAGGAATTTAACTTTCATTGAGTTCTCCCCAATAGTGGTGGCTGTTCACCATTGGGCTGACAATTTTGCCAACTGCATGGTTCATTTTTGGTGTGACAACCGAGACACAGTGCGGGTTATCATTCTTTCACCAGAAAGAATCCTTGGGTCATGGTTCTGGTGTGAGCATTTGTCACCCAATGCCTCCACTTTAATGTTCTTTGCCTTACCCAGCATGTGCCATAGTTGAATACTGATGCACTTGCATGTCAGCAGATGGAGCATTTCTGAGAGTTGGCCCTTTTGGCCAGGGGTCACCCAAAGCTAATGCCGGTGGTGCTTTGGGAGCTTGGCAGTCAGCACTAGGTCCTGTTATATGAAAGCAGGTAGGGACTTTCATGAGTTTTTGGCAAGCCATGGGTACCCCAGTCTCTGGCCCGGTACAGTTTCACAGTTGATTGAGTTTTGTATTTATATCAGCTGGGGCTATTGGTACATACAATGAAGGGTAGGTTGACAGGACTGAGTTTTTGGGCTAAGGTTCAGGGTATTTATGATTGTACAGGGGATTTCAGGTTTCAGAAAATGTTGGAAGGGTGGATCAGTGCTCAGCCCCCTGTGCCTGATTCATGGTGTCAAATTTCCCTCAATGTGCTAGTTGGTTTGTATAGTGTATGGGCATCTGTATTGTCAAATGTGGGGGTTCACAGAGGCATGTGGCTAATGAACAGATAAGGCTACCAGAGCTTGGAAAAGTTACTTTTTTGAACTACAACTCCCATCAACCCCAGCCAGCATGGCCACTGGATTGGGCTGATGGGAGTTGTAGTTCAAAAAAGTAACTTTTCCAAGCTCTGGGCCAGACCATAAACCTGCCAGGCAGGAGGAACCAGGGGGTCAGCCAGCAAGTTTTACCATTTGGGAAGCACCGAAGGAGGAGGCAGGGAAGTCCTTATGTCCAAATGTCCAGAAACCAAGAGATCCAATCAGGCAGGGCAGGGCAGGGTTCAAGGCATGGGCTTAACAGGAGAGCTGGAGTAATGTCTGCAGCAAGGCTTGATGTTGCCTCTAGCAAGGAGTCTCCCTTTCCTTCCAGCCTTTTGTACTGCCAGAGTTTTGAGCAGTTTTTTTCCAGATGTGTGGGTCTTGCGCTAGCCCATTTTTCTGCCACCATGATGGACAGCCACTTAAAAGGTACCAATTCTGGGAAGTTACTAAGTGTGCTCTGCTCCAAATTGGAGTTGGGGCCGCCTCCTTTCATACAGCAGGGTGAGTCTCGTCTGAAGTATTTAGGTTCCAGGTACCCACATGGTCACACTGCGGATGGATGGTTAGTTTGAATAAAGTTTATTAATAAATTTAAATAACATGGCCCAAATTTTCACCCAACTTCAACTGTGTCATGTCTCTTTATTTCCGGATAATGGGTGCAAAATGTCTTCCATGTTTGAGACGGGCTTAGATGGTCCTGCTCAGGCAAAATATCTGCAGAAATCATGAGAGACATTATCAGAGCAATTGTAAGCAGAAGTAAGTTCAACTGAGTTCAATGGGACTAAATCCCAGGTAGGTGTGTATCAAATTGTTGCAAATAGTTTTAGAAGATGAGCAAAATTTCTCAGAGGGGTTTCTACACAGCTCTGAAACTGTTATAGTGTAACAAATCTGTTTTGGTGTTACTTCCAAGGTTTGGAAAATGTAGGTACCCAGCAAGAGGGAAGATCAGGTTGGCCAAGTTTAATATAACTATGTGTCCAATTGATGACAGAGACTAGTTTTCAACAGTTTAAATTTGATTTTTTTGAACATACGCACGCATTGCAGTATTTGAGTATTCATATTTTATATTTTTCCCTTTGTCTGTATCTAGCTGCACCTAATTACAAAGGCTTTTGATTCCTAATCTCCCTCCCACAACCTTCCTGTTTCTAACTGGTATTTTAATCCTTGTAAAACTTTAATATAAAAGGAAACAATAGGGGGGAAAATAAAAATAAAATAAAATAAAGGATTGGAAAAGCAAACATTTCCCTTAGGAATCTATATGGCAGAAATTGGGAACAAAGCAGCACAAAGTGTATTTTAATAATTCATAATTACATATATGAAAATGCATCAACTTAGTTTAGATGCCTAATTATGTTGAGAAATTATATGCAAGTGAAACTGGAGGACCCAGTGAAAACCTTCTAGTTTTATGTCTGCCACAGAGGCGCATGTGGGTTTGAGGAAAATTATGTTGCACTCTCAGATTAATTATTCAAGCCAAATGTCCTTTGAGTTGAATTACTGTTTACACAAAGGAGGAAAAAAAGAAAATCTTACTGTGAAAATATTTTCTTTTCTTTAAAAGATGGCACAGTAATAAACCTATATCCCTACATCTGTGCTAAACAATGTGCCTAAAGGGTTTATAAATATTATATATTACATTATAATTTGTGGATTTGGTTTGATAAAACCTTCATCCAACAGTAGTATGTGAAACCATGCTGCCAAATGGCATATATGTATTGTAAACAGATACTTCCATTGCATATGTTATTCTATTCCATATGAAGGGATCTGTTAAATACTGTGGTACTGATATGATGGTAATTAAACTGGAAGTTCATTAAATGTGTATGTTTATTGAGCCAAACAACAAAAACAACAACAAAAACCTCAAAAGAGTTTTTGTATATTGGTGAGCATGTGCTTTAGCCATGTTGCATGTATGAAGGCTTTATCTAGGATTTTTTTTAAAAAAAAAAATTTCATGCTATGTCACAAATATTTTTAATATAGTGTTTTCGTTTTCTGAGGCAGAGATAAAAAAAAGAGATGAACTCGGTGTAATGAAGTACCCCATATATGTTTACCTAAGTTTCAAAGACCAGATTGATTTGAGTAAACAATCTGTATAGCAAAAATATTACAGAATGTAATGCACTGTTTGATCAATTACACTGGACACTGAAGGACTGTCATTACAATTTCTCTAGGCCTGCAGTCCTGTGCATACTTGCTGAGAAATAAGACACACAAATATGCATAGCATTGTGCTGCAAGTCTTTTAAAACTAATCTTTCAAGTACTTGGATTAAATGATGAAAGGATTTAGCAAAACAGCAGTCATATGCCCTGAGAAGATTTATACCACACACACACATACACACACACACACACACACACACAGTAATTTGCCTTACTGTTTTGTATAGATCCATCAGGTTTCAAAAAGGATGTACCTTGCAATAAAAGTGAGACTCTTGTTCAAAATCCTCTAAAGAAAAAGAATCACTAAAAAGACTAAAAACTAAAAAAACAACTAATTGACATTCCTGGCTTGCAATGGACATTAATTCCTATTGTTCTGGACTAAAGATGGCATCTGGTTTTGAGGGTCATGATTGCTGTGTCATGAGCCTCACTGATTCTGCATTAGGAATGGGTGAGAAATTCAGCTGGTATTTCAAGCCAAATCTATCAAATTCACACTTTCTGAAACAATATGAAAACCTAAACACAGCCATCCTTCAAATTATTCAAATTCAAAATTCAAATTATTTAAATTTTACAATGCAGTATGCCAACAAAACAATGTTTACAAAAATGCATATGTTAGGGGAAACTGCATAAAAATGAAAATATGAATGAAAATCGCATACGCAAATGCATGATATGATGAGAAATTGCTTGCAAAAGTGTGTACATTAGTAAAAACTGCATACAAACATTTACTTATTAGAAGAAATTCACAGTAAAATGCTGGAGAATTTTCATGAGATTTTTTTTAAAAAAAAACAAATTGCTACAGAAATGTGGAGAACTTAATTTAAGATTGCAAATTCAGATGAGAAACTAAGAGAACTGTAATTGACAGATCTTTACATCCCTATTCCACATCAATGTGACTATAATCTATAAGTAGTAAAACTGAGATGAACTATTATATATTCATAATCAAATGTGCATGATGATGATGATAAGAAACACAGTCCCATTTCAAAAAATAATAAATTTTGAAGATTGTTTATTCATTTGATATTTCACATATTGAAAACATGACCAAGATAACAAACAGGTTATGGTCCCAGGTTATGGTCTGAAGACACATGAGGCCAGCACCCTGCTGAAGCTAATTTGGGTTAGGTTTGGTCAGTGACTGGATGGGAGACCGCCTGGGAACCATATGTAAGCCGCCTTGGGTTTCTATGATGAAAAGAAAGGTGGGGTATAAATGTAATAAATAAATAAACACGCATCCATGAATGCATATATAAGAAGATTTGGGGTCATATGTTCCTCAAAAAGGAGCTTGCTTTTAGAAGTCACATTTTGTGATTGAACAGCAGCACTACATTTGTTCATATTTATTTATTTACTTTTAAAAAGCTTAATCGTCATGCCATTGCCACTAGTCACACACTTGAACTGGGGAGATAGCAGGAATTGCTAGTAACTGTCCCCACCACCCTAGAAAGGATCTTCACATGAGAAAATATGTTAGGCAACAAGAACTAATCAACATTTATATTTTAGTATGTGCTTTCCTTCCCATGGGTCACTAAACATTGCAAGATCTTGTAGCAACACAATAATCACATCATATTTTGTATCTTTGCTTTTGACACTTTTATTATTATTTACATAGTACCATTTATATTTTGTGCTTTACAGTGTGGAATGTACACAACTCAGGAAGCTACATTTTTGACAGTAAGGCCTAATCCCCACTATACATTTAAAGAAGTAGTATACCACTTTAAACTGTCATGGCTTCCCCTAAAGAATCCTGGGAACTGTAGTTTGTTAAGAGTGCTGAGAGTTGTTAGGAGGTCCCTATTCCCCTCATAGAGCTACAATTAGCATCAAGTTTGAGATTTTTTCCTTCTAACCTTGCGGTATAAGGCCTCATCTGCACTACACATTTAAAGCACTTTAACTGTCATGGCTTCTCCCAAAGATTCCTGGGAATTGTAGTTTGTTAAGGGTGCTGAGAATTATTAGGAAATCCCTATTCCCCTTACAGAGGTACAATTGTTAGAGTTCCTGGAAAGAGGGTTTGATTGTTAAACCACTCTAGGAATTGCATCTCTGTGAGGCAGTGGAGGCCCCTCATTAAGGGCAGTTGAGGCACAGCCCACCCTAACCACCCTGAACCTCCAACCCTATAAGCCAGTCCCTTCTCTGTTCATTAAATTCATATTCAGTACATTACCTGTAACCCAGTTGCCCTTTCTCTGTTCCTTACATTCACAATCAATATAAAACCTCACACTTAGAGACACTCTGGATTTGTTTCTGTCCATCTTCTGTCTCCAGGGTTAAAAATATAGTCGGAGTGGCTTTCGTGTAAAAGTCAAGTTGGAGTGGTAAAAGTCTAGTCGGAGGGGTCTCCTTGTCCTGTCCAAACTCGAAGAACTCAGACTCAGACACAGCTGTAGTTTTTTTTATTTTATCTTAGTAAGAGAATGTTTCAGTTCAGTGCACTTCATATATCTACCTGCAACTGACTCAGCATCCCTCTAACTAGGCACAACTTGTCGGCATTAAGATGTCGACTCAGCAACTAACCCTTCCCCCTTGCCCAGCTTAAGTAGGGCTAGGTGGGCTCTCTGCTTGTGTGTACCCCGAGTCACTATTGCAGGTGTATATGTAAACACTGACTCCTCCTGAGCTGGGCTTGTTGAATCTCCCACCACATTCGACTGGGGCAAAGGTGGGACGTCAGTCTCTGCCCCATCCTTTCCCTCTTTGGGGGGAGGGCTGTCTGGTGACAGCATGGGCACTGTCTGGGAGAGGTACCTCGTCAGGCTGAGGAGTAACCGACAGGTCTGGTGGTCTCTCCAGGGGGGTGTCTGGGACTGCTGGAGGTGACCCATCAATGTTCAGAACTGGGGCCACTTTGTCATCCCTCCCCGCTCTGGGTCCTTCTCCAACTGGAAAGTCCCAGTCTCAGTCCTCCTTGACCCCCTCCTGCTCGCTGCCCCCTGCTAGCATGGCTCACAACACTCCTCAGCACCTCCAGGACCTCCAGTTTGATTTTATTTCCCATAGAATAAGCTTTAACCAATCAGGAGGAGTCCTTCAGAAATGCATTGGAAGTTCCATAGTATTAGGGCAGGACTATGAATCCATGCTTCCCCAATGCATTTCGATCTGAGCCAACCAGATGCATGCATTTGCAAAGTGCATTGGCTCCTCTCAGAGTTTGAATTACTATTCCCTTGCTTTTGCAAGCAGCTGGCTAAAGCAGCAGGAAGCACAATTCTTTCTCTGCAGCCAGCCTTTGAAAGCAGCAGCAAAAATTCTGTGCAAGTTCAGTTCAGCATTTGTGCAGAGTAAGTGGGTGGATATATGTTGCTACATGGGGAGCAAGGAAAAAATGCAGAGTTGCACTTTGGCGGGGGGTATGCTTTGGTCCTGATGGGCCTTTTGCTGACTGTTGGAGCGGGAAGAGAAGGAGGAGGATGGCAATGTGGGGGGGGTAGGTCCTGATCCCGGGCCTAATGGGCCTTTTGCTGACTGTTAGAGAGGGAGGGAAAAGAGAAGGAAGGAAAAGCAGGACCCAAATGGAATGCTCAGGGGGGTGATTGATGTTTTGCATCTAACCAGATGTAGCTTGAAATAAAAGTGTGGCCTCTCTCTCTCTCTCTGTATGTGTGTGTGTAGGCAGGCAGGCAAAAGGAGAAAGTTGTTTAAAAGAATCTCTAGTGTTGTTCGTGGTTGAGTTGGGATCTTCCAGATCTTAGTCCAATGCTCTAACCATTATATTTATACATACATAAATGCTCATTTTGTTTTTATCGGTAGTTTTATTGTCTTTTGTAGACCCCTTCTAAACCAAAGTAAGGTACTTTTCAGTTTCTTTAGGTTCTATTTGTAAAATTGCAATGTTTAAGCATCCACAGAATCTTCCAATGCAGGAGGATGGGAAGAAAACCAGGCCTTGGCCACGCCCCCATGATGTTGTTGGCCATGCCCATTGGCCTCATAACAGCCCCACCAGTTTTCAAGGATACCAGCTGCCACTGATGTGAGAATATGGGTCTCTTAACAACTATCAGCAACCTTAACAGACTACTGTTCCCATGATTCTTTGGGGGAAGCCAAGTATGTTTAAAGTGGTATCATAGTTCTTTAACGACACGTATAGTGCACATGGGGCTTAAGTGTGCGTGGGGGAAGGCAATGATACAAACAACAGAGAGAAGGAGGCATCAATCCCCATCTCACACTTGTTTCTGATGATGATGATGATGCAACTATAGTATTAAACAGAGCTTGGAAAAGTTACTTTTTTGAACTACAGCTCCCATCATCCCAATCCAGTGGCCATGCTGGCTGGGGCTGATGGGAGTTGTAGTTCAAAAAAGTAACTTTTCCAAGCTCTGGTAAAGTATAGAAAAGCTAATATATTCTGAGGTAAGGGATGGTTCTAACAGGCCATGATAGAGGAGGGCAAGAAAATCAAAGAACATTGCAAGCATCAAAGAAAACTGATGCTACTATTGACATACTGTATCTATTCAGCCAGAGAAACTTTAACCAGAGGACTGAGTTTAGTTTATTGCCTTTTCAAGTGCCATAATGGTACTTAACGCCTGGCATCTCCTTTTAAGACAGAACTGCCAACATCATTTTCTGGGCTTGGTAATCTATTTCTGCTTCAACTTCTTTTGGGGCATGCACACTTACACACTTAACTGTGGCATCTGCTTGGCCACTGTGAGAACAGGATGGTGGACTAGATAGACCTTTGACCTGATCCAGCACAACTCTTCTTATGTTCTTATACTGACTAGAGTTGCCAGCAGTGCAGTTACACAATCTACCTGGTTTGAGAAGAGATGTGCTGTAGAAATAAAATAAATAAAACTAACAGTCTGAATCTTGATGGCATCTTCTCATCTAGAGATCTAATTACTGGCTCTGCAACAGTGCTCTTTGATTTCTGTGACCCCCATGATTTGTTCACCAGTACTCCTGTTGACCGAAGTACACTCAGGTAACAGAATATATTCCCCATTCCACTGTTCTTATTGTTCCATCCATTGGCTCTGCCCCAAGCTTTGCTTCACCTGCCATCCAGATTAACTTTGGAATCTGTGTAGGTCATGGTTCGCCTCATTTTTCATCTGGTATATCATTTTGCATCAAGATTCCTTTTTGCTAGTGTTTTTTTTTTAAATCAATGCTTGTGTTAATCAGCAACCTGGAAATGGGGGAGGGAGGGAGAGATGCAGATTGTAAACTACAGCAAATAGTGCATGTGCAGTGGACAAAAAGAAACCAAGACTTAAAAAAGAAAGATTGAAGAACAGCAGAATGCTAAGGCATTGATTGAGCAATGTGTCTGACAAACAAGGCTGAGTCGTTCAGAACGCCACTATGTGGGGAGAATTTCTGATAGGGGGCCTCTTTTGAGTAAGGGTGCCGAGCCTCAGTCCTAAGCATGATCATGACTGACCATCCTCTACTGCAGGGATGGTGAACCACCAACTCCCATTAGTCCCAGTCAGCATGGTCACTGGTCAGGGATGATGGGAGATGTAGTCCAACAACATTTGGAGGGCCTCAGGTTCTCCACCACTGCCCAACTGTCTTACAGTGCATGACCTTGCTCCCTGTTCACTTTCCCCACCCTTAAGATTAGGGTTGCCAGGTTCAGGGCCTGAGACTGATCCTGTATCTTTAGGAGAAGAAAAAGTCAGCCAAGTGCAGGTGTTCTTGCAACACTATAATGAGAAAAACCACAAGGTGGAATTCTCGGCAGGAAGAAGAAACACCCAGCATACTAGGGTTGCCAAGTTCAATCCCTGAGACTGATCTGTATCTTTAGGAGAAGAGAAAGTCAGCCAAGTGCAGGTGTTCTTGCAACACTGTAATGAGAAAAACCACAAGGTGGAATTCTCCCCTCTGCACACCTTTTAAAGATACAGAAGCCCTCTTGGTTGCCAGGCCCGTCCTCCAAGAGGTCTTCTGTATCTTTAAAAGTTGTGGAGGGGGAAGGGAAAATTCCACCTTGTGGTTTTTCCCATTACAGTATTGCAAGAACATTTGCACTTGGCTGACTTTCTCTTCTCCTAAAGATACAGGATCAGGATCAGGCCATGAACCGGGAAACCCTAAATCTTCCTATGTATCTCCGCAGTAGTGCTTTTTGGCAGAATGATTTATGCTATCTCTACTGAATTCAATTTTTATTATAGTTTTGAATCACTTGGATTTAGTATTATACACAAACGTTCAGGCAGTGGTCATTTCTGCATCATTATCTCAGGATTCTGGACTGAGCTAGGCTCTAAAGACCACCTGCACATAAGTAAGTCTTTGTTTTGTACATTAACAGTCGAAAGCTTTGCCCTGGATTTTCCAGACTCTTTGTAACAAATAAATAGTTCTTAGTTAAGCTGTAGGGTCTCAAATCATTTCTGCTGTTCCCACGACACAATAAAAACTGTGTTGGTCATCAATAATATATTTAGTTTACAATGTTTATGCTTTTCTTATTCAGCTCCTCTGAGGAAAACTGTGCAGTGAGTACTAACAGACACTTAGAATAAAAGGATTTAAACAGTAAAGACTTAAAACATTACATTCCTGTACATATGTTGAAATTCTCAAGAAAGAGTTAAAGGATAACTGTACTTTCAAAGTGTCAAGGTGACTTTGAGAGTGTTGGTTCTTTCACTCAACAAACCAACTCTTTTGTGGTCTGCACCCTGCAGCCTTCCTGGGGTGTCCACATTTCCTGAAAACAAAAATGTCCTCATCTGGGTTTCCTATAATCACAGGATGCTGGAGAGGCTACATACTGTGTACCTGAAAGGAAGGACTTCTCATAAAACAAAATCATCAGATATACTAATCTGCTGCAGTCTTGCGGCTCAGGGGGAAGATATTGTGTGGTAACTACTCCCATGGGGCTTTTTCAGATTAGGAAGGACAGGCAGCTGGTTAGCCTTCAGCACAGGGGTAGCCACCATGGTCCTCTCCAGATCTGTCATGTTCCAAATCCCAACAGCCCCAGTCAAAAGGGCCAGTGGTCAGGGATGTTGGGAGTTGTAGTCTGCAACATCTGGAGGGCACCACATTGGCTCTCCCTGTTGCAGGTCATTGGTGAAATGTTTAACAAAAAGAAAAACACACATATATCACCCTTAGCTATCTCACAATAAGATAAGCTCAACCCCACGCCCGCCAAAATTCTTAAGAAATTTTGAAACATCTTAAGAACAAGGCATTAAAATGGAAAACTCTTTGGCAGGGGAATAAAACTTTTGGGACATTTGAGGGCAGGTCTCAGCACTCACTAGTTTACAAAAGACAAAGAAAACATATCTAGTACTTAATGTTCTCTTTTTCAGTGTGTGTTTTCTCCCATACGTGACTCAAAACTTTAGGTCTTCAAAAGTCAAGTGTTCAGCCCTCAGCTTTGCAACATTTATGTGACATTTCTAGTTCCCAGAGTACAGAAGTGAATCTCAAAACACCCATGCAATTTTACAGGTTCAATTTTGTGGAAATTTAGATGTCAAGTGCACAAAGGTGGCTTGCAAAACTAATCTAACAAAGAATTTATCTTTGTTAACATTCAGCTAATTCTGTTTACAGAAGATACTTAAGTTAGTACTATATCATTTGGCATACACCTAGCTACACATGGGGAATAAGCACTATGCACTTGCTATAATATGCAGATGCTTTTCCTTATTATAAATAAACATGCTAATCTGCTAGTAGCAACATAATTATCCATTGACATTTGCATTTTCCAAGTGTTCTAATGCAACTTTCAGCTCAAAGAAGTGTCAAAATACATACTATAAAATGTATTTGGGGGAAGTGGGCATTTGAAAGAAAACACATTTAAAATGCACAGTAAATGCAAATGTTTGTGGGATCTTTTTATAAAAATGCAGATTAATGTGGAAAATGGTCAGAATGCATTTATAAGTGACACATTTGAAAATGACATGTACCGGAAATAGACATTCATCTACCCTTATATGCCAGTGTTTGTGAATCCAGAAGAGCTAGAATTTGCAATGTATGCCATGCTGGTGGCATATTTCTTATAACCCCACCCCACTCATGGCTTTGGCATAGACACAGCTATGCCATATAGATATATTTCTGTAACCTCTGTGCATGCGTACATGTGCAAGGTTGCCACAATTGTATCATGGCAACTAAGATATGGACATATAATTGAGTTTTAAACCATATTGGTGCTATTTTACCAATCAGCAACAATATGTTCTTTTTCTTCAGATGTACTGATGAAATGACAAGCCATTTGGAGACTGACAAATGGACTTCTGAGATAATTCAGTGGGATTGGGAATCCAGACTCAAGAAACAGACTTTCTCTTCTATACAGCTAATAGATAGAAATGAGAGGCAACATGTTAGAAATAAAATTCTGTACCTGAAAGCACAACCTGGTGAATTTAGCTGAAAATATAACAAGTCATAATAAATATCTGGAATCCCCATGACCAAACATCTTCTGCTAATATATATTAGTGTGGATGAATGGCCACATTTCAATTCTACGACAGTGACAAAATTCACTTTGCAGTGACAGCTTTTGTCTACAATCAGTGCCTTTTACGTAGTTAGGAAACAATCCATACAATGACATGGTGAACGATTTTTTTAACCTTCTCAAATAAAAATGTGAGGACAGTCCAAAACGAAGCATGACGACACAATGCTGTTTGCATGTCTTTCATGTAGTGGTTACCATGGGGCCTCTGAGAATTGTCACAAAGAAATTCCCCTGGAAAGCTGGAGAATAAACCATTTGACAGACTATTTGCAGAGAAGCTAATGACAAAAGGCTCTTTGTTTTCCTAAAAGTCATGTCATTTCACAGAATGAGGAATCAGAGGAACATGCACCCCTTGACAACTCATTGTGGCTGATCAAAGACTATATTGATAGGTATGATTCCTGGGGGAAGCCAGAACACCTGCAGTTCCAGATGTCCCTCTATGAAGCCACATATTATGATAGGCTAAGCCAGCTGGTAATATACTGAAGAGTTTCAGTTTATGTGGTCTGTCATGACCTCCTGATTTCTGCATATCATCCACCAGGTTTATTGAGCAGTATCTACACAGCTGTACATGCAACTTTTTTCAATACTATCTTGACCTTGCATTCCCTTTACGGAACCTTTGTGAGGAGGTATTAAGAGTTTGTTTCCTGCCTTAGTAACATAGATGGACTTTTTAGCCTTCCTTCTGTGAAAATACAGCTACCAATGCCTGAGAAGATGTAAATGGTTTACAAAAGAAATATACTCTGTACCTTATTTATTTTTGGTAGCAGTGTTGCGCATAGGAGGCCTGGCATTTGGAGCCCATTTCAAATGAGTTTCAGAAATCTAACAAAACAGTTATTCTGCCTTATCTTACCATACTTCACTTTGGAAGGGGCTTCTCTCTGCAGAGTAACATGGAAAGTTACCTTAAACCCGGTCAGAATCTAGTCCCATGTTGTCTACTCACAGCCTTCTCCATCCTGATGGAGATGTTTTGGCCTCCAGATGTTTTGGATGACAACTTCCATCATCCCTGATCATTCACCATGCTGATTTATGGGACTAGGTACCAGGCTGGGGAATGCAGCAGCTCTCCAGAGTTTCAGGGAGAAGTCTGCACATCACCTTCTACCAAGACCTGATTATTGTAACTGGAGATGGCAGGGATTGAACCAGGGACCTGTATGCAGCACATCCACTCTGCCGTTCAGCTATTGTAAGATATTTATAAAGGGGGCAAAGAAAGTCCAATGTGCTGTGGAGGACTCACAAGGTTTTTAGTAAGAATTAAGGACTTGCTCTTGGATATCCAAGATTAAATTGAAAAACAAAAACTATACCAAACAAACAATGATTTCTAAGTGTCATTATTTTTTAAGCTAATGTAGTTTAGCTAATATGGCTATTTTGCTATACTAATTATAGCAGTACTATCAAACTCAGGTCAAACAGTCACCCTTATTTTTAAGCAGATATATGTTCATTTTCACCTTTGACTTGCATATCTAATGCATAGGATAATTTAACTATTATAATAATAGTCAATTTAAAACTAGCGTGTTGGCTATAACTAAAAGTATTCTTTAGGAATAAGCACATCAAACCTTTCCTAAAGCAAAGGGGTGTCAGACAACAAAGCAGCAGAGGGGTTTCCTTTAGGCATGATAGGATTTTATCACTTTCCCTATATTCAAGCCTTCTAAATTAGGACCACATAGTACTTTTCTCATGCTAGACCAAGGCACATAATGTATTGGGGAAACCAAACCATACATGAACAACTCACCCTCTTGTGCTTCTAAACAAGGTTGCCATGTGTGTGTATTTGTGCTTCTAAAACAGATGTTGGGAACCTGTGGCCATCATCTAGTCATCCCCAGCAAGCATGGTCAGTGACCCAGGATAATGGACATTATAGTCTAACAATATCTGGAGGGCCACAGGTTCCCCATCCCTAAGAGCAGTCTCACACACTAGCTATTGCAGCTGAAAGCATTTGTCATTCTCCCCTATCCAGAAAAGCTTCAGCTGCTTAATTTCTTCATATATGGCTACTGATGAAGGTACAGGAACAGGGGCAGAAAAAATGTAGCAACTTCCCTTCTAAGGCAAGTTGGTAGAAGAGTCAGCTTGACTGAATTTGCACCTGAATTAACAAGTGATCTAGAATTTGGAGAAAGAGTCTCTCTGTGTATGTGATATGTAGAAAATCGACACAATTTAAATTGTGGTTAACCTGAAGGCCATTCAGAGCTTATGAAGACTGCATCTAAATGGTACAGCTAGTCTGACTGCAATATATATAACACTTTTGGTTTCATGTGGCAGCACTGAAAATCAAATTAAAGGCCTCCACTGGAGGTTTCAGTATAAATGGTTCTTTGTTAACTGTGTGTGGAGAGGGAAAAATTGATTTCAAGCTCATGGGAGAAAACATTCTCCCAGTGTTTGCAGCTTTTACACAATTCTTGCAATTTCATCAATTTAGCCCTTTGCTAGCATATTTGACCTAAGGAAATGTGTTGATTTAGTCTCTCTGGTAGGCAATTCAAGAGGGTATCACATCTGACTACCATGAAAAGCTTCTCTGCTCTCACCACATCTTCCATGTAGAGGACCAAAGATTTCTCCTATTCTAACATGGGAACCCCCTCTCCCTCTCCCCCCCCCTCTCACACACACAGACACACACGTGCAGGATCTGTCTTTAAATCGCTGTTTGATCTCTATACATACTAGCCCTATTTGCGTGGGATAGCTAACCATGACCAGGGAAGAGTGCACAAAGTTCTGACCCCCCCCCCCAAGTACATCCCTGTTATTCTTCACAAGTTGCATAAATATGACTTTTAAAGAGGGAGCCTTCCTGTTTTAGACCTTCACTCTCCATGAGTTGGAGGGTGATGGAGATGACTGAGGAGGACAAAATTAGCGCACATCTCTACATGCTCAAAGTACAGGCTTTACACATGAGCAGAACACTCAAATAGGGTCACTGTATTCTCCTTTTCCCTGTCACATATTTCCCCAGTAGCACAGTTTTAATGGAATTCCCACCCCACCACCATTACACAGTCTGCCTGTGTTGTGCATTCAGCACAGCTCACAAAAGAAAATAAACCAACTTCCTGATTAGCTTAAGCTGATGTGTCCTGGGGTAGCCACAACCCTAGCAGCCAATCAACAACTTTGTCTGGCTCCTGAGGGCAGGGCCCATGATCCGGATGGGAGGGAAGGCTTGTTCCCTCTGGTCTGTACCAGGCTGTAAATTCAAACCAAGACTATGCTTTCAGCATTGCTGTCACCAACTTCCCTATCCATCCCTCCCTAATTAGAATTGTCCTTACTGTGGACAAAGGTTGGTTGCTGGTTAATGGTGCTTGGAAAGACTTACTCACTACCCTAGAGCTATGACGTTTTCACCTTTCATATCCCATATCAAGGATGGATGTTTGGTTTGTAATTTGTTAAGTCCTCCTCCTACCTTTACCCAAAATGACACAGGAGACAGAGTAGTTTTTGCTGCCAGCATTTTATTTACCGAATATTGCAGAACAAGGAGAAATAACAGGAAGAAAAACCCACAGGGGGCATGCCTGAATATGTTTTCCAGGCAGCCCTAAATACTCATGGCAGAACAATAGATTAAAGACATACTCAAACAATCACAGCCATAAAAACATTGACCCAATACACTACATAACTATTATTTAAGAATTGTCAGAACTTTTCTGGCAGGGAGGCATTTGGCAAGGGGAGGGCATCTATAGCTTACAAGAGGATTCTCATAAGGTATCCTGGAGGTGACACATTAAGGACTTGATCCTATCTCAGGAGGCTGACACCAGCTGCCACATATCCAGGTTGCTGGCAGGATCCACATTAATGTCTGATGACTGCCTCCAGGTTGCCCAGAAGGTGAGATGGAGAGGCATTGGCCAGCAAATGGATTGTCTGATAGATGAGTCCTTGTCCTACGCCATATGAAATTCTGATATGCCATAACCAATAAAGCTGTAGCCATGTTTAACCCACATTGGTCTCATTGTGATCAGTATGTTAAACAATAGGCCCTTGCTATTTTAGGCCCTTGCTTTTTAGGTATGAATCCCACCTGTGCTCGTATTGGGTAAGCGTTTATGCAATGGTGACAGTTATAATTCTGGGATCAATGGTCATAAATGAGAGGGATCTATAGTTACCATACAATAAATCATGCAATAAGGGATCTTTGCTGATTTAGGTATGAGACTGATGCTGTTCTTGCATCCACTAGCTGGTAGTGTTTTTCTCTCAACTACTTCTTGGGCTATGTTCACCAACAGAGGGAACAATTTATATTACAAGGCTTTGTATCACTCTGCTGCAAAAGCTGCCAAACCCAGTCCTTTATTGACCCTCATTGTTCTTCTTCATAGTAGTAGTAGTAGTAGTAGTAGTAGTAGTTCCTCCATTTCAGGTATCATGGTTGGGGTGACTGTTGTGCCTCTGAGAGCGATGGAGTTTGAATATTTTGCAAAAATTCCTGTTTATTATGGCCTCTTTTCAATAATAATAATAATAATAATAATTTGTTAATGTAGTTATAGAGAAGATTTCAAGAGGTTATTGAACCCCTAAGTGAGGGATAAGACACCATTATAAGACACACTTAAAGCTTCCTATGCTACCTTTAGGGGAAAGGCAGCAAAATAAGTACACTCTGGAAAAAGAATCCCAGCATGTGAAACCATTAGCTGTCTGTCAGAAACGGCCCACCCCATCCAAATATTCAAACTTATCAAAGCAACAATATGAGGACAATTTATTGCATGCCAAAGAAGCAGATGTTTTGCTAACTTGTACTAGACAATCTCTCTGGGAATCAGGAAAGAAGCCAGGTAGCTTACTAACTCATAGACTTTAAGAAAATGAAAAATGGTGCTAATATAGTTGAGGTTAAAGACCCCAGTGGAGAGATACAGAGAGACACAAAATCCATAAATTCAGTTTTCCATAAATTTTAGTCAGCAAGTTTCTTTAATCCTTTAGTGATCTTGTTGCATTATTTTTGTGTGTGTGTTATGTGTGTGTGTTTGCTTATATTTTTAGCTATACTTCAAAATAAAATTCCATGGTAAAAGAGACATATCCATGCTTACAATACAACAATTTTAGTGTGATGTCTTAAGACACTTCATAATGGTGTTATTTCCTATTAAATCCTATCTAAAAATAGACCAACAAGGTTCTTGGTTGTTGGATTGGTGTATGTATATATATAAATACCACTGCAAACTCCTTCATATAAATGGGCCAAATAGTTTCTAAATGTGTTTCTCAGCTCCTATTCTAGTTACATTAAAAGGATGAAAACTGGGGATTACATTCCCACTAGAAAGTGGTGGGTGGTGGGGATCAAGAAATGTTCCACAGGAGTGTCATCATTTGGAGTGCAGTTAATGAGGCAGCTTCTGCTTACACAGAGATCTGCACGATCTCTTGACAATCCGCTGCCAATCTTTACATTGTGGTCCCATTCTAGTATTTCTTTTTGTCATTTATATACCACATAAGCAGGCATATGTGATGGATACAAATAGTTTAGAACAATCTGCTTCATGGATCTTTCAAAGCCTTCTAAAATAAAGCAAGATTATTTTGTTCCAAGGATGTAACAGTCCACTGACTTTCCTTGTTAATCCAGAATGAGTCTTCCACTAGATGTTAGCTGGAAGCCCTCCATAGAATTGTTTCTTTAAGCTCTGTGAAGTATGTGTGTGCACAGCAGGCACACACAAGACACCCCTGCACACCACTTCTGTTTGTCACATATTTTGCCGTCAAGAATTCCACCACATGGCAGTCTGATTGGCCATGTAACACAATGATCACATCTCAATTAGGAAGTGGAATAACCCCGTGACTAATTCAGGAAGGTGAACAAAGCAGCTGCAATAGCTACAACTAGTCAAACAATCACAGAATTTTCCATTTGGATATGATTTGCATCACTCCCTATTCCTGTCTTAGATCACAGTCTTTTACTTTATATCAAGGACCTGGCAATCCTCAAACTGACATCTCACTGGGGAAAAAAGGGGTTGTCCTGAAACTAACTTGTGTTGTGGATTGTACAGTATGGATCTCTGTGTAAAATAGGCAAGGAGTTATTTAAGGCAATAATCAAAAACACAGGATGATTGAAATGCTGAGTCTGAACAATCTGAGTAAAAATGTAGCCTTTTTTCAGGAAGCCAACCCTGCAACATCATCCAGCTTATTCTTTAAACAGTTCTATAGTCTTGAGCCCAACAGGTCACTTTGTTAAAGGCTACTGTGCTGTAAAACAAAAATCTAAACATGAAGGACTTTGTTGGCAGACATTGTTCTGTTCTCACACACACACTTAAGTTAACCATCACCAGGCATTTTCTATCAGAGAGTCATTTCAGGTCTTAGATTTCAAATGTAGTTTAGGATGAAACTACATGTTAATATATGTAACAAAAGCCCAACAGCTGTTTTTCCCTGGGAAAAGCAACTTCAGGAGGGTAATATGGAACAGAGAAGAGACAGAAGGGAGGGACTGCTTTACCCCAAATCCTGCAAGGGGTTGGCGTGGCTGAAGGCAGGCAATTTGAAGAGGAGAAGTGACAGGTGAATAAAAAGTTGGACACCCCTTCTCCTAACATGCAGTTAGACCCACAGGTAACCTGTTTCTAATAAATAAGTCAATTGGAAGCTATTGTCGCTGTTCAGCTACCAGTTCTACAACTGCTTGGGCTTAGCATTCTTTAGAGGCTGCCTCCAGCACTGTACCCCACTACAGCTTCTCAGATCCTTTTCACGACAGTGCCTTCCACCAGTTACAGCTGCTGGGTTTTTACTGCATTTTAATATGCATTTTATTGCATATTAATATGCAGTTCCACCCTGAGCTACATTTGAAATCTAAGCTCTGAAATGACTCCCTAGTAACTGGTGGCAGTTATCTTAAAGGCTTCAAATACCGTGTCAGCCGTAACAGAAACAGCCTGGCCACCACTGTCCATTGCCTCTAGACTAGACTACTGTAATATGTTATGCATGGGGCTAGCTTTGGGAGTTCTGAGAAACTTCAGCTGGTTCAGAATAAAGCTCCTAGTTATTAACTGGGACTGGTCGCAGGGAGCACATGTAACCAGCTACAATGGTTACTAGTATACTTTCAGGCTCAGTGCTCCGTTGACTTTTATTGATCTATCTGATGGCTGGGTGTTTCAGAGTGAGAAGCAGAGTTCATCACTGGGCATTACATTATAAGCAATGAGAGAAGAGGCAGCAAAGTGGCAAGACCAGTTTTCTCCCCACCCTGCCCCCCACCTATGCTCCCTGGAGCTGGTGACCCTCAGACGTTTCTGGCAGGTATCATCTTTAGCAGCCAGGGAGAAAGTGTTGGGAGAAGATTGACTCAAACTTCAGGGTCTTGGTGGGATTCCACACTATCTACTTGAGGAGTTGCTGTTATCAGGAGCCCTTCACTTGTGAGTATAGGTATCTCCCAGTTAGTGCTGGCTCTCAAGCCATTCTGGGAAGCCCTGAACAATGCTGCTGATTTCTTCTGCCAACAAACCCCTCAAAACACAGTCCAGAGAAGTAAAAAAGAGAGCCTTGATCTAGTTGTTCCCTGGTTAGCAGCTAGAGCTGTTAGTCAAAAAACTACTGCGCCCACCTCTCCTTTCCCCCTCTCCCCACCCTGACATTTCCTATGTATGGAAAGCATGGAGAGAAATATTTGACATCTTTGCAGATGCACCTTCTACCTCACCATTTTCACCAAATGTGAAATCACTCACAGGGCTCTGGGAGGACCCAGATTTCATTCAGAGGGAGCAGGAACTGGCCTGAAGATCTTCTGAATCTCTCTGAATCAGCCCAGTTTAGCTCAGGAATCAATACTTATCTGAATCCAATGCACGCTCCTATTTATTAGATTTCTTTTCAGATCTTTGTTTCCAGTAGGACCAAATACTTGAAGGTTTTATTTAATCCACTCCCTGGTTTTATTTTTAATGCAACCTTTCATTTGCTTCTGATAAGAGAAAGACACTTTAATCAGACACCCTCTTCTCTTCAACATTATGTCAAAATGCCAAAAACACATTTCTTTTATCATAATTGCAAAATTATGCTGTAAAAGGGGGTGGGGATAAGGAAGTATAACTGTATAAAGAGCCCAATTAACACATTTGGAATGTTAAGATGGCCTTGTGGTGAATGAGAAGCTGTAATTAATTTGAAGGTCACTCTGTGCTAATACCACATGAGAGTGATTTAAATCATTTAAAGAAATGACAGTCATGATAACCTGAGAGGCAAAGAGTTCAACTTGGGAATTATGAACAACGATATATCTGATTTTATATCTGATGTTGTGTGCACAGTTTACATTTGTCATTGAATGGCAAGGGGGGGGGGATTTTGACATTGTGGCACCAGTTCATAAATGTCTCAAGCAGGGGCAATAGCCTTCAGACTTGCTGGATCTAGTTTGTTTTTTATTTTGTTTTTTAATAGAATCCCAATTCACCAACAAGAGCCAGGTGCAAAATACTGGCTTAACAAATGGCAACGTATTCTTAAAATTAAAGAGCAGGGTGCATCTGAGCACATGCTCAACCTTGGATTTTTTTTTCAGTACTGGAACTGGGCTCACAGTTCTTCATTCTAACAGCCTAATTTAGAAAAGAGGCAGGGTTTTTTGTTGCTATTGCTAAACAATTGGAAATTTAAAATTCTTACTGATCTACTGCAAACAACTCATAGATACCCCTGTCCTAAGTCTTTTTTAATCAGGGCTCAAGTGCACAGGTTCCATTAAAGTCTCTTGATGTTATGCATCTAAGGCTCATAGTGCACCCTGGCAAATGTAAGGCTGCCTTTCAGTTTTTTCTGTGGGGTTTTTGAGAGATTTACCCCTTGATCCAAGTAATCAAAAATCAGAATCTCAGGGTAGACTAAGGAGGTGGAATTTTCCCCTCAGTGGATATTTTTAAAAAACAATATGTCCATGTTAAAAAAACACACAGCAACCCTCTCTTCATGAAATATTTAAACATAACAGTCAGAGAATAGGGATGTCAAATGATTCCAGTTGGCTCTGCATTCAGGAGTGAACTTACCCATTTTAGGGGGCCTGGACCCATGAGTGGATTGTAACATAGATATTTATTTTTGTTTTAGCTATTTTATTTAAGAAATTGTATATACCACGTGAATGTAAAGACCTCTAAGCAGTTTACAAAAAACATTAAAATTATCAATAAAACAGTTAAAACAAGTGATTAAAAACATATTTAAAAGAATTAAAATAGCTGCTAACAAAATTAAAACAGATCAGCTTTTTTGTGTCTGGATAGGCTTGCCTAAACAAAAATGTTTTAAGCAGGCATTGCAAGGAATACAGCCAAAAGGAATACTCCCTGTCAATAGGAGGGAGTTCTAAAGAGTAGGTGCTGCACACACTAAAATAAGGATTTCTTACAAGTGCAGAACGAGTATTATGCAGGACCTATAACAGGGCTAGTTACACAGAACAAACAGCTCGTGTGGGCACATATGGGGTAAGGTAATCCTGCAAGTAAACTGGTCCCAAGCTGTTAAGGGCTTTATATACCAGTACTAACACCTTGAACGTGGCTTGGTAACAACTTGGCAACCAGTGCAGATCTCTGAGGAGAACTGTTATATGCTGACAAGTAGGGTTGCCAGGTCAGAAGCATCCCAAACACTGAGATTTCTGGGGCGGGCCCGATTAAGTCATTAAGCATGCTACATTAAGCATCAACCACAGTTGCTTGGAGCATACAATTTAAACAAAAACATTTCTGATTGGAAATTAAGAAAGAAATGTTAGCTAAAAGATGGAGTTTGGGTGGGGAACATTTAATCTAGCCTACTTGCTTCTGGCAAAAAGAGTTTAAGTGCCCTCAGGCCAGGCCAGTCACCAGAAGGCCATTGTAGGAAGAAAGGAGTGTAGTGTTGTGGAGATGTTAAATGGGAGTACTCAGGAGTAAAGATGGATGCCCCTGAAGGCTGCAATTTTAAACACACTAAGGGACTAAACCCCATAGAACTCAATAGGACTTACTTCTGAGTAGATATGGTTTGGATTGTGCTGTTGGTAAAGCTTGACTAGGGATCCTCTGCAAAGATATCCATATCAAAGCAAGGTTGGCAACCCCCTGCCTGGAATGCCCTGCCCCTACATTTTAACATGGATGCTCCAAATTTCTTTACAGATTTGACTCTTCACTTCAGAAAGAGGTCTGAGAAATGAGCCAGAGTAAGAAGATTCTCTACTCTTTTCTGTCTACTCTGTGGGCTGCTATAAACTCACTTTGACAGCAAACCCAATTCCATTGAATAATAATTGACAGAGAAAAAACACACGATTTGGTCTACCTTCACAGGCAGCTGCCACACCACCCAATTGCAGCCACACCACCCAGTATGCAAATTTTCTTTTACCACTATTGGGAAGAAACAAACCATCATCAAGATGCATCATCAGTGGGTTTAAGAAGGTTGAGCTGACCACATGGAACCATGTTTTTTGCTTCTATGGATGTAAGGGAGTAAGGTTAAAGATAAATGAAATGCAAATAGAAAAGGAACACAAAAGGCAGTGATGATTTCCTAAATGTAATACCATACCAATTACAACAAGAGTCCTATGAGTAAGGCAGAAAATTCAGCATCCCACAACCAGTCAGGATTCCTAACCAAAAAAACAAAGCTAAAAAAAATCCTGGAAGCCAGTCAGCCAAGGTCACAAAAATCTCCATTCAACACAACCTGACCCAGGGGCTGAAGTTAGTGCAGAATGCTATGGCATGATTGCTGACATGAGTGAGACCCTCTCAGGACATAATACCTCTGCTCTGAAATCTGCACTGGTTGCTGATTTGTTGCTAGGCCTAGTTCAAGCTGGGCTTTTCATGTTATGGGTGCTACGTAGTACTTGTTCTGCTCTTGTATGAAATCAGTTCTTTAGTGTGGCAGACCTTTTCACTTTGGAACTCCCTGCATATTGACATTAGGCAAACACCTTCATTGTATTTTCAGCACCTGCTGAAAATTATTCTTTTTAATTCACTAATGAATGTATATCATACCTACTGCAGATCCACACCATTCATTTCAGCACATTCAACACATATTTGAAGCACATGAATCACACCACAGAATCATGGGTGGTGGGAACTAACTGTGAGGGGGAAACTACACTTCCCAGGATTCTTTAGGGGAGTCATGTGCTTTAAATGCAAGTTGGATGTGCTTTAAAATTATTGTGTGGATCTCCTTAATAAACTTTGCTTGCATGTAAATCATTTTAATTATTATTTTTTAAATGGATATGAGCTTTAAAGTTTACTGGGTGACCGCGGGCTACTCACCATCTCTCAGCCTAATCTGCCCCTCAGGATGAAAACAACAGAGGGGAACCAATAACACCCCAAGGAAAAAGGACACACTTAAAATGTAGAGGAAATAATAATGTACAACCATAATATGACATCAGATACTTATTGGGACATAATATGAAAAAGAATTATATAAGCATGACTATCAAATATGTTTATTATTTACACAATCTGTAAATATATTTATAGTGTAATCCTATGTTTGTTTACTCAGAAGCAAGTCCAAATGTATTCAATGGGCTTACTCAAACAGGGAATTGTGCACAGAAATGCAACCTCAAATGATAAGGAACTTCACGCACCCCACCTAAAACCAGGGGTCAAGAGGGCATGTGGTTGGACATGTAGGTGCCAGCACCTTGTCCACATCAGCTGACTGTATAAGTTGAAACTGATCCCACAACACATCACCAACTCCAGCATTGGGTACAGTAATACATCAGTTAATGTACATTAGTTCTTCAACAGAAACTTTGGTACCAAAGGTAGGAATAACATGGAAAGAAGAGGGATGGGTTCCTACATCACAAAAAAGAACAACATATTTCAGCAAACATTTTATTCAAAACTAACAATACACATCTCTAGGTCAGGTAAGCCTGGCATAAGAGAACAAAAACATTTTGAACCTTCTGCAGATCACCTGAAGGCTTCTTCCAAGAAGGGATGCCTGCCTTGCCTTTTTTCTTTTATCATGTAGCATCTTGCTATAGTAATCTAAAGCTTTGAGCACAGTTCACCTCACCATACAGCTTCACTCAAAGTCAGGATCATTTACTTACTCTAAGGCATGAGACATCTCACTTTAAAAATTAGACAAAATCTTTGTTATTACTCTCTCCAGGGCAACATCTTCATTATTGTCTGCATTCTCCATGTTCTCTTGTGACACTGGTTTCTCCATCAGCTCTTCCAGTTCTACATTTGTTAGAAGTTCACCATAGCTAGCCAACAAATCCTGGAAGTCATCCATGTCAACTTCATCAAAACCCACTACTGTTGCCATATCTATGACTTCATTGCCAACTGTGGGAATCTCAAGTTCCTATCCAACATGTCCTTTCACCACATCGGGCCATAACTTCTGCCAAACACCATTAAGGCAGTGATCTGTCACCTCTTCCCAGGCATCTGCTGATAGCTTTCACTATGTTGTAATTTTTCCAGAATTCACCTTGATCAATTTGCTAAAAGCACACTTTTATTGAAATGGAAATGGAAATGGTCTGCCTTCAAGTCATTCTCTATCTCTGTGCCATCATCCCTTACACTCGAGCAGGCAGGCAAGGTGCAGCCACCACCCTGTGCAAGAGCCACTTGCAGCAGCCTCAATCCAGCAGGCAAGAAGGACTGGTTTTCTGCAGCTGCTGTAGTTGGCTCTCATGCACACAGCCAGAATTGCAGGAGCCAGCAGGGATGATGATTCTAGTGGCATGTGCCACATGCTCACCTGAAAGGAACATCTAAAGCTCTCACACATGCAGCTGCTGCAGAAAGCTCTCTCATGTGCAGCTGGAATCATACTCCTTGCTGGGTTGCACAGGCGCATCTGCAGTAAACAGTGCTTCCAGGGCACCTCTACCACCTGGCAAGGAGTGCAATTCCAACCACATGTGAGAACATAGAATGGTAGCATTCCAGGGATCCTGAGAAATGTTGTTTCATAGGTACCTAATTCTTTACTAAGTATACAGTAGTCCTGATAAACTACTTTTCTTACATGTCAATGCCTGATAGGAATGGAGGACCTGAAGAAAAGTCCTCAGCATTGCCAACACCAGGAACGTTTTAGGGGTAGGGAAGGGAGAGGCTTGCAAGGAGTGAAAGTGCTAACATTATTAGCTGGGCCTGGACTTTGGTGGAATTTGTTCTTTACTGGTAATAATTTTAGGGAGGGGGGACTTAAGTTAGTAATTATTGGCCTCCCAATCTGAACTTTGGTCCATCATTCCATCATAAGGGATAGAATTGCAGGGAGACCAGACTCAGCTGCCACAGAACCCCTGTTATGTTAGGTTTCTTATGAGTGTTGGCTTGTTACAACCCGACTTCTATCAAGATTCAAGGTTGGGTCTGCTCACTGGTCTGAGCAAGTAGCAGATCTGCTATTGTTGGTTACCAAAGAGTTTCGACAGTGCCTGACAGATACACACTGGACCCTTACATCTACTTTAGCTACACTTTTTCTCTTTTGTCAGAGACTTGACTGGTGGCCATTTTAGCATTCTGCTCTATATGTGTGTTGTTATTTTCTAGAAACAGAAACACAATGGAATTCTATTGTTGCTCTGTATGTTTTCTCTTCTTCTTGCTTGACAGAACTGATGAATGGGGTAGGCCATCTCTACCTCAGCACCTCTTTAAAAGACTTGATTAAACTCACCACCCATTGACTTCAGTGACAGCTATAGATATACTCATTACCTCTCCATATTTGTCCATTGAGGTTTTCCTATTGCACATCATTCAGGCTTACCCCTACAGATGACAGAAGCTTCAAATAATGTCTGCTTCACTCATCAGTTGAAAGCAGAAGCTCCATGCGTGTTGTGGCTATGTTGAAATGATTGCCAGTGACTGCATGCTAAAGATGATGGGAGAGAGGGTTTTTTTAATCAGGTCATTAATTACAAAGGAGATAGCACACCTCCATTTTTTATCAGACTGAATTACAGTTGGCTTTTCCAATATTAGCTTTGTGGGTTCAAAAGTAATGAGTATGATGACTTGTAAACCGTTTTGCAAAGTAGTTATTGAAAATGAGATTCTCAGACAGCTCTATAGCTTGTCATTAAAGATAAATGCAGATGGTGTTTTCACTTTAAAATCTCCTTTCCATATGTGGTCGGTATGTATGTAAATCAATGAACTAATTTCAGATAAGAGGATTCTGTTCAAGTGCAAAATTTCAGCTAGCCTAGCTTCAGAGAAAATGGAACTTTTTATGAGTGCATTTTCCTAGACAATTGCTCTTTCATTAAAACAGTTTGAATCCAAAGCCTACGAATTCCATTTACCAGATGGAAGAACTATTGCTTTAAAATTATTGCATTAGGAGAGCACTTTGTCCTAGATGAAATTTCATCATAACAGATTTAATAGTTGTTCATTTTTTGGAGACAATCAGCCTGTCAGAGAATGCAGTATTATTTACCCTTATCACATTCGGCTGATGCCCATAATTTCCACACGCATACAAGCATGCCCTCATGCTCTCACACGCACCCCCAAAAAAAATTACAAAGGAGATTTAACAGGATATGGAAATTAATAGAGTTTGCAGACTATTACAGAATGCAGAGCTGATTCTCTGTATCTCATTCACTTAATGCTTAGGGTGTGAAATGAAGAAACACAAGGTTTCCTTCTCAACCATATACACAGAGTAATATACTTCACAAAGTATTCACACCTTAGAATGTGCCCAAGAATACCCTGAAATATAAACACACATTCTGTGACATATGTGCAAGGGTTTACCAGAAGTCAAATCAAAGTGAATGGAGAACCAAATGTAATAGCTGGTGAACATACTGTGCATCCCCCACACTCATTTCTTACAGAATTAGTAGAAACATAACCAACGTAATCTTTTGTGAGGGTCCAATGCTCTGAAAAAAAATGTCAGTCTCTTAATTAAAAATAATTCCAAGGTTTGGTGGGGAGATCCTAACTCACCATTTATAAAGGTTTGTTCAAAATGGAATAGAAGTGTATGGAAGTAAGATAAACGGAGTACTTCTTTGTAAAGAAATGGACTTTATTCTTAATGTACTTCAATAACCCTAATTTTGATAAATCATTATGGATTGTGGCAACTATAATCATGGTGTCATTGTTCTATGTTCAAAGGGGGTTGAAAAGAGGAAGGAGGAGGAAGGGAAAGGGGCAAAGGCGAAAATGTGGTTGTAAAGGGAGGTTGCAAAAAAGGAATGAGTAAGATGCATGGGAATGAGAGTGAAGATGAAGGGGACTACAAAACAGGAGATGGTGGATTCATAACTGAAGAGAAGGTGAAAAGTGTGCTTATTAGTTGTAATGCATGGGGGGAGGAAGATGCAGGTGATCATGAAGGAGTTGCACAAAAGGAGGGGAAGGAAGAGTCATGGACATGGATGTGAAGATGAAAACTGGTGTAGGGCTACATTATTATTATTATTATTATTATTATCTTTATCTTTATTTTTACCCCGCCATATTTTCCAAATTGGAACTCAAGGCGACTTCCAGATAAAAATACATATAATTAAGAACATACAATAATCTAAAGTAAATAGAATTAAACTATTTGCAATATTAAAACCATTCAAACATACACTTAATAAATCACCTCAGTTTAAAATAGTACAATTAAACAATAACAATGCAGCACCCTCTTCAAGCCATGACCTTAGCAACCTTCAGCTCCAAAGGCCTGTTGGAATAAAAAAGTCTTTACCTGCCGATGGAAGGATTGCAAAGAGGGGGTCATTCTTGCCTCCCTAGGAAAGGAATTCCAGAGCCTAGGGGCAGCCACCGAAAAGGCCCTATCTCGTGTCCCCACTAAACGTACTTGTGTAGATGTGGGGATTGAGCGAAGGGCCTCTCCTGAGGATCTCAGGACCCAGGCAGGCTCATATAGGGAGGTACGGTCTGACAGATAGCCTGGACCTAAGCTGTATAGGGCTTTATAGGTCATAACCAGCACTTTGAATTGTGTCCGGAAACAAACTGGGAGCCAGTGGAGCTGCTGTAACAGGGGAGTTGTATGATCCCTGTATCCAGCCCCAGTTAGCATTCTGGCCACAGCTCGTTACACCAGCTGAAGTTTCTGAACAGTCTTCAGAGGTAGCCCCACGGTGAGCGCATTACAGTAATCTAAACGGGATGTAACCAAGGCATGTGTCACCATGGCCAGATCAGACGGCTCAAGGAATGGGCACAGTTGGCGCACTAATCTTAACTGTGCAAAAGCACTCCTGGCTACCGGAGAAACCTGGGCCTCCAAGTTTAAAGCTGAGTCTGGAAGCACACCCAAATTGCAAACCTGCATCTTCAGGGGGAGTGTAACCCCATCTAGCACAGGCTGAATCCCTATTCCCTGATTCGCCTTTCGACTGACCAGGAACACCTCTGTCTTGTCTGGATTAAGCTTCAATTTTTTCGCCCTCATCCAATCCACCACTGATGCCAGACACCAGTTTAGGACCAAGAGAGCTCCCTCGGAGTTAGGTGGAAAAGGGGGATATAGTTGGGTGTCAGCAGCATACTGATGGCACCGGATCCCAAACCCCCGGACAACCTCTCACAGTGCTTTCATGTAAATGTTAAATAGCATGGGGGACAAAACTGAGCCCTGGGGGACCCCACAGGCCAACGGCCAAGGAGTCAAACAGGAATCCCTCAGCACCACCTTCTGGGTTCGCCCCTCCAGGAAGGAGCGGAGCCACTGTAAAACAGTGCCCCCAAGTCCCATCCCAGCAAGGCGGCCCAGGAGGATACCATGGTCGATGGCATCGAAAGCTACTGAGAGGTCCAGCAGAACCAACAGGGACACACTCCCCCTGTCCAGTTCTCTGCATAGGTCATCCACCAAGGCGACCAAAGCCATCTCCGTCCCATAACCAGGCCTGAAACCAGACTGAAATGGATCAAGATACTCCATTTCATCCAGGAATCCCTGGAGCTGGGAGGCCACCACACGTTCTATTACCTTGCCCCAAAATGGGATATTGGACACTGGTTGATAGTTATCCATTATAGAGGGGTCCAGGGAGAGCTTTTTCAACAAAGGCCTTACAACTGCCTCCTTTAGGCACATTGGAACTCTGCCTTGCTGTAAGGAGGCATTGATCACTCCCTTCACCCACTCGGCCAGTCCCTCTCTGGCACTTTTAATGAGCCAGGAGGGGCAAGGGTCTAGCATACATGTGGTGGCTCTCACCTCTCCAAGGATCCTGTCCACATCCTCATGACAAATGAGAAAATTGGCTTCAGAAATGGGGATGGAAAGGTGAAAAGGGAGCTTAGTAATTGCATGTGGTGGGATGGGGAAGCTCTTGCGGGCTAATAGGAGTAGTGGAGGGGCTGGCAAGAAGAGTGAGCCAGGATGCAGCCCCTAGTACTTATAAAATTATAAATATAGTGCAGCAAGGGCTTCACTCTGATACTTATTATATATATATGTAATTAGTCAGGCTTTTAAAATTTGAAACCAACATTGCATACCTGTCTTGGACATAAGTGAGTGCTTGATGCAAAAGGCAGTCTTATCCAAACAAAGCTTGATCAGGTTGGAACCACCAAAAGCAGTGATTATACAGCCATGGGAGTGGCTGTATACTATAGCCAGCATGGATTTCTCACATTCCGCAATGTTAAATTGAAAATACCCCCATGCCATTCTGATGCTTCCCATAAGCTCATTTCAAAACAAAACCTTACAGAACTTATAGTACTGAACTCAGAAACGCTTGCTTAACAACCATCTAAATTTTCACGGCGATACACAAAACAGTGAGAGAGAATCGAGAGTTCAAAGTCTAAAAAGAGAGAAAAAAACCCCAGAGCCCTTTTGAACTTTTATCTGTCAGAGTTCTCATAATCTGTTGAAATTCATTAAAAATCAGCCATGTTCACAGAGGACCTGTAATCATATTACTGACCTTGCCCCATACTCTGACCTTCATCTTCTGCAGTTTAAAGGTTTTTTAAAAAATGCCTGGCTGATTTTTAATTAATTTAGGAAATTTTGGCTGGAAATCAATGATAATGTTGGGCATGCTCAGTAAGAATCAACTGTCAGTGTTCTAAAAGCCAGACTCCCAGCTGCTGGGCTTCACTAATAAGGAAGCCACACCCACACCAGATTTTGATTTCACTTGAGACAGTCATGGCTTCCCCCAAAGAATCTTGGGTAGTGTAGTTTGTGAAGGAGGCTGAGAGGAGACTGCTATTCCTCTGACAGAGCTCCAGTGGCCAGACTGGTTTAACAGTCAGCCACTCTGATTGAAGGTCTGTGAGGGGAACAGGGTGTCTCCTAGAAACTCTCAGCACAATCCACTAACTACAATTCCCAGGATTCTTTGGGAGAAGCCATGACTGTCAAAATTGAAATAAAGGCCTGGTGTTGATGTGGCCAGGGACCGCTTTGGTTTAAATTTGGGTGGGAGGCTATATCTGCCTGCTGTAGAATAAAAAGGTGGGGGAAACCCTGAAAACCAATGATACTGTTCACAATGTTTTCCTTTTGAAAAGGAAAGGGGTTTCTCATCTGCCCAGTGCCCACCCACCCAATCTCCTCCCCTCCCTCTCCCCCCCAGGTCATTGTTGGACTAGGGTTTGAATATCCACACAGCCATGAAGCTCACTGGGTGACCTTGGGCCAGTCACTGCCTCTCAGCCTCAGAGGAAGGCAATGGTAAAATGACCTCTGAATAGCGTTTACCATGAAAACCCTATTCAAAGGGTTGCCCTAAGTCAGGATCGACTTGAAGGCAGTCCATTTCCATTTTCAAACATGATTGCACAGAAGTAAATCCCACTGAACTCAAAAAGTATACAAATTATCAAACCCACCCTCCCTTCTCCTCCCTCCTATCCCCTCCCTCTTGCCCCTTCCTTTGCCACTCCCTCCCCCTTCCCCTCCCCTTCCAATCCCCTCCTTACCCTTACCCCTCCCCTTCCTCCTTCCTGTGGTCAGTTTTACCTATCTTAAGCATGATTGCATGGGAGTAAATACCATTGAACTCTATAAGCATGCAAATGATCAGGCCTCCCTTTTCCCTCCTTCCCCTCTCCTGTCCCTTCCTCCTCCCCTCCCATTGTCCTTCTTCCTCCTCCCCTTTCAACTCCAGCCCTCCCTCCCCTGGTCAGTTTTACCTATTCTAAGCATGATTGCATGGGAGTGTCAGGCCCAGGATGTGAC